>NW_028321894.1:7797500-8488333 GCF_036245765.1 Copidosoma floridanum
TAGCAAATGCTAGGACACTTAGCTTTTCTCCATTTCTTGCAACTCCAAACTCAGGTAATATCTTTTAGAGAAGTTCATCAAAGATAAAGTTGAAAAACGTTGGAAAATGCAGATCTTAACATTTGGAATGTATTTTATCAGATGTCTAATAACCATACTTGATAATAGTAGTACAATATGTATAGTACTATATAATCTATTGCATTATCGCATATGGTACTTCTTATGCCATTCTTAATAATATTGCAAGGCTCTGTCTAAAAGCACAATCTTATCTTACTCGAGAAGTCACGATCTAGCTGCTTAAGTCTTATGAAAGATATGGAAGAGCTCTGACAAGATTTGAATCAACCTGTAGCCACCATGTCTCTGTTGATTTTCTTCCGAAATTAACACTGTCTTTACTTCATACAGCGTCGATGAAAGCTTCCCACACCACACGAAAAAATTAAACAGTCCCACCAGCTTTTTCATAGATCTTTTTCTGACCAGTAGGACCAGCAGCAGAACTTGGATAATAAATGCTTTTTTTACATCCCTTACACTTACGACACTCCACAATTATCTTTTTATCACCTCACACATGCAAGGATACTTTCTCAAAAGATCCTACACTTTTGCGTATGCAGCCCTTTCTCTAGTAATTATACTTTTTTCTTTTCACTTAAAACACTGTATAATTTTTTTTTCTGAGCTGCTCACACATGCTAAAATTATTTCTTGAAAGGTCCTGCACCTTTGCATATGCAGCCCTTTTTTTAGTAATTCTACTACCAGTTCAGCAAGTATCTCTTGATTCACCTTACACTGACTTAGGAATCCTTGAGGATTAAGTAGAGGTCTAGACGCACAATGGGGCAGAATCTTAATAAGCTGGCCAAAATTTAAAAAGTGTAGTAAATGATAACAAATCCTTGACTTTCACTCAAGAGGTTAAGGGGTTGCTGAATACGAGTCTGTTATCAGAATTGCGATTTTTAAAATGGCAGACACAAAATGGCGGACATAATCTAACAATTAGGTTAAAAAATTTAGTAAAAAATACCCCAACGTACTTCTTCAAAAGTATTAGAGTTGCTGATTAGAAATTTGTTATTGAAATAACAATTTTTAAAGTGGTAGACGCGATATATGGACGATTATGCTAAGATTTTCTGTTTTTTCAATATATTGAAATAAAAAATATTTTAAATAATTATGATCTAATAATCAAAAAAATCTAGAGTAGTGATTTCCGTTATTGAAAATTTTTGAAGTAAAAAATTTGTAAAAATTGGCAGCTATTTAATTTCATGTTATTTTATATATAATAGTCACACAAAATTTTGTAATCATACAAATAATAATTATTTATTGTTTCATGAATTACTTATAAAAAAATCGTTCTCAGCTAAAATGTAGAATGTATTTGTATCTCTTAATGACAATCACTTGGAGCTTGAATTATCACCTGCTAAAAATTTTTTAGTAATGTCTATATTTGGAGGTTATAGCAACGTAAGAACTTTTGACATAGCTTAAGTAAATTCCATGGGTAATTTTCGACAAGTCGATATGGACGGGTGAGACTTTACCAAGAATCTTCAAAATACATCGTGTATTATTTTGGATTGACACGATTTCCGTGTAAAGATTTTATAAAATTATTTTAATTATTTGGTACAAGATTCTTAAACATCTATGGACTTCTGACCGATCAGTAATAGCAAGTGTTCTATGATTGTAGGACCATAAATCAACAGCTCATAAGCTATTCTTAGCATATAATACCAGCTGTAAAGCTGCACAAACTGTTTTGCTGTATCCAATCAATGTTGATGGAATATTTTATCTTAAATATTAAGACCACATAATACGGCTTTAAATATAACATAGACTCCAGGTGCGTCAATATTAAAATTGTGTCTCACAGCTTCATGCAATTTTTTTTTTTTTGTATACCTTTAGCAACAGGACATCTATAGTCGAAACATTTTTATATTCAATTATTATTTTATAGTTTACTAATAAATACGAATCTTCTACCAAATACTTACGCATCAACTTTTGTACTTAGATTTAGTGTTAATTTTAGGTTTAATTCAACTGGTTTTACATGAATGTATACTTTGTATTCTAACAGACACGTGCATACAATCACGCACAAGCATGTATACATATATACGTATGTACACACTAACATAAATAAATAACCATACATTAGCACATATATGTATAAATACGTTCTTCATTTCTATTTTGACTTTCTCAAGTAAAGTTTAGTTTGACCATACTAATAAAGTAGTATAAGCTGTATACACGTGTATATGTATGTATACATGTATACGCATCCACAAGCAAACGACAATAAACACGTGTTACACATTAATACATGTTTTATAGATTCGATTACCACTAAGCAACACGAGGTCTCTTTAAATTGCTGATTAAGGTAGTTTTTGGACAATCATAGTGGTGTTCTTAAAAAATTGGTTTAAATGTCCAGGGACAGGTTGGGGGAGTCAATTTTTAACAAATAAAACATAGCACCTTTACCTAAATTATCCAGCAGATTTTTTTACTGGTCAGAGCTTGGCAATATTACTTTTTGTTCAAAACATATCACATTTTTACAGTTTGTTTTTAATGAAAACTATAAGGATGTGCTACTTTATTAATACTGTATACTTTCTTCTTTAGTACTTTAGTAAATATTAAAACACTCTACAATTCTTTTTTTTTTACTCAGCTAATTCCATTTTTCCTACTGTGATCACTTGTAAATTAATTTTTTTGTGTAGCCAGAGATATATGAAGCCATTTAAAAAAATTTAAATGTCTTACAAGAAACGAGTAAAAGTAAAGTTCCAATACAAGCCACGAAAGAAAATCGATTATTTGTGACTGATTTCTTACTAGTAGAAGTATTCTCAAACCAATCTTGGAAAAAAAACCTATTAGAAAAAATTTTTTTTTAATTTTGGCCAGATTTTTGGGATCATGTCCCACTGTAGGACGGTAGTGACGCAGACGACCTCATCAGCAGCAAGGTTGACCGAAATGACGCATCTCTGTAGCCAAGAGATAATTGATTGAAGAAAAGCAGGTTCTACTACGATGACACAATTGATCTGGAAATTAGTAGTGTGTACGCTAGCATCTATTAAGGATTTCTTTAATATTTGCAAGGGCTACAGAAAATTTCTTATAGGTAAAGCTTAGCAGGCCGATAATCCAGTAAAAATGGTGCATTATGGATTACCAGCATGTAAGCAGTTGGCGTTGTCACTTCAAAGTTCTGTCATTTGGCCACGTCTCACATATAATCTTGTGAGGGCTTCTAGGAAGGTCTCAGCTGCTCATAACTATGTACTTTATTTGTATTTATAATAGACCCTAATATTTAGTGAAGAGATCAGTCATACAAAATTTTAAATTTTAACTGCAAGTTTAAACATAGTCTCTGCATGCTTGATAGGTGACGCATAGATCATTTTATATTTTAAGTAAATGTATGGAAAGATGCATTAGTGTACAAAGCACTTAAAATATCAAAGAAATATAGAGTATTTTGTAGTAAGTAGAGTATTGTATGAACTGAAAAGTATTTGTAACATCTCCAGTGTATTGTATCTTGCAGGAAACTATAAAAACAGTTTATCTTAACAGTTAACATTAAAAATATTTTATGATGATTTCAGTAAGTGTGAATGTACACTTTTCCAGAATGAGGTAGGCATGATTATACATAAAGGTTTAATTGCTAATTGTAATAGCACGAGATCTAAATTTTTCAAGATTTATTAATTTTTTTTAACGATGATGGTATTTTTTTCAGATTGCTTACCCATATAGCTTTGTTACGTATTGCTCACACTTGATACACGTTTTTTGCAGCTTACAAGAATGATATGTTAAGAAATTGTAGTTACATTTTTAAAGCCATCAAAAGATGCAAAATTAAAAAAACATCCAGTAAATTAAGTTGTTTAAACTTTATTGTTTTGAGTTAAGGAAAATCTACAACAAATTCTATTGTATATATAATTATATAGCGTGTAACGTAAATTGGATCCTTAGTTACTCTTTATAGTATTCAATTAACTAAATGCAGATCTTTGATGGTTCATGCGTGTGTTTTATCGTTCAGTATATTTATTAAATATGTAACGTTGGTAAGGAGAATAAGAATCATGTTGCTGAGAAAAAAGCAATAGACATTTTGGCTTGCTTTCTCGTATCTCATGTGAGTTACAGAGGTCTGTCACATTAGTTATTAATTATGTCAGACGATATCTGCACCAGTTGTCGTATCAGTAGAAGTGAATTTAAATCATTAAAAGTTAAGGGTGCACAAATAAGAAAAGATTTTTCTAAAACTACGGCCTTGCTTGAGAAAAACATTGGCCTCGAGAGAAAACATTGGTAATATTAAGCCATTTGTTAAAAAAAATATCATTGTTATCTATGGATTAAAAAGTTACAAATATACTTCAATGCCAATGGAGTAAAAGTTTCAAGAAAAGTAGCTTTATTCTTACCACGTTTAAAAAAAAAAAGCTGTTTGTTGCTGCAGAATTTATTCGCCCTGGTCAAACTGTCAGTGAGAAACTATAAAACATTAGTAAAGGTTACGAAAATGCATCTGCAGCCCGTTCCTAGTAAAGTAACAAAATACTTTTAATTAAAGATGTGCATACAAAGGAACGGTGAGAGCACGAGTATATTTTGTTTAATATTAAAGCACGTGGCTATAGATTGTAATTTTGCAAATAAACTTGTTTCAATATGGGCCATGCCTGGGATAAGATATCACAAGAAAAAGAACGAAGCCATTACATAGCAATACAAACTGTTAAGAGTTAACAGAGTAGGAGCACAGCGTGACGAAGCTCAAGACCTTTCGTTTTTCGCTGGTGCTGTTGCGCCAACACGTCACAGTAACAGACTGGCCATCATGATCCTGACCACATGTTGTGCACTCTGTGGTTACGCTTACGCAGCAGAACTTGACAGTATTTTGCGTGATAAATTCGTGTAGAAAGTTTGCTCTGATAATACGAAGAAGTTACTACCACGCAAAGAGAATTTAACAAATAATACGTCAGTAAAGAGAGCCCTGGCCATGTTATCAGCAACAAGATATGTGGCAGACATGCTCCCAAGAGAGAGAATCGTGATACATCCTGTCAAAGGCAAGAATCACATGGTGAAGAATGTAAACAGCTCATGGAGAGGTTTGAAGAATGTCGAAAGTAAAGCTTGTTTTTGTTGTAGATGTGTGAACCACATACTAAAAAATTGTAGGTACAGAGACGATGTATGTAAAGTACGTTATAAGAAAGAGCATTAAGCACGTCTACGTAATGAATCTTTGGATAGTAACCAAGGTAACAGTGTAAAATTACGTAAGTATTATAACAAAGGCAAGAATCATTTTGTAAATGGTAGGTCCAATGCATATAGTGTCATCAGCGACATTGGTACTGGTCAAAGTATGATACTTTTGGGAATTATGCGTGCTTTTAAGAGCAATAAGAATTGTGTATAAAATCTTAAGCTATTTGTTAAACCAGGAAAAAGTGCTCCCAGCATAGGTAAAGATTGATTATTGCATTAAGGCGTCATTAAGCGTGATGCAAATTAAGGGAGCAAATGTATTAAAAAAAATTGTTGTAGTTGTTCTGAAGGAATATTCTCCAATTTTTTTTACGAATAATGGAGGCTTTTGTAACGTTAAAAAATTTGTAGTGTATTTAAATGAGTATGGTGATCTGGTTTGTAAAAAATCAAGGTCAGTTTTATGTGCATTAAGGGCTTAGTTAAAAATGAATAAAACAAATTGGTAAAGTAAGGTGTTCTTATTTTAGTCAGGAACAGTGTATGGGCGACACCCATCGTGCCAAATTTAAAAAAGTAATCAAGTCGAAATCTGTGGCAGTTTTAAAGTCACATAAAATCCCTCCATGAAAGTTTATAGATATCTGAATTTTTGCATCAAAGATGTTCTGGCTACGTTAAAATGTCGTGGAGTTCAATTTAAGACCGAACACTAGATTAGCAAACGGTATGTCTTTAGTGCCAGGTTAGTTTTAATGAACAATGGACGAATTGTTATCGAAAATTGAAGGAGTTTGTGTTTAAAAAAAAAAAAAATATTTATGTAGGTGGTCTAAATCAAGAAAATCATGATAATCGCTTCAAACAAGTTGTAATGTAACTAAAAATTACAAAAGACATGAATAAATACAACGGAATAAAAAAAAATAAAATAAAAAAGGGAATGAAAAAAAAAGATTAAATATGAAAATAAAAAAAGGAATTAAATAAAGGAAATACAAAAAAATGAAAAATGTATTAAAATGAAATATCAAAAAAAATTAAAACAAGAAAAAAAAAAAAAAATTAAAACAAGAAACAAAAAAAAAATAAAACAAGAAATTAAAAACAAACCAGGGGGTATAAATGGGTCATGGGACCCACGGTAAGAACGAAGTTCTTTAAACATGACATGAGTATAAAAACACAATTTCTCAGGTAACAAAGGGGTCGCCAGACCCGTAGAAAGAACGAAGCTCTATAAACGTTAGTACTGCATTTATGTAGTTCACTAAACAAAAACTTGAAAAACGAATTATAGAAAAAAATTTAAAAAATAGTTCAGTACTCACGATGGTTAAACTTCGTGAGTACTGTATTTATGCACGCCGTTCTGACGAAGTTCAACCATCGTGAGTACTGAACTATTTTTTAAATTTTTTTCTTTAATTCGTTTTTCAAGTTTTTGTTTAGTGAACTACATAAATGCAGTACTAACGTTTATAGAGCTTCGTTCTTTCTACGGGTCTGGCGACCCCTTTGTTACCTGAGAAATTGTGTTTTTATACTCATGTCATGTTTAAAGAACTTCGTTCTTACCGTGGGTCCCATGACCCATTTTTACCCCCTGGTTTGTTTTTAATTTCTTGTTTTACTTTTTTTCTGTTTCTTGTTTTAATTTTTTTTTTTTATTTCTTGTTTTAATTTTTTTTGATATTTCATTTTAATACATTTTTTTCATTTTTTTGTATTTCCTTCATTTAATTCCTTTTTTATTTTCATATTTAATCTTTTTTTTTCATTCCCTTTTTTATTTTGTTTTTTTTTATTCTGTTGTATCTATTCATGTCTTTTGTAATTTTATTTCATTTTATTTTCATATTTCATTTCATTAATTTATTTTGAAATTTTTTTTTTCACTTATTTTTTTGCGATTTTATAGCTTATTAATGCAATTTTTATTTTATTTTTATATAATTACTCAATGACATTGTGCCATTATTTGTTTATCAAATTCAAAATAAGTACCCTTAAAAACCATAAAAATGATATGAAACTCAAATTATATTTATATAATGATCTTACATAATTCATTTATAATTGATTTACTTTGAATTACTTTATTTATATAATTGTGTGATAATGTAACATAATTTGTTTATCGAATTCGAAATAAGCGCCTCTAAAAACCATTGATACATTCTTCAACTCTATTCCACATTTTTTTTTTTTTTTTTTTTTTTTTAATCAAGTATTTAGAAAACAAATACAAATATAATTTATCATGATTCGAATGTATTACCTGTGAATGCATGTAAAAATGGAATGTTATAGTTACGAACCACACCATAAGTACAAGAAATCGAGTTTCTATAGACGGCAGCGCTCGTAGCAGAGTGGGTAAGGTACTGGACTCACATGCAGGAGGTCGAGGGTTCAAATTTCTTTATTGGAAAATGTTTTTTTTTTTTTTTTAAGAATTGTAAAAGAAAAAAAATTCAAAGTGAAATAAAAATTATTGTGAGAAAATAAAATTGGGAGTGTGAGGGAGAATGGTGGG
This sequence comes from Copidosoma floridanum, assembly GCF_036245765.1. Classification (NCBI taxonomy): domain Eukaryota; kingdom Metazoa; phylum Arthropoda; class Insecta; order Hymenoptera; family Encyrtidae; genus Copidosoma; species Copidosoma floridanum. The sequence continues at coordinate 7,805,359 of NW_028321894.1, forward strand.
CAAAGGTGTGTGGAAGAGTAACACGGCACGGTTGGCCGATATACATATATAGTGGGGAGAGGGCAAGTGTATAGAGAATAGTCGGTGAGGGGGACGGGGTAAGGGGGGGAAACTTGAGAGGAAAAGTAAACCACTTTCGTTTCAAAAAAAAAAAATCTGTCGGTTTTAAAATTCCAGCCACCCGAGTAACGCGACATAAAGAACTTCGTTCTAAAAAGGTAGAATTAACCTTCAGCATAAGTAAATGTGATGTATCTGAATCAAAAATACAGTTTTTAGTGTACAGAATTGATTTAAGTAAGATACATGTACTTACTAAAAATAGCAGCAATTACGCAAACTTTGAGACCGAATAATGTTAAAGATTCACAGACTTATTTTAGGAATGATAAATTTTTATTCAAAATTTATTTGTTATCATGCAGTAATTGTTAGTCCACTCCTGAAATAAGTGAGAAACCGTAAGCATTGTGTTTTTTCTGGGAAATGTGAGAATGCTTTTATTTTAGGTACACTGAAGTTAATCTTATAGGAGACTCTTCTACATTTTAATCTAAAACTATTGATTTAGTTTACTTGCGATGTATCCCATACTAGCGTAGTTACAGTTTTGTCTGACGTGATACTTGGGTCTGAATTTGTATTGAAAACAGATCCTAAGCCACTGACCTATATTTTTGCGCATCATCAGCAGGGACACCTGCTGATCTAAGTTGAGACACTCTTTCTCAACACCACAGCCACTGGAAGGGACAGGACCCTGATGACAGTGTCCTACTGATATCATTTTTAGTACCTGGCTTACAAAAAGGGCCTAGAGGATACGTTGGCAAGTAGATTACAACTTTGTGCCGTGATTTTGTCGGGCTACAATTATAAAATAATTTATAATAATAGCAAAAATAATAGTCATGCTGACTGTCTGTCAAAGTTAGCTTATGCTAATAAATAAAATGATTCATAAAGTTAGAAATTATAATAGTAGTTAAAACTTCGCAACTGAAACTTAAGATTTTTCCTTAATCGCAGGATTTCCTCCAAGGAACTTACCAGAGTCCTGTTTTGAAAAATTGCGTCTTTACATAAAGAAAAATTGACCCTCTAAGACCACACAGGATTTAATAGTTTATGGACATAAAAACTCAGAATTAGTTTTGAAAAGTAGTTGTTTACTATGGGGTTACTGGCTAACTATTTCGGAATTGTTGAGAGAACGCATCCTCAAGGAACTGCATTAGGGCCATATGGGCATTGTAAAAATGGACATGCTAGCCAGATTGTATATATGGTGAATAAATATTCATAACAATATAAAAACCATAGTAAGAAAGCGAGAACTTTGTTTGCTTCTCGGTCATGACCCACCTATTGCAGCACTCCATGTATGTGTTCTTAATTATTACTGATGATTTCTCTAAACGGGTTGATGTAAAAGTTATTAAAAACTTAGATGCAATTTTGAGTGATAATGCATTAAGAACTATTTTTCAAATTCAAGCTTACTGGTACAGGTTTTAACAGATAACGGTCTAGCTTTTATATCCGTGGCATTTTGTAATTTTAAAAAAATTTAATTTTAACCACTGTTTTACGTCTCCGTACGATCCTGCAAGCAATGGGGTAGCCAAAAATACAGTGAAGACGTTTAAATAAAAATTTAAGTAGTATATGTTAGGAGAAATAGATACATGTAAAGCTGTTGCAAAGTATTTGTTAAATTACCGTTAAACGCCTCACGTTGTAACAAGAGTCTCACCAGCTGATCAACAAGTAGACAGAGAATTTTAAAATAAATTGAATTTACTCAAACACAATGTTTTTAATTTCGTTAGCAAAAAGCAGAACAAACAGCATTTTTATTTTTGAGAGAATAAAATGATTGAGTTTGGTAAGGATTATTCAGAAGTCGCTAAGAGTTTTAGAAATAATTGTTGCAAAAAAGCAAAAAAATTTCGATAAGACAGATCCTATGTCAAATGATATTGTTATCAAAGATAGTGAAGTTTGGAATCGGCATTAGGATCATTTAAAATCTCTCTCATTACAGCAACCACCAAGCTTAAAAATTTTGGCCGTAAATAACAATAGTTCTTCTCAAAACACAAATATGAAGCTTACGCATAACAGCAATATAATTAGTCCAGATAAAATACTAGATATTGTTTAAACACAGCCAATCGTTTTCCAGAGTAAACTCACTTCATACAAAGAACCAAAAGGTCAATCTAAAAATAAGGATAATTCTATTGTTAAACTTAAAGCACTGCAAACATTCGTAACGGTTTTACTAAGACGCTTTGAACGCTCGTGATAATCTCGTGACATTCTTAAATATTAAGGCCGTTTTACATTTTTTTTTAAGGGAAAGAATTCTTGTGTATGTATACATCAGGTCCCCAGTAACTCTGTATAGTATGTACTTTACTTAATGCATATCTTCAATAATAAACGCATGTTTTATTATATGCTATTTAGCAGGGAAATCATTTTGTGTACACTGATAACTGTTAATTTGAGAGCCTTAGGAATTTTATGGTACTGATTTTCAGTTAAGGGTACAATGAACATATTAAAATGGTGAATGAGTAAACAATAAAACTCGGTAAATTACAAGCATCTTGTTAAACATACGTACATATGCTTTGTGCTCGAAGAACTCATCCCTTATACATACGATATTTGGAGTAATGTTTCATGGCAGAAGTATGTTGAAAGTGACCTATCAGGGAGAATGGCTTTGAACAGTGAAAAGAAGTCTGGGTGGGCGAGAATCCTTTCTGAGGATGTCGAATTGACCGTAGAGATAAATTAATGGTGAGAACGCTTGATTAGAGGTTCTAGACGTAGTGAAGCACTGCTTCTGCTGAATTCTTATGCTACGGGAGCTGGTGCCACTAATGGGTGGTTTTGCAGTGACTCACGGCAGTCGAGAAGAGCCCATTGCCAGCATATTTGTCTGATTCTCTCAGCCGTTACGTTAGGTAATAGCGCCAAGAGATGTAGAGATAATGGTTGGCCAAAAAAGGTTAATAGAGCTGCAAGACACTGAGCTTTATGTGGTAGTGAACATCGATGTTTTGAAAACATTAATTAGCTCTCCAGCAACTGCCGTAGCGTAGATTACATTAAACTTTTAATTAAATGTTTGTTTTATTATTCTATAAAATGAAGAGCTTTAACAACTATGGAGTTCTGGGTATTTAGTATTACAATTTCCTGAATTATTTTTAACGTGAAGTAATCGGAAGAGCTAACTAACTTAAGAACTATACTTAAACACATATAACACAATAAAGACTTAGAAAATAAGCATACAATATATTCTTCATAAAAATAGAACGCATATACTACTTTAAGATGTTAAATCTGTCTCGACCCAGATTTCTTCATGTTTTAAAGAATGGCTTTTATGTTTAAAAGTCTTGTTTGAATTCTGGTGTAATATCGTATAATTAATAATTTTATCCATCACGTAGCTTGTAAGTAGAAATTTGTTTTTCAAGCTCTTATGAATTCCAAATATTTTTAAAGATTATTCTACTGATTAAACCAGATCTTACATTCATAAGAAGATCTTGGTTCTTTCGCCAGTATTGACTTTATTCAATGAATACACTTATACATGCACGAACACATACTTATATAATTGTAAATATAATCTTTTATTGCATACTTTTACTGTAAGGTTTTTTAGTAAACCCATTTATAAGAAGTTAAAAATTTTTTCAAGAAACATGTGTTTTGACTTGACAAATTTATTTCATTCGTTTTACTTTATGTTAAAATATTTCGTTACTCTCTGAAAATTTAGTTGTTATATTTAATATTTAATAACTTTTTAAGTCATGCAGAGATAAATTCTTCACTTAAAATTGATAAAAATGATACCTTCCTTAAGCATCAGACTAAATTGAATCAATTTTGTCAGCTATTTTCCTCAATTTGAGATGATATATACCGCTTTTTGAAGAACGTCATAATAATTAAAAATTGATACTTACATTAATTATTTGCCTAATTTAATGATAGTTTTTTGATATACACACAAAATTGGTTAAATGAATGCAGCTATAGAACCACAACCTGGCCAAAAATTCAGAAAAGTTTACATTGAGCACATTGGACAGTAAAACTTTTAGTAAAATAAAAATAGCGTAGTTATGTATAAAATTAAGTATTTTTAATCAAATTGGGTTGTTACGTCGATTCTCAGAAGATGTACCAGAGTTTTCTACCTATCTTTTTTGAATTATTAAGGATTTTACGCGGGAGTTTGACGAGGTGAGTCTGAGGCAGCAGACAAAGCCTCAGTGACCGCGTTACTACTTACTTTATATTTGCATTTTTAGTTTTTTGAACACCGAAAAATAAGTATTTTTACTAGCACACTCAATATACTTTGATTTAAATTAGTCTTTTTAATCCTACTTGTTAGATTTCTTGAAAAATATAGGTCAAAAAGCCGTTAGAACAAAAAAAACGAGATATGTGCATCTCAAAATACTCAGAAGAAGATTTTTTTTTCAGGCTTATTCTCCAAGAAATGGTATCATCGTTAAGTTAGCTGCCAGATTAATTTTTCCTGTTTATCGTTGAGACAGGCGTCTTCTTAAAATCAAGCACAGTTGCTTACAATGTGATATTAGCTACAGGTACTTCTTAATGTTACAGTAGATAGCACGCAGAGTTGGAGGTTCTCAGTGGCTAAGATAGTAGAGCGCTCACGTCCCACCTAGAGGGCTTAGGTTCAAGACTTCATTCTGTCACTTTCTCTCAGCTAACTATGTGGTGTTTAAAATATGGCCTAATCACAAGGATATGATACAAATAGGCTACTGGTATACATAACTTTGCCATGGCATGCAGATATATAGTAAATAGTAAAAAGAAGCGATGCTTGAGTACAGGGGGTAGCGAATACGACTCTCTTATTCGCCTTATTTGGTGTGCCTAGCAAAACATAGTGGTCAAGTATGACACTGAGATAACCAGGTGATTGAAATGAAATTATTATTACAAACGACTTCAATGTTACGTAAAGACAAAATAAAAGGCTTTGACAGGACAGAAAAAAGTGCTTTTAAGTGCTTGAGTTTACAATAACAATGTGGAGTCAGTTTTTTCTATTGTCTCATGATCATATTTAATGAAAACAACGAATAAACCTGCACTCATTAAGTTATGTTTTTATAAACAGTGGCGTCAGAAATGATTACTGACACTCACTGACCGTCTTAAAGAGCTGCAGCTCTGAATGTTTAAGAAAACATAACCTAACGAGTGCAGGTTTATTCGTTGTTTTCTGTTAGTATGATCATGAGACAACTGAAAAAACTTACTTTAGACTTAAGTTTTTATGAACACCTTTTTCTCTCCTGTCAAAGCCTTTTATTATGTCTTTTTGTTATTATAAAGTGGTTTGTAATGATGATTCCATCCCAATCACCTGATTATCTCAGTACCATACTTGTTTACCACGTGTCACTGGGCACATCTAACAAGGTAAATAGTATAATCGTCTCCTAAATAAGTAATAGTACAAATCATAACACATGCGTGGCAAATTAAACTTAAATATGTGTATGTGAACTTTTAAGCATGTAACATCTACCTTGCCCTTTTAACAACGACATACAAGAAATGATTTTGCTAAGGTAGGATACCTACTTGGCAGTAAATTTTAAATATGAATGGAAGTTTTTATATCTAGAATACTTTAATATCCTATTATCCTAACCTGGATTCCGTGTGCCTTAAGTTAAAGCACCTTTATATTAAAACGTTAATTAAAGTTTGTAATGAGCAACTTGATTACCCGCAGTAGATTTTATTGCTTTTTTGTTTAGTATATTAAGCTATTTAAAATAAACTGTGTAACACTGCTGCAACAGTATCAACATAATCTGATCAATTAAACAGGAAATCATAATTCTTTTCCAGAGTGCCCAGAATAATAAGCTGTAAACCTTAGCCTCATGTCACTCAGCGATTTAGGTAATTATTAATCATACATAATTAATCAATTTTTTCAGTAGAACTAAAATAAGAAATCAGTTAATAAAAACTACTGTTTTAGTGCCTTTTATGCCACTTTTACGATTTTCGTAAGTATTTTACTAATAAATAATTTTTAATTGTAAGGATTCCTTTGATATTAAACTACTGTTATAAGACAATAATATTTGGATTTTGTCAATACACGAACAACACATAATGATAAAAGCTAGTTATATAAATGAAAATTTTTTAATTTTTTAAGTGTATTATCATAAAATAATTTATCCAAAAATTTTGTAAGATGGAGTTATTAAATCTATGTAGTAAGCTTAAAGAAAATTTGCTAAGAATTATATGATAAAAGTTTTTAATAAAAGAAAGGAAAAAAAAGCATCTTAGAAAAAAACCCTGAATCTTTATTTTTCAGTATAATTTATATCACTTGGTGTATTTTTAAACTATTTGTACAAATCAACCTCTGCACTTATTTATATATTTAAAACAGTTTTTAATACGCAATTTTAACTAGAAGTTTAGTGGGATCGTTGTAGATCACCACAGCTATGTTGTACAGACTTTGTTTCTATCCAGTACTTTCTAATATGAGTGATATCTATTGTCATTAAGATTTTTTAAATAAATATTTAGAAGTGGTATTTTTATACATAGTTGTAATGTTGCTTTAATAATAGCTTCTAACAAAACTAGAATGTTTGGTAAGTTAAATGTGTTAAGTTCATATTTTGTAAGGAATTTCTGAGCCTTTCTACACAATGGTAAACGAATGGAGTCGGCTCTACTGAATGTGTAGCCTTTAAAAAGTCTGAAATTAAAGTATCAAAACGGTAAGGGTCTTTTTTTTGGTGCAGCATACATTTTCTATGACATTCGTAGTATAATATTGCTTAATACATTTACTTTGACAAAATCAATCTAAGTAATTTTGACTACTGACTGGTACTCCATGCAAACCTCACATCAATTACATTAAGGCTTTTTTGTGCAGAACGTTTTTATACTTTTAATTCAGATCTTCTTAAGGCTACAGATTCATTAGAAAAAATACTTCTTATTTTTAGTGTGTTTGAAGGCTCAGAAATTTTTTACCGAATATGAGCCTAACACACCAAACTTACCTAACATTTCAGTTTTGTTAAAAGCTATTCTTAAAAGGTTTATCTTACTTCAGCTAATAGGAACAACGGGGGATGTTAAGAAGATAGCTGTGAGACGGCTGTTAATTTTTCCAAATTAAATTTTTATTTAAAGAATACACTTTTAGTCTAAATAGTCAGAATTAAAGGTAAAAATAGAAATATCTTGAAGCTACTATTATAAAAATAGAGAAAGCTTAAAACTAATGTTTAAGAATTGCAGTTTTAAAAACTTTTTTTTAAGTGTAAAAACGTGAAATTGCCTTAATGAAAGAAGAAAATAACCAAAATCCATATTTTTAAAACAGTAAACATAGATTTTCTCTTTTAAAAATAGTGAAAACGTAAAATTACTTTTTTTTAAATAGGAAAAAGGCGAAACCTCTATTTTGCAAGCGGGAAACCTTGAGTTCCTGTATAAAATAGAGTGAAAACATATAATAACTATTATGAATAGAGAAAAAAGCCAAGTTACTACTTTTTAAAAAAGAGAGCCTGAATTTCGTGTATCTAAAAGAGTAAAAGTGAAAGTTCTCAATTTTTGAAAGAGCAACAGCCTTTTTTCATAATAGTAAGTCTACGTTCTGACTCTTTTCAAAAGATGAATTCCAAGTTTCCTGTTCTTAAAGTAGGGATTTTAGGTTATTATTATTTTAAAAAAGGAAAATTTTACGTTTTTACCGTTTTCAGAAGAGGAAATCTTAGTTTTTACATCTGAAATTAGGGATTTCAGCTTTTCTTAATTATGAAAAAAGTAGTTAAATGTTTGTACAACTTTAAAAATAAGAATTTCGAGTTTTTTCTTTCCTAAATAGGAATTTAGGTTTTCTTTTCTTTTAAAAAGACTAATCTTTTAAAAATACTATTCTTAAATAGTAATTTTATGATTCTCCTATTTTCAGAATAGTAGTTTCAAGATATTCCTAGTTCTACCTCTAATCTTGACTATTTAGACTTAAGGGTGTACAACTTATTTCATAAGGGATTTTGTAGTAAAGCTGTACTGGGATTATAGAAAAGCTTAAAATAAGCAACGTTTTTCTGAAACACTTTAGAATCACAGGATCCGACACCTGAATTTCTGAAGTGATCAGAAGCTGATAGAATCATGGTCCTAGTAATTCACCCCTAACTGGATTCTTTTGGGCTTTTTTATTTCTATTTTAATGCTCTCTCACGCATTTAAAAAAACTTATTTATGCAGGCCAAAAAGAAATTGAGAATATTCTAGAGGTGATTTAAAACAGTCTAGGTGCAGAAGATAGTATCACACCTAGTGACGTTTACCGACTTTCAGTAACAAATACCGTCTGGTATTCGTCACCTCGCTACCACACCCATAAATCGATACCAACGCACGCTCAGTCAATTACGTGCTCACCAGCCATTCCTGCTTCCTAACTTCAACCCCGCAAAATTCAACATCTGGCTAACGCCTGCAGCTGCACCTTTTTTTCAAGAATATGTTATACAAATTTACCTCCACTCCTTGACTTACCACCAGTCCTATACCCGATCATCGATTTGATTAAGGATTTAAATAGAACCGCACCCTGCAAGTTTATTACTCGTAAAGGTACTGGTAAATTACTTTTGATACTTTTACTTCGTTACAAGCACTGCTGATTACAAATGAATTTGCTGTCCCCACGCTGCACGCTGCATTAAAATTCTTGTGCACTAAAGTAACGTCTAAAAGCCACAACGTAACAATTGGGGGCTTGTCCAAAAAGACCACTACCTTTTACATATTAACAATGGACATCCACAACGCTGACATTTTTAAAATTCTACTCACTCACGTTAGCAAAATTTAACCTACTATTACTGCAAAAAAACAACAGACTGTATCAGATTGTTTGATTTATCAACAAATGAGACTAAAAGACTGACCCGACAGTATAAATCTCGCAAACGCTCCAAAAATTAAGAAATAAGTGGCATCCTTATCAGAAATAAGAGACACAGAAATTGTCACAAGTGTTTGTCAAGGCAAATTAATGATTGATATTTTAAAATATTTGCTTACTCAAAATATAAGTCCCTTTGAAATTGTAACTGCCATTTAGCAAAACGAGCTTTAACAAATGACGTAGGAATCACTGAACATCCTTCAAAATTAGATCTCAATACCCCAGTTAATCCGTACATGAGAGACTCCCAAATTTGTAAAAAACAAGGGCACTTAGCGGGCAATCGCTTGTATCGCTTTAATACTAGTAAAGCCGACACTCGACAAGCCACGCCTATGAACAATGCCTCACCATCCACCACCAAGCGTTGTCCTAGCCACTTCCCTATACCGTTATATACACTCAGTCCCAAAAAAAGGGCGTGTCATGAAGTCAACTATTACATAATAATCCTGCACCTACGTATTAATCTAACAGTTACATACGAAACCAATACACGCAGCAACAAACTTTGAACTCAATTAATAATGATAGAAACAATTTAAAAACGTGCAACTATTGCAAAAAATAAGATCACTGGAATAGCTAATGTAAAAAAAGCCTACAATGATAAAATTAAGCAAAAGGCATCAGGAAACGACTCAGATTTTTTCTAGAGCGTAAGCTTGAAAGAAACCAGCAATGTAACACTAACATCTTCTTAAAATAGGCAATAGTTAAAAAACCTTATCTTATTGAATATCAAAACCCAAACACCTCCCGTAACAATTAAATTCAGTGAAATCAATTGACCCTTGTCGTTTATTCTCGACACTAGAGCAGAAGCATCACTTACTAAAGAATCTGTCATTCAACCCAACTTCATAATTTTTCATGATACCATTCTGCACTTCAAACGCATAATGAACGAAAAAATTAGAACCCAAGGCTACATTATTTTAAGCTTTCATGAATGTTTCTTTAAATTTCACATTATTACAGATGAATTCTCCATAGAAGCGTACAGCCTAATATAAAACGAGATATTTTGTACTTATCAAGTACAAATTAATTTCTATGAAAATTATTGAAAAATATAAAATTAACTAACGAAACCAGAACAAATAACACAAAGCATTCCCAAAAAAAGCGTCAAAGTTTCATTACACACACAAGTATTCCATACAACTTTTCACGCGTTAAAGAAATAGAACACGCTTACTTAGAACCTTCAAAAACCACGCAATCTAAGCTCACAAGTATTTAAGAAACAAGAAATCCTAAATCATCAACAATCTCTGAGATCTAGAATTGTGAAATAAAAAACAAAATTTTAAAAGCCAAAATTCAGAATCATGAAATAAAAAATGCCAAAACCCGGAATCATGAAATAAAAGCTAACATCACAAACACCGAAATCCGAAATAAAAAAATGAAAAGTAATGCCACAATCACCGAAGTCCAAAATCAAAGTACAAAAAAATCTGTAATAAAATCCAAAATCCAAAATCTGAGAAATCAGACCACTATCAACCACGACGAAAAAAAACCAAAACTTTAAACTTGACAAAAATTAGGTATCCATATGCAAAAGTCAAAAAAACTTCTAATCCCGTAAGAAGTTATTATGAAACTGCTGACAATCGCAAAAGCACCAAAGTTCAAAGTCATAACGACAATTTATACGCCTAACATCGTGATACGAACGAAAGTGACATAGAAAATGAACTCCTCGAAAGCCTCAAAATCTTAGAAAAATCACTTATTTACGAAAATAAAGGCTGCAACTTCAGGCAATATTCAAACCTACCTCAAAAATATCTAAGCACAAGTTACCAAGAAGAACTGCAAAATATTGCAAAAACAGATAGGCAAAAATTAAAAAAAAACAAAACCCTCCGAAAATCATTCAAACGAAAGAACGCGCTAATAATTACATCAAAAACCTCAAATTACAATTAAAAGGAAGATGTGCTCTAAGCATTAAAAATAAAAAAATTTTAAACACATCATTTAGCACGAGCGTAACTCTACGCGAGCAAAAGGTTTTAAATTTATTACGTTTCGCGCACATCGAGCACAGCAAACTAACAACTATAAAAAAGATAATAGTAGACTATGCCAACAGGTTTTACCTCGAAGGTGAAAGTTTACTTGCTACAGACCTAATGGAGCTATACATACCAACAATAACTAGTACCGCCATTACAATTTAACCTTTCCAGCAACCTCCCATCTTGCAGAAAGAAATAAACAGACAAGTCAAAGAAATGCTTAAGAACTAAGTCATTGAGCCCTTCATAAGCCCTTACGGAGCACCTGTTTTCTGCGTACCAAAAAAGCTGGAACCTGACGGACAAAAAAGATACAGAGTCGTGATGGACTTTAAAAAACTCAATGACGTAATACCCGACTATAATCATCCCGTACCCAACAAAATGGATATTCTAGACAAAATAGACGCATCTCAATATTGAACAGTCTTCGATTTGAAAGCTGGCTTTCACCAAACGAAGATAAGAAAAGAAGACATACATAACACTACCTTTGTGTGATCTAGGACTTTTTGACTTTAAAAATTGCCATTTTGAATTGAAAATAAGTACACCAATATTTTTAGCACTCATAGCTGCCCTTATTTTAAACATCAAAGGGGCAGTTTTTTCTTTGACAATGTATGTATTCACTCCAAAGAATTTGATAAGCACTGTTAAATTGTTGGTCGCACCTTGTCCAAAAGTGAAAGCAACTACTTTACACTCTCTAAAGATCCCTGGCTCTCATATATTGCATAGAGCAATTAAGAGTATACCTGTATGAAAGGAAGTTCATACTAGTGACCAATCATCGACTTCTTGTAGGGCTTAATTTGATAAAATCCTTATGCTCCCAGGTCAAACGCTGGTTACTGAAACTTGCTGATTTTCAATTTAATATAATATGAAAACCAGGCTTCCAGAACGTCAACGAAGATGCATGATCTAGAAATCCAATTGACGCTCAAATACTTTCACTCATCTGCACAAAAAAGGAGCCGCAACAGCTGCCAAATACCATATCAGAAGAAACCTAGCAATACGAAATAATGAAACGCCAAAAGGCAGGTAAAAGTATCAGCTCCTGCTACAAAAGATCCTTATCAGTTTTAGTTCCTAAGCAACGAAGACTTGACAGCAATGAGAATCAAGACCATGCAACTGGCTCAGCTACTTTTGAGCAAGAGTAGGCAGTCTCTTTCATAGAAGTGAGACAAACCGAAAAAAACTCGCCAAGCACCCATTATAAAACTAATAAAAGTCAGCAGCGCAACCCTCATAATGGTGAAGAAACTTTTTTTTATACCCTACCCTTATGCAAATCATCTATTCTAGGAAAGCACGAAAAAAAAAATATGCAGAATAGTAATAGTTACAACAATAATAGCCCACCTACCCTAATAACACAAAAAAATAAAATAATTTTTTCAAGGAAAAGGATCAATATAAGAAAAGACAATTATGTTTACTTCACCGACATTCTCGGCCAACCATAAGATGACAGAGCACAAGATATCGGTACGATGAACAAATTACCCTGCTGAAAGACATTTACAAATAGCAGACCTAAATAAATTAAATACAATACCAATTTTCACATAGTTTCACCCATAAGAGGTCAAGACAAAGAAAGCATAATAAACATAACAACAGTGCTAAATAAGTTACTTACTAACTTAAATAACATATTAATGGACAAAAATATATCAACAGCCAGTATTGCTAGAACTGCAAAATTAGAAGATATCAAGTTCCGAAAAATATTACATATGCTATAAAAACATATCACAGAAACCAAAAAAATTATTCGCCTGGGAATAATACAGCATCCACTGCCCCAGGAAAAATGTAACATTATTAAGGAAATGCATAACTCCACTACAGGAGGGCATGAAAGTGTTAATAAAACTTACTGCAAACAAAAACACAAATATTTTTGGAAACATCAAAAGGAAAACATCTAATCGTTCATACAAAAATGCCTTGAATGTCAACGAAAAAAACTAGTACGTGTTAAAACCAAACAAAAATTAATTATCACCAACACACCTACCCAACCTTTTGCGAAACTTCCTCTAGACCTAGGGTGTCCGTTACGAGCAACTCAGCAAATTAATGAGTATATTCTAACGATGCAGTGCTTATTCTCGAAATACGCTATATCAGTCCCATTAAAAGATCAAACTGCTATGTCAACAGTAGACGCTTTCGTTCAGAGATTTATTTATATTTATGGAACTCCAGCAGCTATACCAACGGATCAAGGTACTAACTTTCTAAGTGAATTAATTAAGATGGTAGCTAGTCGATTCACAATCAAGTAATTTACAATAAGAGCGATCCGTACCTAGTACAATGGTTCCCTTGAAAGATCACATTACACCTTTACTGAATACCTTAAAATATTTATTACAAAAGAACAACAGTAAAATAAATGGGTAGAACTAGCGACTTTTAATTTAAATACTAATAAACATAAAAGCGTACAGCACAAACCTTTCGAATGAGTTTTTGGAAAAATGGCCTGGCTACCTAGTAGCGAACCCCTCGCTGCAGATGATTTATTACCCACATACTTACAAGACATGAAAGATCTTGTCACTTAACTAAACACCCTATATGAGATCGCTCAAGAAAAATTAATTATGGCTAAAAACAGAGCATAAAAGATATACGATATGAAAACAAATTCTAAATTAGTTAAAAAGGAGACAATGTATGGCTCCTACAAGGACTCAAAGATTTTTTGCTTGCTAAGCGCTTCTGTGTATTGTCGTTATCATTTTTGTTTGATGTGCCGTCAAGACCACGCTAAAGCATGATTTAATAATATTTATTACAAAAAACAAATAAAAAATTACCCATTTTACAGATGAAGATAATCCTCTGGCTATTCATCTTTTACCAAATCGTTAACTGAGCCACAGCAGCTATTGGATATGACTGTGGCTAATCTTTCACTAATTTTACAACTTTCTATCTAGTCAATAAAGGAGAATGTGGCATCTCTGAACTGGTCATAAATTCAACTAGAGTACATGTGTCACTTATCCAGTTAAACGACTATCCTTTCACACGTGTTATATATTGCATAACCAAGCTGAAGAAAACAATACAATATTGTGGAATGTAGTCATAATTCAGTAATAAAAATGAGGAAACAGAATACCTCAAAGGAATAACATGAGACAAATGCAATAGAATTCATTTACACAGAAGTATAACTCTATATGACAACATAATACAAGACATTCCTATCAACAACACGTAGCCTTTTTCGTAAAAATAGCAGGCTTCGCAGGTGCATTGACAGCGTTTACGGATACGAGTTTCGGAACGTGATTCCTATTGACTCATGCAACCGTAATTGCTACACAAATCTTTTTACAGGGTACGTAAAAAGGGTACTCAAAAGAAAAAATCAGTTCAAATCGCTGTATGTACTCGAATGAGATCATGTGTCACACGCATTCAAACACATGGGCACTGCAAACACATGCTCTTTTGCGCTTATTGAAATAGAACACCCAAAAGTATTTTTACTGACTGACCCCGAAAAGCAGAATATTCCAGCAGAAAAAAATATTGATATTAACAACAAACATATGTTTACATACGAAAATTCTAAATTTGTCTTTATAGAAAAACACTTCAGAAAACGAATGAAGAAGCTTTACATAGACGAACTGTTTAAACGATGGAAATTAGAGACAAGAGGAATAGGAAATGCATTGAATATTGCCACCATGTCACCAGATAACTTCACTTATCTTATGTCTGGCTCAGGTTACATCAGCTCTTTGGTAGCGTATATTATTAAGTATATACAAGTAGAGGTGCGCATAAGAGAAACTGATGCACGAATCATACTACAAAGAGCTGGCAGTATTTTGTAATAAAAAATCGTATTTTTCGGCACCACTCACATACATTCTTAAAAAACACAGTACAAAAACAGGATACAATACAGTAATTCCCGTAATGTTTAATTTTGGATCCCGATGGTACAAAATGTAACCACAAATTACAACCCAAGATGATCCACAGTTACTAAGGCCAGACATCAAACAAACTTGAAAATACTCCAGTCCCCTCGACTTAGCACATAGCAGTATTTGTTCTTACAACGACCTGGATAAAATTAAAAACCTATATCATGTCTCCTTCTGAGCGCTCAGTGGTACTTAGTCAAGTAGCAGCAAGTATAAGATATATAATGTATATCATTATATTATAATGATAATTTTTCGGACCATAAAGTTTAATTTAGACACAATTATTCACGGTTACGCTCTACACAGCATCAACAGATGGTCAATTTGCATTTTAGGAGCAATCTAAAATTCACTCACGAACCTGCTGCTATATCTGGCAAGATCGCTGCTCAACGGTAAAAACTAAGGCAACGGAGAAAATGCCATTGCACAAAACCTACCAAGTAATTAGCAAATACCAGTGAAGCAACTCACCGGAACAATATTCATTGACTCTATAGCAGCCACCACACCTTTAAAAACTGACACCCACTTTTAACCTATTGTGCTACATCAGTAACATTGTGCTGATGTAAATAGAAACTTTAGTTTATGAGATTTAAAATCTCGCGCTTTAGGATATTCTCTTACCTATAAGGGCCAATCATAAGCGTGCGCGTATCTATTAATACACCAATAGACTCTGTATATACTTACCTTTGTCCAGCAGCTTGCTGCTGCTGCGGTTATCGTTAGTCAGCCTCAAACGCCCTTTTCGGTAAGTCGCTTTGCGCTCGTGCTTATAATTTTCGCGGGTATCGTTTTTATGTAAGATTTATGTAACGAAAACGATTCACATTCTTGATTGCCACGTAATTTCTGCGTCTGACTCAAAAATTAGATCTTCCTTTATTTATGTTACAAGTAAGCAAGTATTATGACTTGTTAAAGTAAAATTAAATAGCGATTGTTTTTTTATAATAAACGGCTAAAGTGTTTAAAAGTGTGTTGTGCATTTATTAATGTGTCCTTTCATTTACATCCTTTTTCACGCTCCCCCAAATCTGGCGTGCGTTAAAAATTATACAGTCCACTATCTTACTGAGTTTAATTTCGAACATGGTCCTTCGAGCCCGATGTGGGGAGGTGAAATATTAGTGTAGGAAATTTTCCTTTTGTGTAAGACACGTGGTCGTTTTATCGGCCATCTTGGCTTCTTTTTGCGTTCTTCTTGGGCGATGAGGCTGACGCGGTCAACGCGCCAGCGCGTAGTCCGTACGCACACTTTTACATATAGTCATATCTCTTTCTCTCTTTTCTTTATTCGTTTGTCGTCAAGTGCGAGTGAGTCCATTGTTTATTTTGGGGGCTCACTGCTGCTCGTACTTTGGTCGTTGTTAGCGTGTGCTGCTGCCTGCCTCTGCAGGCTGTTGAGACAACACCACTGCTGCTGCCAGCACCAAAGGTCCTTTCATCTTCAGCATGTGCTGCTGCCAACTTATACAGGCTACTGAGTCAGCACTGCTGCTGTCAAGTCCTGCAGGTCTTTGAAACTCAACATAACTCCGAATACTTGGTCCTGTTTACACGGTTTGTAAAATTGTATATTTTGTGGTTTGTAATATCAGTTCCTTATAGTTTTTCGTTTGACTCGAATATATTTTGACGAACTTAATTTCATGTAAGCACTTGTAAGAATTAGGAACACTACCGTCGTTTAGCGTTATTGTTAAATTAGTTAGCTTTTGTCTGACTCAAGTTTGGCTACGGTGAGCTGTTTGTATTTATGTATTGCATATTTATTACTTAAATTGGAATTTACCTTATCAAAATGGATAACCTTTATAAGGTACAAGTTAAACTGTTTAACAATATTAAAGATTCTTTTGTAAGCTTTCAGAAACTGGGCCAGGTAAAAATGACGAGGGGTCAGGCTGACTCTAGGCTTAAACAACTCAGAGATACTTTTAAACAGTCTCAATCTACTCATGATGATATTATGAATAAAAAACCTTTACCCACAACTCATAATTATTTTAAAAATGAGTGCTATTAAGTGGTGGAGCATACTTTTTATTTAGTTCAGGGTGATTTTAACGATTATTTCAATTCGCTTAATGATCATTCGAATCCAACAAGCACCTAACCTCCTGCCGATGGTAATGTTAGTTTGTTTCAGAGTTACTCTTTATTACCTTAAATAGACTTGCCATCCTTCAATGGTAATTTTGCTCGTTAGGAGAATTTTTGCGATATTTATAGGATATTGTCCATAGGAAGCAAGAAATACCAGCTATTATCAAATATCAACATCTTAAGGCACATCTAAAGGGTAAAGCTTCAGACCTCATTAAATATACCCTTGTCTGAAGAGAGTTATATACAGGCCTGAGATACCATAAACCGGTATTATGATGATAAACGTCGTCTTATTAATACGTATACAACTACTATTCTTAGTTGTCAAGCTATGATAGGCAGTTTTTGCTCAGAAATAAAGCGCATATCTAAAGAGATAATAAGTTCTGTTAATTCCTTGATATCTTTAGAGAGAACAGTAGGAGATGCTGAGATATTTATCGCTCTTGTAGTTAGTTGATTTGGTTTTCAAACGAACAAGAATTGGCAAAAAAAATAAGGTAGTAAAAGTGATCCTCCTACTTTAGGTCAACTACGAGACTTCATTTCGGCACAAATCATAAGAATGAAATCGTTACCTTGTAAGCCTGTTAATAAGATTGTAAATATTCGCACAACTACTCCTATGAAAAATATGGGATCTTCTAGTAGTAAGCCTATATCTGGTGCTACTGTACATCAGACAGTTGTTTCAGATTTTATTGTTTGCCAATTCTGTAATCAAAAACATCATCTGGTGTCTCGTGATTCATTTAAATCACAGGGATGGAGCGATAAATAAAAATTTCTGAAGTCTCATCGTCTCTGTGTTAATTGTTTTTGTCCTTACGTTAGTCAGAAGTGCTGTGTTAATAACAAGTGTTCACACTGCAACTAAAAGCATCACATCATTATGCACCAAAGGGATAAGTCCAGCTCTACATCTGTCTCTGCTAAAAATAAGCAAACAAAATCTGTAAATAACTTGACGAACTTTTTAACTGAACAAAACTAAACTCAGATTTCTTCCGAGTTTAGTGTTAATGTACAGTCATGTAGTAGTAATAAAATCGTCTTACATAAGGTGCTTCTAGCTACTGCTCGTGTTTTCGTGTATGCCACTGATGGATCTCGCATATTGGTACAAGCTCTCATTGATTAGTGCTCACAGAGTTGTCTTATCACTAAATCTCTTTGTGATATGCTGCATTTAAAACCGAGATCAGTTAGTACCACTCTGTCAGAAGTGGGTTAACTGATTTTTATGGACGCTAGTAAGTCAGTTGCTTTCAAATTTAGGCCTCATTTTGAGTCTGGTTTTGAGCACTTTGTTGATGCGTTAGTCGTGCCAAAAATTTCTTCCTATGAATTACCTCTAGGTAGTCGTTTGGCAAATTTATATTATGGGAAGGATGTAATTCTAGCAGATTCAGAATTTTCCAGTTTAGATAAAATTGATATTTTGTTAGATGCATCTGTCCATGCAATTATTATCGGTCGAGAAGTTCGCAAATTAGCCCCTGACTACCCAATTGCCTCTGCATGGCAAATTGGTTGGTTGTTATCGGGTCAGATGCCCTTTGGTTTAGGATCCAACTTGTCACTAAAATCACTAGTTGTGGTTAATGTTGAGGAAACTAAGCTTAATGAGTAAGCTCAGTGGTTTTGCGAAACACCTTTGTTGAACGAAGTTCGAATACGTAGATGGAATCATTTTTTACTAGATTGTGAATCTTCCGAGCTTCATGGTTTTGTGGACGCTCCTAAAAACGCCTATGCAGCGGCTGTTTATTCACGCGTTGTACGCGAGGATGAGATTTTTGTACATTTCTAATTAGCAAAAACAAAAGAAGCTTCGATTAAAACGCTAAGTATTCCAAGACTAGAGCTACGTGTTGCAGAATTGTTATCCACAGTAGTTAGTCATTTCGTTGATGTTAATTTATTTAAAGAAGTACCAGTTTACATGTGGTCCGATTCTAGGAATGTACTATATTGGCTCAATGGACTTCCTTTTAAATGGCCAGTTTTCATAGCTAATAGGTGTTCAAAAATTCATGGTTTGACTACATATGCTAAGTGGCATTATGTCACGTCAAAGCAAAATCCAGCTGATGTAGCTTCTAGAGGTGTTCTTCCGGGCCAATTGCTAAATCAAATATTATGGTTTCAGAGCCCTAAGATTCTTCATTAATTGCACCCTAACTATCCAGAGTTTAGAGTAGAAATCATTGCCCCAACCTCTATAAATGTAAATAGTTCAATGCCTTCTGTAAATAGTCCTGTAAATAAATCTGAGTCTTTTTAAATGACTCTATTAACTTGTTGTTCCAAGTGGGAACGGTTGCTAAGAGTAACAGCATATTGCCTTCGTTTTACATACCGTTGTTTACAGAAAGTTAAACAAAAGAATTCATATTTACTTATAGCTGGAAATCTGAAGCCCCCTTTACAGGCTAGTTTGCAGTTTATTGACTTGTATTCTTTTATTAAAATTGACTCGATTCACCTTTTAACATCAGAAATTGATTGTGCTAGACTGTGTCTAGTTTATCAGCATGAACAATGTCACCTTTTCGCTGAGTTCAAGGTACTAACTCAAAATCAAGATCATAGTTTAGAAGGTAGCTTACCACTACTTCGATCTAGCCGTTCGCTTAATTTTACGCCATTTATAAACTGCGGATTAATAAGAGTTAAGGGTAGATTGAGTAGAGCTTTACTTAATGATGATTTCTTTAAACTTGATCCTCTGACTCCTGCTCATTTATTGATTATGAGGTCTTTATTTCTTGTGCCAGAGCCCGATATTTTTCTGAAAAGGTATCACCACTTAAACCTTGAAAGCTAGTGACACAAACGTTCCAAGTCTTCTGGAAAAAGTGGTCACTTGAATACCTTTCCACTTTACAAAGTCGTTGCAAGTGGTTGAATCCTCAACGCTCGGTTAAGCCTGGTGATCTTGTGCTCATAAAAAATAAGTCTTTTCCACCTGGTAAATGGCCTTTAGGCATGGTTCTTGAAGTCTATAAGGATGCCAAGTCTCTCGTCAGAGTCGCCAAGATTAGAACCGTTTTGTATAGTTTTGTAAGGCCAATACACAAACTAATATTATTGCGTACCGTATCTGAACTTTATTTAGGACACAATTATAATTAGTCTTATTTAGATTAATTTATTTTTTTCTCATTTACTATTATGATTATGAAATCTCATATCTAAAGGTTACAAACCTTGCAAGACCATATATAAAATTATTAATTTGTTTAACTTTTTTTTTTTTGATTTTTGAATTATTTGCTATTGTACGTTGAAAGCGTTACACCGCTTTATTCACACGGTACTCAATTGTATATCATTTTATGCACCTGTCCATCAACCTTGGGACTATGTAAAACATAAGTTTTACTGATTGTTACCGGCTCAATGTCATTATTTAAAAAAAAAAAAAACTTTTATTCTTTCGAATTTTTGTAAGTGGAATGCGATCTACCCTTTTGTTTTCTAAGACTTGTTGTAGATATACATTCGTTATACTTCTGTCTATCAACCTTGGGACTATGTGCAACATCAGTAACATTGTACTTATGTAAATAGAAAATTTGGTTTATGAGATTTGGAATCTCGCGCTTTAGGATATTCTCTTACCTATAAGGGCCAATCATGAGCGTGCGTGCGTCTACTAATACACCAATTGACTCTGTATATACTTACCTTTGTCTAGCAGCTTGCTGCTGCTGCGGTTATTGTTAGTCAGCCTCAAATGCCCTTTTCGGTAAGTCACTTTGTGCTCGTGTTTATAATTTTCACGTGTATCGTTTTTATGTTAGATTTATGTAACGAAAACGATTTACATTCTTGATTGACACGTAATTTCTCTGTCTGACTCAAAAATTAGTTCTTCCTTTTTTTATCGTACAAGTTAGCAAGTATTATAACTTGTTAAAGTAAAATTAAATAGAGAGATTGTTTTTTTATAAGAAACGGCTAAAGTGTTAAAAAATGTGTTGTGAATTTATTATTGTGTCTTTTATTTACATCCTTTTTTTACGCTCTCCAAATCCGGCGTGCGATAAAAATTACACAGTCAACTATCTTACTGAGTTTAATTTCGAACACCTATAGTACATAAGCCCCGAATTTTATCTTTAGCCATCTATTCTAAAAACGCAGAAACACAGGTTGAAAAAAAAAAAACCCTTTTTAACATGGAATAAGAGATAAATAAATCTCTTAACTAAGTCCAAAAACAAATTTTCTTGACCACTTAATTAATATTAATGTTGCAATAATTTGGACAAAAAAACGTAGAAATAAATCAATGACTTGTTACTTTTTCAGAAATAATCGTGTTTGGGTTACAAGCAAAGAAGAAGAATTAAGGCCAAAACAGTAAACAGGAGAAAAAAGCTAGCATCTGCAAAGACTAACTTAAAAAAAATATCTACAGATAAATATCAGAACCAAGAGCTTCTTTGGACCCTTAAGTACGGTTTGAAGCGACTTGATCGTGAGGAAAAAAATCTGCCGATAGAGGCATTTAAAAACAACATACATTTTGTGGTGAATGAACTCCTGTGGAAACAGGAGTCTTTCAGGAAGACAATTCAAGACACTAGGTGAAGCTTTGCTCTAAACAAGGCAATGAAACGAGGTCTTAACAGCCAGCTTATTCTTTGGGAGAAAAACGCGTTATCGAGTAATTCTTGAAACGACGCGTACGAGTTGTGCTGCCAACAGGCAGCAGCAGCCAACACGCAGAGAACAACATATGGCGGACTACTATAGAAAGGTGACTTTGGTTGAAGTAGCAGCCTTGCCAACTGCCCCAACTACGGGAAATGCCTGGAGTGTAACGAAGGTTTACAGATCTGGAGATCATTAGCGCAGTGTTACAACAGGTATGTGAATTATAGTTTGTAGGACATCCAAACTGCGTGCCTCTTCGAATGTGCTAACGAACAGCACTTAAGGGACCTGTCCAACCAAAAGTGTTGCTGGAACTGCAAAGGACCCCCATTAGCTTAGCACCATAGTCATCGTTCCACCAGAATTAAGAAAAATGGGTAACGAAAGTAAATAAATCCTTTTTTTCTTTCAGCTAATAAATATGAATAACAAATGTATAAATGACGATAATAAAAAAAAACCAAATAATAAGTATCAAAATTATCACACAAAAAACAAAAAAAAATAACCAACACGAAAAGAAAGGAAAAAAAATTAAAAAATAAACAAACAAATATTTACACAAACACAAAAAAAAGGATTAAATTCAAAATACGAGTCAGCAAACATCAAAAACTGGACTCACAAAAAAAACAACAACAAAGAAACAACACAAAAACAACATTAAAAATAAATAAGCATATATAATAACAATATATAAGAAACGTTGCATATTATTTACTGTATCATTAGGAATTAAAATAATGGTTAGCTATCAGCTCACATTATAAAATGAAGTACTTATATGTAAAGAGAATATTTCATGCAAATGTGACCCTATCTACATTTTAATTATATTTTCAAAGCACGAGCCAATTTTACCAGGCAAGAACTCACCTGGCAAGTAAAAACTAAGGGGGAGGGCGTATCACGCCTAGTGACGTTTACCCACTTTCGGTAACAAATATCGTCTGGTATTCGTCACCTCGCTATCACACCCATAAATCGATACTAACGCACGCTGAGTCAATCGCGTGCCCACCAGCCATTTCTGCTTCCTTACTTCACCCCTGCAAAATTCAACATCTTGCTTACGCCTGCAGCTGCACCTTTTTACCAAGAATATTTTAATTAAATTTACCTTTACTCCTTGACTTACCACCGGTCGTACCCGCAATTATCAATCCAATTGAGAGTTTAAATAGAACTGCACCCTGCGAACTTATCCTCTTTCTTCAAGAATCTGTCAACCAACAAGCAAGTAGCTGATATGAACTATGGTAAGTTATGTTATTAAACGCCCAATTGTCTTAATACTCATTATATTATTTGTGATCTAATAAAGTTTGCTAACAATTAACAAACACTGCTAAACACAAACGCATTTGCTGTCTACGTGTTGCATGCTGAATTTAAGTTCTCGTGCGCTAAAGTTACGTCAAAGAGCTATGACGTAACAATAGAATCATGGCTATTTTTTATCGAATCAACACAAATAGATGACCTCAGTGTTATTTTTTTTTATTTTTCACTGTGCAGCCTTAACTGTTCTGTACACGTTAAAAAATGTATAAAAACTATTAGTACAGTGTGTATAATGTTGGATCTTATTTCAATGATAGTTTATTTTAGAACACATCATATAAAGTTTCCTGTAAAACAATTTTTTTCATGAATTACGTGAACTGTGAGTAATAAATGTTTCAATCATTTAATTAACATGTAATTAAGGTAGCGCATAATCTGTAAAAGCATCTTTTTACAGTAGTCTCGTTTTGTAAGGCTCATAAAGGCCACTTTATGTAAATGAATGTACTTCAATGACATGTTTGTGTATGCTATGTATGTGTGGTTTTATTTTTTCTTAAAATTAGTGTTAATCTAATTCTATTTGTGCTAGATTATATCTTTACCAATTAACTACTTAACTTACGTTTTCTAATCAATTGACATGTATATTGTATACCTTACCGATTAGTGCTTGAAAGAATCGACTTTTAAAAATCCGTATTAATCTCTCGATCTCGATGATTAACTGCTTTTCTTGTATTTTTGTTAATCTTGCGTGATAATCACTTAAGAGTTCGAGTGCTCGATGAATCTCTGGAATAAGAAATAAGTAGTAACTTTCATTATTGTCCTAATAAATAAAAACAAATATTGTCTTCTTTAGCTTTAAGATAGTAATTTTTAACGAATATCAATTAACATAATTTTCACTTAGTAGTGCGTACTTTATGGGGGTACGGGGCCACTCTACTTACAGAGGTATGGGGTCAGGCCTTGTGGTACGAGACTATCCGTTGTTTTGTACCAACAAGGGATAGTCTTGCACCAGCTTTAATCTGTTATTTAGAAGGGGGGGTATTTCTTATAGCATTATACCGACCTCGTTGTACGGAGCGGCAGAAATAACTTTGCTTTATATTAAAAATGCGCTCCTGCTGTTACTACAGTAGAAATCTTTCTTCTTTACCACGCTCTCACGACGAGGTACAGTCAGCGTTTTACTTTTTCATTAAATTATTACTGCCGAACCATTATTCTATAAGCCATTTTCAAGAAAGTGGTTGCTTAAATGTCAATGTCATTAACTACTATGTAACTCTTTTAATAAAAAGTTAATTAAAAGCTGTTTAGAGTCCTATATACCAACTATACGATCCATTCATTTCAATTTTTTTTTTTTTTGTACATAAAGAGATTTATTGTTAAAATTTGTATCAAAGACTGATCATCGACTGTTGATGTATGTCTTTTATATTTAACGTTGCTTTCAAAGTTACTTTGAGTCAGTCAATGTCACGTACGGACCTTTTCTGTTGAGTTGGTAGAAAATAAACAAGCTTATCTTCTGATTGTTGTTTCTTTTATAGTGATCTACCTTATTAGTACCTTAAAAAATTTTCATCCTCACCACTTACCACACTCTACATGAATCTCTTTACTTTTCTACTTATTAAACTGTACTGAATAATGTTATCATATAAAACTAAGGAGTAGGCTAATGTGTTGTTAGAAAAATTCACATGAGATTTAATTCCAAAAGTAAATCTAGGAAAGCATTTATAACGATTTTTTTTTGCTGAAAGCAGTCAATTAAAATATGGCCTAGTAGACTTCTTATACGAACGTCTTGACAGCTTTTTCTTATAGCATAAAACGGACCTTTCGTTTTACTGTTGTAGATTAGCAGTAGTTTTACTACGACAGAACATACGCATAAATACTGAATAATACACTTCAGAGAAAATGTTTGAATAAGGAGGGCCTTATGAGATTTTAAGAGTACTCTTGATATTATCCTGTATTGTCTTGAATTTCTAGACAAGATCAAGACAAGGTACAGCTTAAAATTTTAAGACAATACCAAGAATAGTCTCCTTAGGAATATTGGTTTTTTAATAATTCTTGAACGTACTTATTTACTCTTTATTTTACATCAATGTGATCAAGGTCTAACGAAAAGTAGTAAGTAAAATTCAAAATTAATTAAAATTGGACTACTTTTCAATAAATAATCAGTACGTTATGTATATATTTTACAAAAATATTTAAAAATAATTTTAATACTACTACAACATAATTTTTGTCTATAAGTACTTCCACAAATATTAAATTAAGTTGCGTTTCTGTTGCTTTATAATAAATATCTATGGCTTCAATGATTCCAAAATTAAATGACAGGATCTCAAGACAAGTCCAAGACGTAATACGTCAAGACCAAGACAATAATAATGTTTTTAAAATTTCCTAATGAGAATACAATAATTGTTTGAATATTCTCTTATCTTTACTGTTGTGAAGCCTTATATATAACTGTTAGAACATATGCTAGTACGAGTAGAATATAATGACTTGATAAATACTTTACGGAATATCTTAAAGTTTTTTAGGATTACCTATATTTTGCAAGGTATCATTTAAAAGCTTAGACTTTTTTATAAAACATTAACCATCCTAACAAGTAACTCCTACATTGTTCAAAATAAGTGCTCACATTCATATTTCTCATTATCATTAATAGCTACAAGTCTTAGCTATCAGCTATACTTAAAGTAGTATCAGGAGGCAGCAAATCACAGTTAATTTCTGATGCCATAAAAAAGTCTATTGTTTGTTATGTTTTAAGTATCACACAAAAGGTATTTAAAATAACATATTCTTACATTCATAAAATAGTACTATGAATCAAGATAAAAATTATAAGAAAACCGAAGTTATGCTTAAAAGTTCTCTTGCATGCTAAAATTTATGTTGATATCGTACATAAGTAGAAGCTCTACTGCTCTGAAGAGTAGATTCGTGCGCTTGGGCGTGCAGTAAATGCTACCCCACAAAGATGGTATTGGAGTAAATGTGCACTTGTATGTTACATTTTGAGGTACAGCTTTAAGTGTTTACGATCAGTTATATTCAAAAATGTAGCAGATAACAGCAAAAAACAATTTAATTCTGATGCTATAAAAAAGAGTCCATTGACTTTCATGTTTCAAGTATTACATAACCTACAGAGGATATTCAGCATCGCATGTACCCACCCTCTTGAATTTGTATCGCAAATCGAGATAAAAACTATGAGAAAAACTTTTGTTATAGCATTTTATATAGAAGCTACTTGTTAGGTGAAAAAGTGGAATTTCACATGTAAAGATGCTTAGAATATTAGTAACTACCAAATGAGCGTGTATATTTAAAAGTGCTTATCACCTTATTTTCAAAAGCTTACTCTGCAGCATTCTTTCATTTTTACTGTTAACTATTTGGTACTCCGGTATGAGTTTGTGATATTTTTTAATGTTACATGCAATCGGGTATGATGACCTATTCCAATTTACGAAAACTGTTTTTAAACCTTAAATTACTAAACACATTCAAGTTAGCGTGACTAGAATGACATCTTACAAGTGATGTATAGATATTATACTTCGTACATTATCAGCAGATAAAATTCATCAGGTTAGAGCTTCTGGTTTAAAAATCAAGATACATGTTTAAGAAATTTTTTTCTCTTTCTTTGCTGACTAGTAATATACAACCGTTTATCATAAATTAAGTTATCTACTATCTGTTTTTTTTAAGTCAGTTTATAATATCTTTAAATACTATATGCTATTACATGAAATTAAGCATTTAAATTTATAAGAAACTCTTTGAATTATAAATTACATAAAATACTAAATTTTATATGTATCACAGAAAAAACTGTTCTAGAAGGTACTGAATATTTGATAGGACTCACTGAATCAGATTTCAAGCCAGTGGTACAAAGATATCCTGCTCTGTACTTTAATTTTAAATAGGACTCATCGGGTTAGTGTCTATAGATTCAACCGTTGGTTTCATTCCTTAATGCGTGTAGTAGTAGATTAGATTCACTAAATGTGATTCATTGGGATTCCAAGTCAATAATTTAGGGATCAACTAATAACAAGAAATAAATACTGCTACTGTACTTTTGTTTTTCATTACTCTTTTGAGTTATTCAAGGACATGACATTCGCAGAACAAGAGGAGCAGAATCGATCCTGGCTCAAGATCTCTCTATCAAAGTTCATTCAAGAGGGTTATCTGGAATATAATGATAATGGTAAGTATACATCGCTAAATTACTTTGAAAAACCAATTTTTTTTTTTTATATCTAAATTTTTTACTAAAATTATTTTCGTGAATGTGTATAAATAATTTTTAGAAAAAATTTAGAGGTCCTAACTGCTTTGTTTTAATCAGAAGCGTAAGCAACAGAAATAACATGCGATCTTTATCACTAGCTAACAATGTAACTAAGTTTTACATTGCACGTTAGAGTGTGTAAATATATTTCCTGAAAAAGAATTTTTAGAACTAAATCGAGACTTTCTGTTTATCAAACAATATTTTTCATACTGTTAGTTAAGCTTCAATGAGTGACGTTCGGTTTATGATCTTACTTTAAGAATTGTACAGCTTTAAATGAACCACAAGATCTGTGATTAATATCTCCACGAATATTGCAATTATTATCCACAGCGTTCAGATATTAGTAAATACAACACGTTTTTCACAATGTATGGTATCTGATACCAGTACTGTATACTGCAGTATCAAGAACATTAATATTTTTTATGAATACATATGAAAGTAATAGTATGTTCGCTTCGTATGTATAAAGATATATTGACGTAACAGTGATGAACTTCTAAAAACGAGAACGCGTATACAAAACTAAGTGGAAGTCATGGATTTGTTTAATTGGTCTTAAGAATAATCCAAAGGATAAAGGTAGTGTTGCCAAAAAATGGACTGCAGGAAGGCAGTGACATCAACTGATGGGTCGATGCACTATTTCACTGACAAAAAGTACGTTTCTACTCACAGTGGCAGACAAAGAAGACTTTTTTAAGTATGCAAATAAAACAAACATAAAAGCAGAACAGAAAAAACTCAAATGTATAGCCCATAACATTCCTTTGAGAGTAATAACTAAGCAAAACAATCGTGTAGGAACAAGAAAAAAGTCAAATTTTGTCATGTTGTATCAATTATAACAAGACTATGGAAAAAAATTTTTTTTGTTACGATAGTATTATTAACCTGTTTTTATTTCAACGTACCACTTTATTATTTATCCTTTTTGTACTTAATTCATTTTAAAATTCTGATCAACATAAAACTGAAAAGAATTGTCTTGAATTTTTCCCTTACTCAACTTGTAAACTTGGTGAAAATAAGACTTTGTATAAAAATTAGAAAAGCGAAAGTAAGAGCCCCAACCTACACTCATACACGTAAGAAGAAATCATTTCACTTAACTTACCTGATTTCTCTTTTTTTTAAATACCTCTTGTATTTGTTAACAATTATGTACGCATTTTAAAAGGAATTGTAAATATCTACTTTATTTAACCATCTCCATTTTTCTCTACTCTTTTTCTTCTTACATAAAACCATTTAACATTTTCTTGCATGTATATTCTTAGCAGCGCATGCACCATGCCAACACAGAGAATGATTTAAACACATCACAAGACCATTTTTAGAATTTTTTCAACGGAGGGGCATCCGTGGTCACTAATATTGACAACGTTATTGAAAAAAATAACTGGCTAGATGTTTTATGTACAAATGTATTTATAACGTCATAATTACTTGCTAAAATTTTATTTAGGAGGTTTTTTTATCTACTCTTTCTTTTCTGAACCCTTCACAGATATCTAATTTGCATCGTTTGACGCTCCTTGTAGTACCCGTTGCCAAAATCCTATGGTGATATTCTTTTGCTAAACTCTCCATACAACTTTCTCCCGTATTTAAATCTATCTTCTTACATGGTAGTTGAAAGAAATACACTCTAGTTTGAGTGTAATCATTTTTATAGTTAATGATAGCAAGCACCTTGGGAATAAGGTCATAACTTAAGGAACTTTGAAATTCAAAGATGTACTTTATGGTCATTGTTGAGAAAAAGTACAAGGTAAGGAAAACAATGATCTGCGCAACTCTTTTTGTAGCAGACTGAAATTTTTATGCACTGAAGCTCGTATATAAGTTCTTGCACATCAATGATGCATACAGATGCGTGAGCAGCTGTTGATAGTAGAGGGATATGATGACAGTGGCTCAAAATTTTAATGGAATTCTTTATCCATTACATAAAAGAAGCAAGTTCAGCTTGAAAAATTAGTCAAGGTATCTTAAGTAAGCAAGCAGTTGTGGTCCTGGAGCTACAATACGAACTATTACGACTTAACTGTAGACAAGGGACAGCATACCTGGAGAGTATCATCGAGCTAAGTAAAAGGTATCACTGATTATCTTTTTTTCTTTCTATCTCTCTCTCTCTCTCTCTCTCTTACGATTTTTTTTTTAATTTATAATTAATTTTTTTAGACATCATGAATGTTCAGTACTCTTAGTACCCGGTAGCTTCGCTATTAAGAACTTTGGGGCAGATTGCTAAATTAGATGATGGAAATCATTTCTCCTTAAGTGATGCAAAAGTGGGTATATGATACACAATTGCAATTACTTTTCAGTAACACAATGCTTTGAAAGTAAATTTTAAGCTTGGTGAGAAATACATGATCCAAAAGCACAATGAATAAGTCGTTGATTAAAAACATTCAAACACTAAAAATACCAAGTCTTAAGATGAACTTGCATAGATAATGATGATTGATAATGAAAGGAAACTCCTTTACCAAATTGCCAAATAATATATGCAAGAAAAAAGCTTGTGTGAATGTTGAAAATATCAATAATAAGTGTTTAATGTGGGCAGTTTTTTGTCTTATATATCTGGCAACTGTACACTCATGTAGAGGAAGCTATTGTAAGTAGTATGTATAAGAACTTAACTCTAATAGAATAGAGTCTTTAGCTTCCCTAAAAAAAATTAAAAAATTAGAGAATAAGAATTCCATCTGTGTAAATATATTTACATATATATATGCTAAAAAGTATGGTAAGGAACGTTAGGTATCACCATATCATGTTTACTTAAATTAAAAAGAATAGTCATGTAAATTTTACTTTCTGTGCACAATTGTTATAATGACGATGACCAGGAACAGAAAAAAATAAAAATGTTTCACGGCTTAAGAACGATAAGATTTGGAGTAGGAATTTGTCAAAATAAGGGACAAATCATTTAACAAAACAAAAAGAAAGGTGTTGGGTATGTGATGGATGCACACATTCTTTCTGTAGTTAAAATAAGTTTATGATTCATGAACGCAATTATGAGAACTTGAAAAAATCTCTTACGTTATTCAGGCAGACTTTGAGTATTTACTTGAGCTTTTGACGAAGGAAGTACGTCTATTTCAGAAGCATCAAGCCTATGGTATAGAGTACAACATAAAATTAAGCATTGATAACAACCAACAGGTGTTGGATTAAGCTTAAAATGGAGGAAACAATATCTTAAAGTTTACAAATTTTTACTCTGCTGAGCAGGTCTATTACTATATTTATAAGGACTTTAAGTGTTTACTTAAGCACGTAAAAAATAATTTACGTGTATTTCCAAACCATAAAGCATACAATATAGGATATGTGTTCAATGCAACTTTGAAAACAGGCAATGAGTTTACAAGAGGTATTTAATAGTATATAACAATGATACGAAGACTCCAGCAGAGTGGCTCACTTGAAAACTTGAAGCTATTACACAATATCTGCAACAGTTGTATAAAACTCCAAATCCAATTCTCTTGACCCAAATAGAAGGCAACGAGCTAAGAGAATGAAAAGCTTGTTATGTTAGTGGTAGTTTATTTGGAAAAACCAGTGGACCGTAGGTGTGAAAGTACCCGAGTATAAAGTTAAACTGCTACAAAGATATATGGCAAACAACATAATTATGAGTATAAAAAAATCTTTTAGGAATTATTATTGTGTACGAAGGTGGTGCAGTTACAATGAAAATGAGTATACTTAAGTTGATTAGGTGTGATTTCAAGTAACGTTTTAATATTTATTAAATAAACGATTATAAACAATATACTATGGCAGAATACAGAGTAAACAATAACAAGGCTGAGAAGAACAGAACTGCGCTCTTATCAAACCTTTTAATGACTTCAAAATAACTTTCTACTGCTTACGCTGATGACATCTCTACCTTTACGCTCACATTCATTATATACGCTTACATACTTACATTCAGCCCATTTTTTATATTCAAAATATAACTGTACCTAAAAAATTAGGAAGAACCTTTCTGCAGTATCACTTTCTATGATAGTGTAGTATCTATTATATGGCAGTAAATATCTCCTCAAGACGTTCATCACAATCAATATGTAACCATAAGTCAAAATCACGTAAACATTCCATTTATATGATCTGTAGAGATCTCTCAATTTTCTGGTATGGAAGACTGATTGTAGATAGATCTTTTTAATTTTTTAATTCATAAACGACTTTTTTTTTAATAACCCAAAAAAAGGGGTTATGTATGAGTGAAAGTGTGTATACATAGAAACATCTATACGAAAGTGTGTATACAACTACATCTATACGAAAAAAAATAATTGCTAGCATTGCTATATATATATTTATGCTCTTTTCTTACCTATTTGAACTTTCCCTCAGTAATTTAAGAAAATTTTAAGTCAAAATATTACTTTCATTGTGAATAGAAAAATTTTAAAAGAATAAAACACAAAACAAATTAGTTATTTCATTTGGACCGTACGGCAAAATTCTTTTTAACTTTTGTAAATTAAGAAAAATGAAGAATTTCATAAAAAATTATTTATTTATCGTAAACCAAAGGAATAATTTATTAAATAATATAAATTTATTTACGTAACAAGTGCGAAAAGACGATTTTTCGCACCAGTAGTGATGGACTCTCACGAGTGGCTCGAGTTGACGGAAACAAGTGCCAACTGATCATACAAGTGCGTTGCACATGAGTGATCGCAAGGCACGAGTTGCCGTTACGACCCATTAGTGCGAGTCTATCACATGAGTGTGGAAAATCGTCCCACGCAAGTTGCGTAAA
Source organism: Copidosoma floridanum (assembly GCF_036245765.1). Classification (NCBI taxonomy): domain Eukaryota; kingdom Metazoa; phylum Arthropoda; class Insecta; order Hymenoptera; family Encyrtidae; genus Copidosoma; species Copidosoma floridanum. Next base: position 7,837,691 of record NW_028321894.1, read on the forward strand.
AGATTTTTCACATTAAGTGTGAGGAAAATAGTAAGTATGTTAATAATTCACAAGAAAAGTTGTGCAGAGTCCAGGGGATGATGGGGTGGAGACTTTGCTCCCCTGACTGCAAAAATATCAAATGATCGTTAAAAAAAAAAGAAAAGTAGTCTTTTACCTTCAATATAAGAGCAGAAATTAGATCGGATTAAAATTTTACTTTAAAAAATAAACATTGAATTATTTAATCAAAAACAGTTTCAAGGAATGTTATAACTGTAATAAATTTTGTGAAAGGACCCTACACCTACAGAATGGGATTTTGGATCCTAATGATATGTTCTGAAATCATAATATAATATGGTTTAATGAAAAAAACAAAAAAAGTCCTTAAGAAGGAATTGCTTATGAGAGTTGAAACTAAAGCAAGGTAGGGTTATGATAGTTGTACACACACGGTATCTTAATTTTTTTTTCCACGAGATTTCTGGTGTGAAGAGAATTTTTTTCTGGTGTGCGGGAAAACCTTCGCTGCACACTTTTTTCGCACACTATGAGGAAAAATCAATTTTCTACACAAAAACTGAAGCGGAATACCCCTATGTTTCACACACTATTACGAAAAATTAATTATAACATAGAAAAGCTGCTCTGCTTTAATAGACTAAATTCTAAGTTTAAAGACAAAAATTAAACTAAGAAGTGAGTCTACCAAATAAATTTCTTATTAATATCATTTTTAATTATACCAGAAAGATAAATATACAGTTAAAAAAATTCATAAAGTATAAAGTGAGTTGTGTAGTGAGGTGGCGTTGTGTGGTGTAGAGGGAACCGGAAATACTGCAAAAAGAGTGGGGCAAAGGGGAAGTAACAAGCAAAATCTTCTCCCGTCACACATTTTCTCAAGTTCACAAATTTAAAATCAGTCATTTACTCTCACGCATAACGTGTCTATAGAAGTATAACTTAAAAAAAAAAAAAAAAAGTACGAGATCATTATGATTCGATTGGAAAATTTAGAGGTGGTAAAAGGTTGCAATACCAACTACCAAGATTCTAGCTTTATACAAGTAATGTTTCATAGCCTATTGAGAGTACACGTATAAGGGATGCTTTACGTGTGTGTGTGTGTGCACGAGAGCGTAAAAGGACGAACTGATATGGAGAATGCGCGAAACCTCAGTTTAACGATGAACGCGCATTAGCTGCAGTGGTGGTTAACGATTGACCAGGAGAGGGGACTTACTTGAGAGAGCTCGGAGCAATGGGCTTGGGAGTCTAGTCTCAGGAGATCGCTTGCCCGGAAAGCACTCAAGGTTCCAAAGGGGAGATCGGCAAGGGAGTACGAATCGACAGCTCCAAGGGGACGATGCCAGGCAAGGAACGACGGGTCCGTGTAGCATCGATCCAGCTCCAGTCAATCTTGATTGCTGCCAAATATCAAGCGCCGTCACTACACATTGCTGCACAATAAGACATTCATAGTAAGTGTTCCCTTCTATTCTGGTCTCGTCTTCTCATCAACAAATGTTGATGAGTTCAGACAAAGGGCGTAAGCTATCCCTGGTTCCTTAATTGATCTAGCTAAGTGGTGGTCCTGAGTCAATGACCAGTAATGAAGGAGGACTATTTTTTTTTTTATACTCCTTGTCCCTTGATGCGTAGTGGTTTTGCTTGGAAAAAGTTTTCCAGTGTTTCCTTGGGTTCTTGTTTTTTTGTATTGCATTTTTTCCGGTGTTACATTCGTGGTTGCGGAGTTAAGCATTTTTCCGTATGAACAAGTAAATGACAAGTGTTGATCCCACTTCGTGAGATCATTTAGTTGTTAGGTAAAAGCCTCTGGCTGCTTAGTCAACCGTGATGTGACCTGCCGGCCACTTTCTCGGTCATCCCTACTGGTCTTTTCTTTTTTTTGTCAAAAATATATTTTATTTTTGGGGTCTTTGGTCGTGTGAACGACGTTATCGTCTTGCGGGCCATGCAGTAGTATTACCTACGAGACATCTGTATTATTATGAATTTTGGTGACATTATGAATTTTGGTTTCTTAAGAAAGAAGTAAAGAATCAAGCCCTAGTGCATTCTTAGTCTGCGTATTATTATGTAGAGCGCTCTTGTATTTACAATTATTTATTACAAAATTCCATTTTAAACATGAAATTTCACGCATTCTACTATGAATATTGTTCTATTGTTGATTCCTACTTTAGGGTAATTTGTAAGCTTACTAGAAAGCAAAACAATTTTGACCGGCGAACGTTACAAAGTTGGGTTGGAAACGTATAGAAAGCATTTCGTAAAATAAGTTAGATATGAGGTATTATTTTCTTAAAAACTTTTTTTTGTTGTTAATTTTTATGAATGCGATTAAATCTAAATAGTAGATCTTTTTAATTTGTTTTTCGGCATAAAAGTTTATTTCAGGCAGTTATAAGAATTTTGAGCATCATACTACTTATAATATTTTTTTTATTTTAACAACGCAGTTTTTTTTTTATCGTATTCATTTACTTATTTCATACTTAAATGTTTTTCTTTGAGTTTGACGCTGTAATAAAAAATACAATTTATATTTTTCTTTGATTTTGTCTTATTTTGTGTTTTTTTACAATTTGAATAAACACCAAAATTAAATTAGACTTCACTTCGTCTCTGAGCATTGTTTAGTGCCTCTATCCTCAACTTCTCTGTCCGCCGTAATTGTGTCTCACTACACTCTCGTGTCACTCGTAAAAAAGGTGACTGTTGCACTATACTATGCTTCCTACTTTATCATCAGAGACTTGCCACAAATAATGGTTTTGAGGAAAGCATCATTGATTCGAGGATCACATAAATGGTACTGACATCAACTTCCAACTTTTTGATTCGTTCTGATTTATTCACTCTTCCTTGGTAACATCAGTGTCAGATAACTAACAGGGAATTTTGTATTAATACAGTGAAAAGCAGACAAGGCTATAGCTAAGAAAGGGTGTATTTTCTTATGACTATGACAGTGGCTTGAAAAAGCTTATAAAAAAAGTGCTTCGTTTTAAAATTAAGTTTTTTAATAATTAAAGCGATAAAGAAATTTTTTATGCAGACTACGAGCAGGTACAAGATGTTTGGAAAACATTTGAGATTAAAATACTTAAAAAGTACTCTAATCCGTATTTAGAAACGAACGTTTGCTCTTGGCAGACATCTTTAAGAATTTTCGCTCAGCTTGCATGGCAGCGTACAAGTTGGATCCTGCACGTTACTATACCACACCCTACCCAATGTGGGACGCTACGAGATAGCTGACTCAGGTAAAATTCGAGCCTTCTACTGACATAGACATACTTCTTTGAGTGGAGAAGGAAATCAGAGGAGGTGTTGGTCAATGCTGCCAGTATAACGCCAAAGCTAACAGTGAGCACATGGGAGAAGTTATAACTTCGAGAAAAAGGACAAATATATCATGTACTTTGAAGCAAATAAACATTATAGATGAGCAATATTTAGCCACTACCTACAGGAGACTTTCAGAGAAGAGATATTAGTTAATGCTGCTATCACAGAGCCAAAGCCAACAATGAGTTTATGGGAAAGATTCTTATGTCAAGAAAGAAGATAAATATCTCTTGTATTCTAAAGCAAACATTTAATTTTGATGGGCAATTACACAATCACTACTTAAAGAAGACTTTTATAGAGGATGTGTTAGTTAATGCTGCTACTACAATAGCAAAACCAACAATGAGTACACAGGAAAAATTTATAATCTTGAAAAAAGGGATGAATAACGCATGAACTTTGACGGAAACAATAAAAGTGGATGTGCAACAATGCAGCCACTACCTAAAGAAGACTTTCACTGAGTTAAAAATTTAGCACAGTTAAATTTCCTTGATAATCTAGCTGATGATTATGCCACATTTTTAAAGTAGATCTTAAGGGATCAGTAGCTATTTAGGATGATCGTAAGGATTTATCTGTCTGCCAACAACAATTTATTGTATTACAAAAAAAAGTGTTGCATTTGTGTGTAATACGAGAAGCTGACTAAAAAGGTAAAGGGTATCGGAGTAGCTGTTGTAAAGACCAAAGGCGGGTTTCAAGACTACTGGAACTGTCTCTCTGGTAAGTCTGTAGTTGTAAGTCAAGAAAACGATGTTTATTCCCGGCTACATATCGTCCGTACACATCTTACTTATTTTAGTCTTCCAGATAATAAACGTCATTGACTCTCATATACTACAGATACCGTGACATCGGGCTATATCTCTCTAGATAACAAGGTTGGGAAAGAAATGAAGGGAAACGTGGTGAAAGAAGAAATGGAGGCAGGGAAAGTAATGGAAGGAGAATAGAAAAAGAACGTAGAAAAGCTACGTCTTGGAGCCAAAACTAATTTTATTAGTTGACAAGCGTCATATTTTTTCATTTACTACAGATTCCCTAGAATAAAGACATGACTTATTTATGATGACGTATCTATGCATTAAATACTCATAAAAGTAAAAGAAGTCAACGAAGGAGAAAAAATATGGTAAAAGTCAATAAGAAAAGGGTAGATAGTACAGATAATGAAATAGTGAAACAGTACTTGAAAAGAACGAATACGTAGAAGCAAGATCCAAGTCAGTACCCGATCAGAGATCGTAAGTAGGCGATAGGTAGGCTCTATCTAAGCAGCCTAGTTAACCTACCGCGGTCCTAGCGAGGCTAATATACAGTGTTAGGTGGCACCATGTAATGGGGCACCAGGTAGGCCCTACATAGGCACCCTCAGTAGGGTACATTCAGTCATTTCTTTACATTAGGACAATCATTTTTTCAAGTAAATAATCACTGAGTGTTAGCAATACATACAGTAAAAATTTATCATGAAGAGTTAATTTACTCAACACTTTATAAAAATATAAATTCATTTTTTCACAACTAATGGATGGTTCGTACACATGGTGCATTAAATTATAATGAATATTAAATACTTATTAAAATGACATAGTTTAAATTTGTTCTTTTGCTCTGGCTGCCCTTCCACCAGTCCAGTCCTTAGCATATAAAAATACACTTCTAAGACTACTTAAAAAATCTTTTTTAGATATATGTTTTTCTATCTGAGTGTTGCTGTTATATATCAAAATGAAAGAAGCTCAAATTTAGTATAATTATGACTAAAAGATTAAAATAAAAAAATATTGATTGTTTGAAATTGTAACTTCCAGGATGTTCCATAACTTAGTACCCTTACACAAAGTTTTTCCTTGCTTCTGTCTCTGAACTGTAAAATTTTTTAGAACGAAGTTCTTTATGTCACGTTACTCGGGGGGCTGAAATTTTAAAACCGACAGATTTTTTTTTTTTTGAATCAGAAATCTCTTCCTCTCAAGTTTTTCCCCTCACCCCGTCCCCCCTCACCAAGTGTTCTCTACACACTTCCCCTCTCCTAACTATATATGTATATCTGTCAACCCCGTGCCGTGTTACTCTTCTGCACACCTTTACCCATCATTCCACCTCACACTCCCAAGCAATTAATTTTTTAACAAATTTTAATTTTATTTCCCAACAGTAATTTTTCTTTCACTTAGAATTTTTTTTTCTTCTACAATTCTAAAAAAAAAAAAAAAAAAAAAAAAAACATTTTCCAATAAAGAGATTTGAACCCTCGACCTACTGCATGTAAGTCCTGTACCTTAGCCACTCTGCTACGAGCGCTGCCGACTATAGAAGTCGGTTTCTTGTACTTATCGTGTGATATAACATTCTATTTTTAAATGTATTCACTGATAATACATTAATACATTCAATTATGAATTTGTTTTTAAAATTGTGTATTTGTTTTCTAAATAATACATCTAAAAAAAAAAAAAAAAAAAAAAAAAAAAAAAAAAAAAAAAAAAAAAAAAAAAAAAAAAAAAAAAAGGTTTAATTAGCACAAATATGGTTATGTAGATTAAATATAATAAGGCGCGTTATTACGCATTAAATATTTGTATTTTCATTAAACCTGAGGTTTTTTTGGCATTACAGTAATGCTAACAATTACTGTTATAAATGAAAAAAGATAATGAAATTAAATATGAAAAAAAAAGAAACGAAATATGAAAAAATGAAATATAAAAAAAAATTATAATGAAATTAAATAAAATTTAAACAAATAAAATAATATATTAAAAAATAATGAAATGAAATATGAGAAAAGAAATAAAATAAAGGAAATACAAAAGAATAAATATAAATAGAAAAATATAAAAAAAAGAAATAAAGAAAATACAAAAGAATAAAAAAAAAGTAATGAAATTAAATATGAAAAAAAAGAATGATATATAAAAAAAAGGGAATGAAAAAAAAAAGATTAAATATGAAAATAAGGAAGAAATTAAATAAAGGAAATACAAAAAAATAAAAAAAATATACTAAAATGAAATATGAAAAAAAATAAAACAAGAAATGAAAAAAAAAATAAATAAAACAAGAAATAAAGAAAAAAAAAAAAAAAAGAAAAAATAAAAAAAGAAACAACAACAAACCAGGGGGGATAAATGGGTCATGGGACCCACGGTAAGAACGAAGTTCTTTGAACATGATGAGTATAAAAACACAATTTCTCAGGTAACAAGGGGGTCGCCAGACCCATTGAAAGAACGAAGCTCTATAAACGTTAATACTGCATTCATGTTTTGTAGTTCACTAAACAAAAACTTGAAAAACGAATAAAAAAAAAAATAAAAAAAATAGTTCAGTACTCACGATGGTTGAACTTCGTGAGAACGTCGTGCATAAATACAGTACTCACGAAGTTCAACCATCGTGAGTACTGAACTATTTTTTTTATTTTTTTTTTTATTCGTTTTTCAAGTTTTTGTTTAGTGAACTACATGAATGCAGTATTAACGTTTATAGAGCTTCGTTCTTTCAATGGGTCTGGCGACCCCCTTGTTACCTGAGAAATTGTGTTTTTATACTCATCATGTTCAAAGAACTTTGTTCTTACCGTGGGTCCCATGACCCATGTATCCCCCCTGGTTTGTTGTTGTTTTTTTTTTTTTATTTTTTTATTTTTTTTTTTCTTTATTTCTTGTTTTGTTTATTTTTTTTTTCATTTCTTGTTTTATTTTTTTTCATATTTTATTTTAGTATATTTTTTTTATTTTTTATCATTTCCTTTGTCATTAACCACTTTACTATGCTTAAAATATTGTCCATCAAATCTACGTTAAAATTTACAACTGAAATTAAGTGCTGGGTTTAGAAATAAATTAATTTGAATTAGTACACAGTCAAACAGAAATAATTATATAAATAAAAACAAGCACATCGTTAAACAACTAAATATACCAAGTCTGACTTAATACCACTATTATGAAGTCTTAGGTTTTCTGAAAATAACGGAAATTCTTGCATACTTTGTAAGGGAAAATAAAGTGTTGGATATTTATCCTGAAAGTCTTGAAATGTTATAATTTTCAGCATTTCATCTCAAGGCTTCCTTTGAATTCATAGACTTTTTGTTTCTTCCATTGTGTTGTCCATGACTTCATACTTTTTCTCTTCATATCTTTTAAACTGAAGAAACAAATTCTCAAGCTTTTTTGAGACTCCACCTGTAATGAAAGTTGGTTATTTGAGATTCATAGTTGGAAATAGTCAACAGCAACTAGTATATATTCAAATTACTTATTATGTGAGACTCAAACGAGGAATCTGATTCAGCGGTCTGCGTGTGCACTGATTTAAATGCTGGCTGCTCTTCATTTCTTATTATAGTGTCACCTAAAAAAAATACGAATTATTGAAAACCATCTTAAGCTGCTTAAGTTAAGCTGAATTTTGGAAAGTAATTCTTATGCCTACATTGCTTTCAACATTATCATTCTTCTCTGTAGGATAAAAATGGCAAGAAGTTAACATACATGTATAATTTTTAACAAGAGATGTATTTAAAACCTTAGGATGATCTACTTCTGACCCTAGCGTAGTCAACTTGGACAGCACATTTTGTAACTAAGGAAGGTGTTTTAGCTTTCAAACTCTCTTCTCAGCTGCTTCGTACGAATCTTAAATGTTAACAGTGTAGAGTAAGACCTTTTGCATCAATGTATGTATGAATATGAGATAACAATTTTACTTGATGAAAACAAAATTCTGCACTTAAGTCATGACCAGGTGCTAGGTAAAATGGCTCTGTTTCCTACAAAACTTTTTATACTTTGAACATCATCATCCGTTTAGGAGGTGTCATATAATATATAAAAACTTGTTGGATTTTTGAATCAATTTCATTGTATAAAGATGGTACAATTAATGGATTGTTTAACTCTTGGGCAGAGTGAAAAATTTTGATTACAGAAAAAGCTTGATCCATCTGCAATAATACAAGCAATTAGAGAATGATTGATATGTTAGAGTAGGAAATGAAAAAAGTGTGGCTTACCTTTTTTTAATATAAAAGGTGTGCTTAAACATTGAAACTGTTTCTGTTATCAACTTCCATGTAAATAGCTATTTACATATAAAATCTAGCCACAATTAATTGGTTTACATCTTTAAGAATTGAACACAATCAATGACCAGTCATAACTGATTGGCTGATTAAGCTTAGCAGACAATTGTCACTATGTATAAACATGTTAAGTGCACTTTCAAAACAATATCTTTTTTTGTTGAATTACAATACATACAATTTTTTTTACATTTTACCACATCTATGAAAATATCTTGACGCACTATTAAAAATTAACTAATAATGTAATAAGGAAATAGCATAAGGCTTTGTTTCATTTTCTTCCAGTTCAATAATGTTTATTAAAATAAACTTAGAAATCACATCAGATAGCTTTAGTTTTTCAGTTTTCTTATTCGATATTTAAGATATTTTTTTAATTTCAGAAATATTTGTTAATCTTGAATTACTTGGATAATCATACCCAGGGTCAACAATACTTGACTGGTCTCCTATTATCTCAACTTTATTCAGCGAAGATTTAGGAATCATTGTCATCTGATTAATTCTAATTAAATTTTAATCCTTTGTTAAATTAGTATTATTGGGTTCGAGTATAAAAATATCATATCCTTTTAACGTAACTTTTTCTAAGTTAATATTTTGTTGATGTTTACTTGATTTTAAAATTGTAAAAGGAGTATGTGTTTTTTTTCATGACTTTTAACCAACTTTTGTTTCTCAATTGTATTACACAACTGAGTAAGAGGTTTGTACCCACTAGAAGCTTGATTCTTAATCAATCCTAAAGTACTTTGAAAAGGAAGAGGTGTAATTTCACTGATTGAACATTTAATATTTTTTACATCATCAGCCACATAAACTAAGCTATAAATATTTGAAACTAGATTTTTCTCATCAAACAAAGTACCAAAAATACTGACAAACCTTCTAATTTAAAACTCTGCACGCTTCATATATGTCTTATGCAACTCACTGCTGCATAGTATTCTTAATGCAAAATGTAATAATAAAAACTGATCATACATCCTATCTGGAATGACACCTTTCAAAACAAATGGACCACTATCGAGCAAGAAAAATCTAAACTCAGCAGCTTTCCATTTTACTACGTCACCTTGAGATCGGGTTGTCCTTTGAAAGTCTCTGGTTACTGAGTTTAAAATAGTTATTAAGCACTGTGATATTCTCAACAGTGATTCTTTTGATATTGTAGTTTCAATATTCATTCAAATGTTAAGCATCTTTTTCATGGTCCCCAAACAAGAAAGATACATAAAATCTAGCACAAAATGTTGGACCAGGTCAACTTGTGGAATTTCAAGCAGAGGTGAGCCTTTATTGGAAAGATGATGATCAGAATTTCGTTACACTCTAAATGATGCATCAGTCCTTTTCGTATACTCTTCATCGTTGAATATTACTCGTCTCTTGTAGAATCTACCCACTACTATACAGCGTTCACAAGATAAGTAGCTGGTGTGACCTTTAATGCATTTTACAAAGGACCTGGCTGGGCGATCACATATGAAACATTTTATTTGTATTTCGAAACGTTTGTTATTAATTATCGTCCCATGTGTCAGTAAATGTTTTAACTCTTTGAAAAACTATCTCAGGAATTTGGATACGCATTTTGGATTTCCAGATTCAAAATACAAACATATAATAAAGGGTTTGTATACCCTACAATCTTCAACAAAAACTTTGCACAGAATTGGCCAAAATTCCTTTGGACTTAAGTTAAAGAGAGACAGGCCGTCTATATTGAATTGTAGTTCGATTGAATTGTTTTCGTGTTATTCAGGTACAATAATATCTTGGAACTGACTGCTGATCCCAAAATACCAAAACTGTGCATTATCTGAGTCAAATTTAACAATTTCTTTTTTAACTCCGAATTTATTTTGAATAATGTTTTCGCTGTACTCAGTATATCAAGATAAAATTTTTTCACTTGTTCGAGAAAAGAATCGATAACAGAGTATAGAATCTTTGATTTTAAGGCCTAATGTCTTAACTTATCCTTTAGAGATGATTTTGTTGTATTGTCGGGTTGTAAAATTGTAACGGGTGAATATTAATATGAAATTATAAGAAATCATAGAAAATGAATAAAATGAAAAATTACAATTTGACATTAAAAAGTAGCTATAAGTCTATTGTTTTGCATTATCACAATGAGATATAGTGAATTATGTTACTTTTTTGGTAGCCAAATTTTTATAAATTTTCAATTGTCAGATAACATTCAATAATCAAATAAAAAAATTCCAACAAGAATTTGTTGTACGCATATGATGTCATATGAAATGTACAAATATTAATTTTGATAAAAGGAGTTTTTGTTTCTCATAATAGGAGAAAAACCTTGTTTTGGTGCAGTGTAGTGAACAACCTTTTTTTTTATTCTGCCTTACAGGACAAACAGTTTGTACATGTATTGCATAAGTCATAGCAAACATAGACGTACTTAAAATGCGCGAATCTCAACATAAGCAGTATATTAAGGTACATGTATTCTATGCACGTGTGGGATCAAATACGTTATAATATTACAATTTTTACCATTTAAATATGAGATTTTTAAAGATCTATTAAATTAAGGTGTATTTTAACTTTCTCAATATAAATTATTTTTCCGAATCACTTTTATTACTGCTTGATGTATCGCGATGCTTTTTACTAGTATCTTTTTTAGTTATATGGTTATTGTTAATTTGAACTCGTTAGTTTTGATTTGGTTATTCCCAAAATAAAATAATAAATCACTAAGCATGTACATATTTTGTGTTTTTTCGTTTTTTTTTTAAAGCCGGTACAGTTAATCAAATGAGTCTGTTTATTTTTAATAAACTTTCTGTATATATGATTATTAATTAAATATATTCCGTTAGATATGTTTTTAATAATATCACTTTGCTCAAATTTATTAATCTGATTTTGAAAGGAAATATTTATTTTATTATCATACTCATCACTTTGACTGACACTAGACTTTAACATTGTGTCATTATCAGAATACTTCTTTTTTTAGTTTTTTCTTAACTAATAGCTCACTATTTCTGTATAGTTTGACAAAATATGCATTGAGCATACAAAGGTTCTTAGTTTTTGAAGTAACAATTAATTTTAGAGGATTTGTAATTGAACTAAAAGTTTTATAGAGTAATTTTGTAACCTTATCTTTTTCAAATTTAAATAGTCTTATTTTTTTTTAAAGTAATTCTTCTATAGATGCGTTATGTACGAGGGTAAATCAAGGATTTTAGATTTTAACCTTAAAAAGTGTGATGGAAGTGGATTTTGCTTAATTCTTCCCCTTCACTTCGCCCCCTATGACGTACTTCCGGCTTCCTCTACACCACATGACATCAGCACGTAACACATTTTGAATTTTATTTCTGTTTCTTTTAACCTATTCCTAACAGTATCTAAAAAGATTTGAATTGTCAATCTTCTGCACGCTGGTCAAGGCCTTTACGCACTCTGCTAAGAGCGTGCCGGATACATAAAACTCGATTACCTTATTTTGTCGTACAGTTCGTTGCTTATTTCCCAAGCTAATTTTTATTTACTGTGTATTTATTCGTTTGGATTGATTATACATCAAATTCATAGATAATTTATTTCATGAAATCTATTATTAATTTGTTACTTTTAAAGTAAATAAATAATTGTTTACACAATTTTAAATATTTTTTCAAAATTTTTAAAAATTAAAAAAAAAATTTTTCTGACTGTGCCAATACAAGAATTAATTTTTATAATGTTCAATTCTCTTATAATTTTTCCATTCGTAAGTAAAGTTAGTTTTTGATTCAATGACGTTCTTTGCATAGTTACCGGGGGAAAAGTTCAGAGAAGTGAGAGGCACGCTAGTGTGTGCAGTTAAGCTAGCAATTGTTTTTCTTATGTAAATGTACTTTTAAACATTTTTATGACACATATATAATTGCGTTAAGGAAGTTAATATAAAATTTAAAGTTTGGATACCGATTACGAACGGTAGAAAGTGCTTGAGGTGGCTACTCAGGTAAGGCTATATGGATAGTTGACTATCATATTCTTACGTATAAATCTATTTAAAATAATAAGATGTTATATTTTCAATAAAGAGTTTATAATGGACAGGTTCATATATTTTAAAGAGGCGCTTATAAGTAGTGAAACATGGACAACTTGCCATTTGAGTTAAGAAACACATCTTACAAATAGCTTTTCAATAAGTGTTTCAGCCCCATTAAAGAGACATCTACATAAAGAACCATCTAGTAAAATAATTTTCTCACTTCGTGTATATTTAATAAAGAGCCACAATAATGTCATGACTAGATCATGGTACTACCAAAGACAGCGAGAGCAAAATTATAGGACTGATCATAAGCAACCACTGTAAACTACTTATGTATAGACCACCACCATATTGTTGGTGTCATTTTATTTATTAATGCACACACTTTATTTTTAATGTCTACAAAACATGGTCAGCTAGCCATTCCCCTGGTCAATAGCACCTCTACCGTTCTAACAATACAGCATTTCATATATACGCACGCATAAAGGTAAATTATCTAGAGGTGTGTCCTACATAGTAAACCTCACAAATCTTACAAAAAACAACATATACTCCGGATCTTTTTTTATTGGTATCAAATGTATCTTTGCCAAATTTTTTGATGATTAATTTACTAGTCAGTAAAAACTACGAAAACGCCAAATTTATATGATATTTTTTTTGAGAATTGCTTATAGTTCTGTTATGTTAAGTAATAACTTTAAGTTTATCAACTGTCACACTAGATTAGCTATGGCGATTCCAGCTCAGGTGTGCTCGAGTCACCAGGCGATTTTGGCCCACTCCCTCTCCACGGCGAGCGGGCCCTCTTTTCAGGGGGAGTGGTCCCTGCTGCAGCCAGTGGGCGAGCAGGAGCTATGGCTTCCTTGCAGTCCTTGTGCGTGCGCTGCTTGAGGTTGCGTGCACCAGCTGCAGTTCTGCTTGAGTTTGTGCGCGCTGTTTGAATTTATGCGCAATGTGCATTAGCGCCTGTAGCGTCACGTGCGCCAGGGGTCTTATTCAGAGTTTTTAACGCAAGCGTTAATGTGCCGTAACGTTCGGAATATCAGAAAACGTCTCTGCGCATGCTCAGAAATCATTTTTGATATTTTTTAACGATTGGGCATTGCGTTATTATAATAACGCGGGCGTATTCGATCTTTACGCGCCAATTGTCGGCGTTACGCAAAGATTAACGAATAATTTGAGGACTGTCTTTGAATAGTGTTCTTAATTAAGCGTTAGTTTGTATTTTAATACTAATTTTTAATATCTTAAGTATAATTAAATAAATTACAACTTGTAATGAAATATAATTCTATTTTAATGCATGTTAACCTGAATAAGTTATAGGTTGATCAATCAGAATATTTTTTAGAAATTTTAACATGACTCTAAGAAGAATACAAGCAATTTTGATACATTTATCATTGTATCAATTGGCGCGTATGTAGATGGCGGCATTTTTATGTAAGTACTCTTCAAACCATCCATGCCCTTTTTGATAACAAATATACTAAATACTTTTAATTAAATATTCATCGCTGATAATATCTATTAATAATATTTTGTCGTTCTTCATTCCCTGCATTGTAATCTCCTTCAAAATGCTCATCATTATGATTATTAATCATTGCGATATTGTGATTAGAATTTATTCTAAAACAAATATATCACTCATTATTGTACAATTAAGAAAAATTTATTTAAGATTGAAGAAGAAGCTTACAAACCCATTCATTAGGCGGAAATTATGTAATACGGAGCATGCAGTAATGATTCTCGCTACTTTTACAGGGTCATAATATAATTTTCGAGCCCTTTTTATGCACAACCATGTGTTAGTTAAAATTCCAATTGTCTGCTCCACTTTCGAATGACACGATGTGTGTTCATTTGTATATCTGGCTTCTGGTGATCCTTCGGCCACATTGATGATTGGCGTCAATAAGATCGGAGAGGGTGTATAACCGTTGTCAGCTACAAATATTATGAAATTGAAAATTACATTTATTTTTAAAACATTAATAAAAAAACAATTACTTAAATGTGGTTCAGACGTGGCTTCGAACTTTCTAAAATACTTTCTATAAGAACCCATACTACGAAACCAATTTAAAAAAGCTTTTTTAGCGTTTTTTTTTTGAGGAACTTGTATTAAAATGTAAGGGAAAGTTCAACATGTCTTAATTCGATCTTAAAAAGACTAATAATTTAATGCCATTTATTCATGATGTTATTGGTTAGAGTTGAGAGCACATGATCTTAATTAAAACAAGTTTATTTTAAAAAAATTTTGAGGGTTGGTTGACGGAGCCCGCAGGGGTCGAAGTTCCCTAGTAAAACATCAAAATACAAAATTCTACTTTATGTACCCTTGGAAATAAACCTGGTAGCTTCAGAATTTAGTGAAATAAGAGGGTAACTAACCTATTTTTAAGAGTACGTAAAGTAGTATAATTACATATTTTTCGGTTCCATTGCTACAGTTTATCTGCCAAAGTAAGCTTTATATAAGCATTTTTTAATATTTTATTTCACTTATGGTACGAACCACACCAAACTTTAAAAAAATAATGTTTTGTACTTTACCTAGTAAGTAATATCGACCTTCTTGAGCAAGAACATTATTATTTATTCTTAGATTTTCAAGGTGTTCCTTTATATCACTGAAATTCCAAACAAGTCTATCATTATTTCACACCAATGAGACTACACAGAGAAAGCCTCAGATCACAATCTAATCACGTTCAACCTCATCTTGGGTATCAAATACCTGTGATCTGAGAAATTATTAGTATTTATTTCTTGAGTAATGTACTATATAAACAATTTATGACGATTATTACTATTTGTACGATAACAGATGAGCCATAACAATGATTTACAAAAGCTTCCTCGTTCTCTCGAGGTCGAATACACGTTACAATGAAGCAATCAATGAGGCCTAAGATATTTGGAATTCTAACGAATCTTCTGAGACTAAAAAATAATGATATTAATTATATTGTACAACGGTTTACGAAAAATTGTTTACTCTTACTCGTTTGATGTTTCTTCTCTTTCTTGTCTTGTAATTGGAAAATGTATGTATTCTCCTTGTACCGCAAGAATCGCATCTAAAACTCGTTCAATACATCGACTCATTGATGATTGACTCATTGGGTGATTTAGATCACTAGCTGCACCTTTTTGGAATGAGCCCTCTGCAAAAAATCGTAAAACTGCCAATATCTGAAGATGATGTGGTATAGCGGAAGCTTGCTGAGAAGGCATGTGCTCTCTCAAAATTTCAATAAGCTGCATTGCCAGATGAGGTGTTAGTCTGAAAATTATTTGAAACTGCTTTTATTTTATAATTTAAATTTTTAAAAATTTCAAAATTGATCTATTAATCAACGATAAAAGACCAGATATTCTAATAAGAAATTGTACAATTGGTACAAACGCTAGAAAGCTAAATAATCAACATTATAAAAAGCATCTTAATAATTTATTTTATTTAATTACCTGTAGTGTTTTCTAAAATATTCTTTTTCAAGTCTAGAAGGATCTGAATTATCTCGTAACATGTTTTTTTTAATACGCAACTCTTGTACAGCAGCTCGTTTTTCTTCTTCTTCTGCAATCCGTATAGCAGCATAGGCAAACATTATTAAACACTGTTTTTCACAATGAAAAATAAAATACTTAGAACTGTTTTTTATTTACATTAAAGAAATCAATATTTTCTTCACAAATACATTAAATTTTCAAGTTATTTGGTAAAATGGTGTAGTCTAATGTTGGCATAGAAAAAACTTGTAGAAAGAAACGAGTGTATATAGATCGTTTGAAGAGAATAGTTTATAAGAGATAATACAATATGTAAATATGTAGGTGAAAGGTAAACACAATTAGAAAAAGCAGTGGAGAGAGAGAGAGAGAGAGGCAGGGATAAAAGTGTCAAGAAGATATATCTACGTGAGCACGCATAGACTTATGCCTAAGTTTTGATATTCAGTCGTTATCGGCCTGAGGAGTAAGAGTTATTACGTAAACAAATTTTGTAACATTAGCAAAATAAATGGGTAAGTACCAAAGAAAGTATATATAACATGAAAAAAAAATTTAATTTTATTGAAAGGTAACAGTTGAGCGAATTTGAATATCTTAGGCAGAAAAAACGCATGAATAAGTGTCAAGAGCAAGTGTTAGTGGATTTCATGGAGAGCAATCCCTCATTTGCTCAAGAACAACGTACTCTTTTAGGACCACGAGGAAATGAAGTGTATGAGAAGTTATGGTTGCAGTTGAAAGATAGATTAAATAAAAGTGGGCCGAAAAAATCTGATATCAAAGGTTGAAAACAGATAATTTTATAACTTCAAAGAATTAAAATTAAATATATCTTACATCCAAACGATGTTAACATGTTTTTATGCTTATGAAATTATTTAAATATTTTTATATGAATTTAAATAAGGTTTGAAAATTAGTAATTTCATTTCTATTTTTTTTTTTTTTTTTTTTCTTTTTTAAATACCTTACAGTCCTAGAACAAAATACGTCGAAAAAGTATCAAAGCAAAAACTAAATTAATTAAATTTTACCAGAAAACTGGTAATAATGACATTAAATTTAGCTTGAATGACCTTTACAATCGTGTATCAAATATATACGGAAACTTTGGGTTAGGATTGGAAATAATACCAGAAGCTGGTATTTCTGTCAGAAAAGATATCGAAATGCCATATAAGCTGAAATTACTTGAGTAAGTGCATGCAGTAATAGAATTTCGTTATTTTAATGTTGAATATATATACCTTAACATGTATATCTGCACGAGAAAACAAAGAAACTATGAACGACATTTTAGCAAAAATTTATTTAATTACTTTTTTTTGCATGGTTCTATATACTTCAAGATGAGTATTAGATTTTATGATTGAATGTACATAAGAAACATGCTGTTTGTATCATAGCCTAAACTTCAAGGTATTGTATAAGTAAACAGAATGCGATACATTTCATAGTTTCATATTTACGATGAGACTTGTATTCTAAGAACAGGATCAACTAGAAATTAACACACTGTTTATATAGTACAGCAATATACCATAAAGTTTCTCAGTTTGATGTGAGTATTCAAGCTAGTGCTCCCTCGACGAAAAATTTGTCTAATCAATCGTAAGTTATTTAATAATTCAAATATTTGCAAGTTTAATTAATACATGTATCGAAGATGTGGTTATGGAAAAAATTATTTAATCATTCAAAAATTGATTTTTGAAATTAGCATTAAAACATTAGTATTGTAAAAATAAAGTGAATTAAATAAATTTTGTCATTAAATCTAAATAAAAGTCACTATACCTAACGTAAAATAATTTTGAAATAACAAAAAATTGCAGTACTAATCAACGACAAAGAGGCTCTACTCAACAAAAAGAGCACTTGCCTTAATATATGGAGGATAACTACTCCTTTGCTGCTGAAAAGCTTGACGCTTCTTTGATGACGACGATGTGGAAGAGCCTGTCAAATACGCTGAATAAAATTGAGGGTGGAGTTGTCAGAGAAGTTGGGAGTTGCAGGAAGGTATGAAAAATTTGAAGAAAAAAATTTCTTATTAATGATTTAAATTATGCACCATATAATTAATATTGTTATTGACAACAAAAATCAGAGCTAAGATGTCAAAATAATTGTTTCTTTCAGTCATGGCACGAACTGAAACGGAGATCGAAACAACAGCTAGAAGCTTTAAGAAGTGACCCCGAAGCTCGATCGCTAAATGATGTAGCCAAACGTGTTTTACGTATAATTAAGAAGGTTAATTTTTCAATATCACAAAAAGCCAACAAATTTTTAGTAAAAAAAGAGTTAAATCCAAAACAAGAACCATCTTTCGCTGAAACAAAGTCTGTCGGTGGGCTATCTATTAGTGACATGGGCTTTTTACTGGATATACCTGTCTTACATTTTGAAGAAAGTTCCAGCACATCAAAAAACGTAACCCGATTAATCGACCTTACAAGCGTGATCGAAAGTGACAGTGACTATGAAATTAATGAAAAAAAAACAACAAAGCGAAAATTCAGGTATTTATTAAAAAAAAAAAAAAATTTAGTGCTTGTGAATAAAACATTTAAATAATAAAAAATTTAATGTTTCAGATGTTTCAAAGAACACTAATTTTAATTTTAATCATGAATTGGAATCACAAGCTATTCCATGGTCCAACAGCGAGGTCATCAAATCAAGTGAATCAAAAATTAAGGAATTAGCCCCGACTCCTACCAAAAAAATTAAAAAAGGTAATTAAAAATTTTCTGTATTTTCCACACAATATTATCAATAATTCTAACAATAATAACATTTATAATAGTAATAATAAGATTTAAATAATAATATAACCGACAAAAGATTTTATACGTATATATATCTTATATATATCTTATAACGTCATATATACATATATAGATTGAAAAAATCAATAAACTATCTATTAAAAATTAAGTAACGTATAAAGAAATATTATAAAAATAATTTGCAAATTTTATTGGAATGTCATACGTATGAAAATTTAAGGCTACAGTAAATTGATAATGTGAAAAAATGGTTCTTTTTTATCAGACTATTTAATTATACTATTTTTTTTAACAAGAATAAATATTAGTAATTATTCATGTTAAGTTTCAGATGCTAATTCACTAAAAGTGATGGATCTTATGATGAAACAAAATAAATTATTAAAAGAGCAAAATGAGCTTAAAAAAAAAGTTTAGAAATATCGGAAGAAAAAAATAAATTTTTGATGGAGATACGGGATGGCATTTTGGCTTCACAAGCAGTTACTATTTTCAAAACAAATTCAGAAATCATCAACACCTGCACAACGTAGGAAGTAAATGAAACATGGAAAAAAACTTCTATTAGATTGATTAAACATAAGTAAGAAATTATTAATTATTAGAGTTTTATGAAAAATCGTAACTGGATATAAAATTATGTGTAATTGTTAATATTGTTAATGTATGTGTTACCGAAGTTCAAACAATTTGTTACCGTTACAGGAATATTTTTCAACAAAACCGTTTTGTTAAAAAGTCGATGTAATCAAATTTTTATTTTTTATTGTTATTTGTAATTAAAAATATAAAAATGTTACAGAAATTTAAATTATTTTAAAAATTTTACTGTTTATTTAAATTTGTTAAAGTATCGAAAAACTTAATAAGATAAAAAATTAAAAAGTTAGCTTTTTCTCAATGTGATATATATTGTATGACTGGAAAATGAATTAAGAAATAAAATCAATACACTTATTAATAATCTCAGTATTGTGTTTTTCAATTTGTTTATTTAAAAATAACATTTTTTTTGTGTTTCGCGCGTAACATTTAAATAGCGAGCGCTAAAATTTTTATCGATTTCAATAAGCGTTATTCTATATTAGGTTTAACGCACGTTAAATACTCTGAATAAGACCCCAGCTGGTGACGTGCAACGCAGTTTGAGTTTGCGCGCGATGCAATGTGCGTAAGTCATCTGCAGCGTTTATTAGCGCGCGCTGTTTAAATGTGCGAAACCGTGAGCAGCTTGTGCACGTGGTAGTTAAATGCATACAAAACTTTTTTTGTGTTAGCGAGCGCATTGCATGATAATGTGGTAGGATGTTGAGTGGCAGGGAAGTAATTGTTAAACATTTTTGTTTTATTTTAAAAATCTGTTTATATTAAATGAAAAATGTACATGATTTACAAAACGATTTTGTTAAACATGTTGTTTTTAAAATACATAAAAATTTGGCGGAAAAAATGTATCAGTATTATTTATATTATGTGCTTTGCTTAACCAACCACGTCGTAGCCGGTCATCCATGTAGGCTGTTGCTTTTGTCGTTTAAGGCGTTGATATGCTGCATAATATAAATCGCTGTCTTGCTTTGATGACTTAATTGATATGCTAGTCAGAAACCATTGTTTTAATGAATGGGCTCTATGTAGGGCACAAAATAGTTTTTTCTTTTCAAAATGATTTTGCCCGTGTGTAAGGCATACTGGAGAAGAGACTTTGTCTTCGAAGTCTTTGAAAGTACGATTCATTTGGGACAAATCGTGAACTTCACGTGTCAGGATTGAACTTATGAACTTAGCTTTATCACTTCCGTAAGTATAAATTCTTTTCAGGTTCTTGGCAATAGTTATTAGATGATACTTTAAGTCATTTAAAGTAACATCACCCTCAAACCATTCGATTCCATGGACTTCTACCGTCTGGTGATTATTATGCTTTTTATATCAGACGGTAAGTCATTAAAGTTGCAAGGTAGCTTGATTATCCAATGGCCAACAACGTTTCCTTGCAAGGAAACCACTGAAAATTCTTTTGGTATGAACTGTCTGTTAGCATTATAAAAGCCGTGGATACTAATGATGAAATCCATTATGTGTTTTGAAATTGTAAATATTTGAGTTAAAAATTATTTTTTCTAATATATTATTTATTTGACAAGGCTCTCGTTTTCACCGTTGCTGTTACTACTTGTGTCACATGGGTAAAACTGAGTGAATAATAATATACAACCTGTATTTATAACTTTATTTTATCAGAGCTAGTGACATCTGTCCACCCAACAGCGCTGCGTAAAATTGCGCTATCTCTCTCCATGAGAAAGTATGAAATGTAGCTTTCCTTCTCTCCAAGTGCCTGAGTCGCTTTTGTAATTACAATCGGTCAGTTAAATAGCTTAGAAGCACAACTTCACTTTTAAAAATTACTTTTACATCTTATTCTTGAGTTATAATTTACATATTCTAACAGTTCTTTATTATTAGCAAAAAAATTTTGAATGAGGACAAACTACTTTATACATCGAACTAAGAACATTTTTTTTATTTAATTTAAAATATATCTAATCCCTTATTGTAGAAACATTTCTGATAGCACATGAAGAGTTAATATTAAAGGCATGGTATTTGCATGGAAAATAGGCTTCGTTAAGTTTTGCAAGCGCTGGGCATCCATACTCCTCAATATTAACGACTCTAAAAGTGTAGAAAACATGAATGACTTGCACCTTTATTATATTCTATCATGTGTTAATATATACATACTTGCATGTTAGTATTTCTTCCAGGTATTTTTTTTCTCTAGACCCTTGACAAAAACCGTTTCCGCGTCAACAAGTACAGTTTTAAATATATTAGGCGCTCTTTCATAGGAAATGTCTCCGACATTCCAGCTTATACCACGGAAATTGGTTATCAACCAACGATTTTGTTTCTTGTCCGCATAAGATAAATTTTTCCACGCGAAAGGTGGCTTAAGCACTATTACAACTGCCATGGAATCCCTATTTTTTCCAAGTTCGACACATGAAATTTCTTAAAAAAGAAGTTTATTATTTGTAGTCTTAAAACCCTGAATATTTACAATATGCTCCATCACTAAAAGAGAAATATACTTTCTTCGGTCGAGGGTATACAAACAAATGAATATAGCGATGAAGTACATTACACTTAATACCCAATAAAGCATCCCGATCCTTTAATGTAAATTGAGCATAACTCTTTACCTCAATACATCTAAAATAGATTTTCACTGTATACATTTTCTTGACCTGCGTATTATACTTTGAAAACTTATGGCTATGTGCACTTGGTCATAAAATGCAGGTAGCAAGTTTGTCGGACCTTGGGATATAGTGTGTAATAAATTTTAAGACTCTGTTATCTTTAAAATGCAGTTATGTTTATAATATTTCTTTATTTAAATACGATATATTTTACAATTTATTTACAATATATTTTACAATTTATTTACAATATATTTTACAATTTATTTACAATATATTTTACAATTAATTAACAATGTATTTCACAATTTAATAACAATATTAAAATTTTAACTTGCGACATACTCTTTTTTTTAAATTTTATTTTTAACTTCTTTCTCAACCCTTTTTTTTTTGAATAAATTCTTAACTTCAACTATTTCCGGAGATGATTCGATTTTCAGCTGCGGAGAAATGGATATGACCGCAACTTCTGGCGAAGAGGTCAAATCGATAATTTGTTACCCCTGTGCTGACTGGAGTGATGTGCTTAAGTCTAGAGGTACTCTTTGCGGTGAAATACTCCCAATTTCTGTTTCGAGAAAGTAAAAACTCTCAGTGTATGAAAGAGTTGGAGAGCCCGGTGATTCATCGCCTGAGGAACATGAATCCTCATAATCTGTTGAACAACATAAAAAAATTATGTTAAAAAGAAATAAAAGAAAAAATAACAAGAAAAAACGTTTAAGAAGATTAGAGAAAAAAAATTAAAAGTACTTAAACTCACTTTCTGTTGGCTGTAAAACTACCAATAGATCAAGTGGAGCTGTTTGCTCCGTAATATGCTCTGCTGCTGTTGCTGCTTAAAGAGCATAAAAAGTCTCCGTATACGATGGTGTTGGAGAGATCGGTGATTCTCGAACTATATCAGTTTCGCCAGCTGAGGGACATGAATCCTCATAATCTGTTAAACAAAAGAAAAAAATAATGTTAAAAAGAACGAAAAGAAAAAAAGTAAAAGGAAGAAACGTTTAGGAAAACTAAAGAGAAAATAATCAAAAGTAATTAAACCCACCTTCAAATTTAACATTTTCTACATTGACAATGGTGGTTTCGGTTTCTGCCGGCTGTAAGACTACCGACAGATCAAGTGGAGCTGTTTGCTCTGTAATATACTCTGCTGCTGTGGCTGCTCGAAGAGCATCAAAAGTCTCAGTGTATGAAGAAGTTAGTGAGGAGATCGGTGACTCTCAAACTACATCGTTGTCACCGACTGAAGAGCACGGTCCCGAATTATAATTTTCAAAACAATCTACATAGTGTCGAACAAAAAAAATTTTTTTTAAATAATGTTTACAATAATGTTGAAAAGGAAAAACAAGAAAAAGAAAAATTTAAAGAAGAATGGAGAAAGTAATTATAAATAATTAAACTCACCTTCAAGTATAAGATTTTTAATGTTGTCAATATTGATTGTAGTTTCGGCCAACTATAATACAACCGACAGATTTAGAGAAACTATTTGCCCTGCAACGCATTCTGCTCGAAGAGCGTCGAAATTCTCCGTGAATGGAGAAATCAGTGATTCCCGAACTTCAATGAATTTTAATATCATGAATTTTTGATAATAATGAATAGAAAAAAAAAAAATAAATAAATAATATAAAATAAAATAAAATTTAACGATAACTGCAGACTTTTCATCATAAGTTGATGAAAGTATTGAGTCTGCCCAAAAATCGTCGTCTATCAGTTGTTTAGGAAATATTTCATCCAAGATATTATTAACACTAGGCGGCATCTCGTTTAAGAAATTCCGGAACTCCAAATGCTCTTCGAGTTCACTTTCACTTGTCGGATAGACTGGTCGCGTTCTAGCCATTGCAATAATAATATCCAACTGTATGGTTCAAAGTGCCAGTTCGAAATGATTGAAATTAAAGTGCTACTTTGCTTTTCTTAATTTTAGAGCAACTAATCCGATCCAATAAGATAACAGCTGCGTTAGAAAAGGATGTAAGTGCAATACCAAAACAGCAGTTAGAAAAAGATAGTAGAGCAACACCCGCCTCCGCAGTCCCCTCCATTCAAAAATGTGCAAAGCATGCAAAACTATGTTTTGTACCTATGGTATGCGCAAAAATCCTCTGCCTTGGTCTCATGCATACAGGTAATTTTTTGCACGTATGAATTTTTCCTTCTACGATAGGTTTTTCAAATGTTCGAATAGCCAATCACAAATAACTTACGCCCTCCTTTACCCTTCTACACACATTTTCATGCACTTTCTGGAGGATTTAAGAACTGCTCTTGACCTTAATTTCAAATCACACCTAGTGAATCACACAAGGATTCAGCAATTTGGGGAGTATTCACACGACTAGGAATCATCATCCTTCAACAAAATAAGGTACTTTTATTTCATAATTTATTAAGCGTTACTCTTTCTCACCCTCATCAGTTTTTTTATTTATTTATTTTTTTTACATCGTATCAGTTGCTTTAGCCGCAGAAATGATTGGCAAAAGTTCTATTTTAACTCTCTCTGCAGCAATGATGTTGAGAGTTCTTTAAATTTTTTAAAATTTTTTTCATTAAAACAACACTTTTACCGCAGGAACGATGGTAAAGATTTGTTCTAACTCTTTCTGCAGAAATGATGATGAGAGTTTCTAATTTCCTTCCTTTCTCTTGATCTAAATTTAAAAATTTTTTTTTAAAATAGTATAGGTTTTATGAACAAAATATCGTTTTACAGCACAAAAATGGTGAAAAAAACATCAACTGGTGATATCAGAAGGTACAACGAACGACTTTTTCATCGTACGATAATTACTTTCGCAAGGGAGTATGTAGAAGAAGAAGAAGAGCAGGCGATTGTACACCATGTGGACCCTGCGAGTCATGAGATATCCATGGAGGAGGATCCCTTAGCAGATGCTGTTTGTCATGATCAAGATGCTGCTACTGCTATGAATCCTCTTGGAGACTTTGCCCGAGAAGCACTTCCCACATCAGATTTTTTTGAAGAAGAAGAAAAAAGTAAGAAAATAATTATTATTTTATATTAAATCTTTATATTTTTTAATATTTTCTTAATACATATTTCGTTTCTTTTTTCTTCGAAGAAGACACCCTTACAGCGTCTGAAGCTGCATGGGTAGAGGAAGTGTTAGCTGTTGATACGCCCTTAACAGCTTTATCATCGTCGGTTTCGTGGTGGATGGAGCAAAACTGGAGTTTTGAAACGGGACCACATCCAATAAAAGAAGAAGGAGAAAAAGAAAACATCTCGCAAACACTAAATCAAACAGTGCCGACAGTAGCAGCAGTAGCAGCCGATGGGGAAAACATTCCAACACATATACCAAGTATGACGATGAATATGGTAAAAGAAGAAAAAGATATGCTATGGTACGTTGAAAGTTTGAATATTATAACTATAGGAAAAAAAAAAAAAAAAAAATTTTTTTCTATTTTTCAGTGAACAACCACCGCTTACACCACAGCGTAAAGATTCTTTACTTGTTACAGCACGGGTAGTACCGTTAGAAAACGAGCTTCTAACAAACAATCTACAAGAATGGACTGATTAAGATCGGAATATTTTAACCTTGGGGGTGGAGACAGCTCTTCAAAACTAACGGCCGAGGGTAATCCAACGAGAAATGAAGAAGATGATAAGCTAACGGATAAAAGAACGTGAAAGAATTCAAAAACAGAAAACCCGGCTTAAAAAAAAATTGAAAAAGCTGAAGAAAAAACAAGAGAGGCTATAGAAAAGCTCAAGCAACGGAGTTTAGCTCTAGCCGCAAAAAATAGAGCAACTTGAAAGCGACCTATTAAAGAAAATTATGTACATGATTTTTATGAGGAAAAAAAAAAAAAATGATACAATACCAAATTCTTCAATTAGCGGAAAAAAAAAGAAAAAGAATTTGTATTTGTAATAGTAGTAGTAGTAATAGTAGTAGTAGTAGTAGCAGCAGCAGCTGCAGCAGTAGTAGTAGTAGCAGTAGTTGTGGTAGTTGTAGTAATAGTAGTAGTAGTAGTAGTAGCAGCAGCAGCTGCAGCAGTAGTAGTAGTAGTTGTGGTAGTTGTAGTAGTTGTAGTATTAGTGACAGTAGTGATAGTATGAATCCTTAAAATTAAGTAAATTTAAATGTAAATTAAAAAAATAAAAAATAAAATAAAATAAATCAAATTTATTCTAAAATGTTGTGATGAGTTTTGTATAAACAACTGTTTATTTCCCCCCTTTCCCCCTCCATATGCCTACTTTTTTCTAAAATTTATTTTATATTAAGATTGGAGTTGCTTTAACAGCTCATTTTCATGTAATCTGTGAGCAAGTAAACTTGCAGTTTTTAGTTAGCTATGGCAACAGTTCAATATTTTAAAGATGTGGCTCACCAGCTATGGAAAACATATCAGCAAACTATAAATAGATTTTTTTGTTTTTTATGTATTAGAGTGCTCTACGTCCGGCTCCTTAAATAAGGGCACTACTATGGGCACTTAGCACTTGGGAGAAGAAAGGGATGAGGGATGGGAGGGGCGTAGGGGGAGATTAGGCAATTATGCTGCCAGAAGGTCGCCTCAACCCTCCTCGAGGAGCATTGCGTGGTGAAAAAGCACATGTCAAAAATCACAGAGGTACTTGCCCGAAAAAGTCGCACTGGCCGGGAATTGAACCACGGACTCCCGCGTACCAATCCACGATCTAGCCGACCGAGGCACCGCATGCTTCTAACTATAAATAGATATGATGCTGCTCGTATCTAAATTCAGTTGGATAGCAGTTTTACAGTTCTAAAGGATAGTGATTTTTTTTTTAGTAAAAAAAAAAACGACTTATCAACTTCCGAATTGCTAAAATTTCAATCAGCGGTAGCTTTACTAAAAACTTTAATACAACTACTTTATGATCGCTTAGAAATAGTAGAAACAGCAAAAATATTTATCAATAAGTCTGAAGTTTTTGTATCAGAAAGTGATCGTGAAGTTGAGGCAGCAGTTACAGCATTTGAAAATAAACCCAAAGTATTTGAACCAGAAAATAATATAGAATTCGCGTCAACTAGCAAGTTTAAAAATAACTTCATAAAATACGTTCAAGGTGAAGGTATAGCTGCAGGGGCATCTACATCAGCAGTAATACCGTCAAGAACAACACTTCCAGTTGCTGAGAACAATAAAAGTAAGTCTTGAAGATGTTAATAGTGCTTTCGAAAAATGAATCATAACAGCATTCATTGTTAATTTAAAACATTTAGATTTGAGAAATTGTTTTAAAGATTCAAAGAAGCAGTTTTTTAACCGAATACAACAGTCTCTAAGCAAACATGAAGCACTAAAAGTTAATACAGTGTTGTCATCTGAATATCTTATAATAAAAGATAATATTGAAAGTGCTGATATAAAATTTATCAACATAAACTGACAATCCATTTATCAAGCAACTGATTTAGATGATTGGTTTGATAAGAATGTGCAACAACCAATTGTTCTGGCTGGTTTTTACATTCAATATTAAATTTAGTCATCAACATTAATAAATTGAATCCTATGCGAGGTAGTTCATTTATAGATTTACCAGATTACATTAAAAAAAAAAATGCTTGTGTAAATATTGTTAACACGGACAATCAATGCTTTAAACGGTCTGTTTTATCAGCATTGCATCCAGTAAATAAAAATGCAAATCGTGTCTCAAATTATAAAAGATACGAAAACGAGTTGAATTTTAATGATATTGAGTTGATCCTGGTTACCCCTAAAAAAATTTCAAAATTTGAAAAACAAAATAATGTTTTGGTTAATTTATATTTTTTTAAAAATAAAGGTAACACTTATAATGTTTGTCCTAGTCATTTATCAGGAAACAAACAAGAAAATCATGTTAACCTTTTACTTGTTGAAAGTTTTTATATTGATGATGAGGAGGATGATAATACAATCAATATTGAGAACGAATTAAATACCGAGTATTTATATCATTATGTTTGGATTAAAAATTTGTCACGTTTAATACGCAAACAGTTGTCTGAACATCAACATGCCGCAAACATATGTGACCGATGCCTTCATTACTTTTGGTCTAATGATGAATTGAAAGCCCATGGAGAAGCAATATTGCAAAAATATGAATAGTTCTAAATTATTCTACCTAAAAAAGAGAACAATGAGCACATACTTGAATTTAAAAATTTTACATACAAGAACCGAGTATCTTTTGTTGTTCATGCGGACTTTGAATGTTTATTGGAATCCGTTGAAAATAAACGTGCGTATCAACATCATGTAGCATACAGTATTGGATGTTATATCAAATGCATTTATGATGATAGTCAATCAGAGTATAAAAGCTTGTTTATGTCATATATGTAACCAGCCCTTGAGTTTAGTTGATAAAAAAGTATGAGATCATTGTCATCTGACTGGAAAGTACGCATATTTTTTTTTTTATTTTACTGTAACAGTTATTATTATTTTATACACCAAACAAAAAAATATTTTTTCTATTGCAGGTTTCGAGGTCCTGCGCATAGCAAGTGTAATATTAATTATCATGATTCACGAATGATACCGATAATTTTTCATAACTTAAGCGGTTATGATTCTTATTTTATTATAAAAGAACTCGCGATAAACTTCCCAGGAAGAGTTCAACTTTTACCTCAGACAAAAGAAAAGTTTATTTTTTTTACAAAATATGTTGAAGGAACTGATATTATTCTACGATTCATAGATACCTTTAAATTTATGCCGTCATCTCTCGACAAACTGTTATCATATTTAGATGAAATGAGAATTATCGAAAGTATATTCTTAAATGATAACTACGATATAAATCAAATAAATTTATTAAAAAGAAAAGGTATATTCCCGTATGATTATATATCCTTGTTTGAAAAACTAGAGGAAAAAAAGATACCAACAAAACAAGATTTTTATAGTAGCCTATACGAAGCTCGTATTACTGATGAAGAGTATGAGCATGCTAAAAGTATCTGGAATACTTTTAACATTCAAACACTTGAGCAGTATTCAGATTTATACTTGAAGACTGATGTGCTACTACTTGCCAAAGTTTTTGAAAATTTTCAAAACAATTGTCTCGAAGCATATGAATTAGATCTGGCTCATTATTATACAACACCTGGTTTAACTTGAGATGCCATGTTGAAGTACACAAAGGTTAAAAATGTTTTTAAAATTTTAATTCATTATGAAATAATAATAATATTAATAATGATAATTGATTTAAGGTCAAACTTAAATTATTAACTGATGTTGACATGCTTATGTTTATTGAGCGCGGCATACGAGGTAGCATCAGTCAATGTTGTAATCACTATGCTAAAGCAAATAATTCACACATGGAAGAAAGCAAACGCGATGATATGGATGACAAATATCTAATGTATTATAATGTCAATAATTTGTATGGTTGGGCCATGACACAACCATTGCCTTACGCTGGTTTCAAATGGATTGAAAATATTAACCCAACAGGTATTTTGAATGTAGAAGATGATGCTGAAATCAAGTATATACTCGAAGTAGATCTGACTTACCCCGAAACTCTCCATAACGCACACAAGGATTTGCCATTCTGTGCTAAGCACATGACACCTCCAGGATCCAAACAAAAAAAGTTATTGACTACTCTGTACGACAAAAAACGATGTGTAATACACTATTGGGCACTCAAGCAGGCTGTGAGTCATGGCCTCTGGATAACAAAAATCTATAGAGCCATACAGTTTCATTAAAGTTCCTGGTTAAAAACATACATCGACTTAAACAGTCAAAAACGTCAAAATGCAAAAAATGACTTTGAAAAGATGTTGTACAAATTATTTAATAATGCAGTATATGGAAAAACAAAGGAAAACGAGTGCAAACAAATTAATGTTAAGCTTATCAACAAGTGGGCAGGAAGATTTGGGGCAGAAGCACATATTTTACGTCCCAATTTTCATAGTTGTGACATATTTGATGAGCAGCTTGTTGCTATACAATTAATGCGCACTGATATTTTTATTAAAAACCAATATACATAGGATTAAGTGTCTTGGACCTGTCCAAAACACTTGTGTATAAATTTCATTATGATTTTATGAGAAATAAAATTAGGGATCAGTGCAAACTGTTGTATACCGACACTGATAGTTTTATATATGAAATAACGAATAAAAATATTTATAATATGATGCGTGAGAATATTAAAGAATTTGACACGTGGGACTATCCTATCAACAATGACTTTAATATGCCTTGTGATAAAAAAAAAATTGTTGGTCTTTTGAAAGATGAATGCAATGGTAATATTATGTTGGAATTTGTAGGATTGTGAAGTAAAATGTATAGCATAAAAATTAAAAATCAAAAACTATTAAATAAATCTAAAGGTGTAAAAAGCTCCATTGTAGGAGCTACGATAACCTTTGAAGATTACATCAAGTGTCTGACTGAAAATACTAGCATCACTCGAGAGCAGAAAATTATTAGATTGCGTCATCATTAACTATTCACTGAAAAAAAAAAACGAAAATTGCTTTAAGTTCACACGACGACAAACGATTTTTGCAACCTGGTTGTACCGATACTCTACCATGGAATTATTATAGCATAGTGGGAGACGAATCATCCAATAAGAGGGAAGGATCGATAGAAGTGGTAGCCAATCAGGTAGAAGAAGCTGCAAGGACTGATCCTGTATTGGATCCCTCAAAAATGGACAGAACACTAGCAGATCAGCCTACAGTGGGGGGGTCCAAAACTACATGGTGTCAAAACTAAGAAAAGCTTATAATAAATTCAGATCCAAGATAGTTGCAGAACTTGACGATAAATTTCAAATTGTTCTGCAGACTAGTATAAGTGCAGCTTTGTTAAAAAACGACGAATTCTATACTGAATTATTGGATGCTGTGAATAAATTTAAATTATTTATTGTATACAGTGGAAAACACATTATATTTTCTTATATGTAATGTAAAAAAGTGAAAAAAATAAATTACGATTTTCTCTTAAATTTGAGTATTTATTTAAAACATTCTTTCTATGTAACATTTTCATTATTACTTGATACATATTACAATCTTATAATTTTTTAACTTAAAGTAATTCAAATATCTTAGTTATTTTTTCGTCCAACTATTGTGAGTACTGTCAAAACCCAACCATTTAACAAAAACTCGATTATCACGCCTTTAAAGGATCTTCTCTATGAAGTATACATCAGGATGTTTTGTTTTCTGCAGTTTTTGCTCGTAGAAACTTCCAGAAATAGGTTGATCTTAATAATCTTCAAGATGAAATGTCGTTGGATTTGTTGCTGCTACTCGCGTGATTGTAAATATTACTGTCGACCAATTTGGTGTATAACCTTTTTCGAATGCTTGTTTTGTCTTGCTTACACGTACTTTATCGCCAATTTTAGATTTTGGCTCACTTACATTTCCACATTTTAAAAAAAATTTCTTCAAGACTTGAACTTCATTTTCAGCAGTAACGTCTTTCGGTTTCACACCAATTGTTCGATGCTTCCTATTGTTATATAATTTAACTAACGTTTGTATTAAATTCAACCACTTATAATTGCCTTGCAAACTAAATATTTTCCTCATCAAATTTTTCAAAGTACGATTGAATCGCTTGCATATTGGAGCTTTACGATTGCTGTAAGTTGAGTATAAATTTATTTTATATTTTTGCATGAGATTTTGGAAGTTTGCATTATAGAATTCTTTGCCGCGATCAGTTTGCATGTTTACTGGTACCCGTCCTATTTTTAATATCGAATGCATTGCTGCAGTTACTTTTTCACCAGTTCTTTTCTTGATGGGTACAGCCCATGCGTACTTGGAGAAAATATCTATTACAGTGAGCATATACCGATATCCTTTGTTTTTGGAAGCGTAAGGCTGCATCTCTACAAGGTCTGCTTGTCAAGTATCATCTTAACTACGTATGTTGAATTCTCAGCGAGGATAATTACGCCTTGCTGCCTTTTGTAGTTCCTCAACGATTTGCTCCATGTATTAATGGTCTAGGTTTAAGTTTTCTGAATTAGCTTAAATAAATGGGAATTTTTTTAGTGAGTTAAATACAAAAATTCGAAAGCTATCTATTTCTTTTTCAAGCTCTTTAATTACTTCAATCAAGTAAGCATAATTTACTGCATCTTGAGGCTGTTTTGGTGCTCCAACATTGCACAGTCTTTTGTTATTTTAGTCATACTGCCCATCTGTTGTAGGTTTATATCCAATACCAGGAGCACCTCGGCTACCACCTTCGGTTTTACCTAGTTTTCGACCGAATACATCGACACTCATTTTGATACTAAAGCAAAAATTGTGCACATCAATATACAAATCCTCCTTCTCGAAGCTCTTCGATAATAGATAAAATTTCACTGTCACGACTTGTATTTCCTACACACTTTTCAGCTATTAATAAGCGTAAGCGATCTACTAAGTCATTAGGATCATCCCAGTGTGTTTAATCTACTTGTTGCATTATTCGAGCAGTTTTAAAATGAGGTAGCCGCGATCCACCTTTTTTAAGAACCGTGAGATCGAACATTGGAGCAATCATTTAAATAAACTTATTACTATCATGGGTTTGTATAGCTCCGTTTTTTTAAACCCTTTTCTGTGAACATTTGACATTTTTAATAATATGTAGTATTTTTCAAAATCCTCCTGTGTCAACAGAGATTCATTAGGATGCTTTTTGATAAGTAGCTTCATTAATCCTGGAGTCATTGAATACTTTAAATCATCTATTTTGATATGATTATTTTTAAATTCTACTCGCAAATCGCCAAGTTTGTACAACTCATTTTCTTTCCGCACTCCATACTTTAAATCTAAGAAATCTTTTTGATTTTCATCAAGTAATTGTAAATAAAAATTATTTAATGAATCCTTACTAATTCGCACTGAATCAACTGATTGATTCTGAATAGTATTATTTAAATCAGTATCATCATCACTTTCACTAATGGCAGACTCGGATGCTATATCACTTTCATTAAACTTTTCTCTGGCTTTTGGATGCTTGTCTTTATTAACTTTATTATCTTCTTCATCGTTTTTATTATAAAAATAATTATGTGTAACAGAATTGTTACTATTATTTTTTTGTTTTTTTGTTTCGGCAACAATTTTCATAAGAGGGTCTGTAATTGGTTTGAAAGTTTTACTAAGCACTTTTTGAGCCTCATTTTTTCCAAACTTCTATAGTCTGTACCTTTTTCTAACAGCCTTACGTGCCTTCACTAACTGATGTAGAACGTCTCTCTCTTGTTCATACATAATGATAATGATGCTGACGATGATGATAATGCTTCAATGTCTTGTGACTGACTCTAATAATTGCACTAGGTATGTTCTAAGTGTACAGCAAAATTATTAAGACCTTTTTTTGTAGCGACCATTATTTATTTGTTTATCTTTATTTATAACAAAAAATTCATGTTTATCATCATTTCAGCAATTAGAGCATAAATTTTTGAATTTAATGTATGGCATATTGGAGTTTACATGATCATTATACACATGCTTTAAATTAACTTCATCTTGACGGAATAAAACTAAAAAATTAACGTTATCCCTTACAAAATGCTTTGGGACTTGAGCATATGACTGACAAAGATAGAAGCAGTCAACATTTTTGTGTCTACCCATACAGAAAAAGGCCTTTACATTGTCTTGTTTTTCACAAGCCATATCATCGAAAATCATTATAGAATTTAGTAAAGCATCATCGGGTGAAACTACAGTCTTATGTTCGCTGAAAGATCAGTATTTCACACCCTCTATGGGCTCCAATAAATCTTTTAAAAACTTGTATTTTGGCTGATGCAGCGATTTATAATACACATACACATTCTCAAACTTAACACCATTGGAATGCACGATTAAAGCCAATAAGCTATTAGTTGTACCACAATTAGATAGACCGCAAAATACTGTGCGAATACTATCGGGGAGTAGTTTACGATGTTGATTTAAACGCTTTTCTCGTTTTACAATAGCGTCAAACTTCGGAACTTGTAATTTTATGGGTTGTTCTTTGAATTCCATGTCCACTCGGTATGAAGGATGAGGGACAACTAATCTTTTAATTGAATAGTATAACGCTTTTATATTTTGAGCTCTTTATTGTAACGAATTCGTCTACTATAAATACATTATTTGTTTTCTCAAACGCTTAGTCATAATTCAACCTCTGAAGACTAATCATCATCATGTATCATCATGATCATGCATCGTAAGAGAGGACGAGGTCTTGTAAATAAAATCATGAATTCTTTACCAGTAGAGCTTTATTTGCCTGGATATCAGTATTGTGGGCCTGGTACTAAGCTTGCTAAGCATCTTGCTAGAGGAGATCCAGGAGTTAATCTGCTGGACGCCGCGTGTAAAGAGCATGATATAGCATAGTCAAAAAATCGACAAGATTTAAAAGCCAGACGCGAAGCAGATACAATTTTAGCTGATAAGGCTTGGCAAAGAGTTAAAGCTTCAGATTCAAGTATTGGTGAAAAAGCAGCAGCTACCTTTGTGACTAGCACTACGAAGCTTAAAAGTAAGTTTGGTATGGGGCTAAAGAAGGAGAAGAAGAAGAAGAAACATTGTATTAACGAAAGAAAAATAAAAAAGAGTAGCTTAAAAAAACAAGGTAGTGCTTTAAGTGCAATTATTAAAGCTGCTTCACAAGACATGAATAACAATAGCAAAAAAGCTCAAGACGTTATTAGTAGTGCTTTGAAAGGTGCTCGTACTGCTTATAAAAAGTCTGGTGATAAAAAATATGTTAAAATTCCCCGCATCTTACGCCTTCCTACTCAAATTGGCGAAGCTCTACCTCTGATACCCTTGTTTGCTGGTTTGAGTGCAACAGGTGCTATAGCCGATGGAATAGCAGAAATTATTAAAAGCATCAATGTTACAAAGTCAGCCAAAAAGAAGTTATCTGAGAGTCAGAGACATAATCAAACCATAGAAGCTATTGCCCTTCGGGAAAGGTCTTTATCTCAGACCTCATAAGACTGTATTAGGAGTCTATTTAAAGCCTTACGTTGGAAAAGGTTTAAAGAAAAAAGCTAAACAAAAAAAAAAAATCAAAAAAAGTTCAAAGCAGTAAAATTACCTGATCAAGCTCTGACCAACATAGATTTGATGAAATATTCTAAAATCTTAAAAATCCCACGTTTTCGTAGAGTATTCATGAGAAATAACTTACCTGCTGATGGTCCGCGGTTTTCTCAAACAGCTATAAATATTGATGATAAGAATAGACCTGGAACTCACTGGGTAGCTTATCGAAAACGTGGTAATAATGTTGTATTTTTTGAAAGTTTTGGAGATCTTCAGCCACCTATCAACTTAATGTTATATCTAAAAGTTAATAAGGTGAAATACAATCATAAGCGTTATCAAAAATTTAACTCTTACAACTACGGTCATTTGTGCTAAAAGTTTCTTTCAAAACAAATATAACTTTCTAACATCAAGAGAAACTTCTTAGTTTTACTTTGAAAATGATGGAAGAAACATTAACATTGAGCCTTTCTGGTACTTCTTCTGTTTTAGAAGCACAGTATTTTCCACCTATTGAATGATCACCAAAATACAGCATCGTTATTGGCTTAGTAGAACTTTTTTCATTCAACTCAATTCCAAATATTGATAAACAGTGTAATAAATTTAACGTCGACAATCAAGTTATTGTATAACTAATCAGTAGTTATGAGATCGAAGATATTAAGTCATTTTTAATTGAAGTATAACAATCTCGCAACATAACTCTTGATATTGCGCCAAACAATAATACGCTTCAAAGTGTTATCAAGTGCAGCCATATTGTTGACTTTAGACCTAAGGATTTGAGAGGACGTCTATTAGGTTTCACTCAGCCAGTTCTTAACAATAACACCACTCATATTTCAGACTTACCTGCAGCTAATCTAAAGATAAACGCATTAAGAGTTGAATGTAACATTACGAGAGGAGCTTACATAAATAGCAACAAAGTGCACACAATTCATGAATTTTTCCCAGCAGTACCACCAGGATATAAAATTATGGAAGTTCCTTCACAAATAATTTATTTACCGATTATTGGACGTATAATTGATGATATTCAAGTACGTATAGTCGATCAGGACGGTCATTCAGTTAATTTTTGTGGTGAAGACATAACTATAAGATTGCATATAAAATCCTCTTCATAATGGGTATCATTTATAATCAAACAAATCATATAGGTAGCTCAACATGCACTTCAGCACTTAGTCAACGACGAGCTCTCAAACCGTTGAGACGTCAGAAAAAACAGTCCATTAAAGCATGGAGACATCTAAGAAGACAGCCAACACGTCAAAAATTAACTTATCAAAACATTAAGTTTATAAAAAGTCTCGGTTAAAAAATAAGAAACCCTAGTGGAAAATAAGTTGGGTACTTTTTTGTTGTATAAAAAATGGACAAGATTTTAAGTATTCAGTCTCCAGTCGCATATGATTATTCTATTGCGCACTATGAGATTCATGCTCATCAGCCGTATGCATCTTCAACATATGGTAACAGCGATGAAATTCGAATATCAATTCAATATTAAAATTTGTGTCTTTTATCATCCAGAAGTTCTTTACATGTTTATGGAAGATTGGTCAAAGCAGATGAAAATACAGCAGTAACAAATACTGCTTTGATAAACAACACAATCTGCCACTTATTTGAAGAAATAAGATATGAGATAAATGCCATAGAGGTCGACAAGTGCATAAATGTTGGATTAACAACCCTTACAAAAAATTGGTTATCACTTCGTCCTGATCATAAATTTATGATAAATGCCGGTTGGCTTGGTGTTAGAGAAGAAGCTAATAATCTTACAAATGATAACGGCTACTTTAATATCATGCTTCCACTGAATATGAGTTTGGGTTTTGCTGAAGACTATCGTAAAATAGTTGTTAATGTAAAACATGAGCTTATACTTACAAGAGCAAGAAGCGATATAAATGCCGTGTTGCAAACTCCAGTTAATGCTAATGCTGCTGATCCCGTCGCCGTAGAAACTTGAGAAGACTTTAAAATAGTAATATTGAAGCTCGAGTGGCTTATGCCATATGTGGTAATGTCAGATTCTCATAAAATTCGTTTATTAAATTATTTGCAAAAAGACAAGTTTATACCTATGAGTTCTCGAACTTGAAAATTATATGAGTATCCCCTGTTACCTAGCACATCCAAACATATATGGACAGTTAAAACATCAAATCAGTTGAAAAAGCCACGTTACGTTATCTTAGCCTTTCAAACTAACCGTAAAAATCAGAAAAATGTAAGCACCAGTATGTTTGATCACTGCAACATAAGAAATGTGAGACTCTACTTAAATTCACAATATTATCCTTATGGTGATCTGAATCTTGATACAACGCGCAATTAGTATGCATCGCTATATCATATGTATGCTAATTTTCAAAATTCATACCGTGGCAAAGATTGTACATCTTCACTGGGCAAACAGCACTTTTTCATTTGAATACCTTTAATCGCTCTTGATTGTTCGAAACAAAACAAGTCATTGAAAAATACTCCAGTAGATGCGAGGCTAGAATTTGAAACGCATACAAATTTTCCTGCCAATACGTCAGCTTATTGCTTAATTTTGCCTGACCGTATAGTTCAATACAGTCCAATGAGTGGAGATGTCAAGAAACTTGCGTAGATACAAAGTTAATTCAGGGCTTTGCTAGCATCAGTTTATTTTTAACCACAATTGATAAAGGTTGGAGCAACAGCTGGAGTAAAGAAGAAGCAAAAAACAAAAAACGACAAGAAGAGTGGGAAAAATTTATGAGAAGAAACGAGAGTGTTAAGTATTAAAAAATCTCAACTAAGGATGATGATGATAAAAATAAGAAATCTGGGCTGAAAAACTTCATCGATAAATATTCAACCAACAAAGGATCTTGTCCTAAAAATTAAGGTTACGAAAAAATAAAAAAGGAATAAAATTAAATACTATAATTTCGAAAGATGGAGTATTTTGTGGACTTGCAAGGTTTCAAGAAACCGGGTAATGATTATGTGCTCAAAGAATTGGCTATCCTCCTGCTCAATACTTACGATGCAGAAGCCCAAGTATTTCTTTTCAAAGCACCCTTCAGCTGGCGAAAATAACCTCAAAAGTATAAACATGAAAATTTATACCTTGAACTTTGCTATCATGGACTAACCTGAAACTCGGGAGAAATTGAGTATACAGAGATAGGAAATATTTTACGGGAGAATCTTAAAACTGCTACAAAGATACATGTCATTAGAGATTTAAAAAAAAAGTGGCTTGAAAGATTTGGCTTTAAGGTTACAGATATGACAGACTATCCACCGTTCAAACTCCCAAGATTGGTTACTACTTGCGGACATCACAACGGAGCCTACAAATCCATGTGTGCTCTTCATAATGTGAAGCGAATGAAGAAATTTCCTTTAATATGGAATGGGTTGATGATGATGATGACGATGATAATAATAATATAGAGCTATAAGAATGCATTGTAATTTAAAAACAACATGTTTAACAAAATCATTTTATAAATCATGTACATTTTTCATTTAATACAAACTGATTTTAAAAATAAAACAAAAAATGTTTAACAATTATTTCCCTACCACTCCACATCCTACATTATTATGTAACGCGCTCGCTAACACAAAAAAAGTTTTGTATGCATATAACTACCACGTGCACAAGCTGCACACGGTCTCGTACATTCAAACAGCGCGCGCAAATCAACGCTGCAGATGACTTACGCACATTGCATCGTGCACAAACTCAAACTGCGTTGCACGTCACCAGCTGGCGCCCACGGCGCTACAGGCGCCAATACACATTGTCACGTCATTTAAATTATATTTTTATTGGCTTTAACGCTAATTTGATTCAACAATTTTTATAGCACAGTACTATCAATTTAACAAACTATCAAGAAGTAAACGAATGATTTATTGGTGATTACGGGAAATACCTTACAATTAATGAATGTGATTTTATGATGATATGCAAATATTAGATAAATAAGAAATGTAGCTGTATACACAACAAGCAACTTTTATTGGAGCTTATAAAAAATATATCAGCATTTATCGAGAGTTAAATAAGTCTGTACTATACCAGGCTTAACTAAATCCTTTAAGCTTTGACCAGTAAATAAATGGTTGTGGAGATTACTGCACAATGGATTTTTATATGACTTTGTAGGGGTATCTAAAATCTAAAAGCCCTGCGTTAAAATTTATCTTTGTATAAGAATTCATCAGGAAAATCTGAACACGGCACGACACTTTTGTGGGAATATTGATTTTTCTTGTACATAACAGCGATTGAAAGCACTGATATTATTGGTTTTTATTGAGAATCCCTGCCTAATTTTAATTGTAGTTATTTGGTACTACTAAATTAGTGTATTTGTTTTCTATTATAATTTTTAACAGCATTTGTACTACTTTATGATCAGTTACTTACGGGTTCTTATCGTCATTTGTAGTTCATTGAAATTTATTAAAAAAAACACGGTTACTGCGTGCGATTGTTTAAAATCTGTTGGAACTTATTTTACTCAACAGCTATTTATATGATTATTTCTATTTGTTTGTATTGAGTAGTATACTATTGTATAGAAAACTGTATAAGTTTCGATGATAGACAAAAAATCATCCAACGAAGAAGACGGTACATTAAACTAAACGTAAAATAGATCATAAAAAGTAATTTATTTTAAAAGTACTGCAATTAATAATGACCGACATGGGTTGGCCTATAGTTTTACGATTTGTACGCATTTATACGTAATTTTTATTGCCAAAACCGGATAAGTATCAATAACGTCTCATTTGCTATAAGCACTTTCTGTACAATAAATAACAGACGAATAATCCAACGTACAAATTATAAAATTGTAAAACTAGATTAGATACATATAGTATGCAACAATTATCTAATGAGATTAGTTAACAGTTATATATGCTATAAAGTGGTGACTCCCAAATTAAAACACAAATAACTGATGAAGGCACTATAATTATGAGTAAAAATATTTCTAAATAGTTATATAAAAATAAGAATTGACTTATTCCTATAAGACGAAACTTATTCTAAATTCCACTTTGCAAATAACACGTTAACTATTTACCAAAAATAATGTATGGGCTGTATACGATAAGTTTATACCGAATTCATGTATTGTATTGAAAGCATAAGTTACGTGATGGTTTTACAGGTGAGTTCCAACACATTTTTTAAATGTTTTTTCGTCAGCTGCAAGCTTTTAACATATGGTATAAACTGCATAATTAAATTACGAATATTAAACATTAGTTTATGAAGATATTTATTATTTAACAAACTCAAAAACAATAATCATTACAAAATATGACGTGTAGAAGAATTTAAGCTAGTTACAGCATACATGCGTAATTGAAATTAACTAGTATCCTAAGAAAAAACAAAGTTGTGAATTAAGGGATCAATGCCTAAAAATTAGACACAATTTGTAACAAAATAAATTTATGTATCCTGATGATCTGGAAAAGACAAATAAATTCCAATAGATAACGGCTATCGGCATTTGCACCCGTATACCCCAATTCGGAAATGTAGAATTCTAAACATATGTCAACTTTATGAGCACAATTAGAAAATGCACTTTTCTTTTAAATTGCAGTAAAAAAAAAAAAAGAAAAAAAAAATTACCTAATATATTTGACACATCTGATAGACGGTACATAAGCCAACAGTTTAGGATAATACTTTTAAGTGAAAATTCAATTAGTTAATAATAAGAAAAGGTTATTTAAATATTCGTTATAAAATAACTATAAACGCACATAAAAAGTAAGATGAGATTACCAATGGAAATCGTGACATAAAAATCAGAAATAATTAAAAAAAAAAAAAAAATATGTACACTGATTAATGAGAAGGAACGAATTAATTCCAATACATAATTTAGGTTATTGGTTTAATATCGATTTTTTCACCCGTAAATTCCCATTCAGTCATATAAACTTGCAAACGTTTGATGATATTACAAGCATGGATACGAATTGCGATTTGACTATAAAATACAATAAAAAAATTATAAAACGTATCTGATTAATCGTCAAATGGTTCAACAAAATTCTTTTCAGTAAAAATTTAAAGGGTTTTTACTCATAAAAACGTATAAAAATTTTATTTACGAATAACTATGAACACACATAAAATGTATTATAGGATTACCTCATACGATTATATTTAATATTATTCCTATAAAATCCAATAAACTATTTATTCAACTCTGGAAATGTGATCTTAAAAACTGTTATTTGAAAAAAATGGGGTTTTTTCTATAAACTTGAACAAAATAAATTTGCCATATAAGTGGCAAATAGAAAACAATAAAATTTGTATTGGGTCTTCATTTTGTGCAATCAAACTCACGGTTTTCTCATTGTTTTTCATTGGACTACAGTACTAGGGGGTGGCTGTCATGGATACTATTTGCTTCTATAAGATTTAACATTCAATAAAGGTATAGAATAAGAGCAGCACGGTGTAGGCATAGAGCCAATAAGTA
This sequence comes from Copidosoma floridanum, assembly GCF_036245765.1. Taxonomy (NCBI): domain Eukaryota; kingdom Metazoa; phylum Arthropoda; class Insecta; order Hymenoptera; family Encyrtidae; genus Copidosoma; species Copidosoma floridanum. The sequence continues at coordinate 7,879,362 of NW_028321894.1, forward strand.
CATTTTTGGATTAACCTCATATATTTAATTAAATCAAACTTTTTTCTCTTTTTCTTCCGTTAAATAGAAAATAGAAAATTACTTACCCTGAAAAAATTAAGATTTTGTCGTCATTTGTGTATTTTAACCTTGACTTTGTTGATTATTACAAATTTAATAAATTGTAAAATTTTTTAATAATCGTTCATTGTTGTTAAGGATACTGAGTCCAAAAAATTCCACTTGAATGGGGACAAAAAAAATGTTTACACTACTGTAATTTTTTTTAGATTTCTTGACCAACACCTTAGCTGTCAGTAAGGGTCTTAATTTTAAAACTTTTTCATTGATCTCCAAATAGTGAATTTTAAGAAAAAAATAAGGCAGTTAAAAAAAAATAAAAAATACGTTTCGTTAGCGATTATTTTGTAGAACAAGGTAAAAATATTTTTGAAAAACTTAGGATAAGGCTATTTTTTTTTTTAACTTTTGAAATTAAAAATCAATTTTTAATAAATATAACACGTTTTTAAAAATTTTTCCCTTTTTTTTAAGCCAAGTATGTACTCTTAAAACAAAATTTTGTTTCACAAAAAAACCACATGTTTTACGATTTATCTTCTTCTGTAGCGTAAAAAAAAGGTTAATGTACCATGTATTATATTAAAAATAGTTGTTTCATACGTATAATGCATAAAGAAAATAAAATTAAAAATGGCAAATTCAGTACAGGGGACGTTATCTAAAAATTATTGATTATTTAAATTTAAAAAATACTACTGTATCCTGCGTGAAATTAGAAGAAAAAGATGTGAGTAAGGATTTTTATTTATAACTAGGGGCGTTTATTTTTAACTAGGGGCCCCCCCCCATCTCGGATTCACCCGAGACTCACTAAATGGAACAACGTAGTTTGTAGTGCAAAGCTGTGAAAAGTAAAAAAAAATTATGCTGAAAAGTAGCGTGGATTTCTTGTATCATAAAATAATCGTTAGTATTAAAAGGCCGTTGATTTGCAGTTTCTCCCATATAATCCATAAACAGGGCTATTATTTGAAGCTGTAAAGATTCTAAGCTCACCAAAAATTCATCATTAAAAAATTTCATTTCTCTTATCTCACAACTTTATTACTAGAGCAACAAAGTTCTGGAGCTTAATCTCTACGTTATTTATCGCAACAAAAATAGAAAAACATATGCTACCTATTTAGAAGTCTGGAAGAGTTAAGAGATTAGTATAAGAGTTATAGTGAAAAGCTGATCCCTCACTTAATAAATTCTTTCGTCATTTTCTTGACCCCTTAAATTGTATTCATAAGATGCATTTAAAGTTTTCCTTTTAACTTGACTTCTATAACTTTTGGCATAAATGAGACTCTTGTGAGTGCTGAAGACAATTTTTTTTAACTTTATTAGGTTGTCATATATTTGTCGACAAGGTAGTTTAAACTCCAATGAACCTGAAAAGGACTGATGAGCTTTTTAAGTGAAGACTTTTTTGACTAAAGTTTCCAGCAAACGTGACTGCCTGGATACCTCTAGTTGATCTTCTTGGGACTGTTATTGTAGCACCACACTGATCGGTAAGAAAACTACAACGTTTGAAGCTTTGGAGCAAGTTGTAGAGCTCTTTTCCAACGTCTCCTGGTATAACGTCGAAGACGGTGTCTAAAGAACCTTTTTTTTAGACCCAGTTATTTTGGTGATCTAAGGTGGTAAGGTTGGTTCGTAATGTTTGCCCGTTGGTAACTGTCCCATTGGCTCACGTTAATTATTTTTACTTCATACCTGTTAGGTTTTCCCAGCGCAGATCTTGAAGAGGATTGGTGATTCCTGGTTGAATGCTTAAAGTTGAGAGGGTAATATAGGGTCGTCGATCACCGAAGTTCTTAGCCTTGCGATGAACAACTCTGCTCGTGACGTCTGCCAGTAAATGACTGACTTGGTTTAATAGTGGCCGGCCTTATATAGTCTTTCGATTGACGAATCATCTCTGGAAATCATAGTAAGAATATATTTGTTGGCGAGGTAATTTCAACTAAGGTGGTCCTGAAAAGAATCGATGAGATTGATGGTTAAGTAGAAAATGTTATTACTTATAATGGCCCTGAAAAAGGCTGGTGGTGAAACTTGCAGCTATTCATTATTACTTTTCTTGATGATAAAGAGCCAGCTATGGATAGCTTGACACTTATCCTCCGAGTCTCTGTGTAGGAGACCGTACAGGAAGAGAGGTACGCTGCTGACCAAAGAATATCTAGTCTTCAGGTGGTTCCCTGGATAACTAACCGTTCATCGGTAGTCAGGAAAGTGGGCCTGGAGAATACCTTCTCTGTAGATATGCCATTGGGACGATTATTAAGGACGTTCATCACATATAGCGTTTTCTGAATGATCTTCCTGAAATTTTTATACGATGCTCTCGATGATGTTAGAAAGTCAGATGTAAAATTTGAGATCATTTCACAACACCATTTTTTAGAAAGTAAATGTGGATAATACTAAAAATTTAAGACGTATCTTTATAGAGGAGTTACATAAAAATGATGTTTATAGGAAAATGGTCCGAAGTATTTGTCTAATTTCTTTTTTGCATGACACAATACCATAAAATTGATATTTTACTAAATTTTTAGTGTGATCAACAAGTTTTTTTTGCAATAAAGTAAAAAACAACAGTATGAGATACCTTCTAAGTATAGGTACACAATTGCGTGCAAAACAATTGCTGGCGCTGCCACATGCTTGCTTCCCCCTTACCACTCTCGAGTTATGCCCCGCTAACTGTGATGAACGTCCTTAAGAAGGAGGCTGTCGTGGCTGCCCGTACTCTTCAGGGCTGTCTTCCCTGGCTCGTACTGAAAGTAGAAATCTCTCTGACGGCACCAGGTTTGATGGTTTAAAGGCTACAACGCTCTGAAGTACTGGAGAAGGTTATGCTCTGGCTAGAAACGTTTCCTAGTATTCTACTGGTGACGTTAACGTTCCGAACGCCTGTTTTTCTGTGACACTCGTTTTTTTTGAAGATCTGGGGTGAAAATCGATTTATTTTGCTTGTACATGAAAAAAGAGTGTAATCGGTAACCAGGATTCCCAGCTGCACGAAAGACTCCTCTGTTCTTGGTGTAATGGGTTCCTGTTTACTTGATGGGGTATCTTACAACCACTCTTCACTATATTTGATCGCAGGTGGCTTCAATTTTACCTGGACGCCACCTAGTGTATTCTATTAAACTAAAGCCCAAAGCTAGATTATTTTAACAAAACTTTGAGCTTATTTATCGCTATTGTTATTAACTTTTTCAAGAAAAAAACTATGCGAAAACCATCTCAGAATCATCAAAAATCAGTGTACCAAATTTCAGCCAAATTGGTCAAGTAGTTTTCGTGGTTAGTGATTACAACGATTTAAGTGACTTTGCTTTATATATTAGTAAGATTTTGCGTGAGAGTAAGGAGATTAAAAAGGGCAGATCTAGTACGGTGGCCAACATTTGGTCAATTTTAGGGATTTGTAAATTCCTGTAATGTAGCATTGTCATTTTCAGTTGTTTTTTGTGCTTTTTCTAGGGTAAAAGAATTTTTTCTTTGTATGCGTTTTTGTTACATTTTCGTTATTCAATCTGTTAGAAATGTTAAGACCAATCTTAAATTTATTCATACAATGACAGATAATTTATTACATTTTGAAGTCTTCATAAGTACCTTAAAAACGGAATGAGTTTTGATTCTAATATAGCCTTTGTTTAAACTAATTACACAATGTTTATTTAAAATATTCTGAATTTCAGAGCTAACACTCAATTTTTTCTTGAGCTTTTTTTTACTCATTTTGATAGATTTTTTGTCCTTATATTCTATGTTCATATAAGGCAACCACTCCGTAACATTAAGCTATTTATAAAGTTGTGAGGCTGTTACAACTATTCCTCGAGATCTTAAACTTGCGTGTACAGCACTTTTTTAACAGTCACTCCCAAACCATTACACGGCCCTTTTTCGTGCGCTGTTAAAAAAAAGTTCTATTTAGCACTTAGTTAAAAGTTCTCCCAGTGATAAGCTAAGTTCATGACATTTTCGTAATTTTTGTATTGATTAGGAACTCCATCCGTAAAATAAAAGCTTATCAACTATTTTATTTCTATTTTTAATAAATTTAATGGCTGTACAATGAAATAAGTAGACTGCTACTGAGTTGTGTTCATGTTATAAACAGTAGCTTAATTATTATTTCAGTGATATCTAGGACCTACGTTTTGTACTGTAAAGAAAACTTTCTCTGCAAAATCTATAAGTATCAAAAACTCTCTCGACTTCAATGCATTTTTTAATTCTTTATAGTATGTGGATTGTTGCTTTGCTATATAAGCATGAGGAAGTCACCCTTACATTTTGTTGCAAAAATTATTAATAAATTCAGACGAGCATTTGACAAATATTTTGAACGTTGCTCATGGTTACATTATCCATTAATAATACGTCATAGTTTCTGATTTATCGAAAAAAAATTTTATCTAGACGATTTTTTAAAACTTCTATTCCTCGAAATTTATCACATTGGTCAAAATAGCTAGTACACAATGTTAAGGCTTTAGCGTACATAATTTGTTAAATCCGATACTTTCATTTGGGTATTTATTTTTTAAAAATTAATATTTGTATTTCAATTCGGTGGAAGCAGTTGTTTTTGCAGTTTAGTTCGTTTTCCATCGTTACTTTTAATACTAATAAAGTCTTTCATACCCAACATTGTGATAGAAACATCGTTTTTGATGAAAAATTGTTCCTCTAAATTAATTATGCTTGACTCCAAGCTTCTTCCTAAAAAAAAAATTACGTTACGAGATCAAATATCATTGCGTCAAAATAATAATTTGTGAAAGAACTGATAAAATATTGTACATACCTTTCTTTTTATTTGGGGTAGCTCTCGGCCAAAAAAATTACGTTATTTATAACGCGACTTTATCGAATTGTAACAAATCATGTTATATATGATGCAAATAATCAAATGATGTGAAAAAATCACTTTATTTATCACGTAATAATTAACGTGAAATTATCGATTTTTAGCCGGGATAAAATGCGCTTATCCTTTACCATTTGCTGAGCGTTTGATATTGTCTTATTTTATAGATCGAAATGCTGTTTCATAACAGAAAAAGTGCAACTTGTAGGCAAAAGTGTTAGAATCTTCAATTTCTTATTATATATACACGACTTATTGTAAAATATAGATTCAAGATTGTTTAAAAAACTCTACAGCCTGTATAAATAGTATACCAGGTTAAGCTAAATTCACGTCATCGTCTAGTGATTCTTCTAAAATTTTAATTAAGTCCATACTGTTATTACCAATTTCTTTATGGCTATTGGTCACTTCTGCCGTTAAACTGTGAACATTTAATCCAATGTTAAAAGCAAAAGTAAAAACTGATAGATTAAATATATACTGATATGAATTAAAAATTCTTTAGACTATTTAAAAATTACAACTACAGTCTTAGTCTGCGTTGTATTTATTATTATAATTAAAGAATTCTGCAGAACGTTATACCAAACTTTATGAATGAAATTGTTTTAAATAACTGAAATTATATAGATTAGATCCGCAATTCAAGATGTGATTATAACAATTGTCATAATATGTAGTAGAAATTTCGTAAAAATTTAAAATAGTCCATCGTTGTAATTTCCTTAATAAAAAACTTAATTTGTAAAATTACCTTGTCATTCAGTACCACGATGAACTTTTGTTTGTTCTAAGCTTTTAGATAAACTTGCAATTCTAATTTTATAACTGAGGTATAAATAATGGTGCATAATTATACTTGTAAAAAAGTTATCATTTTTCATGATTATTTGCGCGAACTATATGGTTGTCTAGGTTAAACGAGTTTGCACATCTATTATAAGGTATCACTTTGACAACAGACATTTTCAATTAATTATAAGTCCCAAACAACAATGTAAATAAGAAACAGTTTCTGAAACCTTATGTATTAACAGTGTAATGAGAAGTCATAGTCAAATACAAGTTACATACAATGAAGGAATAATAACTAAATAAAATACGTAGATTATAAACAAAAATTTGACGGAGGTATTTTTTTCGATGCATAATGTCAGTTATGTGCATATATGCCAGGGTTTGTACGAGGACCGCTCTGCTTCATTCAAGGAATTTTAATAAGAGTTGCCAGATCGGACCCCATGCAAGCCGTGGCACATGCGCATATAATGAGCGTCATTCACCAACTCAAAAAAAATACAATGTTTATAAGTATTTTTGAGCAAAGACTTTTGATTACACTTGAAATGCAAACATTCAATGTTATTGTATAATTAGAGGTTACAGGATTTTTTTTACAAACCTGATAGATTAAATAGCAAAGATGTAACAAAATGTAGTTGAATAATGACAATGATAAATTTTTTCTACCTCGGGCGTTTTTAAGGGGCTGCCGCACCCTCAGTAGTAAAAAAAGTGTTTGTCCCTCATGTGCATCCAGCCAGAGTGGTCCTAACAGCCCAGAGGCCACTCTGGAGAGATGCACACTTAGGACGAAAACTACTTTTTTTATCATATAATTAGACTATATAAAATAACTGAAAATTACAATGTAAAATTAAAAAGTTTCAAAATTTTGAAAATATACTCGAAACCTTGGCAATCACATAAGATGTGCTATTTTTAATTTCTTGAATCTCACGAGATTCAAGAAATTAAATCAATTAATTTCTTGAATTTCATGAGATTCAAAATAAAAAAATCTTACTACAGTATGGCACTAAAAACTTTAAAATTTATTAAATGTTTATGGTCCCTTTAAAATTGCTCAATGAAAAGTCATTTTCAAGAAAATATGTATGAAATGATGAAAATTCTTTGATTTTACAAAAATTAAAGAATATAAACAGATTCTTTAACTTTTTTCTTAAAAGCTACAACTTTCTTCGGAAAATTGCGATACATTTTTTTCTTATAATCTCATGCAAAATAAAGTAGTGTTTTTAAAATTTAAAAAATCAATGATTTGTAGATAACATCCACCATATTGATTTCGCCATGTTACGTTCCATTCTCTTCATGCATGATACTTATCAAACTGCTATACTTAATATAATACATGGTACATCTACGCTTTTTTTACGCTACAGAAGAAGATACAACGTAAAAACAATAATTTTTCATCTTCAGAGCCCTCTATTACCTACATACCCGCAGTTTTCATCACGGGACAACACTTTTTTTTTGAGAATACACATGAGGCTAAAAGAAGGAGAGAGAAAAAAAATTTATACTTTTTGAAAAATCAATATTCTACTTTAAATGTAAGGAAAATTGGGTCAACCTAACCTGAAAGTTTTCAAAAATATTTTTATTGTGTTCTACGAAAAAATTTTTAACGTAAGCGATTTTTTTATTTTTTTTTCAACCACCTAGTTTTTTTCCTACAATTGACAATTGAGAGGTCAACGAAAAAGTTTAAAATTTGTGATGGTTGATGAAAGCGAATGTGTTGGTCAAAAAATCTAAGAAAATTACAGTATTGTTTTCTTTAAGAGTACTAGTAATCCCCACAATTTGAAGAAAAAAAATTTTTTTTTGTCTGCGTTCACGTGCAATGCCTTATACACACATATATATACAAATTTTTTTTTTTATATTTTAGTGCTCTACGTCCAGCTCTTTTGATAACGGCACTACTATGGGCAATTAGCACTTGGGAGAAGGAAGAGATGAGGGATGGGAGGCCTCCCATTACTGGGAGGTGGGTAGGGGGAAATCAGGCAACTATGCTGTGAGAAAGTCGCCTAAAAAACCCTCCTAGAGAAACATTGCGTGGTGAAAAAGTACATGTAAAAATTCACAGAAGTACTTACCCAAAAAAGTCGCACTGGCCGGGAATCAAACCACGGTCTTCTGCGTAAAACATGCATATTTATAAGTATTCATATTTGCACCTACGCGCATTTATACATATATTAAAAGATCATTAGCTAATTTTATAGGTGTGTTAGAGAGATAAAGATAATGCATTGACTTATTGTCTTGGGTGTGCATGTAAAAATACTTTACAACACTTGGAACACCCAGACAGACCACTCCACTGAACAGTGCAGGTGGCAGAGGAAGAAAATGTAGACATTAATATACTGCTATATAATTGTGTTTTGTCAAGTAGTTGAGGACTTCTGAGTTCAGTAAACTTTCATACTTTCTTGATTCTTGGCTCTTTGCATAGTGACCAGAGTTTTGTATGGATTCTAGATTTGTTTCATCACTAAAGTAACATTTCACCAGAAAAATCTATCAAAAATCTATCTTTCATTCCATACTACTTAATTTAGTCTTCTAATTATTAATATCGGGCTTACTAAAATTTTTATACTCAGTTAAGGATTTCTTGAGTATAACAAAAAAATATTGCTTTAAGCTTATGGAATAAGAGCTTATAGAACTTAATTTTTGATTCAGTGTATTATTTCGTGTACTTTTACAGAATTCTTAAATCAAAAATGCTTACTTTGAGTAATTTGTTATTAGTAAAACAGGCAGTATTATTAGTAATATTAACGAGAAGTACTAGTTTACCTTTATAACGTTACTAACGTCTACTTTTAAGCTTATTCAAAGCTTTTGTAGTGTGATTATAGCAGTAATACAATATAATTATAGCAGTTATATATTCTCTTAAGATGTCTACTGAGTTTGTACATAACAAAAAATTCGACCTGCTCAGAAAACCATATATGGTGCAATGATCGACTAAGATGCGTTTGATTTATATTGGTTTTATTATGACCGAACTTAGTAAGCGTACGATCTTAACCATGTTATTTTAGCATCTTTGGTGAGTCTCTTAAGATCCAACTCGTGAGCTGTATTTTTTTTTTTTAGTTGAGTAAGGATATTTATATAAATAATGTGGACAATTTGAATTAAAGTTTAATACCTAATTTTTTGATTAAAACAATTAAACATAGTTATTTTTCAAATACAATCTACTTAGATTACTTTAACAAGGTTTTGGTGTTAATTATATTACTGACAAATAACAAACATATATCTCTACCTGCTGTTACTACTGCTTTAGAGATTCCTTATGCTTTGTGCAGTGATTTCTAGTGGTTCCATGAACTACACGAATTAGTTTGTGGTCAGTGTGATGTTGTAGTTTCTGTTTTTTCTGCTTTCGCTAGAACCACTTTCAGTGAGCCTCCTTTGTTGTACCTTGCTCCTTAGCGTAGCCCGATACTATTAATGTTCTCGAAATACAACCGAGTGGCCTCAGCCAACATATTACGCTTTACGTGTACAAAGTACTCACGAATTGCGGGAGTCAAGAGTAGACTAAAACCTAAGGAGATAGGTGACATACGTAAAAAAGTGATTTTTCTTCTAGATTGTGAGTTTTAATGGCATCAGAGTAAGTAAAAGAGACCTTCAGTTGAATTAGGTCAACTAATAAGTGATGTTCTTGCAGACTGCGTTACAATTACACAGCAAAACAATAGGCTTGCACGATGATGTTACATGTTATGGTTTTATGTATTGAGATATAATTAGACGACAGTACCAATCGCATTCTTTTGACAAGTTTGGTTGAGACATTTGTGTCAGTGATGATAAAAGCCTCACATCTGACATAAAAAACGCCAAATACTAGTTCAAGTGTGGCAGTAAGTTCAAAAATCTCGCAACTAATCCTTTTGTGGATTTAAAAATTAGTTTTAAGTATAATGTTTTTGTTTTGTTGGGAAAATGGTTGATGAATCATTTTACACTCCTGCTTTCATCGTTAAGCAGTGTAAGTATCTAGTCGTTAACCGAATTTGCGTGCATTAGGTAATAATAACGTCATATGTTTTTTTCAATACATACATTGTTAGCAGTATGGGTTTATGGGTACGCGATTGGGCGAATAATTGTACAACACTTTAACTTTTATTGGTGAACAAAGACACGTTTATTTTCACTATTTTTTATATGTACTATCTTCAGTCCTTACTTTCTGAAGTACAGTAGCAGAATGAACAGAAAAAGCAGGATCAAATAAAAGGTTATACAAAGACAGAGAGTGTGTGTACGAACAGACAGACTGATGGCGCGAGAGTGAGAGAACTGTAGTTATTAGACGCTGAAGTGCAGCGTCACGACGTCTCGTCTTCTTGCTGTTGCGCATGCGTGGTAATTCAGTTACAAGTGCCAAATGTATGTCTTACACTTCCTTCCGTTTGTATCTGAATTTAATAAAACTATATAAAATAAAAAGAAAAGACATATTTAATTATTAACACTGAGTATAGATGAATAAGTAATCAGCTGAAGATGTGGAGCACGTCAGCTTCTTAATCACTCAATGGGGTTTGTTACGTTCAAGCAAAAAATGCTTGACGAACGCGGGAATCTTAATATCAATTGTTCGGAAATTACTGAGTATCAATAAACTGTTGAGTGGTAGTAGTTTAATCAGCGTTTATTTAATAGCGTATGTATTTACAATAGCGGTTAGCGGAGCTCAGAGCGCAATTGATGTTAGCTCTTTGCTTGTTGAGACGTATCTGGTTTATTACAATAATAGTGGAGAGAATAACTAAAGTTAACTATACAAATATACACTGTAGTCGTTTTATGAGTCAGAGTAGAAAAAGAGAGATAAGATAAGAAAATATAAGTTCTGAAATTAAAGTATGTATAAATGTAAAGTGAAAGTTATAAAATTGATAAGTGTTACTTTGAGATGATAAAGCAAATATAAAGCTATTACAATTCCAGGAAATATAACTATTGCATTTAACGTATTGCGCTAAAGGAAATTAGAAAATTAAAAGAGAATTAAAAGTTCACGATTGGCGTGAACATACTGCCCGCCATTTTATCATGAAAAAATAAAATTATGATGCGTCGATGTTCTGACGAAATTCGATGGTAGAGTTGATGGCAGCTTAGATGGCTCGATCGGCCCGGATAAAATCCAACCCAATGCAGTCTGCTGAGCGATGGGTGCATCGGGACGGTGAGGTTGACGAAGACCTGGTCGTATTATTTGGGCGTACACTGAAGCGCCTAGTAGCAGTTCAATTGGTTCACTAGATGGTGAATCCAAACGGTCGGCAAGCTGCAGGTCGCGTAGATGAGGCCATCCGTTGGTAGGCCGATGCACTCGAGGTCAATATGACGTGACCGCCTTGAGCAGAAGCACATCCACATCGAGAGAGTAGGAAGCACATCGAGACTTGACGGTGATCCTGCTTCGGCCAAGGGCAGCTGTAGGATGAACACCACCCACTCCATCGATCGATACACAAGCAGGGCTGCGTGAAAGCTGCAGTGAGTTGGCCAAGCGTTGGGACAGGAACGAGCACTGTGATCCTTGATCGAACAACGCTCGAACACAATGTTCCTGGCCATCTGCCCCCACCAGACTGACCCATGCTGTGGGTAGCAATGTTGGCGCAAAAGATGTTGTTTCGCTTACCAAAACGTTGATAGGCTCGTCGCATCGAATCGGCACAGAAGAATTCGCAGAGACTACAGCTACATGGGTGTTTGTTGAGGCGTCAACGCGTATAGGCGTTAGCTCCACAAACAAAACAAGTCCTCCCAAAGCGACAGGTTGAAACTTCGGGAGAGTCCAAGCAGTTCTCACATAACTGCTTCTCAAGCACGAATTTCCTCCTTTGCATTGGATTCCTGGCTTTAAAGGCTTCGCAAGTCCACAGCTGATGACGCAAGGAGCAGAGAGAACATACCGGCACCTTTGATCTGTATGATGTCTGGTGCGCATGCATGCCTATTGACCGCTGCCCTTTCCCGTTGCTCGAGGCTACGCTTGACGGTGTCCGGATGCGTCCCTCGAGAAACTCAGTCAGCTGACTGAATGCAGCCGGCTCTCTCGAAGTTCCGAGCGATTTTTCCCAATCGTGACGTGTTACGGCGTTTAGTCTATTTGCAAGGATATAAACTAAGACGTCGTCTGAAATTGTTGGCCGTTTAAGATTTTTAAGGCCTTTGACAAGATTTTTGGCGGTTGAAAGGATCCGACGGAGGTCTGCCGCATCCTCACCACTAATACACTTCATCAAGAAGAAGCCTTTTAATAGTGCATCAACTTGCACGCGTGGCACCTCAAATGCAACCTTCAGCGCGTCCCAAGTCCGTTGAAAATTGTCACCCTCGAGAGAGATGCCACGGATGAGCTCAGCTGCGTCTCCAGCCAGACTTGATTTTAAATAAAACAACTTTTCAACGTTGTTTAATAACGAGCTGGAAGAAACGCTAGAAATAAACAAGTCACGAAACTCTGGCCACAACTTGTAGTCACGCGTGAAGGTCAGCAACTTGATCTTGGGCAGTTTGCGCGAAGATGACGTAGGTGCTGACGGAGCTTGAGAAGACGATGCGGCAGTCGAAAGTATCGGCGCAGGATAGGTCTCGAGAAGCAACAGGATAGTCACAAGGGCAGTCTACCAAAATGAGCTAAAGAAAATTAGAAAATGAAGAGAGAAAATTAAAAGTTCACGATTGACACGAACAGGGTTTGTTGCAACGAGCTAAAACAAACACAGAGAGATACATTAATTAGAATGTCTACTATTATTATCTATCTATTATCAATAAATTAATTTAACTATCTTAAGTTGAAGTTTAATTATTATGCAATTTACATTAATTAACATTTAAAATTTCTTTCGTTAGTCTTTCATGCCGTTTAAACGGCAGGGATTTTGTAAGAATATCTGCTAGTTGTTCCTTGGATAGAATTCATTTAACGATAGTTTTTCCTCTGGATACACATTCCTTAACGTAGTGAGCCTTGATTTCGGTCATGTGTCTCAGTCTTTTGCCACCATCTATCTTAGCACTTGCTCCGGCGGCTTTGTTAATACACCAAAGGTCCACAAGTAACAGAGTATATGACAGTGTAAGGCTGATTAAGCGTTCCAATCCTATCAGATCTTGACTTGCATCACACGTCACCACATGTTCTGCGTCGCAGGTTAAGATTGCAGCGTAATTCTATTTTCTCGTCTTACAACCAACTGTATCGCCATACAATCTTATGAGGTATTCACCTGTCGTAATTGAGCCCTTACAGTCTGCCAAACTCGCATCTGAAAAGGCTTCCAGTGTATTTTTCTGGCCTCTGTTGGTTAATCCCAGAGTTCTGGTGTGTTAAAGATATCAAAAGACTCGTTTGAAAATTCTCTACCAATCTTCAGTTTGGCAGATTTGATGTCTGCTTAGTACATTAACAGAGTACGAGATGTCTCTGTAAGGAACATTTTCTTCAGTTTTAGTTTTGTTCTGTTCTTCAGTTTCTTTCAATTCTTCTCTGTCTTTTCTTTGCCAATTCAGGACTTGATTTGTCACCATTGGTGTTCTTTGTGGTATTGAGTCCGATAAATAAATCTGAACCTTTCCAGAACTTTGTCCATGTATGGTGTTTGTGTAAGTGTAATTGTATTATGTTTTCTATCTCTTTCCACTTTGTAGCCTAGAGATGTGTCAACCTCGCCAAGGTCTGACATCTCAAACTCAGACTGCAAACAAGTCTTAATTTCATTTATTTTGCTTACACAATTTGCTAGCTATCATCATATCATCCACGTACGAGATTAGGACCAGAAAGCTGTCTGCTTCTCTCCATGTATAGAGACAAGACTCACTTGTATGTGACTGCAGTCCAAATTTAGATGCAGTCTCGCGAAATCGCTCAGTCCATCTTTTTGGGCTATTCTTAAGTCCATAAAGGGCTTTCTCCAATTTGCAAACCTTAGCTATCTTGAAGCTGTCGCCATTAAGCAGGCCGTCAGAAATCTCTATGTATATTTCTTCATTGACAGAACGATTTAGGAAAGCTGTCCTGACATTAAGTTGGTAGGTTTTCGGATAATATCTAATGATTATTGATATCACTAATCTTACAAGAGCTAGCCCAGACACCAGAGCGTAGGTTTCTGGCAGATTGTACTTGCTTCTATCTTTGAAAATACAAATCACCAACCTTGCTTAAAACTTTGTGCTTCCATCTTTGTCTATTTTTCTCTTCAAAACCCATCTAGAGTCAATGATATCTGGCTTGCCTCCTTTAGCGTTCATGGTTGGTCTTTCTACAAGTTTGCACACTTGGTTTTTCTGCATTGATTCCAGTTCTTTGTCAATTGCTCTGAGCCATTTATCGCGATCCAGAGATGTGACAGCTTCTTTGTAGTTTGTGGGATGTTTGTTTAGTTCAGCAATCAGGGCATGTGTCATTTTATTTTTGACTCCTGCGATTAAGCAGTCAGCATCGCCCTTCGATTGAAGCAGTTGACCGAACTTGTTTATGTCTATAGCTTCTGCAAAACTCGTATCATTTATTCTAGTGGGTTGCTTAGGGTTTTCTTGACCAAGCTCTCTAACTTTCTTGGGCTGACCACGCTTTCTCATGACCACTGGTTCTCCCTCTGTTTTTAATGACTCTTCAGGGCTAGTCTTATCAAACATAACAGAACATTTATCTTGGTTAATGTCTGTCTTGTGCTTCCCCCAGTTTGCTATTTTGTCTTTTTCCCAGATATCTCTGAATACGCGTCTTTCTTGAAATTTTACATCTCGACTGTCATAGAATTTTTCATCTTTAGATTTTAAAAAGAAGTAACCAGTAGTGGTATAACCAACCAGTACGACTCGTATCCCTTGTGGGGCAAATTTGGTTCCAATATTCCTTTGTATCTTGATAAAAGCGACGCAGCCAAATCTTCTGATTTGGGTTATGTCCATCTTCAGATTAGGAGCAAACTTTTCTAAAGCAGCTATCATATCGTTAGACCAGTGAGGTGTCCGATTGTAGGCATATACTGCACTGCCTAAGGCTAAGTCCCACATGTTCTCCCTGAGCCTGGAGTCGTACATGTAGGCTCGCACTATGTTTTTAAACCGTTCTGAGACTTCACTGCGCTATGGAGTGTCTAGACAAGCCAACTGAAGTTCTGCTTTCAACCTCTGAAAAACTTCTACCGTTTGGCCGCCTGTAAACTCTGTGCCTTGATCGGTTCAAAGAAAACATGTCTTTGCATCAAAACCCAGCAAATTTCATGCACTTGTCACGAAATTGTCCAAACAACGTCCTGCTTCACATTTTGTTTTCACTAGGTATGCCATAGTCATGTTGAGTGGTCATCCGTGTAGACGATAATAAATTTATATCCTTTAGGATAAGTGGCTGGACTGATCGGTCCCATTGTATCAGCATCAACTATCTCAAGTTGTTTGGTTGCCCTATCTCTTATTGTATTGAAAGGCCTTCTCTTGATTTTAGTAACCCGATCAGAAACTTTAACTGGGCAGCCTAGCTGGTAGGCTTAGGTAGGCTCCCATGGTAGGGCCTACATAAGCGTTAATGTAATCTTTGACGGGACGTGAAGTTGGCGCTAGCTAGTGCCTAGCTAGGTATCGTCTACCTAGCTTTTTCTCACACAGAAACTATACATTTATACATTTTGATGCATTCTACTATATAAAGCATTTTTGAAGTTTAGATCAGCTGTATTTATATTAGTATAACACAACCTGCATATAAAAAGTTTTGAAGTGCTAAAATTATTTATTCCAAGGTTGTTGAAAATGAGTGAAAAAATAAAGCGCTCTGTATTTAAATAGTGTATTTTTTAATTTACATAAAATTTTTTTATTTCAATTTAACGTTCTATGTGCATTATCCGTTTATTAGTTTTATAAAAAAGAAATCGAATTTTTTTATCGGTAGCTTAATATACTACATGTACATATTACTTTTTACTCACTTGTATGCTTCATTACAATAATTTATTAATATAATTTCATTAACTAGGTCATCTATGTCAGGCCAAGGATAGCCCCATTACACGACGCCATCTACCTCCATTAAGACCATGGTAAGTTAGCTAGGCTGCCTACGTAGGGCCAAGCTACCACCAAGTTAGAATTTCTGATAAGGAACTTGGCACACCTTGCTTGTTGCAATGAAGCTGTTAAAGACGGCCTAATTCTAATGTTTATTGTCTGGATACTTTCTTTCCAACGCCTTGAGATATTCTGCTGAGGCGTGTCCAAATCTTACATGCCAGAGCATGGCTCTATTTTTTTTCTTTTAAATGTTTTGTACTTCTCCGTAAACGGGCTTTGAGCTTCTGGAATCTCACCAATCATAGGTTCATCACAATTATAAATTGTTCTATCTTTAACAGTTTTCTTAAACTCACTTTGATGAGAGCTGTGTAGACTAGCTCTTTCCTATTTATTGTTTGAGATTCCAGCATGTGTATATATATATTGATTTTTAATTTCTTTAGTTAGAACATTTTCCAGTGACATGCACTCAACATAGCTGTGATAACGTTTGCTTATACTGTAGGATTGTGGTTCATGCAATATAAGAAAGAAGGTAAAGGAAAAGAAGAGGAGAAATGTGATTTAATTTTACATTGCTGATGTTTTTGTAGACTTTCTTGGCTTGAGATCGAATATTGAAAGTAGTTCTAGACATTAAATGTTATATTTATATTATATTACTACTAAATACGTAAGTAGTTTTTCATTTTGTTTTTTTTTTTTTTTTGGTGCAGCGTTATACTTCGAGTATGTGTTTGTTAGATTAGTTGTTTCCTTCATTAAAAGTATTTAAAAAGGTACAAAATTGTCAGCAAAACTTGGTTAAGTGTCGGGAAATGTGTATAAAATTTAAGACCGATTTACCACGTCGTTATTCAAATATCCTTGTTGAAAAATTACGCTTTTAACATTGAAGCAATGGTGCAAACACTATGTAGCCCCATTATTTTAAAAAGTATAACTTTATATTTGTAAAAAAGTTTATGTTTGTACAAGTCAATGCAAAGGCACTCGCATTTTACTCTAATATTTTGAATACGGGATAATACATGTGTATTGTTTATCTATGTACAAGATTAAGCTACATGTTAGAAGACATTTACCTTAATTATTCTTCTATTCCCCGATTTAAATATAACGTTATTATTACCCCGTATTTCTTTAGTCTTAATAATTCCACTCTAAGAACTATTGGACTTTTCTTTCCGGGGTTTTTCGAGCACGTATACTGTCATTCCTAATTTTAAGTTTTGTGGCTTTGACTTATTGTTATGACGTGATTTTGCATTTTGCTTTGATACTTCAAGTCTATTATCAGCTAATTCTTAGATTGTACGTAAACAGCGCTCAAGGTCACTATCATATAAGCTGTATGTTTCTAGTTGAAATTCTTCTGGAAATGGATTTGGGGAGCGTGCCCCTCTACCAAAGTTAAATTTGAAAGTTGTAAGGCTTGTTGATTGATAAACTAAGGTGTTGTAGTCATTTATAGCAAAGGAAACTATTTAATCAAAGTCACTTTTGTTTTTAGCATTAGTTCTCAAAAAATCTTTTAACATCGTGAGATTTTTTTTTAACGAACCCTGTGATTGTGAGTGGTATGAATTAGTAAGAGCTAAACGGAATTTATAAGTTTTTTATACTTCTGTCAATACTTGATAAATGAAACATCTTTATCCATCACTCAGAATGATTCTAGAAATATCGAAAGTTGAAATAAAATATATTGACAAAAGATCAGCAACACTTATTGCCTGTATATAAGAAAACTGCCATAAAAAATTTTGTAAGTAAGCATTTCGTTGTTAAATTGTGCTTATTTTCTGATGTACTTCATGGAAAAGGGCCTTTCGTATACGTAGGGACTTTGTTAAAAACTTCTTAAGTTGTGTCTGTAATTTGCATAGGTTCTCTGGTTTTTGTGTAGACTTATTTTTGTTCCTAATAAATTTTACATTTTTGTATATATTCAGCAATGTCATTATGCATTCTCTTCCAGAAGTATTTTGCTCTCATTTGTTCATAAATTCTTACTTTTCCTCTATGACCTTCTAATAAGTTCGTAGTAATAACGTCTCCCAATTTTTTTTAGCATCTAATAATTTTTCTTTTTATATAGCTACTCTATTTGATAGTAGGCCATTGTTTATTAAATTTAAATTTACCGTTTCAGAAACAAAATATGTGTAACTATCTTTGGTGTAAGTTAAATATTCGGTAGTACTTAACAAAGTTAGCTTATTTATTTTATAAGTTGTATTAAATGAATTTCCAACAGGGTTCTTATTTTTAGTAACCTTTTCCCTACATATAACGTAGTAACCTTAACCACACGTATTGGTGATAGAATTCTTCTGTATGATTTATTATTATAGTTCTGTAACGTATTTTTAGTAGGACCATTTCTATATAATTGAATTGGAGATTTTACTGTTGCGAGATTCTTGTTTGCAATAAGTTCGCTTCTTGTTCCATCGATCTATTTATTTTCTGTAGTAGGAAAAATTAAACTATAAGGTGATGATAAAAATAAATTTCTTTGTTCTTAATTTTAGTAACAGCCATAATGTTGTTCGGTAGAGGATGCAGGTAAGGATTGTATTTCTCCCAGAACGCTATTATTCAGTATTTCAGGTTTCTCATTATAACTATCCAACCATGATGAGTTTTGATTACATTCTTTGATGAATCTTCCTTTGTTACAATTTTTATTACTGTGAGTATTAACTCTTTTATAAGATAACAGCTCGTTTTTTAAATTTGTATGGTTTACTTGATCTTAGTGGAAGCGTCAAAAAGTAGATTTAAATTTTGGTTTTATTGTAGTTGGATTCAAAGTTCCTTTTACAGAAGAAGTAGAGTCTTTATCTACTTAAAATGTTGCAGATTTTTGATCATTGTAATTGGCTTAGGATGTACTGGGTTGGAATAAAATAATAATTCGTCTTACTAAAAAGCCTAAATTTTTTTAGATTATTTCATCAATTTCACTGATTTTTTCGAAATCGATCGAATTTTGATCACTTTAGAATTATACAATATACTGAGGGATCTCTTCTGCAAGTGCATTTATTAGCTCCCCATAAATAATTGTTTTTGTAATGGTATTGGCCCATCAGATTGTAAGTCACTTAACTTTGAAATATACGTGGTTTCGAGTTTGGATGATAACTCTTTTATTTGAGCTCTTGGTGGTTCTTTTTATTGTCTCGCTTTTAATCTTTGCGCTAGTGTAGGTGCATTTAATTCACCTTGTCTGCTCTCCATACCCCTAAGTACTTGTGATAGTGTATCTCCAGGCTTATTTTTTCTTACTCTAGGTGCTGATTTTTTGCTTTCAATTGTACCATCATAAGATTAATTGGTTTTTGACATATTTTGCAAGCTATAAAGCTTTTAGTTTGCTTAGGTATTATAGGTCACAAACGAAGGTTTAATAATATAACATCGTCCAAAGAATTATCATAATCTTTTTTGTCTTCATATAATTCTACTGGATTTTTTGATAAGTTGTCTGCGTTCGTACTTAGTCTACCAGGTTTGTATTCATTAGTACAGTTATAAGCTTAAAGTCTTGCTGTCCATCTGTGAGGTCTACTTATAGGATTTTTTGTATGCTCCATCTAAGATAGTGGTTTATGATTACTGTAAACTGTGAATTTTCTACCGGATAAGTGTTTTTGGAAATATTGGACTGCTACCACTACTAAAAAGTAATATTTTTTCGTTGTAAAATAGTTTTGTTCAGCTTTATTGAGAGTTTTTGACACATACATCAGTGGGTAGTCTTTTTCTGGTTTTTCTTGGCTTAATATGGCCATAATAGCTATATTAAATGTGTTGGTTGTTTGTATGAATGGCTGACTTAAATTGACCCAAGCTGATAAAGGTGCTTCGCATAATGTTCTCCTTAACTCTTGAAAGCGTTTTTGCTATGTATTAGTCCACTTACATTCCATTACTTTTCTTAACAAGGACATTATAGGCTCTACAATTTCTGAAAATTTTTTGACAAACTGATGGTTATAGCTTGCTGATCCTAAAAACTGGGTAACATTTGTTTGATTTTTGTTTTCGAAAATTTTTTAATAGCTTCTACCTTTTTTGAATCTGGTTAGACTCCGTATGTTTGGGATTAAAAACCCAACGATTGTGGAATGTATGATTTGATTTACCAGTTCCAAGGGAAAAGAGTGGGAGCCAATTGCTTGGGTTTATTAAAAGATTAACACTTACACGTTTTTATATATAACAAAATAATAAAGTATAATAACAGCAGAAATTACAACACTTGATGAGAAAAAGTTGAAAAACTGTGTTAAATAAAAAATTTACGTTTTATGTGCGCTAGTTTTAAGATATTGAACAAAGTTAAAAAACAGTTATTTTACTAATATAATTAAACTGAAAATGATGTCATTTAAGTCACGCAAGTGAATTACACAAGACATTTTCTCTTTCTATTTAAAATGATTTACTCAAGAAAATATCCAATTGGTTGGTGTACACAGTGACAACACTGTGGTTCACTGGACGAGTGATTGGTGCGGACTGACTAAATGCTCACAGGCAAGCAGTCGTGAGCAGCCAAAGTAACTTAAACGTGGAGCGCTATGATTGGTGGTCACGCAGGACCATCGTACTCACGCAATTGGTTACAAAATACTAATGTTAATTGCTAGCACGCGAATACATGAATTCTATATAGTTAACGTTTGTAATACTAATATGATGTTGAGCATACTACCTAGGTTGATGGACAGCAGTCAGTACAAGTGTACATTAAAGAAAGAGAAAAATAAATAAAATAAACAAAGTATAATGTATAAATCGAAATTTGAAAATATTAATGCAGACCGCTAGTCTACTTACAAGAAAAATTATATAATAATAATATGAACAAAATTTTTAATTGGGCTCAATACCTTGGTATTACATTTAAAATTTAATCAATCCAAACTAATATGCTCCCCTTTTTTTCATGTAATCAACATTATATTTTTGTTGTATTATCCTATTCTAAGTTATTGACGTCAATTCAAAGCTAGTTTTTAGCAGAATTAATTTGTAAATGGGTCTAACTAAGATAGTACTGCTGGTCCTAACCCTGACAACTCTGACTAGAGAGTTCGGGTCTTTAAAAATCTCTATTATTCGACCTGAAGGCCACTTGCTAGGTGGAGTCAAGTAATTTTTTATAAGGACCAAATCTTCTACTTGCATGGACCTTTGAGGCGTAAGCCACTTGGATCGTACCTGAAGGGTGGTGAGGTACTTCGAGGACCACCTTTTCCAAAAAACCTGAACAGACTGTGATATTAATTTCCATCTTTGTAATGGAGAAATCCTTTCTGCTAGAAGGTCGTGTTCTGGGACAAAATAAGAAGCCCTCAGGGTTAATAAATGTGCGGGAGTTAATGTATTCAAGTCAAGTGGGTCGTCTGTCTAGAGGCAGAGTGAACGAGCGTTAAGGCAAGCCTCAATGTGACAGAGAAAAGTTGAGAATTCAACGAAAGTCAAGATTTGGTCACCCACAACTCGTTTTAGATGAATCTTGGTCGATTTCATGGCTGACTCCCAAATACCACCAAAGTGGGGAGGAGCCGGTGGATTAAAATGCCATTGTGTGCCTAATGACGACAAGTTATCAGCAAATTGATCTGACTGATGATCAGCTCCAACAAAATTTGTACCCTGATTACTGTATAAGTCAGTACAGTGACTTCTACGTGAGACGAAACGCTGGAAGGCCGCAATAAACGACTCTGTTGAATAATCTTCCACAATCTCTAAATGTATGGCTTTAGTTGCCATAAACATGAAAATAACGATATAGCCTTTGAGAGTGTCCTTTCCACGACATTTTGATAGTTGAACTGGAAAGGGTCTAGCATAATCAACTCCTATCTTCTGAAACGGAGGACTAGGAGTAACTCTGCAATTGGGAAGATCACCCATTAATTGAGTTTGAGTTTTTGACTTGTATCGCTTACAAGTAAAACAATGACTGAGTTCTGCGCGCACTACTTCATGGCCTCGTAGCACCCAATATTTTCTCCTGAGAGAGACTAAGACCATTTCGACACCTTCATGTAACATGGTTCGATGAAAGTAGTCAATCAGTAGTCGAGTAATGTAGTCGTAACCATAAAGTATCAGTGGGTGTTTAGAATCTGAATCTAATAGCGAGTTGCTAAGCCTACCACCTATCCGTAGAAGTTCGTGAGCAAGCACTGGTGTAAGTTTAGGTAGACGACTAAACAATGAAAGCTGTTCAAATTCATCAGGCTCGAGACTTTGGTTTCGTTGAAGAACAGCTAAATCGGCAGAAAACCAACGTTGCTGATGTGTGTAGACTAACAAGAGTGCAGCATTTTCTAATTCCTCGATTGATAGGTTGAATAAAGCTCAATTAAAATAAGTATTTACAGAAATAAAAGGTAATTTAGGTTTAAAATTGCCAGTATGATTTTTTGAATTCCTTTGAATTATTTTGACAAGGAGTCTATAAACAAATCTAAGACAGTAGGCAGTTACTCAAAGTTGTCTTTCCCATTTGGAATAACGTCCATACAATTCACTAACAAAGGTATCTAGGCCTTTATCCTTAACTTATATATTAACATGCGAAGTATCTTCAAGGAGGTCAATTTTGAGCTTCGGGTATTCGGGTTTGAACTCGTATAGTATATCTGGGCCAGAAAACCGTAAACGCTGTCTACTCATTTGACTCGGATAAATTCCCCGTGAGGTGATATTAGCTGGGTTTTGCTTGGACCTTATATGATGCCATTCAGCTTTAGGTACTATCTCGTGAATATTAGAGCATCTGTTGGCAATAAAGGTAGGCCACTTAGAAGGTGGAGCATTTAGCCAATGCAATACATTTAAAGAGTCGATCTATAGGTGGACAGGCGCTTCCTTGACAGGACAACAATCTGAGAAATGTCTAATTATTTTCGCAAGAAACTGAGCAGCACAAAGTTCCAACCGTGGAATACTCAAAGTCTTAATTGGGATTACTTTGGTTTTAGCTAATTCAAGAGTAACATCAACCCCTTGATTCTTGACAATACGAACATATACAACTGCAGCATAAGCTGACTTAGATGCATCTGCAAAACCATGAATTTCAAAGAGATCGAAATCAGGCAAAAAGAAATTCCAGCAAGGTATTGTAATTTGGTGCAACTGGGGTAATTCGTCCAACCAACTTATCCATTTAGAGACTATTGGTGGTGGCAAGGGTTAATCCCATGATACTTTAAGCAGCCACAGGGACTGAAAGAGAATTTTGCCCAAAATGATAACAGGCGAAAACCATCCCAAAGGGTCAAAGATCTTCGCCAACTGTCTCAATAATGATCGTCTCGTCCAAGACTGAGGACTAGGATCAACGACTAGTTGAAATTTAAATTTAGCATTTTTGGGATTCCAAGACAAGCCAAGAACAGAGACCGTTTGATCATAGTCTTTGAATTCTTTGGGCTTGCTAATCTTAAACTTATCAGGGATCTTTGAGAGTGCTTTCGCCGAGTTAGAAGACCATTTTCTCAGAGGAAGACCGCCTGATTAAGCTAAATCTAGAAGTTCAGCACCCTTTTGCTGTGCTTCCAAAAGAGAGTAAGCGCCAGAGAGACAATCGTCAACATAGAGCTCTTTTGAGATAATTTTGGCGGCTCTTGGATGTGAATAAATACTATCCATTGCCAGCTGTCAAAGAACACGAGTAGCTAAGTATGGTGAGCTGACCCGGCCATAAGTAACTGTAGTAAGTAAATAAGTTTTTACTGGATCAGATGGTCGTGAGCACCGAAGAGTAGCCTTAAGGACCTAATCCTCAGGGTGAACCGTTATCTGTCTGAACATTTTCTCCACATCAGTAGTGAATACAAAACTTTTAAATCTTTATTTAAGAATGATCTCAAACAAATTATGTAATAAATTGGGGCCTGAATGCAAAACGGAATTCAACGAATGGCCTTTACGATTTTTGAATGATACATGTAATACATTTCTTAATTTTAAAGTTTCACCGTTAGTTTTATAAACACCATAATGGGTTAAAAAATATTGAGCACGATTAAGTTCATGACCTTTCCTCATATGCCGCAAGGCTGAGTACTCAGTCATGAACTGGTTGTAAGCCTTATACAATTCAGGGTCTCTGAGAAATCGTTGCTCTAGCTGTTTGAGCACAGACAATGCAGCCTGATGCCAGAACTTATTAGCAGTTTTAAGATCGTCTGCCAAAGCTTTGAAGGGCAAATGGACCATATACCAGCCATCAGGTTGCCTGGAATGAGTGTTAAAGAAATGCTCTTCACATTCAGATTCCTCAGGACTTAACGTAGGTTTAAATATGGGCTCCTTAATTGACCAGAACTTATGTACAAGATCAAAAAGATTAGAATTATCTATAATATGTAAAAAATTTGGTCTGTTGAATTTAACGACGATGATGAAGAAACTGGGCCGGACAGTAGCCAACTTAGTTTGGAAGATGAAGCTATGGGTTGACCAGCTTCACCTCTTTTAACAAAATTATTTATTATTGCAGCATTAACAGATGCATCAAGTAATAAATCTATTTTATCCAAACCCACGAAATTGGGATCAGCCAATTGCAGATCCTTTATATGGCTTAAGTTTATTACCTCACGACAAACTGGAGGTTTATAAGAAGTAATCCAAGGCACTACCAAAGCTTCAACCTCCAAACTAAAATTGGGTTCAAAATGAGGTTGAATTTTGAATTGAACTGACTGCTTTACATTTACAGCTTGGTCTCCTATACCAGACAACGAGATATTGGTACTGCAACTCTTAAAATTCAATAAGTCATAAGGAGATTTGGAGACAAGAGATGATTGCGAGCATTGGTCAATTAATGCTCTCACTTTGAGACTCGAAATATTAGAATCAACAATGTATACCACTGCAGTGGCAAGAAGAACTCTGGGTGCTCTGGGAAACTTCACTTCAGAAGCAAAGCCGACATTAAGACATGACCTGTTTTTAGGATCAGGATTCTCGTTATTCTTTACATTATTAGGTTTGCCCTTGTGAGAATCAAACTCATCTTTATGCATCAATGTGTTATGCCTTTGATGACATTTAAAGCAATTAAATTTTGATGTGCACTTATTTGAACTATGTTTACCAAAACAATTAAGACAAATTCTTTTGCTTTCAAGAAACCTCTTTTTTTTTTCTAAGGCTTTGATTTGAAACTGTCACATTGGTACAACTTATGAGTTTGATTACAGAACGAGCATTTTGATTTATTGGTTTCAGAAGAATGAGCTGCAGTTTGATGCACTACAACTGACTTATTAGGTGTATTTGTTTCAGAAGAAGGAGCTGCAGTTTGATGTACTACAACCGACTTATTAGGTTTGCTCCTTTGGTCCGGATTGATCGGGTTTTTCCTAGCAGAAGCTTCTAAAGTTATAATTTGGGCTGTTATGAACTCCCGCAACTGTAGAAGGGTAGGCACATTGCCACTGCTCCCTAAATGCTTTTGCCAATCTTTATTTGTGTGGAAATCGAATTTACTAGTTACAAGAGCAATGAACATATCACTATCGCCCACATGTCTACCCATGGCCACCAAGGAGTCAAAGAGACCTAGCATTTCTTTGGAAATACGTTTTATTTCAATGCAAGAACAGTTTTTTATTGGTTGGGCACTAATAATGGAGTTAGTGTAACAGGACACTAAACGACGCTGATTGTCGTAAAAGGCAAGGAGGGTCTCCCAGGCCTGTGTATAATTTTCCTCTGTGAGAGGAATATGCTTTATAAGATCTGATGCATCACCACTAACGTGAGTACGTAGATGCTGGTATTTGATTATTCCAGGGAGATCCTGCTTACTATGCACCAGAGCTCTGAATACGTCCCGGAAGTTTTACCAACACTCTAGTTTACCATCAAAGATCGGGAGATCAATTGATGGCAAAGAAAAATGACTTCGAAAGTTATTTTAATTTGGAGCAGAGTTTTAAATGGGTGGAGCTGTATCAGGATTGTTGATGGAAAGTAAATGTAGGTGGTCCTCAAAATGCCCAATAACCGAATAATATTGATCTTTAGCAGTCTCAAATAACCCATTTATGAAATAATCATGGTCCCTATCAAGAGATTGTCACTGCAGAATAGCAGCATTAATCAATTGAAGCTGCTTTGACGCATCTTTAACTTGATGCAGTCGCGACATAGCTTGACCCCTTGTCATTTTAATGGTACTAAGCTTTCTAAAATTAATAAAATCGTTTTTAATCTTGGTAAAAAGGCTAAGCTGAGTTAAATAATACGACTCCATTGCAAGGGGTTAACCTCACCTGGCAGTGACAATCAAGCTAGCTATTAACAGTACAAATTGTTTAAATAAATTTTATAATAAAATAGTAAAAAATCTCTAAATTGAATAGTTTAATGATTAACGCAAATCAATACTTGCACTAGTTCTTCAATAAACTGAAATTTTCTTATTTTTATCACTAAATTAAATCGTGTCATTAATAAATATTTAAATTAACTAGGAATCGCAATTTAAAACCTGTTGAAGACCACGTCCGCACGTCACTTGTGAAGAAGAAGTTGGTTAAGATGGCCAACTTCGTAACTTGCACGTGGCTAATAATCAGCCGAAGCTCTCCACTCACCCTTTTGATCTGGCTCGAAGGACAAATGTTTGGGATTGAAAACCAAATGATTGTGGACTGTATGATTTGATTTACCGGTTGCGAGGGAAAAGAGTGGGAGCGAATTGCTTGGGTTTATTGAAAGATTAACACTCACACCTTTTTATATATAACAAAATAATATAGTACATTAACAGCAGAAATTACAACAATTGATGAGAAAAAGTTGAAAAACTGTGTTAAATAACAAAATGACGTTTTATGTACGCTAGTTTAAGGATATTGAACGAAGTTGAAGAACAGTTATTTTACTAATATAATTAAACTTAAAATAATGTTGTTTGAGTCACGCAAGTGAATTACACAAAACATTTTCTCTTTCTATTTAAAATGATTTACTCGAGAAAATGTCTACGTGGATTGTGTACACAGTGACTATACTGTAATTTACTGGACGAGCGATCGGTGCTGACTGACTAAATGCTCACAGGCGAGCAGTCGTGAGCAGCCAAAGTAACTTAAACATGGAGCGCTATGATTGGTGGTCACGCAGGACCATCGTACGCACGCTATTGGTCACAAAACACTAAAGTTATTTGCTAGCGCACGAATATATAAATTCTATATAGTTAATGTTTTGTAATACTGATTTGATGTTGAACACCGTAATTTTCCCTTTTTGTGTCCTAAATAAATTACTTCAGGCATTAACAGTTTACATTTGACAAGTTGTAATTTTAATTTTTAATTTAAAAGTTTTTTAAATAAATGAGTAATTTTTGTCACATGATCCTCTTAAGTTTTTGAACATACATTTATGTCATCAAGAAATTTAAATAACTCAATGCCTTGCAGTCCTGATAAAATTACGTCTGTTAATCGTTGAAAAGTTGCAGGTGCAATGCATAGTCCAAATATCATATTTATAATGACCGTTAGGTGTACTAAAAGCAGTTTTATGTCTATCTGCAGAGTTGACTTCTATTTAATGGAATCGACTGGCAAGAATAAAAACGGAGAAATAATTTGAGCCTACGATTTGCTCTAATATTTCAGTTATGTTTGGTAATGAATAAGAATCAGGAATGATTTTTTCGTTTATTTTACGGTAATCTATCACTAATCTGCATCTTTTTTTTTAATCATGTACTCGTTTCTTGGGTACTATCGAGAGAGGACTACTGTGAGGGCTATTTGATTTAAAGTAATGTACCAACTTTTAATAATTTTTCTTTTTCAGTTTTAATTCCTTGGTGTAGTGATAAGAGGTAGCGGTATTGTTTGACATACATAGAACAGGCGTCAGCATAATAGAAGTACGAGAAGCCAGGTTGCCTGGAATGTAAAATAAGTAAGCGTAATTTTCTACAATTTTTTTTATTCGTAATAGATTAGCTTTTAATAAATAAGGTATTTTTATCTTATTTATTAAAAATTGAATGCGAACTTTTATGTCGTTTAAGTCGTTTTCTTCAAAGTCACGGCCGAAAAAGTCTTTAGATTCCGTGACATTAAAATGCTCCATTTCTGGTGTGGATATTTCTATTTTTCTTGGCTCATCTCTTGTGGGTGGATGTTTATAGCTGTTGTATCACAGTGACCTTCTTTACGATCTACTATCGCCTCACCTAATGCACTCTGAGTACGGCAGTAATTCTACGAAGATAAGTATGGCCAGTGATCGTGTTTTTAGTTGGTAATTCAATAGCTACTTTTGTTATGGCTGGTGAGTTGCAGCTTCTGTTTTTATTTACTTTAAATCCTTGAGAATTATAACAAATAGTTTTGTGCCGTGGTGTAAAAATTTTTTTTTTTGTCGTAAAATGGAAAAATTAATTCTCCGAATGTTGATTCAAAATTTTATTCTGTTTGCAGTCTTAAGAGTTTTTCTTGATTTTTGATTAATTTTATGGAGCTGATTTTTTTTTCTTCGTATTGAAAAGGTAGCGGTTTAATTGCTCTGCTTCTTAGTACCAATGCGTCTTACTCATAATCGATTCTTGCGTTTTCTTGTGTAAAAAATGGATCTTCAAAAATACATACATTATTTATTGGTAATTCTAGACTCATTATGTGAAATTTGTAATCTGTATTAAATAAATTTACCTAGAGTGTAAGCTCGCTACCAAGCTTTTCCTTCTCATTAAATTGTATTATCACAATTAATTCATATGCCGTTTTTTAATGTGATTGAACAAATGACAATTACTTAAGCACCTGTATCTAATATTAAATTTTTTGAATCTTTTAAAAATGTTTCACAACAAAACTTCTCTGCTGGTGAATTTGTTATTTTTTCTTGCTCGTAAGGCTCTGTAGATTTAATTGCCATCACGGATCTTGGATGCGTAATCGGATTCAAACTCGCAGTTGCATCCAAATAGCGAATCTCGCTCTTATTCTTTTGAGAGTCAGGATGAGATTTGCGGTATCGTTCTTGATTATAATTCTGATATGGTTTTTTGTTGTCTTAAGTTATTGTTATTATTCAATTTAGTCAATAGGGCTGTTTAAGTAGCTTCTGTGATAAAAATTATTCCATAATAAGAATTTCGAACTGCTTTGTTTTGTTTTATTGTAGTATTTTTAGGTCCTGCCATGTATTCAGGATACAATTTGGTTGGTAAAAGTTCTTGTTTTTGATGTTTTTTGTAACTGATCAATTGATGCAAGAGTGAAACCAATTAAAATCTCATGAGCTTTGCCTTCAAGTCTAGAAATAACTTTACGAATGTACGTAGGTTCTTAAGCAGCTGTTATAAAAGTTTGTCCATTTTCTACGTCTTGCCAGAAATCTGTTAAGGAAGTTGAGTATCCGTCGCAAGAAAGTATGTGTTAAAATGCTTGATTGATGTACATTTAAAAATGAGTTGCACTTAATCCTTGTAAAATATTTCAGAACTGTTGTATAAGAGAGTCGTTGACTGACAAGTTTTCTCAAGTATTTGTTTTTATTTTTTTTTTTCTTATTCATTCATATCCACATATATATTTTTAATTAAGATGGTCTTAATTTTTTTTTTTTTTTTTTACAAAACTAAGAGTTAGAAAACGCACAGTGAATACTAATTTGTTATGACCGAACTTGTTTAGAGTATGGTCCTAACCTTTTTATTTTCAGTTTAACAAGGTCTGAGTGTTAATTATATAACTAATAAGTAACTTACATTTCTTACTGATTGCTATTTCTTCTGCTTTGGAGTTCTATTATGCTTTGTACATCAATTTTTAGCGGTTCCTGAAACTACACGAATAAGATCGTGGCCGGTAAGATGTTGCAGTTTCTTGGATATTGCCGGAACCACTTTCGGCGTGCCTTCTTTGTTGTACCTCACTCCTTAGCGTAGCCCAATACTATTGATGTTCTTGAAATATACCCAAGTGGCCTTAGTCAACACGTTATGCCTTACGTGTGAAAGATACTTTGGAGTTGCAGAAGTTAAGAATAAACTAAGACCTTAGGGGATAGATGACCCACGTAAAAATAGCAATTTAACATCTAGATGGTGAGTTTTTATAGCGTCAGAGCAAGTGCAAAAGGACTTTAGTTGAATTAGATCATCCAATGAGCGATATTCTTGCAGACTGCGTTGACAGCAAAATATAAGGCTTGCAAGATGATGTTACATGTTATACTTTTATCACGGTGGAAGATAAGACAGGTGGTACGAAGTACCACTTCTATGCTTTAGGCGGTCTGTTGCAATTTTGTAGCAGTACCAAAGTTGACCACTAGGTGGTTCGGTGTCTAAAAGGTAGTAGCATACGAGAAAATAATTGTAACGTAAAAGGTGCACCAAAATAAAAATGTAAACTCTAACATTTTTTATAATAATGTTTACAATGGTTCATAAATGTTGTATAAAAAAGTGTCACGAAAATAATGACAATAAATAGTCCGTCTTTAAAGTACAAAAAGATGGCATTACATGAAAAGTAGGTCAATGCCTTGTTATAAGTTTATGTACATATGATGACAAATAGTAACATTTGTGGAAAGGACTCAAATGGTGATGATATTGTTAAAGAAAAAATAATTAGGGATGCTAATGGAAATAATACATTTAAGGTATACTCGACAGAACAAAAATTACGTGTTTTGTACATAACCTTTGAAGTTTTAAAAAAATTTTACATTAAATAAGCTGTTTGAGAAAAATTTAAAAAAAAAAGGCACTTATCGGGGTCAGCTATTCCGACAATTTTTGTCAGCAAGAGAATTAAAATTAATAAAGGTGCTGCCACTGAGCTGTCTACTAAAAATTTCGGTATACTTGATGAGTATTGATGTGTTAGAATAAGATTCAAATGTTTAAATAATTTTTTCCTGAAATTTATTTATTTATTTTTTATGTTGTTACGGTAAATCTGCTGTAGAAAAGGATTAATTTAAAAATACTCCATTAGTTATGATGCTGTGGAGACGCCTGATATAGCAATCGATGAGCATCCCACTGAATCAGCCTTGAATGAAATTGACTATGTCATGAATCTACTGTACAATTAACAAACAAATTCAAGATTTGAATCTACACCAGGTTGTTTGAATGTTAGCTGTGCAAAAAGTACTTAAGCTTTATGTACATCTAGTGCAGCTGAAAGCACAGTTTATCTTGACGAAAAGACTTTACGGCACCCGATGACAGTGATTGTACCTCTGAAGAAAGGAATTTGTTTATCAATCCTTACAATAACTGTAACAGTGTGAAATTATCCAATCGCTTATAAAATTACCACATGATCTTGTACGATAATGAAATAATTTTCTCTATGGTAAGAAAGTTATCTTACACAGCACTTGTTCATGATAAACAGGTATGTAAATAAATTTTTTAACGCAGTATTTTGTTCTTGTTTTGGCTGTTGTTTTACTTGATACGTTTATTTATAAAGGAACTTTTAAACAAAAGTAATTAGTTAAATGTATTTATACTTAATAAAGTGGTACAAAGATAAGTCAAATAAGTGGCAGCATCAGTTGTGTACACTTACTATTTCAAAAGGATCGATCTGCAAATTTTGTTCTAAACTACAGAAGACACTGGGAGCCCACGAAAGTAGAAGACTAAAAAATTTGTACAAGCCCCGAGTACCAGTCACTTTCAGTAAAAAGAAGGCATTGGACACATTAAGGAAGTTTAAACGGTTGCAGTCACAGTATTTAAGAAAGTGTAGTTTAAGAAACAAGCAACTCAAGCGTGAACTGTTAACATAACATCATTAATGCAGAAACTAAAATATTTTGAAGTAGATAAGTTCTTGAAAAAGTGCAATACTTCGAAACCTCAGGTATATTTTAATAAACAGATTTTTTAGATCACTCGTTTCTAAATACATCATAATCTGCCACGTTTCTTAAAAAAAAATTACATTTCAGCAAAATTTTTGGGTATAGAAATCGTTCCTTTACTTCTTTAAAGACTGTCTAATTAAAAAAAACCCTCATGAGGTACATATTTTGAAATCAATTTTGAGACTCTATATCGTTACAATTAATCTTGAGTCTCAGGTAAGTGTGATAATTTTTAATCTCATTTAAGTATATTTGACGAAATTAATACAGCAACTCTAAAATAAATTTTTTTAATAGAATATGGAAAATTAACTAAATATAATAACCCTTCAAACTGTGTAACATCTGACCTGAGATTTACCTATCTGTTTTGTATGATGTTTCGATACTCATTTTTGTTAATGAGTATGTCAGTTTAAGTTTTATTTTTTCTTCAAGAAATCTCTTATTAATAAATGCATTGTTGCAAGTGAGAAGAAATCCCATTAAGAAAAAAAATACAATAATAGTTGGTGGTTATTAGATCTTATTTTATACATCTAAAGTTCTGCAACCAATAATTTTTCAATGGAAAACTGAATCTTACCCTTACCATGTCATGCCACAATTACAAAAAACATATGCATAAACAATTTAAAGTGTGGTTTTGATAAAGATTT
This sequence comes from Copidosoma floridanum, assembly GCF_036245765.1. Taxonomy (NCBI): domain Eukaryota; kingdom Metazoa; phylum Arthropoda; class Insecta; order Hymenoptera; family Encyrtidae; genus Copidosoma; species Copidosoma floridanum. The sequence goes on from NW_028321894.1 coordinate 7,911,804, forward strand.
TTTTTCACTTTCAGAAAAAAGTTTTCTAAAAGTAGTGAAATGTGAAGATATAGGGTTCTAGTATCTGATGAAATTAAAGTCCATAAAAGTCTTGCTGTTAATGCAAAAAAATGAGCTTTGAGGGAGTAGACAATGTAGATCCATCAAAAAAATCAACTGGTTATTTAGCTTAGTATAGATTGGTGTTTATGTCTCAATCCCTTGGTGAAAATTACAAGCAACCAGTCAGTGATTTAGCCAGGGCTGGACCGACTACGGGTCAAAGTTTGGCCAAATTAGTAATTCAATGTATTATCCTCATTGAGTCAGCTGGTGGTTATGATAATGGTATTATTTGTGATGGAGCATTGACGAATCGTAAAATGTGAAAGGAATTGCATATTAGTGTAAAATTAGGTGGGGAAAAACATTTTTTGACAACTCTTACGATGCAACGAGAAAAATTAGAGTTTTTTCAGATACTCCTCACTTAATAAAGTGCATCAGAAACAGGCTGATGACTGAAATGAGGTTGACGGTACTTATAAATTTATTTAACACATATAAACACTTGTCTTTTTTATGCAGTCTTTATTGTAATTAATTTTCAACAGCTCACTGGTGAATCAATCAAATGGAGTCATTACAAAATAACGCATGAAGAAGATCACAAATCGGACTTACGGGTACGTCATAAAATAACAAGAAATCATATTAATTTAAGCAACACATTAGAAATGAGAGTGTTCTTGGCAACACAAGTGAGTAAATTAATTGTAAAAAGTAAACATTGCATTTTATTCTTTCTTTACCATGCTTATAATTGCTTGAATTTACAAAACTTTTGAATCTTTTTTGTAATAGCGTTGCTGCTGGCTTACAATTTTACAAAATGAGGAGCTTTCAAGGTTTATAAGAAAGTGACGAAATAATTCATTTCATTAAAAAAATTATTGATCTTTTCGATGCACCAAACAGAAGGCTTCCTCAAAAAAGAATTTTCTCACAAGGCAAGGATATAAACGACCATTTTCCAATTTTCTTGTATTTTATAGCTTTATTAATTGTGTGCTGTAAAATCATTATAAATTAATATCCTTGACAGGTTTTAGAGAAATTTTTGGACTGGCTTAATACGCAGAAACAAAAGCTGGAGCAAAAATAAGTTCTGAATAAGAAATTTCTCAGTCCCACAACTGCACAGGAATTCTGAGTCACAATTCTCTTTACTTTCGATATGATTTAGTACCTTTATAATTTAGAAATCAATGATAAAAAAATTGTTTAAATATGTTCTTACAACTTAAATAAATTAAGACTGTATAGAGGTATTATCAACAGACATAAATTATCAATGAGCTTACACGACCATAAAAATAACATTTACAACTTTAATCTCATTCAGCAATTCTTTGAAACTATACGTCAAGCTGCTTGCCAAAACAATCATCTGTTATTGCCAAATTTTTAAGAATCATACAAAACTCTATCCCTGTACAAAGTTTTAAGACCTCTAAAACTTAGGAATTGCTCTGTTAACAAAGAGATAACGAAGCCTAGAGTTTCTGTAACAATGAAAAAACTTAAAAATATTTTTTATAGTAATAATCAATCTTATGCTTCAATTAAGTTTGAAAAACTAAAAGGCAAATTAGATGGTTTGATTTGCAATAAAGAGATTCAATGCAATTAAATTTTTTAACACAATTACAACAGTGCAGAAACAATAAGCTGTATTGTTTATTACGTCAATGGCTTTATTTGTCAAAAACTACGGCAGAAATTTGAAAAATGCACCACATCTCAAACAATTTTAAATAGTTATCCTGAAAATTCTGTTCAACCAGAAGCATTATTAGTCAACTTAAATTATAAGGGAGGACTCATATATGCAAATACTATTTTTTACAAACTCTTTTATAAAATAGAAAAATATTTTAGGGAATCCTTTAGTAATCAGCTTGTCAATGCTTACGAATATGTTGTTGAAAATCTTTTGCGTGACTATAAGTTTCAGTTCCCCTATAAACTACATAAAGAGGATGCAATATCTTAATTTATTTATTATTTCACTAGCATGAGAATAGACAAAACGTTAACATACGAAATAAGGATGTTTTAAAAGAAAATAAAGAGAAAAACAATCATCAAAACTGGCTTAAACTTAATTTTTAATTCATTAATTAATTGTTTCTATTATATCTTATCCTATGCATTAGTAGGAGATTGTGAAATTTGTACATAAAAAAAGTTACAATTGTATTGTTTACTTTTTGTATTTATATATTGTGCCTTTCTCACTCATACGCCATGTGATGAGTGTGAGCAGTACTGCTACGACACTGCAACTCGTTGGAGGTGGTATTTCGTACCACCTGTCTTTTTTTACACCACAACTCTTATATATTAAGAAATAACAAGACAACAGTACCAGTCGCACTTTTCTGACAAGTGCGATCGAATTTTTTTGATCAGTAATGATGAAAGCTCGCATCAGCAATAAAAAAATGGCAAATTCAAGTTCAAATGTGACAGCAAGCTTACAAATTTTGCAATTAATCTTTTTGGGGATTTCTCAACGAATATCGATAATAAAAGAAATGTGTTATTCACAATTTATAAGTTGGTATACATTATTAGAAAAAGACAACCAATGCGCAAGTTGACTATTTATTCATACGTATAATACGACTTATGCAATTATAGATGTTACTTAAAATCTTATTACATACCTATATTCTTACAAGGTTTCCTGGATTGTAAAACATTAACCTCGAAGCTAATACACACACACACGCACGTAAGTGACGTATAAGCTCCACTTGTCATATGAGCTTACTGTATATACACAATACATCTTCTATAAATTTTACGGATGAATTGCATTTATACTTATTATATGATTTGTCTGCATTTACGCAGGATGTAACAGCAGCAGTAATAGCATTAGTCGTAGCTGTAGCAATATCAGGAGCAGTAGTAGCAATAGTAGCATTAGTAGCAGTAGTAGGAGTAGTAGTGAAAGAAGTAGCTTATTTTTTGTGGAGAGAGGGGAAATGCATTGAGGCACACCGCAGGGACAGCGTTAGTGTGGGACTTGGTGGATTTTTTTTTTTAGACTAACCATACCCATTAAACCCCCCCCCCATGCCACGTGGCTTTTGTTTCACCTTGGAACTGCGTTAGCATTACTTCAGAGTAGAGTTGCCAGGAGAAGCATCGTATCTTACAGCATAAGCGAGCAAGCTTGCCACCAATTGTTACAGGTGCCAATCCTCTCGAGTCCTAAAAAGGACTCAGGGTCCCTGAATAAGTCTGCACCCATTCTCTAGCGCTTTAACGTTTGATGCTTTCCTTTTCTGGAGATGGACAACACTAAGCACAGCGTGGGTCCACATTTCTCTTCATACATTCATTTATACATGCATTCATACGTGCATAAAAAAAAAAAGAAAAAATACTTTCTAGCGGGCAACCTTGGCATCCCACATGGCTACTTACTTCTCTTTCTTTTTTTAACGGATCACTGACCCACTGAACGTAACCGTTCACCGCCCTCGATCTCTCTTTGGTGCGGAGCATCTCAGAGATTATGTTTTCGGAAGTAGGGGTCACGCCAAGCCTGTCCACTAGCTGCTGGTGCTCACGGTGCCATCTCTCACACACGAAAAAAGTGTGTTTGATGGGATCATCCAACGCAGAGCAGTAAGCGCATCTGGGGGATGCTTTTACCATCACGCGATGGAGATAGACATCGAACTGACCATGCCCAGAGAGGAACTAAGTAAGGTTATGATTCACCTCTCCATGCCCTCTCTCCACCCGTGGTCGCAGGCCCCGTATCTGCCAGTGCGTCCATCTTCTAACACCAGCATGATTCCAGTCCTGTTGCCACATCGTCAACGTTTCCTCCTGCCTGTTGCCAACACTTTTGTTGCCAGAGCCCAGAAATTTTCTTCGCCACTCCAGCGCAAGCAACACTACGGGAATTTTTCGTGCTATCACCATGACAGCAGCGAAGGAGACCGTGTGGTAGACGGAGGCGATCGTTAAAGATCCGATGCGCTGCACCGAAATGAGGCACTCTTGGACGTCCCATCTCAAAACCATATCCGCCCAGACCTTGGAGCCATACAGTAGTATAGAGTCGGAGACTGACGCCAGAAGCCATCTTTAAGCCTCTCGCGGGCCCCCAACATTTAGCATTAACCGTGGTCTGTTACCTAAGGGCCGTTTCCACGATTCTTCTAATGTATCTCCCTAATGTAAAATGAGAGGCAACCCACTCTCTGAGGTACCTGACCACGGAGCTCTCGCAAGTCACCTCACCCGTGACGTTTGAACAAAAATTACCACTAAACCATCGCTGCCTGATGAGGACACCATCTCCGTTCTTTGTCCAGCCAACTTAAAGCCATGGTCTCCTAGCGACCCCAATACTCTGAAAATTCTCCACTAGATCGTAAGTTCAGCTTCGACCCAGGATCTTGCTACGAAGACCAGGGCAATATCACGGGGTTTTTGTTAATTTCTCCAAACCGGGCGCTTCCCTGGTTGGCGTATAGGGGCATCCACTAAAGATATGAGGTGACGATAAGCAGCTGGGGTGGCTCACTGTGGTGGTGGTTGATGGCGTCAATTAAGAGGCGTATGCGGCGAAAGCGTGTGTATCTGTAGCGGTGTATACAGGAGACTCGTGCCCACTGTCTTCAACGGTGTAAATTCATGGGCTTGCCCTGCTTGTAATCCTTGCTCTTCGGTTTCTGTTGCCCCCATGGGTGGTGCTCCAATGCTTGATGCGGGCCAACAAAAACTAGCACCTGTCGTGTATAGAAGTAAGCGGCGGTTATAACATTCTTCTCAGATACATTCATCACACTCTCACTAAACAAACACAGGGATACTTACGGATTATTCTGGGTTGCAGGTGGTGGTTCCTTTCCCAGGCTTGCGTTAGAGGCCTGGCGATGGGTGAGGCCAGATGATGAGGCCCAGGTAAGTCTAGGCAACCACATCTGATATGGCTGTACGCCTCATGAACAAAAAGACGTGGTGGGCCAACTAATCTAGGCTTACTACCACTGAGGAGGCTATATGGCGGCATCATAGTGCCTTACGCCAGCTCGTTTTGTTTAGTTGTCTGCGCGGTCGTGGGACTGTACACCTTCTGCTTATCTCGCTGAAATGACCGTAGTGTACCAACATATACATACATTGATCATGAATACCATTCTTGGACTTGTGACTCAACGCCAGAGCAGTCTCCGCGGGTGGGAATGAGGGAGAGTGGTAACTCCTGGCCAGTACGAACAAGTAGTGGTTCTCCCTGGTAACAGAGAGGGCCGCTGCCCTGGTTTTAACCAATTCATTTTTTGAAACAAGGGTAGTGCTGGCCTCCACTGGTCACTACGACTTTTAAAAAGATGCCAACATGAAAAACGTCAATGCAGAACCTGTACTCCAGGTGGTAACCTCTCTGAGGGAATCCGCTGGCAGTTCCGATCCAGTGAAGGCCCGAGTGACTGTCACAGGCCCCACCAATTATGGAAGAGGCCAGAACGACGTGTCTCATAGCTAACAGGGACTGCTAAATGTTTCATGCCCCTTTTTCACGGACAAAAAATGAAGAGGAAGTCTGTCGAGCACAGGCACCAACGACACCGAGGATAGCAGCGTGTTAGTATTTAGCCTCCCAACCCAGGAGGAGCTTGCCTCTAAAAAAAAGTGGTGCTAAGCTCAGAGTAAAGTGACAGCAAGTGGCTGATTAAGTCCAATCAGCAACAAAAGATATTACAGAGACGCTACAATTAATCAACAATAAGTATGGCAACACAGCAAACACTGTTAAGAATGGGCTCAAAGCCGCGCTTAAACACCTTCAAGAGGCAGAGGTGCTAAAAAAAGGCTTTCTTTATCAAGAAGAAGTGGTTGCAAGCTCTTGAAAAGTGTCATTTGAACCCCTAAAGTAACGGGAACAAAGGCAAGATAATTTCTGAGGGCATGTACAGAAAAAACCCTAAACATTGTTCTAAAAAAAATAGAAAGAAGTAAAAGAAACAGGAGCCCTTTGGACAGCTCTGAGGATGGCCAGCAAACCATGCCTTTAAAAAAAAAAATAACAGGCAGTGGCAAGCAAAGGGAGATTTTCTTGAATGACACAACAAGCCAGAAAAAAAAAGTGGACGCATTAACGACAGTTGTAGTGAAGATGGCCGAAGGGCAGACCTTTGCAAAGGTACTGTAGACGATAAAGGCGAACTTTGACTCTGATAAGGCTAATGTGGCAGTCCAAAGTGTTGTTACTACGATAAAAAGAGACATACTTATTAAGGCCAAAGATGTAGAAAATGCTATTGCATTCTCACAGCAAATTTAAAAAGTTGGTAGCCGGACAGGGGACTCTCAAAATGAGCAACAAAAAAGTGGCATTAGAGGTTCGAGACCTAGATGCTATTGTAGAGGAGGATAAGGTCAAAGAGGTTTTTGCTAGGACTTTTGGACTTAAAAGCAAGGAGCCAGAAGTAGCTCTCTTAAAGCCAAATGCCAGAGGACAGAGGCTGGCGTTAATTAAGGTGGACAAAGCAACTGCCAGACAAGCAGAAGAGAAAGGCAGGTTATGAGTTGGATTTGTAATCTGCCGAATACGTAGAAGAATTGGTTCTCAGGGACTCCAAGTCTTTTTTAGGACTCGAAAGGATTGGTGCTTCTAGCAAATGGTAGTAAGCTTGTTCCTTAATACTAAGAAACGCGATAGTCTCCCTGGTGGCTCCACCCTCAAGTTATGCTAACGTGGTTACGGAATAAAACTAAGGCCAAAAAACATGGGGAGGGAGTTGTAGTGGGTATAGGTGGTCTAATAAAAATAACTTTCCAAGTCCTACAGTACCATTAAAGCTGTTGTGTGCCTTAGTGCATTTCATGTTCCTCCAAAAAACTCTACAATTATTTCTACTACTTCTACTTCTACTACTAGTACTACTACTACTACTACTACTACTACTACTACTACTACTACTACTACAACTACTACTACTACAACTACTACTACAACTACTACAACTACTACTACAACTACTACTACATCTACTACTACTACTACTCCCGGGTGGGGTTTTCGCTAGTTTCTTCATACCGGGCGCTTCCCCGGGTGGCGGATAGGGGCATCCTCTTAAAATAAAAGGTGACGATGGGCAGCTGGGGTGGCTCTCTGTGGTGGTGGTTGGGGGCGTGGATCGGGGGGCGTGTGTAGCGTTGGCGTGTGTATCTGCGGCGATGTGGACGGGGGACTAGTGCCCCATGCCTCCATCGGTGTGGATGCATGGGCCGGCTCTGCTTGTGCTCCTTGTTCTCCGCTTATTGCTGCTTCCGTGAGTGGCACTTCATTGCTTGATGCAAGCCAACAAAAACTAGCACCCGTCGTGTATAGAAGTAAGCGGCGGTTAAAACATTCTTCTCAGATACATGCATCACACACTCTTACTAAACAAACACAGGGACACTTACGGATTGTTCTGGGTTGCAGGTGGCGGGTCCTTTTCCGGGCTTGCGCTGGGGGCCCGGTGACGGGTGAAGCCGGATGATGAGGCCCAAGTAAGTCTGGGTAACCACATCTGATATGGCTGTACGCCTCATAAACAAAAAAAACGTGGTGGGCCGACTAATCAAGGCTTACTACCACTGAGAAGGCTATATGGCGGCACCTTAGTGCCTTACGCCAGCCCGTTTTGTTAGGTTGTCTGCGTGGTCTCGGGACTGTACGCCTGCCGCTTATCTCGCTGGGATGACCGTTGCGTACCAACAAAAACATACATTACACACGAACACCATTCTTACACTTGTTACTCAACGCCAGGGCAGTCTCCGTGGGTGGGACTGAGGGAATGTGGCGACTCCCGGCAGGCCCAAGCAAGTAGCGGTCTTCTCTGGTGACAGAGAGGGCTGCTGCCCTGGTTCAAACCCTTCCCAAATACTTATTTTTAGAAAAAAGGGGAGTGCTGGCCTTCGCGGGTCTGTACGACACTGAAAAGATGCCACAATGAAAAACGTCAATGCAAAACAAGTACCCCAGGCGGTAACCTCTCTGAGGGAATCCGCCGGCAGTTCCGATCCGGTGAAAGCCCGGGTGACTGACGCAGGCCCCACGGATTCTGGGGGGGGCCACAAAGACGTATCTTATGGCCAACAGGGACTGCTAAATGTTCCATAGCCTTTTCCAACGGACAAAGGACGAAGAGGAAGCCTGTCGAGTATAGGCACTAACGACACCGAGGTTAGCAAGGTGTCGGTATTTAGCAACCAGACCCAGGAAGAGCTTGCCTCTTTAGAAAAAAGTGCCACTAGGCTCGGAGTAAAGCGTCAGCAAGTTGCTGATAAAGTTCAATCAGCAACGAATAACATTACAGAGACGCTACAACTGATTAATGATAAGTACGGCAACACAGCGAACGCTGTTAAAAATGGGCTCAAAGCGGCGCTTAAGCATCTGCAAGAGGCACAGGTGCTAAGAGAACGCTGTCTTACTTAAGAAGATTTGTACATTAACGCTTGGAAGTCGTCATTTGAATCCCTGCAGTGGAGGGAAAAAAGGCGAGATAATTTCCGTCGGCATGTACAGAAACGAACCCTGAACACTGCTTTAAAGAAAATAGAACGAAGTAAGAAAAACAGGAGCCCATCGGACAGCCCTGAAAAACGCCAGCATACTATGTCTTTGAAGAAAAAGGAGACAGGTGGTGGCAAACAAGAGGAAATTTCCCTAAATGACAAAACAAGCCAGAAGAAAAAAGTGGACCTCACAACAACAGTTGTAGTGAAGATGGCTGAAGGGCAGACCTTTGCAATGGTGCTGAAGACTATGAAGGCGAACTTTGACCTCGATAAGGCTAAGGTGTCAGTCCAAAGTGTTGTCACTACAAAAAAAGGAGACATACTAATTAAAGCCAAAGGTGTAGAGAATGCTACTGCATTCTCACAGCAAATTTAAAAAACGGTAGCCGTACAGGGTACCGTGAAAATGAGCCACAGAAAAGTGATATTAGAGGTCCAAGACCTGGATGATATTGTAGAGGAAGATGAGGTCAAAGAGGCTTACACTAGGACTTTTGGACATCAGAGCCAGAAGCTAAAAGTTGCTCTTTTAAAGCCAAATGCCAGAGGACAGAGGCTGGCTTCAAGAAAGGTGGACAAAGCATCGACACGTCTTAGGCAACTGTAAAGTAGATAACAGATCCAAGCTCTGCTTTCGGTGTGGAAGCTAAAACCACCGGAAGAAAGAGTGTCCAGGTCCCGGACGGTGCTTTCTTTGCCCAACAACCTACAACAAGCACGAAGAAGGCAGCAGGAGCTGCCCTTTATTTAGAAGAGCTCTAAAAGAGGCCAGGAATAAGGCCCAAGCACGATTTAAATAAGGTAAAAAGGTCTCGAGTTGAAAGACAGGCTTACGCGGACCCACGCTGCGTTGGGTACTTTTTACTTATCAGCAAGGAAAAGCATTAAGCTTATAGTGGTGCTGGCTGAGTAGCCGGCCTACTATGAAGCGCTAAACAAGGTGCTGGTCCTCAGGGACCCCGAGTCCTTTTCAGGATTTGAGAGCATGAGCACCTCTAGCAAATGGTGGCGAGTTAGCTCGTTAATGCTGAGAGACGCGATGGTCTCCCTGGTGGCTCCACCCTGAAGTAATGCTAACGAGGTTTCGAGGTAGTTCAAAAGCCACGCGGCATGGGGGGGATTTTAGTGGGTATGGGTGGCTTAATAAAAAAAATCCACTGAGTCTCACACTACCGCTATCTCTGCGTCGTGCCTCAATGCATTTCCCTCTCTCCACAAAAAAAAAAAAAAAAAAAAAAAAAATACTTATTAAAATATCACTACTATTACAACTACTACTACTTCTACAACTACTACTACTTCTACAACTACTACTACTTCTCCTTTTACTTTTACTATTACCACGTAAGAGGCGGTTATAACATTCTTTCTAGATACATGCATCACACTCTTATTAAAATAACACATGCATACTCATTAGTTGTTCCGGTTTGCGTGCGGCAAGGTCTTTCCCTCGCTTGCATGGGGGGTCTGATGGTGGGTAAAGCTAGACAATGAGGCCCAGGTAAGTCTGGGTAACTGCATCTCATATGGCTGTACGCTTCTTTAAGAGAAAAAGACGTGGTAGGCTGACTAATCTGGGCTTACTATAACTGAAGAGACAATACGGTAGCACTTTTAGTGCCTTGTATACGCCAGCTCGTTTTGTCGGGTTGTCTGCGCCGGTCAAGGGATTGTATGTCTGCTGCTCGTCTTGCTGGAATGACTGTAGTGCTTGTGGAATGAAGGATAACTTTGACCTTGACGAGGCCAATGACACAGTTAAAAGTGTTATCATCACAAGGAAAGGAGACATACTTACAAAAGCCAAAGGTGTAAAGGATGCAATTACATTCTTACAGCAAATTGAAAAGTCGGTAGCCGGGCAAGAAACTGTCAAAATAAGCACGAAAAAAGTAATAGTAGAGGTCCAAGACCGTGACGCTATTGTCAAGGAAGAGGATGTTGAAGAGGATTTCGTTAAGACTTTTAGACCAAGGAGCCAGGAGCAAGAGGTAGCTTTCTTAAAACCAGTTAGCAGAGGACAGAGGCCGGTGTTCATTATGGTAGACAGAGCAAGAACGTAAGGGTAGGTTTAGAGCCGGCTTAATTAGCTGCCAAATACGATGAAGAATTAAAGTAACAAGATGTTACAGATGCCTGGGATATGGACATGTCTTAGGCAGCTGTACAGAAGAAAATATATCCCAGCTTTGCTTTGGGTGTGGAGGCTCAAACCACCAGAAAAAGAGTGTTCAGGCCCGGCACGGTGTTTTTTAACGTCAGACAACAAGCACTCAACTGGAAGTGGGAGCTAAACTTTAGTTTAGAAGAGTTCTAGGAGAGGCCAAGGAAATGGCGTAAACAGGACGCAAATGCTGCAAAAAGGCCTTGTGTTGGAAGGTAGGGTAATGTGAACCTATGCTACGCTGAGTACTTTAACCTATCAGCAAGGAAAAACGTCAAGCTTATAGTGGCACTTGCTTAGTTAGCAGCCTTCTATAAAGCACTAGACAGGGTGCTGGTCCTTAGGACCCCGAGTCCATCTCAGGACTTAAGAGAATTGGCACCTGTAGCAAATAGTGGCAAGCTTGCTTGTCAATGCTGTGAGACACGATGGTCTCCCTGGTGGCTCCACCCTGAAGTAACGCTAACTTGGTTTCGGTTGGGAACAAAAGCCACGTGGCATAGGGGGGAAAAGGTTTCAGTGGGTATGAATTGTCTAATAAGAAAAATCCACTGAGTCCCACATTACCACTGTCTTTGCAGTGTGCCTTAATGCATTTCTCCTCCCTTAACAAAAAAATAAAAAAATAAAAAAATAAAAAAATAAAACTTGGTGAAGGTAACTAAAGAAAGCAATCAAACAAAGTAAGTTATGGTTAACACTGGAACAGTGTTAGTGTATTGAAGGGAGTAAGAAAAAGTGGTCTAGCTAGTTGGATCTATTACTGATCTAAAACGATTCACAAAACTCACTTTCATTAAATCCATGTATGGATCTAGTTTGAAATAAGCACATCTTGGCTTAGATCTGGGAAAGATCTATCTCTGGGGATTATGTCTTTTTGGGCATGGCTATTAATACAGCTAGTTTTCAGTTTTTTCGATGCTTCATTTTTCCTCGTTATTTTTTTTTCTACCGTGATAAAGCAGGTTGATACTTTTACTGCATGCAATTTTAGAAATTTTAAAAACGAATAAGGCAAAAGCACCTTCAGTGGCATAGGCCTTAAATACAAATACAGTAATTTCAATGAACATAAATCGATTAAAAATGATCGTATTATTATATAAATATTCTTCAAGACTTTTTTACTCCCTTCAATACACTAACACTGTTCCAGTGTTAACCATAACTTACTTTGTTTGATTGCTTTCTTTAGTTACCTTCACCAAGTTTTATTTTTTTATTTTTTTATTTTTTTGTTAAGGGAGGAGAAATGCATTAAGGCACACTGCAAAGACAGTGGTAATGTGGGACTCAGTGGATTTTTCTTATTAGACAATTCATACCCACTGAAACCTTTTCCCCCCTATGCCACGTGGCTTTTGTTCCCAACCGAAACCAAGTTAGCGTTACTTCAGGGTGGAGCCACCAGGGAGACCATCGTGTCTCACAGCATTGACAAGCAAGCTTGCCACTATTTGCTACAGGTGCCAATTCTCTTAAGTCCTGAGATGGACTCGGGGTCCTAAGGACCAGCACCCTGTCTAGTGCTTTATAGAAGGCTGCTAACTAAGCAAGTGCCACTATAAGCTTGACGTTTTTCCTTGCTGATAGGTTAAAGTACTCAGCGTAGCATAGGTTCACATTACCCTACCTTCCAACACAAGGCCTTTTTGCAGCATTTGCGTCCTGTTTACGCCATTTCCTTGGCCTCTCCTAGAACTCTTCTAAACTAAAGTTTAGCTCCCACTTCCAGTTGAGTGCTTGTTGTCTGACGTTAAAAAACACCGTGCCGGGCCTGAACACTCTTTTTCTGGTGGTTTGAGCCTCCACACCCAAAGCAAAGCTGGGATATATTTTCTTCTGTACAGCTGCCTAAGACATGTCCATATCCCAGGCATCTGTAACATCTTGTTACTTTAATTCTTCATCGTATTTGGCAGCTAATTAAGCCGGCTCTAAACCTACCCTTACGTTCTTGCTCTGTCTACCATAATGAACACCGGCCTCTGTCCTCTGCTAACTGGTTTTAAGAAAGCTACCTCTTGCTCCTGGCTCCTTGGTCTAAAAGTCTTAACGAAATCCTCTTCAACATCCTCTTCCTTGACAATAGCGTCACGGTCTTGGACCTCTACTATTACTTTTTTCGTGCTTATTTTGACAGTTTCTTGCCCGGCTACCGACTTTTCAATTTGCTGTAAGAATGTAATTGCATCCTTTACACCTTTGGCTTTTGTAAGTATGTCTCCTTTCCTTGTGATGATAACACTTTTAACTGTGTCATTGGCCTCGTCAAGGTCAAAGTTATCCTTCATTCCACAAGCACTACAGTCATTCCAGCAAGACGAGCAGCAGACATACAATCCCTTGACCGGCGCAGACAACCCGACAAAACGAGCTGGCGTATACAAGGCACTAAAAGTGCTACCGTATTGTCTCTTCAGTTATAGTAAGCCCAGATTAGTCAGCCTACCACGTCTTTTTCTCTTAAAGAAGCGTACAGCCATATGAGATGCAGTTACCCAGACTTACCTGGGCCTCATTGTCTAGCTTTACCCACCATCAGACCCCCCATGCAAGCGAGGGAAAGACCTTGCCGCACGCAAACCGGAACAACTAATGAGTATGCATGTGTTATTTTAATAAGAGTGTGATGCATGTATCTAGAAAGAATGTTATAACCGCCTCTTACGTGGTAATAGTAAAAGTAAAAGGAGAAGTAGTAGTAGTTGTAGAAGTAGTAGTAGTTGTAGAAGTAGTAGTAGTTGTAATAGTAGTGATATTTTAATAAGTATTTTTTTTTTTTTTTTTTTTTTTTTTGTGGAGAGAGGGAAATGCATTGAGGCACGACGCAGAGATAGCGGTAGTGTGAGACTCAGTGGATTTTTTTTATTAAGCCACCCATACCCACTAAAATCCCCCCCATGCCGCGTGGCTTTTGAACTACCTCGAAACCTCGTTAGCATTACTTCAGGGTGGAGCCACCAGGGAGACCATCGCGTCTCTCAGCATTAACGAGCTAACTCGCCACCATTTGCTAGAGGTGCTCATGCTCTCAAATCCTGAAAAGGACTCGGGGTCCCTGAGGACCAGCACCTTGTTTAGCGCTTCATAGTAGGCCGGCTACTCAGCCAGCACCACTATAAGCTTAATGCTTTTCCTTGCTGATAAGTAAAAAGTACCCAACGCAGCGTGGGTCCGCGTAAGCCTGTCTTTCAACTCGAGACCTTTTTACCTTATTTAAATCGTGCTTGGGCCTTATTCCTGGCCTCTTTTAGAGCTCTTCTAAATAAAGGGCAGCTCCTGCTGCCTTCTTCGTGCTTGTTGTAGGTTGTTGGGCAAAGAAAGCACCGTCCGGGACCTGGACACTCTTTCTTCCGGTGGTTTTAGCTTCCACACCGAAAGCAGAGCTTGGATCTGTTATCTACTTTACAGTTGCCTAAGACGTGTCGATGCTTTGTCCACCTTTCTTGAAGCCAGCCTCTGTCCTCTGGCATTTGGCTTTAAAAGAGCAACTTTTAGCTTCTGGCTCTGATGTCCAAAAGTCCTAGTGTAAGCCTCTTTGACCTCATCTTCCTCTACAATATCATCCAGGTCTTGGACCTCTAATATCACTTTTCTGTGGCTCATTTTCACGGTACCCTGTACGGCTACCGTTTTTTAAATTTGCTGTGAGAATGCAGTAGCATTCTCTACACCTTTGGCTTTAATTAGTATGTCTCCTTTTTTTGTAGTGACAACACTTTGGACTGACACCTTAGCCTTATCGAGGTCAAAGTTCGCCTTCATAGTCTTCAGCACCATTGCAAAGGTCTGCCCTTCAGCCATCTTCACTACAACTGTTGTTGTGAGGTCCACTTTTTTCTTCTGGCTTGTTTTGTCATTTAGGGAAATTTCCTTTTGTTTGCCACCACCTGTCTCCTTTTTCTTCAAAGACATAGTATGCTGGCGTTTTTCAGGGCTGTCCGATGGGCTCCTGTTTTTCTTACTTCGTTCTATTTTCTTTAAAGCAGTGTTCAGGGTTCGTTTCTGTACATGCCGACGGAAATTATCTCGCCTTTTTTCCCTCCACTGCAGGGATTCAAATGACGACTTCCAAGCGTTAATGTACAAATCTTCTTAAGTAAGACAGCGTTCTCTTAGCACCTGTGCCTCTTGCAGATGCTTAAGCGCCGCTTTGAGCCCATTTTTAACAGCGTTCGCTGTGTTGCCGTACTTATCATTAATCAGTTGTAGCGTCTCTGTAATGTTATTCGTTGCTGATTGAACTTTATCAGCAACTTGCTGACGCTTTACTCCGAGCCTAGTGGCACTTTTTTCTAAAGAGGCAAGCTCTTCCTGGGTCTGGTTGCTAAATACCGACACCTTGCTAACCTCGGTGTCGTTAGTGTCGTTCTTATAATTTGGGAATGTAAGTACATAGCTCTGAGATTCATCGTAACTTGTTGTACATTAAAAAAAAAAACCGCTCATAACTGCTCAATTTTAAAGTAAATTCTTTCGAGTTGAGAAAAGAACACTCATGAGCACAATTAAAAAACCTATCTAAAAAAGGTAATTTATTTCGTATAAAGCCGTTTATTCGTCATGTGATTGGCTGGGGATGCTAACATGACCATATTCAAGAAAAGCCGCGAATAAAAAAGATAATAATATAGCTAAAGTTTTTAGTTGAAGTTTTTACGATATAGTTATGTCAAAGTTCATTGTAAAAACTTGTATAGTAACTTATTCTTAATTAAATAACAGGAATATAATAAAAAATGTGAATAATCCTTAGTGCACCAGTAATGCAAATATATAGGTAACGTATGATGCGTGTTTTTTTCAGCTACATAAACAGCTGGAAAACGCTTTGAATTTGTGCAAAATTTAAGAAGAACGCAGAAAACGTCTCTGGCTTGTCTAGTGAGTGATAATTTGTATTTACTTATGAAAAATACATAAAATAAATTTTTTATAGGATTTTGCCATATCTAACCATAACTTTTCATCTAAATTCACATGGATAAAAGTTCACGAGCGAACTGAAATTCTTCCATTTCTTTAACCTTAAATTTTGTATTAAAATTCAAACGTTGTTACGATTGTTTTGGCCATATTAAATCGTTTATGCGGTA
Organism: Copidosoma floridanum; assembly: GCF_036245765.1. Lineage (NCBI taxonomy): Eukaryota > Metazoa > Arthropoda > Insecta > Hymenoptera > Encyrtidae > Copidosoma > Copidosoma floridanum. Next base: position 7,927,659 of record NW_028321894.1, read on the forward strand.
ACACATAGATCAGACCTTAAATTTGCTATAAGCAATTTAAAAAAAACTTTGATTGTAGTTACAAACCGATAATATATTTAGACATTTTATATAGACATCTTCGTCCACCGTATTGGATTAGACATTTTGAATTTCGTCCATACAACTAATGTTACGCAAGCCCTAGCTTAGACAATACGTATATACCTATATAGGAGATTATAGCATGTGAACATAATTCATTACGTACGTTTATTAATAAGAAAAATAAATTTATTTTAATTTAGAAAAATGCATAATTTTGTCGGCCATATTGAATCAACCATTTTTTCGATTAGTAGTCTTACCTTGAATTTGGTATAAATTACTTAAACAATAACATCTTCAACAATTAAATTTAAATTATTATAATATTCCTGATTTTTGTCCGCCATATTTATTCGGCCATTTTGAATTTAAAAATTAACTAACCTCAGGTTCGTAATCAGAAGCCCTAAAAGCCTAAAAATAACAACTTAAAAAATTTATCTAAAATTTTTATAATACTCCCAGTTTTTTGCCGCCATATTAGATCGGCCATTATAAATTTACAAAAACTAACCTTAGAATCATGATCAGCGACCCCAAAAACCCTCCTGTGATAAATTTCGAAAAAATTGTATTGAAAACAGGAATTTTATAAAGAATTTAATTTTTTTATAGTAATTTTTTCAATGTTTCTGATAAATTATAATTGTTTATTACAATATTACGCAATTGCTTATAGTTTTCCTGTTTACCTTGTCTAATTACCTGTAAGATAAAAAAAAATCATAGTGATTTTCTTATCCTGACTCAAGATTTACGATTTTGATACAAAAAAATGCGAGTTCACCCACCGTGCGGCCCCTGGGATGGTGCCTCGAAGAGATCGTTAGAGCGAGAGCAGGTGATAGAGAAGCGTGATTGTCGGAATTTGTGCCGTGGCATAGTGCTGGATCTCAACGAGATTTTTTGGACCTAGACACCCGCGAATGTGTAATAACGAATAAAGTGAGCTTAATAATACGAGGAATCCGCATTTCATGTCGTTATTTGTAGGCCATTGTCAGACAGCGTTTTTTTTCAGGCCGTGGGACTTGTTTCTTTCAAAGAAAGTAGCTTGCTCTCCGACGGGCTACCTCCGGCGGGACTTTCTCTAGATAAAAGGCTCCAGGAGCTGAGCTGGGTTTGTTTAAGCCACGAGCGTCGTTAAGTGGTGGTATTTCGTACATTGCAGGTGCAGTGACATTCGCGTCATTTCCAGTTTAGCCATTGGTGAGAATTCAAGTGTCTTCGAGCGTTGCTTATGACCTGTATATAGTAGTTATAAATTACACTCCTGAGCTAAACCACAGTCAATCAGTCAAACAACCAACGTTATAACCCATTACTCTTAATAATAATGTGGCTAAAGGGACGACCCCTACGATCATAGCAGGTATGGCTCAAAACTTTTGTAACAAGGATTCCCAAATTATAAGAAATAAATTTTAATATAGTAGCACTTACTTGCGTAACAAGCATATGCTCAATTTATAGCTCAGCATTTAATAAGATTCTACTAGCGTGGTGGCAGTTTATGACTATGGTTATTGGTAAAAAGTATTTTTTCTCTATGAATTTTAATCATGCATATTGGTATGCCCGGATCATTGTGCATGAAAATATTAGTAGAGAAAAAATTCGTATGACTGTACATAAGGCAAATAAATTTAAAAAGAATCTTTTTTCTAACAACCACGTACCTAAACTGCTACCACGCTAATAGAATCGTATTAAATGATAAATTAAAAAATTAGTATATGCTTGTAACGAATGTAAGTGCTAGTAAAAATTGGCTGCTATTCTCAAAAGAGTAAGATAACTTTTGAGTAGGAATAAGCAATTTTTACTGTACCATTTTGTGTTTTTTATTTTACTTGCATCAAATATGTAATCTTATATGATGAGCTTGCGTTGCGTATTGATATGCAAACAGAATATTCTAACAATAAATAATATAATATTAGGACGAAAAATAAATTAAATAATATTCATCAAGCTCTGCATTAAATATTGGTAAGTTCGGATTTTATTAAAATATCTTTAATTAAATCTAAGAACTCTTTACGAATAAAATATGCATTACTACTAGTTTTTACTTTCACAAGTAAATTTTTCTGCTTTTTTTTTAATGCTTATTTGAACTGGATAGCTTTCTGCTTCTGCAATAGTTCAAACTGTGAAAAGATATAAAACTTATAACATTCTTGTGCAAGCTATTATGTAAATTGTATGTATTATAAATAGAGCTTAATTTTACTACTTGATGTTTATATCCAGAGATTTTTTGGTGAAACCCGACCCCACAAAGCTACAGATTTTGCAGTTCATTAAGGTTGGCGATCGAAAAAGAAGATCATGAAACATTGGTTCAGGAATATTGTCAACTGAAGAATGATATACAGACACTTAAGCAACACATGTTCCTATTGACAAATGGGAAAGCAGTTAAAATGACTTACATTGTTTTCGAAACCATGTTTGATGGTAGAGCTCTCAACTCAATAGTCAGCAATAAGTCATCTTCATCTTGCCCAATGTGTTTAATCAGTAGCTATAGATTTAAGAACTTATATGACAATTGTACTCCAACAGAATCGTCACTAAAACATGGGTTGAGCTAACTTCACTGCGAAACACAATCCTTCGAGCATTTAATTAGATTATCTGAACGGACAAAGTTAAACCTGTCACTGTGGGACATTCCAAAAAGCAAAAAAGGTATAACGACTACTTAACTGTTTCAATTTTATAATTTTATCTCTAAGTCCACAATTAAGAAGCAAGACTAAAAAATAAGGTCAAAAGAATCATAACAAAAGATTAAGTGTTTTTTTACTTTTTCATAAGAAACCTTGTTTTTGTTCTATAACATCTTTTTATTACCTAATTGTTATGGAGACCTTAGATAATTTTTACGAATTTCGTGTGATACGTATACAATAAAGAGAATCTTTAAATCAATTTTTATAATAATGTTTATTTATATTGATTAAATTTTAATCATCACGCCTTTCTTAAGATAATATTATTTTGCAATCCATAAGTTTTAAAGTGTGTTCATTATTTTGCAGACGATATAAAAAAAAAAGTATCATCATTAAAAAAAAAATCTATGAAAATTTTCATGTTCGCATAGATCAAATTTTGCAAGGTCGTGGGACTTCAAATACTGGTAATATCGTGAGGCGATGCTTCCAATATTCAGAAATGTTTGCAGAATGCCTAGAAATTTTACCGTCATTAATATCGCTCTAATATTATCGGCCTTTAAATGGGAAAAAAGTTAAATTTGGAAAAACTGGAACAATTTCCACACGAAACATATAACTTACACTATAAAACGTATCCGTTTGCAAGAATAAGTCCAACTGTTCACAAATTGTTAAGGCATGGCTATGCCATTGCAAGCCAAGTTCCACTACCCATGCTTTTTTATTCCAAAGATGTGAACTAGTCGTGGCACAGGTTGTATCGTAAGAACCAGACCTCACACGCACGACAAATATCCAGAAAAGCAAAATTATTAGATATTTTGAATCGAGCCCTTTACTGTAGCGATTCATTCATTTCTTTTATATTGATTGACGAAAGAATAAGAAAATCGAAAAATGGTTGTGTAGCTTTGGATATCAGAAGTTTCCTTGCAGACAGGTAAGTTAAAACAATAAGATCGTCAAATTCATCACATATTAATTAGTTCTTGTTTCAGTGAGAAAGTTGACGATGACAAAAGTTATGATGAAAGATATAGTGATGATATGACTGACTGACAGAGTGAAGCTAAAAGAGATTATTAAATGTTATTAAAGATTACATATATATCACTATTTTTTTATGTTCAAAATACTTATTAAAAAATGTATGATTAACTCAATTACAGCGAAGTATGTATGCTGTTTATTAAATTCTTAATCTAATACCTTATTATTGGCCTCAAGCAAAATTTAACAGTATTTATAAGAAGCTCTCATCATTTTTCAAACTCCTCTTCATGCTATTATTGGTATGTTAAACATAATAATAGATAAGTAAGTAGATTTTCATGGACATGCAACATTTAATTTTAAAAAGGAATGTTACATCTGTAACCGAAGAAAGAAAAATAAGTCAATTTACTAATGTTCTATAATATATTTAGATGCTTTGATTTTGCCTGCAGAGTAAGAAAAGCAGTTATTAATTAAAGTTATCAAATATCCGACCCTAACTTCTTGTCTAAATCCACATAGAAAAAAGTTTGCAAGCGAACTGTACTTCTTCTATTTCTTTAACCTAAAACTTTCTATTAAAATTCAAACATTGTTACGATTGTTTTGGCCATATTAAATCGTATATATGGTAACACATGGATCAGACCTCAAATTCGCTGTAAGCAATAAAAAAAAACTTTGGTAGTAGTTACAAATCCATTATATATTTCGACATTTTATATAGACATCTTCGTCCGCCGTATGGGATTGGACATTTTGAGTTTCGTCCATACAACTCATGTTACGCAAGCCCTAGCTTTAACAATACGTATATACCTCTAAAGGAGGTTATAGCGTGTAAACATTACTCATTACATATGTTTGTTAATAAAAAAAAATAAACTTATTTTAATTCAGGTAATGCATAATTTTGTCGGCCATATTAAATCAACCATTTTTTTCATTACTAGTATTACCTTAAATTTGGTATAAGTACCTTAAACAATAACAACTTCAACAATTAAATTTAAATTTTTATAATATTACTGATTTTTGTCGGCCATATTAGATCGGCCATTTTTAATTTACAAATTAACTAACCTCAGGTTCGTAATCAGAAACCCCAAGAGCTTAACAATAACAACTTTAACAATTAAATTCAAATTTTTATGAAATTCTCGATTTTTATCCGCTGTATTGGATCAGACATTTTAAATTTACAAAAACTAACCTCAGAATCGTGATCAGTGACCCCAAAAACCCTTCTGTGGTAAATTTTGAGAAAATTGTATTGATAACAGGAATTTTTTTAAATAATTCAATTTTTTTATTGTAATTTTTCCAATGTTTATGATAAATTATAATTGTTTATAACAATATTACGCGATTGCCTATAGTTTTCCTGTATACCTAGTCCTATTACCTGTAAGATGAAAAAAAGTCATAGTGATATCTTTATCCTCTCTCGAGATTTACGATTTTGATACAAAAAAATGGGAATTGGCCCACTGTGGGTTGGCTCCCGCAGCTCGCTCTGGCTACACATGGCCGATACACACACACACGCTCTCATGCACTACTTTTTGCGACACCACTACATGCTACTTTACCTTGGGGTTTATCATCTTACTCTCTTCTTCAGCGACTGAATAGGCTGGTGACCTTGACCTCGCAGTTGACAACTGATGATGGCAGTAATGATTCCTCGGTCATCAGGTGCAAGGTCGGGTACAGCTGCCTGATCGTGATCACTGGCTCTTCTTGTCCTTTTCTCCTTCTTTCTCAATTACCTCTCTCTCAACTACCAAAATCGCGAAAAACTCAGGAGCTCTGGTTCGCGTGGATGCTACTACAGCAGTGACGCGTTAGGCTCACTAAACTCCTGCTCATGCACATGCACTTGGATGTGGCGCTGTTTACAACAATAGACGACGATACTCTTGGTTCACATTTGTGGCGTGGCGATTACAAGCATTTATACGTATGTGGCGAAGTAATACAAATCGTTATTTACTGAATATATGTGTGTCTCTTTTTATACGCCGCAAAATTTGATGCATGTGTTCCCGCAACTCTGTTGTCTTCTTTTCTCTTCTTGGCGCTACTCCTTGTATCCGATTACTCTCACGTAGCACATAAAACACACAGGCCTTTCTTAGCTTCTTGTAAATAAAAATAGATTTCATCTTGATGACGCATTTCGGTGCTTAATGCTGTAGGGTCAGAGAAAAATGACTCCGTCATACATGATTTCAGTTTTCTTGATTCAGAGGTATAGCCCGACAGATTTTCATCTTTTTCTGTAGAGCTGCCTGCTTTACCGTTTTTTAAAAATTTGCCATAATTAATATTATCTATATAGAAAAGTGAAGGACCGCATCTTGCAAACCCATTTTTGTAAATTTTATTTAGATCTTATGAGTACAAAGCTGTTTTTAAGACAGGAGCAAAATGTGCTTTTGTTAAATTTTTTCCATCATTATCCATACGCCAAATTTGTACAACATCCTGGTAGGTAGACTTTAAGGTATGAAAAAGTGCAACATCCATAGGCTGCATAACATGGGTTGCATTGGGCAGTAATGCGATGAGCTCAATATCGTCATTGGAGCAGAAATCACTAAGGTCTTTAGTCAAGTGTGAGCTGTGCCCATTAACAAATAATATGACTGCAATACTTACATTATTATTAACACACCAAGAATTAGAATAATTTGTAACATAGCAGTAAAATGTCTTTGAAATCATACATCCTGTTTCACTTTCAGCGATATTAAAATCATCACGAAAATTCTTAGATATAACAGATGGAATTCTTTGATTTTTCAACACATACATGGTTAGTAGTAGATCCCTAGCTGCATTGCTACCTACTAAAGCTGTGTAACATCCTTCTTTATTTCTAGACACTTGATACACACTTTTCCCTCCTTTTCTACCTATAACTTTATTGCATTTGGGATTCAGTAAAAAAGCTAATTTATATATTATAAGAACTCATTTTGGTCTAATATCATCTCAATTCTTAGCCTATAAATACTCATATACTTTATTAAACTATTCTCTCAATTTGTTCTTAGTAATGCTTGCTCTTATAGTGCTTCAATTTCGACACATTCTTTCTGACATTTCTGCATGCCTACGAAGAAAAGAGGCATATCAGTGCTTCCCTAGCCTGTCATTGGTAAAGGGTGTCTTCTTTTTGGTTTTCTTCATAATTTTTTGTATAGTTTTTAATAGATTCCCCTTAGTAATGTGAAAACCACGCTTACTTAAGGTAAAAATCCATTGAACTAGTTTTTTTTCCTCTTTAGAACTCTAATACTGTTCGGTTCAGGCTAAAATTTAAAGGGAATCTGTCCTTTGTCGCCTAACTGAAGAGTAGGTACGGTACATTACTTGATTTGCTTGCAGTTAAGATAGACAATTCATTGTCATCAAGTTGCCTTCTTTCTTCAATGTTAGAATCACTGTAAGGTTTGATTTAAACGTACATTTTTCTGGAAATAAAAGTTCATAAAAGTGTTGGTAGATAGAGTACAAGAAAGTCATATTAGTTGTTACATAGTATAAACGTTTAAACAATTATTTATAACATTGTTCACTCTGCACGAAACTGTAACAAGTTACATTATACTGCTACAAGTTACGGTTGTGGTCTTACCAAATCTATTGAATAACTTTAACAACAACATAGTACTATTCACTTTCTTTTACCTTATTTATTTTTAAGTTAATGCCTTTAGTAAGTATGATTTACGAGTTCTGGTGACTGAAAATTGATTATCGATAATTAGGTAAAGCTACTTTATCGAGATCCAGCTAGCTGATAGTCCAATTAAAAAAATTTTGAATGAGTTTATGACATTATTATTTTTTTGTTATTGTGCATTCTGCCTTTATCTTCACGCCTATAACTTTTTTAAGTAGTAAAATAACTATTGTGCGTGTAAAATTTTTTTTGTAGTGCAGGTTACTATCAAGGACTCGTTGCTTAGAGAGCAGACATCTTCGTTGCTACGAGAGACAGCCTAATCTAATTTATTTATTAAAAGACAGATGTCACTAGTAAAAGAGTTATAGATATTACCAAAATCTTCTGAGAGAATAGGCTATGTAACTGATGTTAAAAAGTCAATAAAAATCGTCAAATTTAAGAACCTTACCAAAAAATTAATAGTTATTTGTTAGGTCTACTTAGTTTTTTTTTATTGTTATGAACATGACAGTTTTTACAAAATAACACATTTGTAAGGATTATCGGGAATCGGGTGCCTATCGACATTTACGTCAACAACCTTATTTAAATACTTTAAATTCTACAGATCCCTAAGATTCTCTAATTCTTATTCTCACCTGTACATACTAAAGAGAACATAATTAAAATGAGAATAAAAACGTTGGATAGGTTCATAAGATATGTGCATTTGTGACATAGTAATATAGCTTTTAACACCCCAAGGTTGGTAAAGTAAAGAATGATCCAGATGTTATGGGTATTTTAACCCGTGGCAAAGCCAAAGGTTATATCTCAGATAACCTTTAATTAGATATAACTGTCAATTTTCATTGATAGTGACCCAAAGCGTGGATTAACAACTTATTTAAAATTACTTTTTTTCTCCTTCTTGTTATGGCAATCAATCCTTAAAGGATGACAAGGTAAGCACGACTTGGCTTTATTCGTGCATCACAAAATCTCAGTTTATATTATTTGTAAACATTAATACCCAAGTACACTTATATGATAATCATTATAATAATGTTAATTATATAAGAAATTACATAAGCTGATAGACCACAACGTATTTACATTTTAAGTTAAAATCTTGCCCAATCAGTTCCTGTTGGTAACAATACATTTTAAGGGTACCTATGCATGAAGGATCTGTAACGTTGCATTTTTAGCCCTGAATCGACGTTTTCACGTCAACGCGAAGCCGTCCCATTACAACGCACTAAAACACCTTAGATCACATACGACACCTAAAACGACTAAACTCTGCGATCCAATACTCTATCAAACGCTTTGGCTTGGCTCAGCTCTGCTCTTCCGATGTAGCTAGAGACTCCTTAGCTAGAGGAGGCCCCGCCGCGGACTGTCCGGAGGCAGACAGTTCCCAAGGGAAATAATCAGAATGTGAATATCTCACACTCGTACAAATGATTACACTAACACAAATTTCACCTTGTGACTACTTTTTATTTCATTTACCATAGATAAACACTTCTAAAGAATCGACGCTACCTCTGGTGCTAACTCACAATTCGCAGTAAACACCCGCTTTGGCTCTCATACCCCGTATTTAAACACCTATTTACACCTAGACACACACGTACACCCCAGGTTCCCTCACCCGGAACTTCGCACTCTTGGAGTTTAACGGAAGACCAGCGCCAAAGCGACGAACATCTGGCTTGCCCACGAGAATTCTTAATTGTACCGTAGCACCTCTACCCGCGAGTCACCCCGGAGTTATCCTCGCGTCGAGAGCACCCTACGCTTGTTGAATGGCACCCTGTGACCAGACAGGCGGCCGCTTGCCAGTTGCCGAGGCCCAGGTGACGCTTCGAAAGTAACGCACACGCCGCTTTACGAATCCCGCTTTACGCACACACACACGATTGGCCCACTTTACAAATTCTGCTTCTTACACACACGATTGGCCCCTAACTTCGAAGGCTGCTCTCGACTGGTCCGGGTCCCCCGGGACGCCCACGGGCCTGGCGATCAGGCACGTCATGCTCCCATCCTGGAACCAGAGTCGTCACCTCGGGCGGTCCGGATCACTGGTCTCATTCACTCTCTCCCTCTAACGCACTCATCCCCACTCTTGATTACCCACACATCATTCCTGATTAATAATTACAATAATTGATACAAATCGACAACTCATTAATTTTCCCACCAACCTACCGATTAAAACTAAAATGTCCAAGTATAGATATGTCCGCGCACACAGTAGTAACGCTAACATCACTTATAATCCTTTAATTACACATTTTTTCTTATTATTCTCGCTTTTTCCGTTCATGCTCCTCTTTGCTCGTCTCACTAGCTATATGTTTCCATCGTCCTCTCTTCTTTCCTCGTACGAAACATAACGAACCACAAACACACATTCACAGGGCATTTAAACGAGCCTAAATCGTCAAACTTTACATAGAGTCGAGTTTTAGTGTTTTTCGGCTCGAAATGAAAAATGACCCCGTCATAGATCTACAGTTTAAAGAATGCAAGCTGAAGCTTCAGTAGGTGACACAATTTAAATTAGCATAAATCAATATTTAGTTTTTTCTTGCGTTTTATACAATTGACACCATTTGAAGTCTAGTTTCATTGTCAACAATTTGCTCATTGTACTAAATGCAAAATAAATGAATATTAATCGCTATTAATTTAAACCTAATCGCCCGCTGAAACTTTTTCTTACATTCTCCAGATAGCAGGATTCCTATGCACGTACACTAAAAGGCTGCATAAACATAGAGTCTTGAACTACCAGGACTCTTATCAGCCCATGTGAGTGTGAGTGAGAAAGTGTACATTCTTGCTTCTGTGCTTTAGCTTATTACTGACAGAAGATTGATGGCTCAGATTTTAAATTAAAATTCAGCTTTGCGTGCCATTTAAAATCCATGAATTAGTAGTAGACATTTGTGGTAAGCTATTCAATACTACGTTTTAGTTAATAATTTTCCTATTTATGTTTGTTTTTAAATAAATTAACAATTATTCATGAATTTAATATTAAAGTAATAATAGAAAAATTTTAACATTACGTTATTATATTTTTAATGGTGTTTTTTTTTAAACTATGGTTTTTTGTGTTTGATACTTTTTTTTCTCACTTTTCGAAATTTTGTGCTTCATATTTTTTTTTACCTTATCAATGATAGTTATAAAGCCGTAATAAAAAAATTACTGTCCTGGTTTTTTAAAAAAAAATAAACTTACGTAGATAAAAAAGTTTTTTAACTTGTAATCTTATTTTTGGGGTCATGCAATTAAAATTATAAATCACTATGAATAAAGCTGACGGGAATGATAAAAGAAAAATAGCACTTTAAAGGAGAAAAACATTAGGATTAAATCATTGATCTTTAAAGGGAATCATTAGAAATAGAACAAAAAGAACCAGTTATCATAAAACATCTTCATTTATAAACGCTTTACATAACTATAGAGTACAAGAAAGGGATAAAAAACCGATAACTTAACAGTAGTCAGTACACAGAGCTTATTTAAAAGCGTCAGTACTGTCAACAAAACGTTTTTACTTCATTACGAAATGATGTTTTAAATACTTTTTTTTTTTCAAATTTTAGTGCTTGGTATTTTTTCTTATTTTTACTTTTTAAAATTTAGTGCTTAAAATTTTTTTTTTCCTTGTCAATGTGAGTTTTAAGGCCGTAATAAAAAAAAAAATATTAGTCAGTTTTCTTAAGAAAAAAAAAAGAACTTACAAAAATTAAAAAGACTTTCAACTAATAATCTCATTTTTGGGATCATGCATTTTTAAATTATGAAACACAGTGAGTGAAGCTGACGGGAATAATGAAAGAAAAAAAGCTCTTCAAAAAAAAAAAAAAAAATATTGGTTATAAATCATCGATGTCTAACGGTCAATTATTAAAAATACAACAAAAAACATTGACAACCATAAAGCAAAACCTTTATCTACAATTACTTAAGTTAACTATAGAGGAAACAAAAGAGATTAAAAAACGATAGCTTATTAGTTATCAGAACGTAGAGCTCGTCAAAAAGTATCAGTAGCGTCAACAAAGCGATTTTTTTAAACCTATTACGTCTTTAAATCGATATCGTATTGTAAGAGCTAAGAAACAGCCAAAAGGCAAAAAAGCATGACTGCTTATATCGTTTTCTACTTGCTGATTTATCTAACACTTCTTTACCTTGACATACATACTAAACTAGCAGCCCCTCGTCTCGGCTTCGCCGAGAATTACTAAATAAAACACCGTACTGTGCTGACATGTAATGTGAAACGTTTTCAGTTAGAAATTTAACACATATTCCTGACACATCTCAGAACAAAATCTTCTAATTAAAAGCATATTTTTTCGGAATCCATATAGTTTATTTAGTTAAATAATAAATTGTGAAAATTCAAAGAAAATAATTATGCTAAAAAGTACCGTGCATTCTTTATGCCATAAAATAATCAGTGGCCATAAGAAGCCGTTGATTTACAGTTTCTCCCGTATAATTCACGAAAAGGGTTATTTTTTAAAGCTGTTAAGATTTTAAACCCCAAAAAAATTTATATTAAAAAATTTGTTTTCTCATATCTCACAACTTTATTACCAGAGCAACAAAGTCCTGGACCTTAAGCCCTACATTTTTATTGCCACAAAAACGCAAAAACATTTTCTACTTATTTAAAAATCTGAAGTAGAATCATAAAGGATTTCAGAAATTGCTGTGAGGGTACAATGAAAAGCTTATCTCTCACGTAATGGACTAAATCTCGATAAATTTTCTGCGTCAGTTGCTTAAAATTTTTGTGACCCCTAAAAGCTATTTTCTGTCAACTTTGTTAAGTTCTAATATATTTGTTGGCAAGGTAGTTCGACGTCCGATGGCCCTAAAAAAGACCAGTGAGCTTCTTAAGTTAACTTTTTCTTGACTGCAGTTAACAGCAATTGTGACTGCCTGGATACCTCAGGGTATACTTCTCTGGCTTGCTGTTTAAGACCCAGACTTATTGGGAGAAAAATAACAAAGTCCGAAGCTTTGCTGAACTAAAGTGAAAAGCTGGCGTATTTTTGCAAAACTTTGAGCTCTTTTAATGCTATTGTTATTAAATTTTTTACGATAAAAACTACACTAAAACCATCTAGGGAGTATCATGAATCAGTGTGCGAAATTTCAACAAAATCGGTTCAGTAGTTTTCGCGGTTAGCGATGACAACGGTTTTAGCGTTCTTGCTTTATATATTAGTAAGATAAATTTTATAATTTTAACATTTGTAATGTATTTCTATTATTCTGTATTAGAAACGAGTAATTAATGCAAATCTAGAAAATATGACTCTGTAATTGAAAATTATGTTTCTAAAAACTGTCATAACAACAGAATGACTACATTTAACTTTTATTAAGTAAATAAAAAGGTCTACTTATAAGACTTTTTTAAAACAAAATGTATAACTCATAAGATTTATAACAAGTGTAACTGACACTATTAGATTTCCATTACTCTGAGTTAAATAACTCACTAGTTAAAAGTATTACTTCTGCTGGGGTTCCCAATACGTACGCTTGGTTTTTGTTTCATAAATTGTTTGCAGGAGAAGTGATCGCACTCAAATAAGTTTCTACGCGATTGTATTCATATTTTAGGTAAATTAAGTATAAACAGAATGGAAACACGTAAACATTTTGTACTAACATCGTTATAAAAGTAAGCTTTTTTGACAGCCATTGTTTATTTGAGTATACTAAAAAATTAAACCTTAATGAGCTGCAACTATGAACTACTAAATAATTTTTGCACAATTTTTGTTAAGTAAAACCTGACAAAATTTGTGACATAGCTAGAAGGTATTTAAAACATTTGAATGAAATATTAAAAAATGATAAGTAATTAGTAAAAACAAGTATTTAAAAACAAAAATTATTCATTATATTGAAAATACTAACTTAAATTTTTCCTATAAGTTTCTTATAGTTTTCTATGAATCATAGTATTTTATATCACTATTTAGCAAATGTTTCGAAATTTGTACCAACATAGTGATAGTAAGTATTTAATTTGGTTATTATAAAATAAGACAGATGCTTAACAAATTCATAAATTTGATAGTACATTATAAATAAACGAAGTCAGAAACGAAAGGTACGTTTCTTACAAAAAGCTCGTTTGGTACTATAGAACAAGACTATTTGTTATTCTGCACAAAAAAACAACTTCAGCTAAATTCTAAAGGCTCGTTCTTTACAAGAAACTCATTCAGTATTACAGACCAAGAGCTATGGTCATTTCCCACAAACGCATGTAACAGAAAATGACAGCTTACAAGTCTAGCCAAATTGTGCAAGATGCGCAATATGATCGTTTATTTCCCTAGAATTTTAAAGTAAAAAAGCAAGTTCTATTAAAGTCTTGGATAACGCTTTTAGAAATTCGGGAAAAAAGTGGTGCAAAGACATTATCTTAAGACTAAAATCCATTGTATATAAAGTGTCAAGTGAGATATTTGATCTGCCTTATTAAAAAAAAAATAGTAGTGGCTCATGCCAGTGTACAGAATATCTTACTTTAGGTAGGAATTAACGAAATCCCGTAGCTCATGTATCTACCCCGTGTCTTTTACCATAGACTACTATAGATACAGTTAAACAGTCTTAGGTGCTTTGATACACTACGTCTTCTGAATGCTACTTAGACTTATCATAATTTATATTCATTTCTTACTTCTGATTTACACTATAGAACCTGGGTCTCAAAAGTGAAATATTGAAGATATTTCCCAGGTAATAAATATTTTTACATTATTCATCAAAGTCGTGTATGTATTTTCATTGGAGCAGAAAAAAATGACAACTTCAAAATGCATCAAGCATGTATCCACTGATTTCTTTTCAATAAATAATAGAATTCTAGAAAATAAGATATCAAATTGAAGCTAATAAGCCGTACAATTATTTGGCTATGTAGGGCCCTACATAAACTATTTATTTTGAAAGTTATAAACGAAAATGTAAATAAAAAAGCAAGAGGCAGCACAAGACCATTAAACAAAAATATTTCTCAAATTTATTCTACTCAACATGTCAACCAAAAATTTTGTACTGATACTTTTAAGAGGCAGTTATAGAACTTTTATGTAAAAATCAGAGATTTTGATAATTTGTAACAGATTTTTCTTAATTTAAGTAGTGGGCTCAGTGCATTTTAAGGTTATAAGTTTTTTCTGCTTGGATAAAAATCTACTTAAAATTTAAATGATAATTGTAAGAAATTTTATTGACTGTGAGGTATTTACAAGAATTAAGTTAATGAATAACGAGCCATAGCCAGGGTTCTGGCTCATTGAATATAATCGTTTACTGCGCATGGATAAGGCTAAAATAATATGGAGTCTGCTAGTCTGCAGACTGCCAAACTCTATGTAATCTCACCCTTATGCCATAACTATATACGGCACTTAACGCTGGAGACACCTTAAGGTGGCTCATCATCCTTGTACTCTTCGTTTAAGTGATATTAGACTACAAAACCTAAAAATATTGAGTAGCAGACTTAATACTTGTACCTATAGATACGAATTTGCTTGTTTACGTTCGAAGATTAGCCTGCACTTTTAGATTTTCAACACGTCATATACTTTTTTTCGCCCGGCAAGCTTAAGCTTTCGCGATTTAATCAAAAATAAGATTATTTAAACAACCTATTTCTAGTTTTTGTAGCATGTGGCTTGACTTAAAGCCTAAAAAAGCTAAAACCTTTGGTGAAACATTTAAAATGCGTCATAAGACCAATGCTTAAATTTCGAATTTTAAAAGTATTTTTTGTCAATTTTGATTGGCAACATGCTCTGAAATTTGAACTGTACATCCGTTGAGTGATACTTCACCATAAATCTTAATTTGAGTGAAATCGCTCAACTTTTAAAAATGTGATGAGTCAACTTAAATATTGCAGTAAGAGCTTAACTAGATGCCGAGCTAAAGCAGTACACGCAGTGTTAAGTATGATATTGGATAATGCTGACGATGCTAAAATAAATACAAACAGCGGCGTAGCGAGGGGGGGGGGGCGGGCCGCCCCGGGCGGCGTGCCGATTAAGCGGCAGGTGGGCGGCAAGAGCTCCACTATGAAAAGTTAAAATCAGAAAAGAAAAAGAAAGGTCCTCATACTCACTATGTGGAGTGTATGGTACTATGTAACTTAAAAGTATCTATTCTTTGATACTTAAAGTATCGATACTTTTTTGAGGTATCAATGACAGTCAATGAAGATCATGGCCAATTCGCACTCACGGAAAAAAGTTCTTACCACTATAGAAGGTGTATAAGTACACTGTGACTGGCGGTGTACTTGTACACGTCCCTACGGCGTGTAAATTGGCTGCAAAATGCCAAAAACTGACATAGTAATACTGTAGACAATCGCCATGAGTCGGACTCATATGCATATATATGTCTCCTACCGCCTGATGCTGCTACTTCTGCTGCTGCTTCTTATGCGCACTCTGCGCAGAAAGGGCAGCAGCAGAAGCAGCACTTATCCGAGTGATGGAGACTATGTTCAGTATTACTATATTGGATTTTGGCATTTCGCGGCCAATTCACACGCCGTAGGGATATGTATAAGTACACCACCAGTCTCTGTGACTTATACACCTCCTACAGCGGTGAGAACTTTTTTCTGTGATAGCCGTGGTTGAGCTGCTCACAACGGGAAAGAACTAAAGATGACCACCCATACTCCTACTGTAGTTTAGTTAAAGAGGGCACCAATTTTTTTTCAGTGTACGGCACGCAGCGATCTCGATTACCGTGTTAGTCTTGTTACTGAAATATATCAAAGTAAGTTTAAAAAATGAATAATATTTACTTGCTGATTTTTCCATTTTTTGCATGTAATAATAAAATAAGCTCATACTAATTTAAAGTGCGTTATTGTACAGTGTACTCTTTTTAGACAGATATTTGCGACCTCCCTGGAACGAGTTTACAGTTATTTGTGTGCTACTGATGTTGAATTTGGGGCACGCATAACCTCCTTTGTTGAAAACATATATACGCATGCATATGTTTAGTGGATGTCATTATTTCTATTTTACCTAGTCAAGAGATGCCTGATGTGTAGTCTTTATTTGGATGATTATTTAAAGTAACAATAATAACGAATTTTCATCTTATTTCTTTTATGTAAGTATACATATAATGGCATATGATGTTTATTGGAAAGAGAAAACACGTTATTTATAATTACTAGGAAATAAAAAAATCTGAGTTCTTGGAGTAACTTTAATATTTAGTTGCAGGTATGAAAAGATTCAAAGAAAGTGGAGCGTCCTTCCATAAAAAACGGAAGTTGGCAGCAGAAAAAACAGAAGCAGGAAAGCAATTTGATTTTAAAATTTCTTACCCCATCTAAAACTGGAGATAGTCATAGTCAAACCATAAGTCAAGTTGTCCCTAATGCTAGTCAATCAGTGTGTCACGTTCAAGAAGACCTAAGTAAAACAGAAGTTGAAACGAAGGATCTCAGAATTTCAACCGAAGTTAAAGATTTTCAGCATGCAATAACATCAAGACAAGCTAATATTTCTACTGTATTAAATTTTTCTGACCGACCCTCTAGTCAAGTGAGTCCTCAGTCACCTAGACAAGCTGATCCTTCTCATCTTTTGGAATCTGAACCTGATTTCGTTCGAGAGTCTGGTATCGATTTAAAGGATGTGTGTGAATAGCTGGCTGCGATAACAAATAATCTTAGGATGTTCCTAGTTCAGGAAGGCTCAGCCGCTGTTCAGCACTTAGATTTTTAATTTGCTGAAGTCAGTCGTTCAGGAACCTCGGCAAAAGGAGAAACGAGAAAATTAACCCGTGACTGGTTTTATCGCGTACTATCCAATGGTGAAACAATCCTACGATCTTGGATGGTATACTCACCAGCAAAAAAGTTCCTATTTTGCTTTTGTTAACGACTTTTTTCTCCTGTAAAGGCCACTAGTTCAGGATTCAACAGTAAGGATGGCTTCAACTCGTATTGGAAGATGAATCCAAAGGTATATGAACACGAGTCTAGCAAATTACACAATGATAACTCATTTAAGTGGAAAGAATTAGAAAGGAGGATCAAAGCAAAATTTAGCGCTGCGCGGGCATCGTGAATCGCTTTCTGAAAGCGTCGCAAGTGGTAACAGAGGAAACTTTCTTGAACTTGTGACGCTTTTGGCAAAGTACGACTTATTATTAAGCGAACACCTTACGAAGATTAGGCTTGGAAACAAAATTCAAGTTTCGTACCTGTCACCTCAGACACAAAACGAATTCATCAATGTTTTAGGAGCCCAAGTTCGCAGTAAAGTTATTCAGCAAGTAAAAGAAAATAAATATTAGAAAATCTATAATTTTTGACAGCACGCCAGATTTGTCTCACGAAGATTAACTCAGTCAGGTACTACGGTATGTGAAGGTTGACGGAGCAAACGTTGAGGTAGTAGAGTCTTTCGTTGACTTCATAGAAGTAAAGTGAAAAAATGCTGAGCAACTGACACAGATGATCGTGGACAAGATTTAATCCGATGGGCTGGATATACAAAACTTCAGAGGACAAGCGTACGACAATGCAGCGGTTATGGCAGGTGTATACAATGGAGTTTAAGCACGCATTAGAGCGGAAAATCCGAAGGCGCAATTTGTAGCATGCACAAATCTCTCTTTGAACCTGGCTCTACAACATGCCACATCAGCCGCCGTTAATTCAGTCACTTTTTTTGGTACCTTAGAACGCATCTTTGTGTTTTTTTCGTCATCGACTCATCGTTGGGACGTCCTAACTTCTGTCACAAAGCAAGGTGTCAAGCAGTTGATCGATACTCGCTGGAGCGCCAGACATTATGCAATTATTGTAATAAAGAATTGCTATGTGAACATTCTGGATGTTCTGGAACAGCTTTCAACAGATATGACAGAAAATGTTAAAACGAGGTCCAATGCTGGTCTTCTTTTAACTTCCATGCAATCCTTTTCATTTGTATGTTATCTTGGACTCTGGGATGATGTGCTAGTCGAAGTTAATGAAGGTATATTGACAGACTAGAAGACTTAATATTAATGCTTGTGCAATTAAAGTCAAGGCTTTAGAAATCTTCTTGGTGGAGAATAGGGATAAGCTTGTTGATGATGGATGCAAGTTTTCCAAAGAAATTTTTGACGAACTGGGCATTAAGGTTGTACCCCACCGGACAAGAAAAAAAAAAGGATTCACGGCGATGGAGTAGCAGATGCTGGTTTATCGTACGATCTAGAACTGTGGCGTGAAATGCTTACGTGTGAAGACAGGATCATCCAGGAAATTAAAACGAGATTTAAACAGCTTCATGATTTTGACGCAAAATTCTCTTACCTTACGTCATCAAATCTGCTGAACTCTGAATATATTTGTAAATTGGAGGAAGCACCGGATGATATCGATAAAGAAGAATTTTAGCGTAAACGAGAACGGCTACAAAATTTTGTGCGTGCGTCGAATAAAGAAGCAGAAATAATTACTGAGGGACCGCTTGATCTTCTCCAATTTATACAACAACATAGTTTAGGCGTTTCAGTTCCAAATATTGCTATAATGTTGAGGATTTTTTCGACAGTGGCAATTAGTGTTGCCAGCTGTGAACGTAGCTTGTCTAAATTAAAATTAATTAAGTACTACTTACGAACTACTATGAGTTCGTTGAGGTTAACCAATTTAGCGATATTGTCAATCGAGCACGATTTAGCAAACGAAGTGGATTTTGAAGATGCAATTTCAGATTTTGATGCCCGTAAAGCCCGTAAAATTTTTATATAAATTGTGTATTATTGACCAAAGACCTTATAAATAAAAAAACAGTTTTACTTGGTATCATAAAGTGTCAATTTTTTTTTTCAATTTTCAACTTCAAAGTCTTCTCCTTGTTCAAGTATTAATTATTTCTACGAAATAACTAGCAACAATTCAATTGATTTTTGAACCGAATTCTTCTTACAATTATGTCAATAAAGGATTGGGCTCCAAAGTCAGACTAAATTTGAACTAGTTAATTTGTTAAAATTTTATTATTTTTATTATAATTTATTTTCAATTTTTTCGGGCTAGAAATTTTGATTTTTTAGGGGGGGCACAGTCTCTTCCGCCCCGGGCGCCACTAACCCTCGCTACGCCGCACCGCTGAATACAAATGCACAGTGTGCTTATGCACTACCTTATGATAGATATAAAAGATTTGCTCAGCCTACTGAAGCCAGAGAAACAAAATGAGCTTATGGCAGGGTATGATGAAAAATTTTTTTGTGCATTAAATATTAAAAAAATGTATCTTAAAAGCTACATTACCAATCCTGGGTTGATAGCAAGAGACTTTTGGCTCCATTTTGGAAGTCAAATGCTTTTCAAACTTCAGCAGAGCCTGGTTACAATTTCTACAAAAATAATTTCATAAGTAATTGAATAATAATGCATGTAATGAAATCAAATTTTTTTTGAGTTTGTACATTAATTTCATTTCAAAAGTATGTCTGACAATTTTCTTTCATTGTAACATACTTCTATAAAGTTTTTTATAGTTCACGTGCAATGAGACTAATTATCCTATTATAAAAGGAAGATAGCGTTAGTATCGAATTAAAGGTGCGATAACATTCAATTAAACCTGAGATTTTATAAAATGTGCTAAAGTTAGCTGTAAGATTAGATGCCAAACTAACCTTTGGCACACATCACACGCCCTTCGAGGCTAGTGTAATAAAAGTATTTAGTTAGAAAAAGCTAACCTATAGTAGGTGTCGTTTTGTTATCTTTTCAGCCTTAATAAATGGGTTATAGCTTAGTGTAACTTTAAATATCACTACTGTTAAGTTTGCTTAAGGTTTTTGGTGCCATTACAATTATCTGAGATACAGTACTTTTAGAACTATCGATATTGTTATTTTCTTCTCTGAAACGTAGTATGTAAAAGAAGTCAAATTTATTAGTAGGATAGAATTAGCAGAAAAGCATAGTAAACTTTGGAATATTTCTATGACTGTGAGAAGAATCATGGTGGTAGTTATTCTGTTTCTCAACAAATCTTAGTACTTTTAGAATCTGAATTGTGTTAGCTAACGGCCCAAAAACATAGTAAAAGTGGGCAAAAATGGTTTTTCGCGTCTAGAAAAAAACTGGAGAGTCAGACAAAAAAATTGTGTGGTCGAGAAAGATGTGCAATCTCAAGACAAAGAA
Organism: Copidosoma floridanum; assembly: GCF_036245765.1. Taxonomy (NCBI): domain Eukaryota; kingdom Metazoa; phylum Arthropoda; class Insecta; order Hymenoptera; family Encyrtidae; genus Copidosoma; species Copidosoma floridanum. Next base: position 7,948,357 of record NW_028321894.1, read on the forward strand.
AAAAAGCTCCAGAGAAATAAAATTTGCCCAGCCATTTTTTCGCAATTTTCCAAAAAGTGCTCTTTTAAACCATTATTTTAAAAATCTTTAACTTACGTTCATTTGAATATGAAGACTTGAAAATTAAATACAAGCCAGATATTGTGCCCGTTTACATCCACACTTAATTTTAAGAAGATCTGTTGTTAATTTTTTGCAAACTGCTGCAAGAAGAAAAAATGGTCCCTCTCCAAAAAAGTTGGACGTGGCTGGTTTTTCAACATATTGCCATTTTTTCCACGGCATGGTACTCGTCGAGAAATATTCTACTACTTACCAAAACGTCGTTCTGATTGACCTTCTGGAAGTACGCAAAAAATCAATGTCAAAAAACACCCTTTTTCCATGGATGCGGCAGCTTGGCGAGCTGCCGCCACCGACGTAGGCCACCCTCGCTCTTCAAAGACTGACTCCCGGATTTTCAAGTGGCCACGTTTAAACTGAAACTACGCATCAAAAATAACGAGATCTCCGGAACCGTATAAGATAAATTGATTTTTTTTTATTAATATGGGGTAGCTGTCAATAGTATTAAGATTGCACATACTTACAACTTTATATAAACAATTGGAGGACCGGTGCAATCAACTTTAATAATTTGTTATAACTTACTGTTGCTTTGTTTTTCTCATAGACGTGTCATAGTTGTAGAATAAAGTTTAAATTAATTATTCAACACTTTAATAACAATAACATTTACTATAAATTGTTGCAAAACTATTTATTTATAATAATGACATTATTTTTTCTAACAAAGTTTGAAACATCTAATTATATCATTCCTCAATCATTAAATACATGATTTCTTTATACTCACCGTTCCTTCTCTTACTGTTTTAATTATTGTATACCTATGATGTTTTTGTACCCCTACATTATTTTTAATTTAATTTCTTGTTTATATTACAATCACAACTTCAGAAGGAAGTGTTGAACATTGAAAAATAATGGATATAAAATAATAGTTACAATAATAATAATAATAGTAATATTGATAATAATAATATCAATAATAATAATGTAAAAAATAATAATAATAGTTAAAAAAGTAATGATAGTAGTAATAATAATAAAAATAATAATAATTACAAAAATAATAATTATAACTTGCATTCTAATTAAGGCCAATATTACCTATCTTTAGATGTTTTAAGCTTTTTTAGAAAAAAAACCAGTGGACAATGAGTATTTGATAACTCAAGTAAGAGTTATACTTCTATAAAATTATATGGCAAACAACATAATTATAAATACAAATATTCCTTCTATATAATGATATTGCGTACTAAGGAGGTACAATTGTATCGATGAAATGTGTATACCTACGTTAGTAGGGTGTGGTTTGATTTAATATTTAACCATTTGATTACTGAACAATTTTATGAGCAAAAGATTACGATACAATACAATATAAACAGTGTAAAGGCTGGCCAGTACAAGACTGCACTTTTGTCGAATCTTCCAATGGTATCGCAGCAACTTCCTACTGCCTACGCTGATTACGTCAGTAATATCACGCTCAAATTTATCACTTACGCTTACACACTAAGTCAAAGTCTATATTTAAAACCGAAAATATGATTGTACCTCAAAAATTTAGCAAACCTATCCTGTAGTACCGCTTTCTTAAATAGCAAAGTAGTACGTGCCAGTTAATGTCCCTCCAGGACGTTCATCGCTCATAGATTTTTTCGACAGATATTATTCAAGCATCAAAAGTATACCAAAAAATATAATAAGAAATATCCAAAAAAAATTACAGATCGTTCAACTGTAGTTTCTTTTACATGTTTTATTTTAAAAGTTTGCTTCCAAATTATAAAAAATGTAAGAAAATTATATAAATAATAACTAATTAACTAAAAAAAATCAAATTATTAATAAGTAAATAAATGGTTATTAATGCATATTAAAGCTGCTCTGCTAATATATACTACCTTCTAAATTTTTGAAAAAAACTCGTACCAAAAAAATAAATTTTATTAAGTAAACTATTTAATTATTGGATGTAAAATTAAACCAAATTAACTAATATATAGTAAAGAAAAACTAACTTGAGAAATAATCAACAAACTATACGATAAGATCAAGTAATCAAACTTCTTATATCGGGCCTGCTCATAGCAGAGTGGGTAAGGGTCTTGGTTAAGGTGCAAGAGGTCAGAGGTTAAAATCCATGTAAGAACTGTTTTTTTTTTTTAAATGGTGAAAAGAATAACAAATCTCATTTAAAATGTGTGCTGTGATGTGATGTCCTGCAGTTGTGTGGTGTGGTGGCGTTATGTGGTATAGGGGGACCGAAAGTACATCAAAGACAGGGGTGTGGTAAAGGGAGAAATTCCAGTTAGATCCACTTCCATTACACTTTTTCTCAAGGACACAAATCTATAATTGTTGATTTACTCTGTGGGGCAGAATGCATCTATAGAAGTATAACTTCAAAAAATTTACTGTCACAAATAAGTAATTTAGCATTAATTTATAGTAACTGTTATTGTTATTTATGTGTTGTATGATTGATTAGAACTATATCCTACAACTCTGGCACGGGCAGGAGGAAAACAAAGCAATAGTAAGTTATAACAAATTTTTAACGTTGATTGCATAGGTCCTCCAATTATTTATATAAATTTGTAAATATGCGCAATCTTAATATTGTTAAAAGCTACCCCATCTTAAAAAGAAAATCATCTATTTATCAGACGTTGTTCCCGACGTATCGTTATTTTTGATGCGCATTGTGAACGCAGCTACTCAAAAATCCTGGAATCATGATGGGAAGAATAGACGTAGCCTATGTCGGCAGCTTGCTAAGCCACCGCATTCATGGAAAATAGCAGCTTTTTGACATCGATTTTTCGCGTAATTCTGGAATGTCGATCAAAACGACGATTAAGTAGGTTGTAGAATAACTCTTGACGAGAACAATGCCATTTAAAACATGACAATATGTTGAAAAACCAGCCACGTCTAACTTTTTTTGCGGAGGGACCATTTTTTGCTTCTTGAAGCGGTTTGAAAAATGCTTACAACTGATCTTCTTAAAATTTAGTGTGGATGTTAACGGACACAAGATTTACCTTGTATTCACTTTTTAAGTCTTCATATTCAAATAAACGTGAGTTATAGATTTTGAAAAACACTCTCTAAATGAACACTTTTTGGCCAGTTGCAAAAAAAATGGCTTGGCCAATTTTATTCCTTTGGAGCTCATTTTCTTCGTCTTGCAATCTCGCATCTTTTTCAACGGCACAACTTTTTTGTTCAACTCTCCAGTGTTTCTAGACGCAAAAAACCATTTTTGATCACATTAATTTTTTTTTGTGGCCGTTAGCTGACACAATTTGAAGTCCAAAGCTATTTAGATTTATTGAGAAACCTAATAACTACCACCATGACTTTTTTCGAGGTCATAGCAATTTAATTTTTAAAAAAGCTAACTTTATCCTTCTATGTATGATCATGACGCATACCTTTTGTCTTCTTGGAAAAAAGATTAAATAAGAAAGTAAAAAAAAAACCAAAGTATTTATTTTTATGTGCGTGCACTAAATGTAATATTTTATCATAATTCGTAAATCAAAGAGGCGTCTGATCAAATTTCCACAGCTAAAAAGTTTTTTTTTTTAAATTGTAATGAACTGTTTGTCACCTAAGTATTGTCCATATACCACGAAAAACTTTCTAACATTTAATGTCAAAGATGATTTAACACGAAGAGGGATAATACGATTTTCTTCTAGTGAATAATTTTTCAATTAAGACTCTTCTCAAAAAGAGCTTATTCTGTTTATATTTATTATTTTGTAATGATAGAAAATGCAACAGAGTAAATGCACACTATTTCAGAAAGTCTACGAAACACTTTAAAATTATATTAATGTTGATCAATGCTTTCGGCACTAAGTTTGTTAAAACAATTTAAAAGATAATTAAAAACATTTACATACTCTTTATTAAATTTTCATATTTTATCGTTTATAAACATTTGTACAAAAATGCTTTGAACTTCACGGTAGAACATTCTTGAAATTTCCTTGTAACATTATGACCGACCGTAATAATTCAACAGGGTACATACGAAACAGAAGTATTTTTGAATGTGTCTTAAAATTTATGTTATCTATTTACAGCTTGACGGTTTGTCACAATTATTTTTTAAATTAGTTTTTCACATTGTTTTGCAGCTCAATTTTCTTATAAATAGAAATTAAAGTGATCTAACTTAATGAATAATTTTGTTGTTTTCAGGTTAATCGAAGTGAAAAAAGTAATTCAGTTTTACTGTATTATCTATAGGAAAAGCATAGAAGGATAAAAAGAATCGGATAATCAATCTTCGTAGCTTATGTGAACAATATTATTAGCCATTTAAATAGTATTATTATAACCAAAAAGTAAGTATGCATTTGATACAATACTTTTAAATGTTATCATGTGATCTTTAGCTCTTAATAATAAACCAGCGAAAGAAAAAAATGTAATTTCTTAAAGATAATGGCATAACCTCAACTATGTAAAGTTGTAAGTGTCCAGCTGGTGCCACAAGGAAATGTAAGCATTTTGTTGAAGTATTTGTACACTGATACTAGTGAGCTGTTTACGTGAAAATAGGGGTAAACACACCATCTACCGTACACCCATAAATTCACTTTATTTTGTTACCATGATTGTAAGACAAAAATTACTCATGATGGATCTTTGTTTCTTTTTTGGTTTAGTTTTAATTGTTTCTTTTGAAGTTCTTCAATCTGCTTTTGTAAATCAATAGCTTCTGTCTCATCCATTTAATCTTCCTCAACAGACTTTTTTCTGTTTACAGTGGCTTTTAACTTCTCTTCTTGCTTTCGTAATGTTATATTTTCTTTTTTTAATCTTTGTTTCTCTCTCTGTAATTGTTTTTCTTTTTTGATTCTTCTGTCTGCTATCTTTTTAAATTGCATTATTGACTTGGCGTTTTTTCCTTAATTTTTGATTTTCCATGTTTCTCTGCTTTTGACATTTTCATCGTGATTTATGTAGCAGGCACTGAGATTGATGTGCAGTTGTAAACAAAAATCTGAGGTTATAGTCAAATCTGTCGTCAAACGGTGAATGGGGTCCGGTAATAGAAACGCGTACGGTAGATGGGGTCCGGTAATGAGAACGGCATTACGGAAATAGGAACATGACTTCTATTTCATATTTTCATTATAAAATCATTTTAACAAGCTCTAACACCTCAAAAAAAATTCGGTGCTCTCTTGAGATCCTAAATAACATTTTAAAATTTACTGAGTCAATATTTAGTATCAAACTGTCTTACAATCATGGTAACAAAATGAAGTGAATTTACGGGTGTACGGTAGATGGTGCGTTTACCCCTGTAACTAAAAAATGCACAGTAGAGTTAACATTGCCTGAAACTACATGAAGCACATAATGTACATGTACTGTTAGTTTTTGGTTTAATCCTTGAGAATTTTTAAACGTATTCTTCGCTAGGTATCCTCTGCACTACAAAGTAAATCGACAATTTAAGATTGGTGACCTTAAAAAAATGTGTAACGAAAGTGAAATTTTAATTCTTAGACAAGGAAAAAAAGCATTCTGGCAAAAAAAGGGGAAAAAATAATTTTGCTGCCTATTTTAGAAGCTTTGAGTAGTGAGTATAAGTATTAAATTGCTTGAGACAGTTGAATTTATTGAAATAATTGTATTTTAGCCTAATAACCGCATAAAAAAGTACCTTTCCAGTCGTAACATTTTTCCTGTTGGATTTGTTAAAAGATACCTCTAGTAAAAAATATCGATATTCAACATACCTACAAAATGAATTTTGATGGCTAACAACCAAATAATTAGTTAAGTTGCAAAACGCAAATAACCGTTAGAATATTGATTTTTTAAATTTGCTAATGACTAAAACATAATTAACCTGAAACGTCTGAAAATGCGAAGAAATCGAAGCTATTGTATAGCATAGAGTGATATTCCATCGAAGAGGTTAAATTTTTTTCCTCAACTAAGCAAAAAAAAATGCCCTCCAACCCCCAGGAGCCGAGATAATTTGTTATTTATTCTTACACGTTACACTGTAATACTGATATTTTAAGAAAAAAAAAATTTGATAATCATTAACTCCCAGTTTCCATCGAAAACACAATTGCAAAAGTAAGAGTTGACTTGCGTGGTGGCTGTCATGACCAAGGCTCAGGGAAACCCCCTCCTCTGCAACTGCTTGCACATGGCTGACGTGGAATCTGATGTCACGTGCTCGAAACCACTCGTGGTAGAGAAATAATCAATATCTTGGTGTCTGTAGATTGTAAAACGAGTTGTTTATGAAAACTTGGGTAGATCGCGAAACTTTTACTTTCTGTGCAATTTATTTTTGATTTGAAGGTCATTCTCAGATACTAATCAAGCTCTTTTAATACCCCTTTTTTTATAATTTATAAGTGCATATTAGTTTTAATTTATCACGTTTCTGCCTTAAATAACCGGTTATTTTCTTGACCATTGCTGAAAAATTAATGATTAAACAAGTTGTAAATAATATGACTTTTTTAAAAAAAGTATGATTTTTGATATTAATAGTATTATAGCGTAAGAGCAACAGCTAAGTAGAGATAGAATAATTAAAACACAATCAGGATAGTGCATAAGAAATTTTATTTAGTCTGCTTTGTATAATTGTAAAAAACAATTGACCCATATTTTCTTCTCTTTCTTACTAATAAGAATCAGAAAAGGTATAGAACTTAAAAATAATAGTAACTCAAAACTAACATAAAATACCATATGTAGGGGGATTATGAGATATAGGTAACACATGAACCTTCTGCAACTTTACCATTCGTTTATTGCGAAAATATAGTTTACTAGATCGTAAATGTTTAGTACAATTTTTTAAAACAAACTAAGTATACCATGAGCAGTAAAGGATGCCATCTGGCTGGAGAAATTATTTTCATAAAAACCGCTTTTTCATAAACAGTTGCTATTGTGCAAGAACAATAAAACGTACAACGTTAAGGTTTAAAACTGATGCAGTGCCATATTAGAGCTGCGATTTCTTTTAATTTTTAGATGTTTTAGATATATAGTTTCTTAGTTATAAGCAAATTAAGAAATTCGCTATTTTAGCGGATATTTGCATATTGCAACTAAACAAATTTACTGATTTTTAACTATTGCAGCTTATTTAAAAGGTAGTTCAAGTATCTGTCTTCTTTACTGAAGGTTTTTTTAATTAATCCAAGAGTAAAAATGCTACAATCTAAAAAGTACGTTTTCATGTCGTTATAGGGCTGCAAAACAGTTATCTAAATACTTTTAGCTGTCCAAAATAATTTATTTATAATACTGACTACAAGAAGCTTTTAAACTAGGTAACACACTAACTTTCGCACTTTTTAAAAACATTTGAGAGACTCATAAAACGTTGAAGATCGTTTTACAGTACCTCATTTTTAATGTTTAACTTCAAATATATACAATTTAACAGGTAATCTTGCAAAAAAACACGTACAATTAGATTTTTATGATAAGTTGGAAGCTTCTAAATATTGTCGTATAAATGATTACTTTCCGATAAACTAGTCAGATTTTTAAACAAGTTATGTTTCTAACTAACGCTAAACAGAAGAGGTCAATTATCCGTAAAAGCGTTTACATAACTACGTTCGTACGAAAACAATTATTGCCAGCTTTTCTGCACGTATTTTTGCTCCTCTTAACTTTCTAATCCTGTCACCGCCTAACAGTGATAAACGTCCTTAATTTCAAAAATTACCTTAATTACAAATGAAAATAATACAAAATAACAAAACGCAACTAACGAAAACGTAATCAACATTTTCGTAGAAATCAAAGAATATGATCAAAAAATCTTACAAGGTTTTGAACAAACATGAAAAAATTGTACAAGCAACTTTTTTTTGCCAAAGTAACAAAGTAACAAATAATCAATTAATATTTATTTAAACGTTCGAAAGCTGCTCTGTCTCAGTATGTTGATAAGTATAGTTAAATAAAAATTATTTAAAAAAATTGATTAGCTTATCGAATGAATAATTTTTTTAGTAATGCAATTTAAAGTCAATTAAAATTAATAAGAAGAAAGTAGATACCTATTTACAGTTTAAATATGTTACAAATAATAACATAACAATATGTTACCGAGTTTCTCATGTCAAGACCGTCCATGGTAGGGTGGATAAGGGAGTCAGTTTATGTGCAAAAGATCGTAGGTTTAACTCTTGAGAAAAGAGTTTTTTTTTCTTTTCGTTTTTGCGTAGTGTGGTGGGGTGAGGATCAACACAGGGCGAGGGTAAGAGTTTAGTGAATAGCTTACTTTTGCCACATATTTTCTTAATACCAGCATTTTAAAAACGTTGATTCACTCTAGTGCAAAACATGCCTATAGAAGTATGACTTGAAAGTTACTCTCTCGATATTTCTAACCCTAACTTTCTGCAAACTAGCTGGGTACCTTACCCATCCATTTACCAGTGATTCCAATATAAGGTAATAATTTTTTTTTTCCATAGTGGGGTTCATATAATTTTTGTTAACAATATTCGTCTACTGATAATTAATTAACTTACTTTAATTTTTGGTTACATTAAAAATTAAGTTATTAATTTTATTAACAAATTTTTCCCCATCAATACAAAGTTTTTTTTATAACTTGAAAACCATACTTCTTAGCAGCAACTTTTTTATGTATTCATGAGAATTGTTGACGCTTCGAAAGAAAACAATCCGAAAGCCGCGTATTGCAAGCAATTTCATTTTAACTCAATACTTTGACAAAGACAATTCCACTACGCTTTGCTGCAGCAAAGTGAGTCCCTGTGCAATACACTGCAACCAAAAGATCCCACGTCATACACTGTGACGAAAAAAATCCATAAACCAAATGCTGCATCAAAGACTATTTTTGTGACCGGAGCTGCAACTAAAAAAGTCTCAGAAAGTGGAGCTGTGAGAAAGACTATCTTTCCAAGTGGAGTTGCAATGCAAAATATCACGACGTCTCCTAGAAAGTTATACGTTATTCACGAAGTTATTAAGAAACACGTTTTTCAAGATACTTTACAAATAAACACATACTACAAAATCTCCTTACAAAGGCTCACTTAACTTTCAATTTGCTGTCAAGGGACCACACTCATTTCATTACACTGCCAGATATCGCACCACTTGTAACGAATTGTAGAAGAACAGCGTTATACGACATATGCTATCAACAAATGCATTTAGCCAACTATACATTGGTGGTTTGCTACCCAACTGTTTTTTAAGAGCTTTTGCGTTGTACAATGTGGCATTATGCAAGCAAGCATCAATGATAAGGAACCTTTACATTTCTTGGTATTGTTGATGAATAAAGTAAGCGTTCAAGCAATCAAGCGTTGAAAACGTTAGACTACACTATTTTTTAGAATTGATTATTTACAAAATGTTTTCTTAGGCTAGCAATCATTAATAATAAAAAACTCAAAAGCTTTTAAGTATTTGTTAATGTTAAAGCTAGCCCTTTGGCGAGCCAGCACCGGCGAATAAAGATCTAATATTTATTTAACATTATTTTTTAAGTTTAATGTATCCATAGGCAAGCAAGTATCAATAAGTAAAAAACTTAACAGTCTTATAGTATAAGTAACTCATTAAATGTGAACTTAAGCGATTATGCATCAGTGATTAGAAACATAATAATTTCCTTATATTGTTTACTAAGACAATCTACCTTTGGTTTGCAAACATTAGCGTTAAGCACTCTGCTTTTTTTAATTTTTTTACATAAATAGCAGGTGCTCTTGGGCTAGCAAGCATCGGTTATTTGAAACCTTACTGTTTCAGAGTAATAATTATGAACTTAATGTGTTCACGGGTAAGCAAGCATTGGCGATCAGTTACTCAACAGATTTTCTAGTAGTAAGTAAACAAAAAATATTAGTAGGCGAGCAAGCATTGGCTAAAAAAACCAAACAGTCTTACAGTATTTTAGTATTCTGTATTATTTAATTATAAAACGTCCTTTGAATTCAAGAAGAACGAAAGATTCATAATAAAACAGTTTTTAAGTATTATTTATTCATAAAGTGTTTCCTTTGACAGAAAACTTTGGTGATTAAAAATTTGACAGCTTTATTTGTATAGTTATTTAACAGAAAAAATATTTGAGTCAGTAAGCACTGGCAAGTAAAAACCGAATTGTTTTTTAGTATTATTTATTCATAAATTGTAGCCTTGAGCCAGCAAGCGTTGGTAATGGCATAAAGATATTTGAACAGAAAGGACACGACAATCTAGCCTGCCTGCTCCAAAAAACGAAATAAATAAAATGTTCTACAGGCTAGCAATTATCAGAATTTAAAACCCAACAGTTTCTCACAGTATTTATTAAAAAAGTACCCTTAGAGCAAGTATGGGCTGTTCAAAATCCAGCAATATTTTAGTACTATTTATTTATAAAATGGTCCCTTACGCCAGCAAGAACTAATAACCAAAGCCTGCCTGGTTTTAGTAAGTAAGTTAACAAAGATTATTTATCGATGGACGATTATAATTTATAAGAAAAGCAATAGCTTCTCACGTACCATCAATTAATAAAATGTATCTTAAGGCGAGCAAGAATCGATAATTAGAAGCGCAACGGTCTTTTAGTATTGTTTATTATTAAAACGAGCCCTTATACTATCAAGCATCAGTGATTCGGAACACAATAGCTTATACGTATCGAGAATTGATTTAAATTTATCATAGGCAAGCAAAAATCGTCAGTTAAGGACCAAACAAATTTTTGAATACGGTTAGCTAACAAAAAATGTCATTGGGTGAGCAATCATCAGTGATTAGAAGCCCATCAGTATTTTAGTTTAATTTATCATTAAAACATGCCTTCAAGCAACAAAGAATCGAAGCAAGAAAACCTTCTAGCTTCTGGGACATTTAACTTTTAAAACGTTTTCTTTGGTGAGTAAGCATCGGAAATTTTAAACCCACCACTTCTGCAGATTTCACAGTACAGTTATTTAACAAAAATTGATATTAAACGAGCAAGCTTTGGCGATAAGAAACACAACAGTATTTAGTATTATTTATCAAATAAATGTGCCCTGCAGAAAGCCCTTAGACGAGATGGCAGTGGTGATTAAAAATCCAATAGTTTTTTATGTAAAGGCAAAGATCAGTAGATACAAATAAACAAATTGCACATTTTATTAATAAACAATACTAGGAAACTCTTAGGCTGCTGATTGTGTATGATTGTTTATCTAATGATATTGTTAGCTACTCACCTACATTAAGAAACTGTTAGGTGTCTTAACACTGATAATAGCTTGTAGACGAAGACTTTTGTCAACATACCTTATTGTAAAATGGTTGTATTTCTCACTCCCAGCGCTCACTTAAAGTACACGAAATTATTTTATTGATAACATTAAAGATTTGATGGGTTTCTTATCACCAATGCTTACTCACCTTGGGCCACATTTAATTCATAAATGAAAAAAAAAAATAAAAACTTGGTTCCTCATCGTTAATGCTAACTTGCCCACAATCATATTTTATTCATAAATAATAATAAGAAAAGATTGATTTTTCATCACGGATGCTTACTCGCCTAAGAGCCTATTTTAAACAACATAATACTAATAACTGTAAGGTTTCTATTCGTTAAGACTTGCTTGCCTAAAGGCTCATTTTATTAATAAGTAGAACTAAGAAACTCTAAGGTTTCTGATAGCTAACTCTTAATGATGTTAAAACTAACCTGTTAGGATGGGAGGCTTAGAACAGAGAGGGAGAGTTGAGAATGGCAAGAGTGGTCCTGAAAGACGTCAGATCAGTGATCAATGGTAAGCACGCCATGTTGGAGGCACTGGGCAATGCAAAACAGCTGCTTCTGCTGAGATCCTAGTCGTCACTGATACTGATATTGACCAGTGTAGAGGACTCTTGGTTCCCTGGCTTGTCTTATTTTTTAGTATACTTATTTTCTTATCTATACTAAAAAACTGTGACTTTTCTGATTGATGATTCATTTTATCCAAGGGGCTCTCAATTAATAAATAATTTGAAAACGAAGTTAGGTTTTCTATCACCAACACTTGCTCATGTTAGGACACCTTTTATTATTAAATAATACAACATAGCTGTTGAGTTTTCAATAAGTAATATTTGTTTAGTTGATAATACTTTTTGTGAAAAAATAATATCAAAAAAATATTGGTGTCTAGATTTTTGGTGATTTCTTACTTGAGGACATAATAAATTTAAAAAAAATACGAAGTAATAAACAGGTTTTAAACTGACAATTTTAGTTTGCCTCATACAATACACAGTTAACTAACATTACTCAAAACTTGTTGAGTTTCTAATCGCTGATTTTCTGTCCCTATCGGCACATCTGATTAAAAAATACTACGAAAACACTGTTAGGATTATAATCATGAATGCTTGCTTAGTTCACTTTATCAAAGTTCACTTGCCTACAGGCACATTTATTGATCAGCAAATAGGTTTCTTATAACCTATGATTGCTTGCGTGAGGACACACTTTATTATTAAGTAATTATGAGATACTATTGAGTAAGTAATCGCAAATTCTTGCTTGTCTAACCGCACACTCAGTTGATACATAAAGATTTAGAAAAGTTATATTTCTCATCACATATGCTTGCTTACTGGACGGGACATTTTATTTATTATGTCATACTGGAAAATAATCAGATCCTTTGTCACAGTGCAGGGTACTCAGATTGCATTCGTAAAAATATCAAGTTTGAATGGTTTTGTTCGCACTATGTAGTGCTAAGATTGTCTTTGTAAAATAAGCTTGTTGAAACTTTGTTTGTGCAAGGCATTGATTTATTTTATTTTCAATTACTTTTAATTTAAATATTTATATATTTTCCGTTGATCAATTCTATTTACAGTCATTATTCACGTTTAAATTATTATTGCGATTGTAACATGCTATATTAACTACATAACAATTTTTTTTCCAATTAAAATTTTATAATCGTCCATTAATGAAACTGGTTCTTCAAAACTATTTTTGCCTTACTTTACGTAAATATTTCAATGACTGTGTCAGTGTATGTGGCAGATGTGGCACGGTTTATGAGATCCAAGTAGGCAATCGTTTTAACAATTGGAAGATTCGATGAAAGTGAGTACTCTTGTATTGTCCAGCCTGGCAGCCAGGGCTATACTTTGTATTTTACTGATTTATGGAATACATTTCGAAACACTGTTGATTCCTATTGATTTATTAGGTGTAATAATATTTATTAAAACCTTTCCTTACTAAGATACCCATACTTATTTAAACGATTTTATCAACACCTTCATAAACATCATCATTTTAGAGAGGGTACATATTTATATGTTAATATTTTGTCTGTTATAGAATGTCATAAATATATAGAGGATGAGAGGGCACATTGGGCAGGGCTGCAAAGCATGGCACTGGAACAATATTAGTATTCATGCATCTTAAGAATTAAATTTTTCTAAAAATTTCATGAAAAAGGCTCGTACTATAATCCTCTAAGTTTTTAATGTCATAAAATAACGTTTTCTATTTATTTTATAATTTTTAAATGTCAGTACTGAAAAATGGTTTCCTTCATTTTTAAATAGCTTGAAGCAAATCAAAAACGTAATATTTTGTTGACAAAAATAGATTAATTCGACAGCTTAGGTCTTTAACTTTCTCGTCCAACGATTTTTTTAATTCTTAAGTTTATATAAGTACCGTAATAAACAGTATAAAATTGTATGAGAATGGGACAGGTGCACAGTGGAACCAAATCCAAAAAAGCTGGCCAAAATGAAAAAAAAAAGTTACTGGATAGGGTTTTTTCTTTGGAGGGGGGGTTGGCTCTAGGACACCTCTTATAGTGAGGAATTAGTCGGGAAAGGTTAGATGTGCTTCTACAGTCTGCAAAATTTGCGGTTGCTTTTGACCTTTGTTCGTTTGTTGTTAAGCCCTAATATTTCGTTAAAAAGGTGTACGTAGTTAAAGTGGTATAAAATGCTCACTAATCGAGGCATTTTAGTCGGTTCAAATAGAATCATCTGTAGAAGGTATAGGAAGTGTATTAAAATTTTTCCATGTATTCATCAAGCAAGAACATAGTGTGTAGTAAGCATCTACTATATGTCAGTTTTATGAATGAAGATAGTAAAAATGCGATATATTTTCGACAAAAAGTAATATTGCACCCTTTTGCACCCCTGCAAAACTTACTGGGCATTGCTAGTAAGGATATAATTCACCACTGTCAGAAAAAAGATTCTGTCTATAGCTGCCCCTCCATGTTTTAACCGGTTCTTTGTAAAAAAAGTCGTAATATCGAGAAAATAACTGCATAAATAGTTGATGGTGAAAGTCTTTTATAACAGAGTTTTATTTTAATCTAACTTACAAAAATGCATATACGTATGCAGCAGTGTGTGTGTGTGTAGTATATGTATATACCTATAATAATGTACAGCGAGCAGTAGCTGCGCAGTACTCTTGAGTGGGAACCCGATTCCCGCGAAATTTCATAATACAAAAAAAATTTATCACATAAATTTAAAAAAAGTACAATTAATTTTACAAGTATAATTTAAATCATAATAATTTTTCAGACGACAGATATTCTGATTTTCTTAATGGTTAAACAAAAACAGAATTTTTTGAAGCTGTCAAGCACAATTTACAAGTAGATATATCTTAAGTGTATTTGATTGTTAAAAACTTGATGTCCAGTAAGCTGCAATCACTGTATATTTTATCAGACGCCCATAAAAGTACTGTTAAAAAAATTCTATCTCAGATTAAGGAAAGGTGGAATAAATGTAAAAGAACGGAGTCAAGATTCTTGGAAAGTAATAGAGAATGGTTAAATGGAACTTTTAAACGACAAGCAACAGAAGAGCAAAACATAAAATTAAGTACAGGCAGACTTCCTTCCAGTTTTGCATATTCTTCTAATAGAAGTAAGCGTCAAAAAATAGAAATACTACGGGCAGGAGTTAGTACGAAGGAGCTTGCTTATGCGGCTCAAATGAAATTTTGTGCTGAGGGAAAGACAGATGCTGCAAAGGTTGTACAAGAGGTCATGACAGGAAGTCCAACAAAAGCAAAAATCTGCCGGGAATCCATGGGAATATCTGAGGGTAAAAATGTATTTACAGGCGATGAAGCACTTTCTTTGATCATTAAATTTAAATTATCTAAAAACAATTATCTTCAGATGCGTAATGCTCGCTTAAAAAAAGGAAATGTCAAACTCTTTCCATCGTACAAAATAATAACAGCTGCAAAACAAAAATGCTATCCAAACGGTTCTATGGAAATGTCTGAATTAAACGCTGAAGTAGCAGTCTAGCCATTACTACATCATACAGCTGAACAAATTTTACAATCTCAGATTGATGTTCTAAAACTTAAATGAGGATGAATGCAAGAATTTAAATTTAATTTCTAAATAGGATTGTGACGGGAATTCAGGGCACAGTAAGTACTAACAAAAGTTTTCCAATAAAACGTTATCAAATAAAAGTGTATTTTTTATTTTAATTGTTCCAGTACAACTTCAACATGCAAATAAAATGACCGAAAATACCGTTGTCATATGGAAAAATCCTTGACCTTCTTCTCCGAGATATTGTAGATCCATTAAAATTGAATAAGTCCATGAAAATACAGAAATTGTTAGGAAAACAGAAGATAATATATCGAAGCAAATCAACCAACTCGTTCCTCATGATACTGTCATGGATGGCAAGCAAGTAATTGTACACTATGAAACAGTTTTATGTATGATATATGGTAAAGTTTGCAACGCTATAACAGATACATCTTCTACACAGCGTTGTTACTAATGTAATGCAACATCTAAGGACTTAAATAAGATTGATTCAGTTTTAAAAAGCCAATTGATGAAAAAAATTTGAATTTCGGTTTGTCAATCTTACATGCTTGGATTAGATCTTTTAAATGCTGTATACATATTGGCTATAAATTGGCTATTAATAAGTGGCAGGATCGTAGTGGTGATAAAAAACAAACAGTAAAGCTAAGAAAAGAGAATATTCAGAAAGGCTTCAAAACAAAAATGGGTTTGATAGTTGATAAACCGAAGCCTGGATACGGAAGCTTATATGATGGCAACACTGCTAGACGTTTTTTTTAAAATAGTGAAACTTCTGCAACCATAACTGACGTTGATAAGGATCTGATTCATCGATTTCACGTTATATTATCAGCTTTATCATCTGGTTTTGATTTAAATGTTCAGAAATTTAATAAGCTTTCATTGGAAACAGCCAGAAAGTATGGAGCTCTTTTCAGCTGGTATCTGATGCCTACACCAGTTCTTAAATTATTAATTCATGCTCCTGTAATAATATCGCATTAAGTATTATTACCAATTAGTCAGATGTCAGAAGATGTCCAAAAATCTTGCAATAAATTGACTAAACAATTCCGTGAACATTTTGCACGGAAATGTCCTCCTACTAAAACATTACAAGATGTATTTTTTTAAATTCTTAGTAAACTCTGACCCGCACTTCTCTAGTTGTCGAGATTTATCTGCGAGATCATTAAAATCTATGTCAGAAAAACCTATTGATCTACTGTTACCACTGTTACATCCCGAGTTGATACGAATTATATTATAACTAAAAACTATCCGTCCATCATAATTCAGATAAGACATATTGTAAATATAAAGCAAGCTCGTATGACAAGAGGAGCTCTTGTCATCTGAGCTTGCATATTGTTTATGTGTGCGCGTGTGTGTATTAGCTTTAATGTGAATGCTTCATAATATTCTGACATAGATTACGGCCAGCCTCATTGTTAAAATGCATGTATGTTTAAACGAATAGTTACTTGCTCATTAACTGTTTAATTCTGATAATGCATACTAATTGAAAATTTGCAATTCACACATTACTTCATTATATTCAAAATTGATTGTAAAATCCTCATAAGGAATAATTTTTAAATTGTAAACTTACTGTCACAATTCAACTTGTATTTAGCGTTCTTATATTGCTGATATGAGCTTTCATTATCACTGACCCGAAAACTCAATCGCACTTGTCAGAAAATGCGATTGGTACTGTTGTATTGTTATTTCCTAATATGTCATATTATAACATGTAACATCATCATGCAACTGTCAATGCAGTCTGCAAGAACATCGCTCATTGGTTGACCTAATTCAACCAAAGGCCTCTTTTACTCGCTCTGATGCTATAAGAACGCACAATCAAGAGGAAGAAGTGCTCTCTTTACGTCTGTCACCTGTCCTCTAAAGTCTTAGTCAACTTTTGACTTTAGCGACTTTTAAGTACCTTATAAACGTAAGGCATAACGTGTTGATGGAGGCAACTCAAGTGCACATCAAGAACATCAAAAGTATTGGACTACGCTAAGGATTGAGGTACAGCAAAGGGGGCCTGCCAAAAGTGATGTAATAAAATTTACGTTGAACCTTGTTATAGTGACCCAATTAAATTGTATTTAAAAGAACAAATCATTATGAAATTGCTTCAATAAAATAAATTATTAGTTACCCATATTATATAAATAAATATTATTATTTAATACAAAAATAGAACAAATAAAGCTCACGAGCTGAAATCTAAGAACCCCACGAATGGCACTTAAATAAAACAGTTAAGACTTAACTCTGAACAAGTCAGGTCATAATAAATTGGCATCCTTTGTGTGTTCTTTAAATCTTAATTTTGTTCGAAAAAAAAAAAAAAAAAATTACTATTATAAATTAAATAAATTATGTATAAATAAAAAAATGAATAAATAAACAAATAAAAATGCCTGGAAATAGTGGAGAAAATCCGTCAGTAGATGACTTTTTTATACAACAGTTTTTAAATGTTTTACCAGGATTAAGTACGACTAATTCAGTAATGTGCATGAATCCAGCATGTCAACACATACCTTTTTATAATGGATACTCGACTCCCTTAAAAGACTTTTTACAAGATATAGAAAATGGAAAAACTCTCATAACAGCTTCTCAAGAACCCATGTACCTTCACACAGTTATTTCAAGACTCAAAGCCAAGCTCGAGAGAGTTTAGTAGGTTCCACTTTTGCATCAATCGATCAGTTTAAAAAAAATCTGAAGTAAGAATTTACACCAACCAAATTATATCATGTATACATGCCAGAACTTTTAAATACTGCAATGGAACAAAACGAAACAGTTTGAAATTTTTATCATAGAATAATTTCTCTTACAGAAACTACCTTAGCAGCCCTTTTGACTGAATTAAATGATGAGAAACTCAAGGCAACACAAAAACCACAACTACAATAATTAGCGTTACAAACATATACTAATGGTTAACCTGACTCGTGGAAATTAAGTATAGCACTTTGAGAACCCAAAGATATTCATGAAGCTTCAGAAGCTGCTTTACTTACTGAACACACTTGCCCACCAGTATACAATCAGGCCAAGTACGTTTACGAGGCCGTACACACGACCTCTACTTCTACGACTCCTGAATCTTCGGTACCCAACGTTACCAAAATTCCTGTTCCTGTCTCTACTCAGTTCGACCATCATAAAAAATTCGTCAGTTTCAATGACCCATTGACCCACAATAGAAATTCTTTCCCGCATACCTACGATAAAAGTGATGTCAAGATGACTCAATCAAAATTCGACGAGTATGGTCAAAAAATTGTACAACCCGCACTTAGCTATGCAACTCAACGACGATCAAGTATCCCACCACCAAGCCGTACACCACCACCACCACCCTAGAATAATTAACCTTATAACCATTATTACCCTTCAAATTTTCAAGAATTTCCATATTTTCAATCACAACTCCCACCTTTATCCACCTTACTACCCACAAATGTATTATCCCTTCCCTCATACTCAACGCTATAGATACTATCAAAAAACTCCATCTTATTACTACAATCAAAAACAATACTATAATTATAATCAAGAACGATACCAAGACTCTCGCCCTAACTCTCCCAAAAACAAGAACAAGACTCGCTGGTTCGATGCGACTGCGAGTTGAATCCAATGATGCATTTGAAATTAATAATGACAATAAAATCTAGAGAGCCTTCTGAGCAAGAACAATAGGAAACTCACTAGCAGTTAAGTAACGTTGCGAAACATTTCGGAAAGATTCAGGAATTTTTATATTAATTTCAGGAGCCAAAGTAAATGTCATTAGTTATAACGCATTAAAGAATGGCACAGAAATTAATTGTAATAATACTATTGAAGTAGAAGGAACAACCCTACAGTGAATATACACTTTAGGTACCGTAACGGTAGATTTGTTTGATACAGATCACGAATTTAACGTTATAAGTCCAGAATCGCCAATAAATAATAAACGCATTTTAAGAGATCCGTTCTTTACGCAAGAAAATGCTAGAATCGATTACGGATCAAATACATTAATAGTTGAAAGCAGACCAATTAAACCTGTACCTTTTGTATACCGAGATAGTAATGTCAACTCTATAAAATAATTTAAAAAACAAGAAAAACTCTTAACATTAAAAACGAAACAAAATTTCGAACCAACTAGTGAAAAAATTTTTTTTCCATTTCACGATGAAGATAAAATACCCACACCCCCACACGATACTATTTATTATAATTCTCAAGGATTTAAAGTTAATAGAAACAGAAGTTATTAGAAGCCAGAACAAGGATAGTTATTAAATTACCGACTATAAACAAGATCTCTGGCCATGCGTATCTTCGTAGGATTACTTCCGTACCTAGGGTATATATAGGCGAGGCGGTAGTAGATTGCAAAGAAGGTCACTGTTATACGATAGCTATAAACACAAGAGATAAGCCTACAAAAATAGAAATACCCGTGCAAGAACTTGAGCCTTTTGATATCATGGAATCTGAAGACTTCTTCAACACTGACTTCGAAGAAGACGGTCTAAACAATATAAAAGATCGCATTGAATTAACAATAAATAAGCTTAAAAGACCTTGTTTCTCGAAAGCTGGTCCGTTAGAAATGAAAAAAAAATGATAGAAAAATATGCTCACTTCTTTTACATTCCAGGCGACCTGGCTCCTCGTACTTCTATTATGACTTTACTTCTATTATGAATTACTTCTATTTTAGGATTAGTGGACTGTTACCGTTACTTTGTCAAAAATTTTGCAGAAATTTTCAGAGCCTTCAACGTCCTTGATAAGGAAAGGAAAAAAATTTGAGTGGACAGACACTCAGTATAAAAGCTTGCAAGAGTTAAGGAGAAAATTATGTAAAGCACCTGTGTTAGCTTGCGTCGATTTAAATAAGCCATTCATATTAACAACAGACGCATTTTATGTAGCTATAGGGGCAGTATTAAGCCAAGGAGAATCAGAAAAAGACTGCCTAAAAGCGTATATGTCAAAAACTCTAAATAAGGCTGAAAGAATTTATTCTACAACGGAAAAAAAGTGCTTAGCAGTAGTTGTAGCAGTCCAATATTTTTGACATTACTTATATGGCAGGAAATTTACGGTTTATGGAGATCGTAAACCACTATCCTGGATTGAGTCTATAAATCATCCTATGAGTAGGCTAAATAGATAGAGAAAAAGACTTCGAGGTTATAGCTATACTTATAAGAACAAGCCTGGTAGACTAAATACAAACGCGAACGCCTTATCAAGAAATCTAATAGAATAAAACAAAGACGAGAGTGATGGAGATAATTTTTTAGATGAAGTAATATCATTAAAATCTCGTTTGCTACCTATAAAACCTAAGTGAACTAAAACTTCGATAACTCACTAAATTATGTCAAAAACCAATCAATCTCATTCTGATACCATTCAAAGCATAAATTCAGCACTTAAAGTGAGAAAAAATAAACCTACAGGTACACTATTAAAACTTCCTTGGGGTTTGAAAGGAGGACAGGGTGAATTAAATGCACCTTCAATAGTGGTACGATTGAAAGCGAGACGAAGAAAAGAAGCACCAAGAGCTCAAATACAAGACTCGTCATCCGAATCCGACACCGCGTCTACTTCACAGTTTAGTGACTCACAATCTGACGCACCAATACCATTACAAGAACGATTATTTATGCCAAGCTTAATAAATGCACTTAAAGGAAACTTGATAGAAAACTTAAGTGACGAAAATTTGAAAATCAGTGAAATTGAAGAAATAATCAAAAAAAGTTTAGGTTTTCAACCAAGACGAACTAATATTCCAATCAAACCCATTACATCCCGAGCCGATGACGTAAATCATAAATCTGTAACATTTCAAAAAGATGAAGACTCTACTTTTTCTGATGAAGAAACTTCAAATTTAACTACAATAAAACCAAAATTTTAATCTACTTTTCGACGCTTTGTACAAGACCAAGTAAACAATACAAATAACAATAAAAAGCAGTTATCCAATTCAAGAAATAACACTTACATTAATAAAGATTGCGACAAAGAAAGACTTATTAAAGAATAGAATCAAAACTAATTATGGTGGGATGGTTACGATGAGAAAAAAGAAATACCAAGTAACAGCATTCTTGGCAAAATACAATCTTTACCTACATCCCCTACCGAACGTCATGACGGCAGTTACCTAAACCAAGAACAAATAAATTTATTTCTATCGTCACCCTTAAATTCAATTTCTCCTACTATAGTAAATAAATGGATCGATGAAACAATAAACGAATTGATTGCGAACGAAAATCCCATAAGAGCGAAATTTTCAAATAAATTACACAAAAATAGTCCTACCAAAAATTAATAATAAAACTCTAATGATGAACTATAAAGAAAAAGTTTATAACCTATAGAACAAAATAGTTATGAATAAAGAGACGAAAACCCTTCTCAATTGGAAGACATAGAAAATATAATTGATTACGACATCAAGAAAACTTTCAATTAAAATAATTAAAATATTTTACTACAAACAAGTCATACAGCAACATTAGAACCCATACAGCAAAATTGGAACTTAGCTCGTAGCTAAAAAGTAACTAGAAATATAAGTCCCGTTGAAAATCCCTTTAATATGACTTATAAAACAAATTGATCAACATTCTTAAGTACTCGTAAAAATTTAACTCACACAAAGGATAACTACATCCAGTTTATTTCTAAAACTGTAGATAATAAACTATTAAACAATAAACTACTATTAGATATAGGAGCTATATCAGAAGAAGAATTATCAAATATTTAACCAAAACTGGGAGACGTTGTTACTACGAAAAACTGAAATTGCTACATAATTTCACTGGTCGTGAACAAAAACTCTACTGACGAAATGAAACTGAGCATTTTACAAACCTGCTTTAAAAATTTTGCAGATAAAATATCAGTGAAGGAAGTTACCACCACTAATATTTTGAGGAAAGGTAAACTTATTGATAATCTTCCTAGAGGATAAATGCCATCAATTTTATACGAAGAGTTACGTCACCTTTCCGTTACAGTAAAAATTTGTTCTGGCACATGTTCTCATCTCACCCTAGAAGATAGAAAGAAAAAATTAGTTGAATGTCATACTAGTTTATTCAGAGATCATAGAGGAGTAGTAAAAACTTAAAGACGAATGAGAGAAAAATATTATTGGAAAGGAATGCGCAACGACATTGCTAAATACAAACAAAAATGTAAAATTTGCCAGAAACAAAAATTAGTCTACACAAAAACTAGAGAACCTATTGTAATTACAGACACACCATCAGAAGTATTTTACAAGATTGCAATAGATACCTTTTCCACAAAGTACATCTGAAAATAAGCACATTTTAACAATGCAATGCTTGCTTACAAAATTTTTCATTGCAGCTCCTGTTTCTAATATACAAGCAATAACTATTGCCAATGTGTTATCAAGATATTTTATTCTAACTTTCGACATTTCTAGAACTATTCTCAGTGACAGATCAAAAAGTTTCATTAATCAAGTATTGACAGAAGTATCAAAAATTTATGGATTCCGTTTATCTCTCACTAGTGCATATCACCCACAATCAAATGGCTTATTAGAGAGGAGCCACGCTATGTTAAGCGATTTTTTGAGAACTAACGCTACAAACAAAAATGATTGGGATCAAATTGTTCCTTTTGCAATGCATGAGTATAATACTTCAGTTCATTCAGCAACAGGCTTCCAGCCATTCAAACTTATCTTTGGTAGACAGGCAGGTTCTTCAAATCCACTTCCAGACGATTCCAAATTAAAAGCATACAGCTTATATGCTAATGACCTTTTCCGATGTTTACATACAACACAAGAAATAGCTCGTGACAGACTTAAAATATCAAAACAAAATACAAAAACACGTTATAACATTAAGTCAAAACCACAGAACTTGGAAGTTAGAATGACAGTCTATGTACTCAAAGAATTTTAGATAGAAAAAATTAGATAGATTTTATAACAGGATTTTTAAAATTAAAGAAATACATAGTAATAATAACGTCATATCAAAAAAATAAAATCGAAGAATAATAAGCAAACACTTTGACAAAATAAAACGTTGGTACCCATCAAAAAAAAATTTAATCACATCGCTCCTCTTCTCTTCTTTAACCTAATCTTCAGTAATGCTAAATTAATATCCTACAGTATTAATAAACGTTATCACCACTATATTCACTGCATGATACTGGAAATCATTCTACCTACACCATAAATATAATATTTCAATCATTAAACTAACAAAAACAGAAATAAATGGGTAAACCACACAGCAAGATTAATATCAAACGCACGCATGTTAACTCAACAACTTGATACCTGTACTGCTTTATAATAAAAGCAAAAGTATAAAATGATTGATCAATCATTTGACAAAAAAAATATATACAAATATATATATATATATATATATATATATATATAATAAAATAATTGCAAAAGATAAACTTACATCTATTGTAATAATTCATTTCATCAGTTCGTGTGGATTCTCAATCGATCTGTAGTTGCTGAGGGTGGCAACAATCTGAGAAGGGGGGCGTTACATCCTGAGTTAATACAAATTATGTTATAACTTAAAACTATTCGTCAATCAAAATTCAGATAAGACGTATTGTGAATATAAAGCAAGTTCATATGACAAGAAGAGCTTGCATGTCGTTTATGTGTGCGCGTGTGTGTATCAACTTTAATGTTAATGCTTCATAATATGCTGACATAGATTACAGCCAGCCTCATTGTAAAAATGCATGTATGTATAAATAAGTACTTACTTGCTCATGAATTGTTTAATTCTGATAATGTATACTAAATAAAAATTTGTAATTTACACATTACTTCATTATATTCAAAATTAATTGTAAAATCTTCAGCAGGATTAATTTCGAAATTGTAAACTTACTGTAACAATTCAACTTGTATTGAGCGTTTTTATATTGCTGATATGAGCTTTCATTATCACTGACCGGGAAACTCAATCGCACTTGTCAGGAAATGCGATTGGTACTGTTGTATTGTTATTTCCTAATATCTAAAATCATAACATGTAACAACATCATGCAACTGTCAACGTAGTCTGCAAGAACATTACTCATTGGTTGATTTAATCAAACCAAAGGCTTCTTTTACTCGCTCTGATGCTACAAAAACGGAGCATCAAGAGGAAAAAGTGCTCTCTCTACGTCTGTCACCTGTCTTCTAAAGTCTTAGTCAACTCTTGACTCTCGTGACTTGTGAGTACCTTATACACGTAAGGCATAATGTTTTGGTGGAGGAAAATAAAGTGCGTATCGAGAACATCAAAAGTATCGGACTACGCTAAGGAGCGAGGTACAGCAAAGGAGGCCCACTGAAAGTGATTCTGGCGATATCAGAGGAAGCAGAAATCGCAACATCCTACTGGCCACGAACTCGTTTGTGTAAGTTAAGGAAACACTGACGGTTACAGCACAAAGCATTAGTAAACTCCAAAGCAGCAGTAAAAATAGTTAGTGATAGATGGAAGTAAAATATCTGTTATGAAAGTTACGTTGAACCTTGTTATGTTGACCCAACTAAATTGTATTTAAAGTTACAAATTATCATTAAATTGCTTTGATAAAGACGTACATTAATTACACATATAATTTAAGTAAAGATTATTATTTAATACAAAAATAAAACAAATAAAGCTTATGAGCTAAAATCTAAAAACCCCACGAATGTCACTTAAATAAAACAGTTAAGACCAAACTCTGAACAACTCATGTCATTACACCACTACAAGTACAAATTTATGAAAACTTTTTACTCGATGAAGATTCAAGCTCTGAATGTTCGACATCAGAAGATACAGATATAACTTACACTTGTATTCACAATTATTTTTTTCTGTAATTCCTGGAAAAAATTAATAATTTTTTGATAATTACATTTTGAACAAATATTACTTCACCTTCCTAATGCGCAGTAACTGCCAGACTAATAAAAAAAATTGTTAAAAATATTACTGATTTTTATTCGCCACTTATTATTTAACAAGTATAAAAAAATTCTCTGAAATTTTAAGCCATATTTAACAGTTTTATACAATTTTGATGGGGGATTTGTAATTAGCGACATCTAAAAATCTGAGTGAAATGTTTAAATACCATTTACTGAAGTGTTTCTTTCCTTGAAGAGGTTATTTTTACCATATTGAGCTCGCCATTCTGAGAATCGCGTTCTGATACCAGATTCGTAATCAGCGACCCCGAAAATTATGATAATGATGTAACTCGAGTACGATGTGGAATATGGGATATTTTATGTAAAGGGGTGGTGAATTAGAAATAAAGGGGATAAAATTGAGAAATTTTGACATTAAATTTGTAATCAGTGACCTGAAAAACCCCTGAGTAAAAAATTTCAGATACCAACCTACATACCTAACAATTTTTATGATGTGCATCCTTAGACATTTAAATAAGGAGTAAAAATATCGGAAGAAAGTTTAAATGCAGCTCTTTATAAATAAACATAACGAACTCCATGCTGGTTCTCCAGTACATACTTACCGCGTAAGCGCGTAATAGACCTAATGATGAGGCATTGCTAGATAAAAATAAAATTCAAATCATACATTGCTCATTCCATATTATTGTAGTACTATATAATACGAAAGTTTTAAGCCGTGTTGGATTAAAAAATGTGCATTAATAAATGTACAACGTATGGTCAAATTTCGTGAAAAACCCTGATTTTCAAAACTTCGTGAATATTTTACTCGTAAACAAAGGGTTTTACAAAAAAATGATAAGAATACTTTTTGTCTTGAAATTGGCCAAAAAATCTAGAAAAAATGATTAATAACCCAATAACCCAATTTGACATAAAAAAAATTAAAATTTCTTATTTGTTTATAAAAAATGTTTATAACAATTAATTGACCAACTTTACAGCCAAGCACCTTCGAAAATCGGATTCAGTGCATCAATATACATAAAAAAAACTTTGGTGCAGCCATGGACCTTCATCGGCTACGAAAAGTACCCTGGCTCCCGGACTAAGATCAATTAGTTGATTCTGAGATGTTTGTCAGCTTTTTTGGATTTGGTCCCACTGTGAGGCATTGCACTTTAGGTAGGCAGGCGTAGCTTAGTGAATAACCATAAGGCTCGTAAGTCGGCTGCGTGGATCGTCTGCTGATTTTATACCCAACATTATCCGTGTGTTAACAATACGAAATGCTTTGAGTGACGACTTGCAATGTTTAGTGATTTACGTAGTTGATTACGCTTGGTAAATTGTGTCAAGTGTGTCTGTAAAACTAAGAATATGTTGATACGTGACAGTCTCATAATATATGTATATAAATACATTTATACATATATACATACATAAATGTATATACTTTGTTTCATTTTTTACACCACTGTAGTGTTAAATGTAGTAGTGTTTAATATATAAATATTAGTTTCATAATTTTATAGTAGCATTTATTACAAACACAATAAATACATGATTATTCTGGATAATTTCTAATTGTCAAATAAAAAATAAAGTTGCCTAATCACAAATCTTTTAATTATTTCGTTTTGATGAAAATAATATTAGTTTAATCATGAAAATACTTACAACCAGACTATACACTTAGCACCTCATAATCACCATGCTACGCAGGCCCTACAATTTGCCATCTCGTGCCCTCCGATGGGGTACATGGAGCAGTTTTTTAACTTATGTGGAGCAGTTTTTTGCCGTTAATACTGAATAAAAAAAAAAGTTTTTTCTTACGTCTACTAATTTTAAGCAGTTTCTTTTATTTATTTCTATTTTCAATAGTTGCATATTGACAGTCTTTTAATGTGATTTGCAACTAAAGTGAGGGTGCCACACCTGCCCTACCCTCCCTCAACTATATTTTAAGGTGGTTCTTCACGATGGTGCCGTATCAAAGCGACACGGGACCTCGTGGTTTTCTAATTTTTGATTAGCGTATTATTTGCAACATAAAATATGTTGTACTGGCACTTGACTGTAATATCATTGCATTAACATACAAATAAACATGCTAAAAAAGTCAGAGTAAGAGTTATGAAAAAAATTATTTTTGACGCAAGGTTCTGAAAATGTCTTGTACGCTCCTACTCAAGCAGACGTTGCCGCCGATTTCTGCATGATCGATAACTGATTACGTTTACGATTAAATATCGTATACTATTTCCCTGATTAGCCCATACTTTTGTCTATATTATTAGAAAGCTGAAAAGTTCTTCTTTCACTACAAACTTTTTCTATTACGATCTTAAGTCTACTTTACGAGATATTACATGATATCATAGTATGGAAAAGTAACCTACATAAGAAGACATGTTAAAAGTGCAGTTTTTGACTGACTTGTTTTCAAAAATTTGCCTGATAAAGGGACTTGAAAATCTAAGAGAAGATGTCTTATAACTTTAATAACAATCCCTCCAAGTTTCTCTGTAAGTTAAAGTAAATGGGTTAGGCGAAGAACCACCTTAAAGGAAGCAAGCACCCAGTAAGACAGATAGAATTAGCCAAAAAATCTTGAAAAGTACAAAAATTCCTATTGGACGAGAAAAAACTTTTTAATATAGATTGAAGTGACAGGAATTAATAGCAATAAAATTTATAAGTGAATATCGGGCGGTATGGTACCAAAAAAAATCACAGGAGTTAAAAATTAAGAAATTGTGAAAGAATAAACCAAAATAAAAATTAAAAAATGTTCTACTACAACACACAAAAATGTTAAAAAAAATTTTTTTTAAAAATTTAAAAAACTTGTAAGACAAGTATTTATGTATTCTTGAATTAGGACTTTAATAATAAATAATTAAATGTTTCTTTTCATGTAACATTTATGATTAGCTTTACTGTACTGGACTTTTGAGTTTAAAAAAAATTTGTTAACTAAAAAATTAAAGCTTGTTGAAGAAAAATTCATTATTAAAACCAATCTCTAATCCAACGAAATTAATTAATAAACAGTTAATAAAACCTAAATCTGATAATAAGTTACGAGCCACACCATAATAAAAAGCAATGAGTTTCTAAAAACAAAACCACCTATAGGAAAGTGGATAAGAGCCTTAGCGTGTACACGCAAAAAAAAATGTGTACCGTGAGAGTACAGGGGTCCAGATTTAGAGAGAACAAACACGCCTTAAACGCATACAGTACAGCTGTTTGCTTGCTGCTATCCTAACTTTGGACTCATACAGTTTAAAGCAATGCTGTACTGTAGAGGTCTAAGAAGGGGGTTGTCAGAGCAAGCACTTGGAACGTATACGTACACTGAGAAAGATTTGGTGCTGCAGCTGTCCCTCCCCCTACAGCAGCTATACCAAATCACGATTAGTCTGCTGTCTCTGACTACTGGGATAACAGGCATCCCAGTAGGAACTGCGTACGTACGAGCCCAAGTTTAATAGCGTTGCCTATAGTGTGGTTCAACGTATGTACCATAGGTTAAGTGCACTGCATATACAGGTCTTGTGCAGCTCTCGTATTGGTGACGCACTAAACTTCCAAACTAGCACTGTACTACCAGTGGTACTCTGATGGCACCAAATCATTCTTAGTGTGCCAACCTCCGAGCTCAAGCTGTAACTACTGATGTTATAGTTACGGTATTTATATATATATATATGAATTTTTCAAAGGGGAATTATGCAGACTTGACGTGCTTTTGGTATGTATACAAATAACATTTTAAGGTAATGTGGAGCGTTCTCAGAAGTACGAATTTATCCTTATAATAACCCTTTCTTACCTTATAATGTCAACATAAGTTGCCTTTGATCATTACATATATATATACATATATACATATGTATATACATATATACACCGTAGTAATTACAGACATGCTGTCTGGCAGACATATTTACATTTAGCAGGAGCTGACTAGGTATTTATATGAGCCATCGATGAAAGACTGCCGGTAATTTCAAGCAAGTACTGATATTAATAAAACATCAATAAATGACAGGAATGGACGATCTTTAGTCAACCGTTATTCGCTTTAAAGTTTAGTATATTATAAACGTAAAAAAAGTGTTATGAAAAGAAGATAGGTATAAAGGGCAACTTTCAACTATACAACATTTGATTGCTTATTTGAGCTGATCTGGTGTACAAAAAAAAAATTTTGACTCTTACGATGTGTAAATACCTTTCCATTTACCTTTAAAAGTTTTTAAGAATTTGTTAACAACAACATTATCTCACACGTAATTCATACATTGTTATAAAACCTTAAAACATATGTTCTTACTGCAGTCGTACACAAAAGACCGTAGGGTTAATAGAAAGATATATTTTAAAGTTTTATCATTTTCAAGGGCAAAACAAAATAACATTTAGACAGATAGAATTAGCTTCCTGGCCCAGAAAATTCTTATTGGACGGAAAAAAATTTTTTGTATAGATTAAAGTGACAGGTATTAATAGCATTAAAATTTATAAGTAAATATTGGGCGCTAAGGTATCAAAAAAAATGGTAAAAATGGTAAAAACCAGTTTTTCGCTTCTAGAATAAAAACTAAAGCTTGGAAAAAAAAAACCAAACATTACAAATGTGCGCAACAAAAAACAAATAAAATGAGCCCCGGTTAAGCAAAATCGGTTCTGTGGATCGCTCGCAAATCGCAAAAAAACACGTTTTTTTGCAAATATTGAAAATTCAATAACTGGCCTTCTGCTAGTGGTGGAGAGCTCAAATCTAAATACGATGTCAGTTTTTTGTTTTTATAACTACAGTCAAATTTTCAGATAAAAATATTGCAAACTTTTCGCAAACCGTCGACTTTTGCAAAAAGTGACCTTTTTTTAAATCGACTGAGAGGATACTAAAATTTTCGAAAAACGTTGTAATTTCGGTTCCTATGCATTGAGGAGGAGTTGAACTACAAATTAACAAACTTATTGATGTTTTGATAAAAAATAAAGTTGTTTAAATAATGTATAAAGTTCAGGTACTTTTTGCGCACGCAAGTGGAAAGGGCAGCGGCTGTAGCTGAGTCAACCAAGCTCTGAAATCGAAAATTTTTTGGAAAAATTATATTTGATGTCATACTAGATGTTAATGAGGTTGCTGATTACGAGAAAAATAGTGATAAAATTGAAAATCGTACTTTTCATTTTCAAAATTGTATTTGAAAATGTTTTTCAGCTTGTATCTCGCAAATGGTAAACTATACGGAAAAAAAAATTAAAACCTTGTGGAACGAAGCATCTACCAATTTTTTATGTTGATTGTCCCTTTTTGCGTGCAAGATTTACAGGTGGTGTGCATGCTATGAAATCGGAGATATATAATGTCTAAAACAGACATCATCCTCCTTGCGTCTAGTTGCTTCGCACGGAGGGGATTGACGACTGCACGACCAGATTTCTCTCGGCTGCTACTCGAGTAACATCGCTGCTTTTATATTATACTATATTTTTTGCTCTGCAGTAAGTGCTTCATCAGTTGTTTTATTTTTATTTTACTTCTGTTGGTGTGACATCAGACATTTGATAGTGCTTTGAAGTTGTGTCAGCAATTGGTAAGTGCAAAATACTAAGCGATCCACAAAAAAGTATGAAATCATGTATAAAGTTATAAACGTTTTGGCGTAAAATGTTAACTGGAACACTATTACTATTAGTTTGTCAATGTGTTCATTATTGTTCCTGTTGCTTATCTTACTTTTAAGGAAGCGCTTTAATTTCGTGATAATATAAAAGTAATCGCGTTGTAAATTGCTGTAAAATATTATATTTGAACACGTGTTGGTGTACGTGGCTTGTTAGGCTAGTCCGCCTATTTATAACGGTCATTTCCTCCACTATATACGTTGAAGCTGCTTTCTCCTTGTATATACGGGTTATTCCACGTAAGATACACGCTCGGCAACTTTTACTGTTCCACATAAAAATTAAATAAATTTATCGCGCAATCATTACGTCGAAATAGTCAAACACACAAATATTAATTATTCTCTTAACTTTCTTTATTTTTTATAATAATATAACATAGTTTTTCGTATGCATACGTGCTCTTGAACAAAATTCATACTTTTACGTTGGCAAGCTATACATAATTTTTTTACATTTTTATATTTTTCAGATTTCTTACGTAAAATGGAACAACATCGCACCAGGATTTGCATCTTATGCGATGGTGATCTGTCCGTTAAAACAACGTTAGTGGTTAAGTCACGAGGAATGCGAACCTTAATTGATTTGAGCCACCAGCGAAAAGATAAAAAGTATTTAAAATTGCAAAATAAATCTGAGGTGACTATTCACTTTTTCTGCAGAAATTGGTATGTACGTGACACCAATATCAAGATCTCGTTGCAAGACAAACTAAAAAACGGTGTCTGAAACATCAGGTAACTTCGATTACGAAAATCTTTGTCTGTTTTGTACTGAAGATGCATCCCCCACATACGAGGCGAAAGTAAAGAGATCGTCGAAAGATAATCTATCTGTCGTTTGGCATGTAAACAGTAGGTTGTTTCATGAAAATATTATCAATACTCTCAATGAGAGGGGAGACACAAGCGAGTGGGCTTCATCCCTTGGAAAGCGTGTAACTGATGTTAATTTGATCGAAATGCACGCGAGATACCACGCCCGATGCTTGTCCTTATTCTATTGGAAGTCAGTTGCGTCAAACGTTGTCGGTCGTCCAGTCTCAGAAAAATCGTTGGAAGTTCTTCAGTTCGTTGTACATTACTTATCGACCAATGATCACGAATGCCAGTTTTCTTTAAAGGATATTTTAAACGAGTGCCCCGTCACCGATCGTCCAGCTATCGGATATCTTGTGGAGAAGCTAAAAACTATTTTTTTTTAAGATATTATCATAAACAAATTAAAAAACGATGTAATTATATGTTTTGTGGACGCACGCGATAAAATTCTTAGCGGAGGGTGGTATACTCAACAGAAAGAGAAAAATGTTAAAGTAGAGCGAGAACAAATAGTGTTGACCGCGACACATTTCATTTTGCAGGATATAAAAGCAACATATTACGATACACAAACGTACCCTGCGCCAAACGAAATTTTAAAAGACGCAAAAGCGATGATTCCCAAGACACCGCCAATTTTTTTAGAAACTTTATTGTACACTGGGAAAAAAATCGATGCAGGAAAGAGAAACAAGTGATAGAACATTATGATTACTTTCGCACACGGTTTGATATTAGCTGTAAGGCCGCACTCGTTTGTGTCACCCGTTTACCCGTGAACCTGTGCACTCGACTGTAATCAATGATACATATGCTTTCGACACCTTTGACACTGTAGTGCAACTAGATGAAAGTTTCGTGAGAGGAGTTAAAAATAAGCAAGAGAATGAAAAAGACATGAATGAAAAAAAAGTGGAAGAAGAAATAGAAGAGGAAGAAGTGTCACAGGACGTAGATGACAGTATCTCAACTGAATATGTTGTAACATCTAAGAGAAACAAATCATGTCATGATATGACATAATACAAAATTTATAATAATTCATCACGATAATTTTGTTGTATTCATTGCTTTTATTTATTAATTCCACACTGCGTATATCCTACAGATCCTACAACTTTCACGTGTATTATTGCTAATATTGTCAATCAAAGAAATGTACTACCTCATATTTTAAAACAAAGAAAAATAATTTTTTTATGTTCCGTTCCGGGAATGTTAATTAAATTAAATTTTTTTCTTAAAATCTTGTACGCAAGAAGGGACAACCAACATAAAGAATCGGTAGATGCTTCGTCCCACAAGGTTTTAATTTTTTTTTCCGTATAGTTTACCATTTGCGAGATACAAGCTGAAAAACATTTTTAAATACCATTTTGAAAATGAAAAGTACGATTTTCAATTTTATCACTATTTTTCCCGTAATCAGCGACCTTATTAACATTTAGTATGACATCAAATATAATTTTTCCAAAAAATTTTCGATTTCAGAGCTTGGTTGACTGGGCTACAGCCGCTGCCCTCTCCACTCACGCGCGCAAAAAGTACCTGAACTTTATACATTATTTAAACAACTTTATTCTTTATCAAACGATCTGTTAATTTGTAAATTTTTAGTTCAACTCCTCCTCAATGCATAGGAACCAAAATTATAACGTTTTTCGAAAATTTTAATACCCTCCCAGTCGATTTAAAAAAAGGTCACTTTTTGCACAAGTCGACGGTTTGCGAAAAGTTTGCAATATTTTTATCTAAAAATTTAACTGTAGTTAGAGGACCATAAAACTGACATTGTATTCAAATTTTAGCTCTCCATTACTACTAGAAGGCCAGTTATTGAATTTTCAATATTTGCTAAAAAAACGTGATTTTTTGCGATTTGCGAGCGATCCACTGAACCGATTTTGTTCAACCAGGGCTTATTATATTT
This sequence comes from Copidosoma floridanum, assembly GCF_036245765.1. Classification (NCBI taxonomy): domain Eukaryota; kingdom Metazoa; phylum Arthropoda; class Insecta; order Hymenoptera; family Encyrtidae; genus Copidosoma; species Copidosoma floridanum. The sequence goes on from NW_028321894.1 coordinate 7,982,260, forward strand.
GTTTTTTATTGCGCACATTTGTTATGTTTTGTTTTTTTTTGTCCAAGCTTTAGTTTTTATTCTAGAAGCGAAAAACTGGTTTTTACCATTTTTACCATTTTTTTTGATACCTTTGCGCCCAATATTTACTTATAAATTTTAATGTTAATAATACCTGTCACTTTAATCTATACAAAAAATTTTTTCCCGTTAAATAGGAATTTTCTAGGCCAGAAAGCTAATTTTATCTATCCAAATGTTCTCTTGTTTTGTCCTTGAAAATGATAAAACTTTAAAATATATCTTTCTAATAACCCTACGGTCTTTTGTGTACGACTGCAGTAAGAACACATGTTTAAAGGTTTAATAACAATGTATGAATTACGTGTTATATAATGTTGTTGTAAGCAAATCCTTAAAAACTTTTTAAGGTTAATGGAAAGGTATTTGCACATGGTAAGAGTCAAAACTTTTTTTTTGTACATAAGATCAGCTCAAATAAGCAATAAAATGTTGCATAGTTAATAGTTGCCCTTTATACCTATCTTCTTTTCATAACACTTTTTTAACGTTTATAATATACTAAACTTCAAAGCAAATAACGGTTGACTGAAGATCGTCCATTCCTGTCATTTATTGATGTATTGTTAATATCAGTACTTGCTTGAAATTACCGGCAGTTTTACATCGATGGCTCGTACAAATACCTAGTCAGCTCCTGCTATATGTAAATATGTCTGCCAGACAGCACTTCTGTAATTACTACGGTAAATAGATGTATATACATATGTGTATATATATGTATATACATATATATATACATGTATGTAATGATCAAAGGCAACTTATGTTGACATTATTAGGTAAAAAAGGGTTATTAAAAGGATAAATTCGTACTACTGAGAACGCTCTACATTACCTTCCAATGTTATTTGTATACATACCAAAAGCACATCAAGTCTGTATAATTACCCTTTGAGAAATACATATATATATATATACCGTAACTATAACATCAGTAGTTACAGCTCGAGCTCGGAGGATGGCACACTAAGAAAGATTTGTTGCCATCAGAGTACCACTGGAAGTACAGTGCTAGTTCGGAAGTTTATTGCGTCAGCAATACGAAAGCTGCACAAGACCTGTCTATGCAGTGCACTTAACCTATCGTACATACGTCGAACCACACTATAGGCAACGCTACTATACTTGGGCTCGTACGTACGCAGTTCCGACTGGGATACCTGTTATCCCAGTAGTCAGAGACAGCAGACTAATCGTGATTTGGTATAGCTGCTGTAGGGGGAGGCACAACTGCAGCACCAAATCTTTCTCAGTGTACGTATACGTTTCAAGTGCTAGCTCAGACAACCTCCTCCCTAGACCTCTACAGTACAGCATTGCTTTACACTGTATGAGTCCAAAGTTAGGATAGCAGCGAGCAAACAGCTGTACTGTATGCGTTTAAGGCGTGTTTGTACTCTTTTAAGCTGGACCCCTGTACTTTCACGGTACACATTTTTTTTTGCGTGTATAAGCTAAGGCTTTTATCCACTTTCCTATGAGTGGTTTTGTTTTTAGAAACTCATTGATTTTTTATTATGGTGTGGCTCTTAACTTACAATCAGATTTAGGTTTTATTAACTGTTCATTAATTAATTACGTTGGATTACAGATTGCTTTTAATAATAAATTAATCTTTAACAAGCTTTTTTTTTTTAGTTAACAAATTTTTTTTAAACTAAAAAGTCCAGTACATTAAAGCTAATCATAAATCTCACATAAGAAGAAATATTTATTAATTTATCATTTAAGTCCTAATTTAAGAATAAATAAATGCTTGTTTGACAAGTTTTTAAAATTTTTTTTAAAAATTGTTTTTAACGTTTTTGTGTGTTGTTTTAGAACATTTTTTAATTCTTGTTTTGATTTATTCTTTGACAATTCCTTGATTTGTAACTCCTGTGATTTCTTGCACACGCTTTTGCGCATACTCGACGTTTTTTCTTAGTTAATTGAAAAGAATTTTGTATTAAAGATAGATAAGCCGTTTAAATTTTTGAATACATTAAAAAATGTCGGAAGATCTGTACAGATTATATAAATGCAATTAAACGAAATGTTTCTATAAGCTAAAATGTCAAATTGCATTATTTTAAAACTAAGCATTAAAAAAAAAGATGCAGTTAAAAAATCGCATTTTTTTGTTTTTTTTTTGAGTATTTTATGTATACCTTTAATGTTTAAATAGTATCTGTTAAAAAAAACTTATGTATGACTGTTACCTGACGGAACATTGACTGACATCGAATATATGTATATATATGTATACACATGCTTTTGAAAAAAGCAGTTTTGCTAGATAGTTTTTCTAGACCATAAAGACACAATTTCATTTTAAGCATTAAATATGAACTGGCAATAAGTATGCAAGCGTATGTGACTGATATGACCATTGAGATGTAATCAGCGCAATCGGGAGAAAATTGTTTGAAGATCATCAGGATATGAAATGAAAGCGCACAGCTTTGTACTTGTCAGTCTGGTAGCACGTCGTGCCATAACTTTATTTAAAACTTTTTTTTATCTATGAAGCACATTGTTTATAGTCAGTAATAGAAACATCGCCTTTGTGCACAATACTGTTGAATAGTAGGTATATTAGTATTTATTGTCTTCCATCAAATTTTGTAGAAGTAGAACTTGATACTTGCATACCCCAGTACGAACTATCCACTTTCTCGTTTTTAAATATATTAATAATATAAGTGCAACTTATGCTTTTTCGGCAAATGGTTGCTGAAACTGAAGAGAGAAGGTTTAATGACGCTATAAAATTCAATATTTTGAGACAGCTGGATCACTAAATAACTGCAGAAGGATTCTGAATGTTATCAATGTAGTGGGATTTTTAGTTATTCACAGCTGTCTTAGTTATTTACTACTTTCAATAGGCTTTCTTTCTTGGAGTTTACAGTACGTACTGTTATCGTAACTGTCGTAAAATTTATTGACTATGGTCTTTGAAATCCTATGAAACCAATAATTTTATTAAATTTGAAAAGTAAGTTACTACTTACGTTTTTCTGCAAGAATAATACTAAGACTGTTTCTAAAGTACCCTACGAGAGCTTTAGGTTTTGATGTACCGTAGATAGTTAGAAAAATAAATTACTAAATGATTTGTATCAGACTACCATTCTATTCTACGTGCAGAAGCCTAACATAATCCTATAATTGTTTTTAAATCATTGTGTATTGTAAGTAAAGCTCCAAAGTCACTGTTTGTCAAATAATAGATTCTTAATACAAAGCTTTATTTTAAAATGAGCTTTTGCTTCTTAAACTGATCCATCGTAGCTAAATCTACAGAAAATGTCATTACTTTATGATCTTATCTATACTTGCAACATCTTTTTCTTACAGAAACCTACGGTAACACCATGACCTGTAAAAAACATTTGACAACCACAATATATATATATATGTATCTATATATATATATATATATATATATATAAATCTACAGAAAAGCATAAGAGTAACAATGAATAAGATTTTTTTTGTCGAATAACTTTAAGTAAAGAATCTTACATTGATTGCTTCACGACTAAAACCTGACCATTCTTAATGGGAAGAACGATTTAGTAGGAGCATTTGATTTGTTAAGCAATTCTATGCATAAAAAAACGACAATAGTTACTAACATAAACAAAAAGCCTTGTTTTAAAAAGTATGTATATGTTATGTACAAAAAATCAAAGCATTAGCTGTTACTAATTTTTAAAAAATGAAAATTTGCCTAAGGCCATTTTTTTAATATTTATAACTCTTAAGTCAATCAATATCTTTGAGTTCTACAAAATTAATGTATTTACTTTGAACACTCTATTATATAATTGTATCATGATAAAGTCCGAGTTAACCGTCTTAAGTTGTTAAAAACACTCATATATTAATTGCCTTCTTGAACGTTTTTCTATTTGTGTATTAAATGTGTTCAAATGAATTCATCAATTGTTACCCTATAAAAGATATAACTTACAGTTTTTTAAGACAAATGAGGAATTCAAGGAAATATAGTTATGCAGCAAGGTTGTATACTTAAATAATTTCATACACAAATTAGATGTTTAGATTTTTTCAACAAAAAAGTTGCTGTTCAGCCTTTGGTAAAAACACAATTTTATTAAATGTACACTTTTTCTTAAGAATTAATAAATTTAGGCTTTTGTAAATATTTCTCGTGACAAAATCGAAAACTTTAATTCTGACATAAAATATTTGTTCTGGACCCTAAACTTCTATTTCAAATGTTATCATATTCTATACAGTGAGCTAATTTTTCTTCAATTTTTAATAAATTGCTCCATAACACATGAATTTTGGATTTCTGTAAAATGAGTTTGTATGTAAATTGTATTGTTAAACAGCATTAATAAAAATAGTGTAAATGCAAGTGGAATATCATGTTATTTACACATTTAAATCTAAGTCATTTTTTAACTTCTAGGACAAGATGTAGTAAATCTAATTACAATTTTGTCTTCAATGTGAGATGGTTAAAAAAACGAGCTGGTAGAGCTTCCAATAGTCATCGTCGTACTTGGACAACCTACATATAAATCTTCAAGTCCTCCTTTTTTTGGTTATTGAACTTATATAATGCAACGTAATGTTTCTCTTTTAGCTGTTAAATAACTCTTTAAATTAAAAGGATTCATGATGTTCAATGCTCTTCACATACTGTTATTACTATGTTCTTTGATATAATTCACATTGATGGATTTTTTTTGATGCGAAACATATTGTGGTGGGCAGTGAATAGCCGCATGAGGGAAAATACGCTACAAAAAGTTTGGTCCACTTTTCCATTGCCGTTTTCCTCACCACTGGGCACTCCTTCTCCCTCTATATGTATACACACGGTGGAACTTGTAAGTCTTTATATACGTATTGTCTTGGACGTATCTTGGTTCAGTCAAACCAGCACCCATGTGTTGGCACACTGGCATGCAACTAACGACACAATAGTGCATCTAGGAGTGCAATTATTGCAACCATTCTTGGCAGTAGTCATGGCTGTGCGGTCAGTGTAAGGATTCGCAAGTTCCTAGTTAATGAGGTTTAAGCCCTAGCTCCACTTTTTTGGCAGAGCTCTCTACTATATTATTTTGAATACTCCAATCTATTTATTTAATAAATCGAAATTTCCTGCTCTCCATCTACAGTAGAATCTCTCAAGCTTGTTTTGTAACAATCATAATTTGGTGATAGAAGCGGGATATATAATTGGGATATTACCTAAGGCAGTCAAGTGAATGATTCACACAAAATCCACTTAGATGTACGCTGGAAACATTCATCACTAACCCGGAAGAAATCTGCATTACCTCCGGTGGCTGATTAGAATTACGTCTCCTCGTCAGTCCGTACACTAATGCAGCTACTTTGTCATAAAACGATATTAAGGTGAGAAGACAGTACTTAAACGATGTGACAATAGAAACTATCTGTTGAGACACACCAAGCCTTATTCGAAAAAAGACTAATAAGCAGTTGTCCAATTTAGACAGATAATACCCAGCAGGCGACGTAGCTAGAGGTATCATCGGAGATGATGACCCATAAACTGGGGAGGTGTCACGGACATGGTTGGGTTTAGTCAAGCCAGGGCCCATGTGTTGACATACTAGCGTCAAACTGGCGACGCAATAGTGCATCTAAAATTGCAATTAATACAGCCACTCTTGGTGGTGGTCGTGGCTAAGTGGTCAGCGTAAAGTCTTACTAATCCTCACTTGATTGGGTTCAAGTTCCAGATCCACCTTTTTGGAGGAGCTATTTACTACAATGTTTTAGACACTTTAATCCATTTATTTAATAAATTAAAATTATCTGCTCCCCATTTACACAAGAATCCGTGAAGCTTGTTCCGTAACAGTATATACGGTATTTACAAATGTTTAGTCGTATATATATATATATATATATATATATATATATATATATATATATATATATATATATACTAGTGGGGCTCACGCCCCCCTGCGCGCACTGTGCGCCAACCCCCAACTTCCGAATATTGTGCATCAATACAAAGCAGTATCAATACAAAGTACAATTAGTAGTTACGTAGATGCTAGATATGTAAGTCCTATGGAAGCAGCTTGGAGACTTCAAGAATATCCAATTTGTGGTAGAAGTCATACAGTTGCAAATCTAGCTGTTTATCTTGAAAATAAACAAAAACTCATATTTGAAGAAAATAATATCGAAAATGTAATAAAAAATTATCAAACACCCCTTACAGCTTGGTTTGAATTAAATAAAGTAGATGATTTTGCAAAATCACTAAAATATGTTAACATTCCAGAACATTACATTTTTGACAATAAACTTAAAATTTGGAAAAAAAAGGAAAGTTACACTGAAAAATATTGCTATAGGTAGATTAAACATAGTATCTCCAAAAGATCATGAACGCTTTCTTTTAAAACTAATTTTTAATAAATTACATGGAGCTACATCGTTTGAAGACGTTAAAAAACGTAATGGAATAACATATAAAAATTGCACGGATACTGCAATTGCATTGGGACTAATAAAACATGATTCTGAAATCGACAATATCTTAAAAGAAGCCATAACAATTATGTTTCCATACCAGTTAAGAGAATTTTTTGCTTGGTTTCTGATTTCAGAAAACATTGAAGGAGATAAAATATGGAATAAATATAAAAAATATTTTACGGAAGACTTTGATAATGATAATAATAGTTGTGCTCTTCTACATATTGATCAAATTTCGGTATCGGAAGGTAAATCATGTGAGTCTTTTAGTTTATCGACACCAACCATTAGAAACTATATAAATAATTGCAATATTGAGGAAATATCTTTAAGTAAAAAATTGTTCTATGTAATGTATACAAATTTAAATAAAGATCCAAGAAAAATTTTTAAAACTATTTGTGAACAAGACAATGAAATATATTTCATAGGTGGTCCTGGTGGATCCAGAAAAATCTACTTATATAAGACACTTATTTATTACTTTATTCCTAGAGGTACAAATATTTTGTCAATGGCTTGAACAGGAATTGCATCTGCATTACTACCAAAAGGTATGACCAGTCATAAAACTTTTTATTTACCTCTAGACTGAGATAATATTGAAAGTGTATTTTTAGAATTTGAAACTGAAAAAATAAAAAATTAAGGGAAGTTGATTCAATAATATGGGACAAGGCTTCTATGATGCCAAAAAAAGCTTAAGAGAACGTTGATAGAACGTTGAGAGACTTGTGTAATACAAGACTTTGATTTGGTCATAAATAAATAGTATTAGGAGAAGATTTTCGACAAATCCTTCCAGTTATAAGAAACGGTATTAGAACTATAATAAAAGAAGAAACTATTAAATCATCACTTTTATGGAACTTCTTCAAAATTTTAAGATTACAAAATTATATCCGTTCTAGTAATAACGAATTTTCAAAATTATTGTTAAGAATTAGAGGAGGGGACATGAAAATATTTATTATTCCTAAATCCTGGATAACAGATGATGTCTGTACCAAAATGTTTGGTGATTACAGCAACTGTTTTGACAATAACATGATATTAACTTCACATAATGAATATACTTTTTTTTTAAACAATAAGATTTTAAGTAAATTACATGGGGAAACTAAAACTTACTACAGCACCGATACTGCAACATATAAAGGTGTTGATAAATCAGATGATAATTTTTATATAAGTTTTCCCGTAAAAATGTTAAACAACATTCATGAAGGCTTGCCACCTCATGAACTTAAGTTAAAAATAGGTACAATAGTAATGTTAATTCAAAATTTGAGTATATCAGACGGATTGTGTAACGGTACACGATTGCGAATTACTAAATTACTAAAGTTTAACGTAGAAGGCGAAACAGTAACGGGATAATAAATTGATGACAAAGTTTTCATTCCAAGAATTATATTAAATACTGGAAAAACTTCATTATTACCTTTTATCTTATATAGAAAACAATTCCCATTAGTTGTAGCATTTGCTATGACTATAAATCAGTCTCAAGGTCAAAGTTTTGATAATGTGGGATTATACTCAAAAAAAACTGTATTTTTTCATGGTCAATCATACGTGGCTTTGTCAAGATGCAAAAATAAAAATGGAATTTTTGTTCAAGTCGATAGAGAAAACAGTTTAGAGATTGAAAATATAGTTTGGAAAGAAATTTTTAAATATATAATAATGTATCTAATATTCATAACATGATTAAATTATTATTTTTTTTTGTATAGGTAAATTTTAATAATTAATAATACATATCATGAATTTATATCCTGTTTATCTATTGTACTGATTTCAGCATTAATTTAAAACAAAATAGAAATGGACGTAAGTCTTCGGGGTTTCATCAGGCTTTATAAGATGACTCATAAAGTGATGCGAAACTTTCATTGTTTATAATTATGATACTCTAAATTTGACTTAAGTTTATGTACGTAAAAAAAAGAGTTGTGTAATAAAGGACTATGTAAGTAATGATGATATAATAATTATGCGCCCTAATATATGTGTTTATATTATTTGGTTTCAAAATATTGTTAACTCTATAAAAATTGGTTTTTAAACGTACTTAGTTGTATAAATATTGATGTTTTGTGCAACAACCCCCTATGAATTAATTTATGACTTTTAATTTTTTCTTGACAATGAAATAAATCATGGCAATAGGATAGTTTTGTCCAAAGATAGGTAAAGACGGTATGATCACGGTCAGGTTCCAAAAAAGTGGTGTGGGGAGGCAGTGGGGGCCATAAAAAAATTCGTGGGGGTCAGTGAGAGGGCCATAGGGGGTAGGTAAAGGAATGTGGGATGTTTTGAGAAAAAATACTATACAATATTTCCATGTGATTTGGTAGGAATGTGGTAATAGACTTTAACACATTGACAGGGCTGGCAAAATGCAACGTTGCAAAATGCTAACAAAAAAAGTCAGCCCACCAAAAACTTTATGCTTACAAAGAAACCAAGGGATCCAGTAAATCGAAATACAATTGATTTTATTTAAGCTTAGCTGATTATAGTATTGTGCAGTAATCTGTAACTATTTGATTAAATATTAAAACATACATTGTTATTATCCCATGAAGCCATACGCGGTTGAACCCCCTGGCTTGAATAAAGACTTATACCATACATCTATACTATTCATATAATATTTTGTGGGGGGTCGGTGGGGGGGGGGGCGTTGGGGGGGCCATAAAAAAATGTGTGGGGGGTCGGTGGGGGGCTGTGGGGGGTTTTGAGAAAAACTACAGTATGTCAAAATAAGCAAGAAAAGAACAGATTTTTACCTTATTTTGTGGGGGGGGTGGGGGCAAATGGGGGGCGTTGGGGGGGTTTGTGTAGAATTCCCCACTGAGTTAACTATATATTATAGGAAGATATATATATATATATATATATATATATTTATATATATATATATTTGATTATATAAAATTACTAAAATCAATAGCATTTTGCTCTAAAAGCACCTACAGTGTTATATTTTCATGTATGATATATTGAACAAATACATATGTTGAAAAATAGCTATTTTGACTCCGAGAATCGAGCTCTCAGATTGGTACCTTGGATGGTGATAAACAAAATTCAGATGGATAGTGAAGGACCTTATTGATTATAATATGCACTACACTGATCTATTTGCTGTTTTTTTTTTTTGTTCATACCAACTAAGAAACTTCTGAATTAGGAAACTGATCGATAATTGTGCGTTTTTTAAATTTTATTTCGTTTAGCCCACTGGTTGCGTGAAAAAAATAGTTGCAACTGTTTTTAAGTGGTTGAATAATGTTAAAACCCTGTTTTACAGCTTGTTTACCTTATATCGTCTAACTGTTTGAGATACTAAAAGAATAAAATTTGAGTATGTTTGTGATAAATCAACGATTACTAAGCTTTTTCATCCAGTGAGAAACATAAGTAAGATTATGAGAGCCACTGATCGGCTGCTGTCATGATCGCTGTCTCTATTGTTCTTATACAGGTAGGTCTTGTTCATTGTTTTTCTTCATATTTTTTGCTTTTAGAAACTAATGAATAACCACAATTTTTTTTATTATTTTTCAAAAACTTTTACTTCGTGTTCAAAATTATTTAAAATATAAATATTCAACCATAATTCCCAACCTGCCTGGGATATTTAAATTGTGTCTACTTAAACTCCAAGTTAATTCACCTTTTGTTAGGAGCGAACGGATCTCGCATACTTGTGCAACTGCTTACAGGTATCTGAAAAAAGACAGAAAGACAGAAAAAGTAAAACACACGAGCGTACGGTTAAACATATGTATGTAACTATGCGTAGATAGGTAGTATAAATTATCTTCACCGTGTAAGTATTTTTGCTTTTTTTCGTTCTCATTGATCGTTGCGTGCATTCGTATAAAATTAAGAAGAAATGAGAATCTGTTATAGCATTCGTACGTACGGGCATATGTAATACACTTTACAATTAATGTGTCTCTTTTTACCTGTGTGTGTTTTAATTGTAACAATTAAAAATAAATAAATAAGCCAAAGTAATTAGCTAGCGCATACTTAACAAAGTGAATTACGTCGTTCACAGGTTCGTCAAAGCTTACGTTGGGAAAATAAAGAAGAGCTCAAGCGCAAAGTCACATTGGAAAGAGAATTTTGTACTGGTAAATATAGAGATTTAAAAAGAAACAAGCCTGAAAGTTACACCAAGCGTTCAAAAGAAATATGAGCACAAAAAACATGATCATAATAATCTGTCAACAACCAAAGACAGTACGTCTATGTATACGTCATCTTGTAATTAGTTCAAATAATTTCTTCTTAATAGAGTACTAAAAGCCTCTTTTTTTTGTAAATAATGCCAAAATAGAGCACAAGTCACACACTTGTCAAGCGTACCAGCGTGCATTTAGAAATGTGCGGTAAGTGCTACTATGTCCGTAGTTTCATTATATCCTTTGCCATGTTATTTTAATACTGTGATGTCATCTAGAGGCAAGATATGAAAAAGGCATTTTTTGTTCATAATTCTATACTAGTAGTCAGTTGCGCATTTGTTCCAATAAAATTCCTAAGATAATGTAGAAAATAAAACTTTCAAGAATAAAACAAGAAAATAAAACAAGATTTTTTATCACAATCTTTACATTAAAAGGGTTAAAAGTATAAATTAAGCTACAAATTATACGGCGATGGAAATATTGAAAATATTTTCTGCAAAACATTTAAATTATTAACGTTATAAAATTCGTTCTAATTTACTGACTGTTTTCAACTATTTATTAATTTATTTTTTATTAATAATTAATAAACAATTTAATAAATAACTTTTTCTTTTTATACACAGGATACAAACTTTAGAAAATGTTAATCATCTTATATCTTGAAAACAGTCTTTGATTTCTTAAAAATGAGATCAAATCTTTAATAATGTCCCTTAAAACAATGATGCAACGCGCAAAAATGCATGTTATAGATTTTTTTTAAATTGACTGACAATCGTTTTAACATTGTTTGTTTAGTATGTGACAGGCTTTGGTTTGAAAATGATTTTACAAAGCAACTGATTAGCATAACAACATTTTCATAAATGTGCTGGTATATGTCTTACTTCATTTTTTTTTAAATTTTATTATTTTTTTTACTATTTTTCAATTCTATATTTATTAACATTGATTTATGATTCTTTTGCAGAACTCTTCCCCTTCAGAGACTTTATCATTATGTTTAACTTACAAAGCAGTTCTTCACAAAGAAAATGTTTCAGTAGTGTCTACATCAAAAAGTTTAAAGTATCCTCCCATTTAGAAGCATTTGTCAAAATTAAATTTATTATCTAGAAGCAAGATTTTGTGCAAATGCGTAGGTTCAAACATGCTCACAAGCAATTGAGTATTAATGGCCAACTTATAAATGTTTCAGTATCAGTAAACGATATGGTGCAATCATTATCTAGAAATATTAATAATGACCAATGCATTCAGATTAAAATTAAAAAGAAGCAAAGAAGTAAGTCCAGTTACTTACAAGGATGAGTTAATAAAGGTAATATTGGTTTATGGTTACTGTACTCAGTTACGACACTTTTATACTTGACAAACAATATTGAAACTCATGAGACATTTTTTAATAATAAGCAAGAATTATCGCAGATTTGATTAGATGATGTCAATGAAGATTTGCCATCAGAGAAAAGTCTTATTACTCATCAGCATACGTTGTTGTAGAACAAATATTAATATCTGTCCATTGTTCCTGGTTGAGATAATGTTCCTATCAGTCTGTTATATAATGAATATGCAGACGAGCTATTTTTTTCTTTCATGTACCCAGGCCATTTCAGGTAAATCAAAGAAGTAGATTGAGTTACTTTTTTTAAGATGGCCAGCACCAAATTAAGATCAGCTGAAAGGTGTGAAAGAACTTCTTATTATTTATTCAACACGTGGCCATGAATATTATACGAAATCTAAAACGTGATAGTTTGAATATTGCTCACAAACTTGTTAGAGAACGGGTAACGACTAGACGAAAAAAAAAGTTAGTCTACGGAGTACATCCAATATTGCTTTAATAGTAATTTGGCTTTCCTGCGCTGTATATCGAATTCCACTTGGTGTTAGCCAGATCCAAAAAAAAGTTTTTTTATAATAATGTGCCAAAAATGTAAGGTAACACCATTTCTTACTACAAGTGCAAATGAGATTAGAGGGATTTTATTACCTAAAGTTATATACAAACTGAAAAATAATGGAGTAATAACGTCTGACGAAGAGATTGCAACATCTCATTTTATTAAAAATAACTTGCGTGGTTATGATAATGCTGTCATATGCACTATAAATTTTAACCAATTAATACACATTATATTGATCATTTTGTAATCCCAGAAAAATTTGACCTTCGGAAAATATCGTGTTGTAGATTGCTTCAAGACAATTGAGTTTCAGCATCATGGAAGTCCTAATGCAAACATTTTGCTATGGTTTGAAAACGCCTTCTCAATTTTACTAAACTCAGATTTAGATAATGCTATGCTCATACACTTCTTGATTTTCGTATCGACATATGTCGTCATCTGAAGCTGGAAGGCATATTTAACTACAGACTCACAAACTTCCGATCATGTGTTAAAAGCATGTCACTACTCACTAATGACAGCAATGAATATTCGATTACCCTTTCATGCCATGTCATAAAACATGCTATTTAATCCTAATGGAACGAACTAATACTATATTTTCAGATGATTCTGAAAGCTATTCTAATATCAAATGTTACTTAGAATAACAAAATTACATAAATTTAAATGATTTTTATTTTAAAAACATCATTACATCGGATAAAGAATGTAAGGATGTATTGTGGCCAGGAATTATAAGACCCAGGATTTTTTACAACAGACACCCTAGTAGAAAATAATATACCACATTCAATTTATTTACTTTGAGTTTTTTGGGTTCTAATATGGATTCTCAGACGATATTAGAAGAATAACCTTATGCACCGTATGTTGTTAATTATGTCCACAAAAAAACGGATCTACCTTATAGTTTGTAATCTACAACAACAAATCATACAGAATATAGATGAACATCTGAGGTCTAATACTGTGGAGATCACTTTATAAATAAGCATCGATTTATTAATATCCGTGTTAATGACAAATCAGAAAGCTGCTTGGTTTTTGTTGTAAGAGGCAATGTTTAAAAGCTCCATAGCTGTTATTAACACACCTTCCATTTCACCAGTTGAGCCCAGAAAAAATAAAAAACGATGTAAGAGCTGCAAAACCTTAATGGAAATTCCACTGAAATTTTGAAATAAAATTGGCTTGATAGGTATAAAAAGAGGCCAGAAGATTTACAAGACGTTACATGAGCACAATTTGTAAATATAACATTAGTGCTTGAAAAACTTATACTTCAACAACAAACATAAAAATCATCAACTACAAAAACTGCAAGACCACTAATTACAATAAGTAGAAAAGAGAAATGGTCACACAACATTTTTTGCTTAACAACCAAGAAGACATCTTAGCTCAGATTAAGTTTGTTTGAATATACTTTGATAACAAGGATATTATATTAAAAAATTGCAAGGAGCTCGAATATACTATTGACATTCAGAAAACCTTGATCATGTTAAAAAAACTTTGCCGTAAGAGCGATGACATTGATGATGATAATGAAGAAATTTAAGATGTTTCAAACAGATTTCTAAAATTAAGCCCTTCTAAACAATTGTATAACAATTTAAACGCAGACTTAAACAGAGATCTCTTAATGGCAACATAAAGTACACTCAGAGTAATGGCAAGAAAAAAAATTGTGAGACACATAAGCAATGTTGTGATCTCATAAGTAAAACGGATCAAAAACAATAGGATCTACTTTTGCAAGTCATTTATCATGTTCTGTGAGAATCTACGTGTCCATTGCAAGTATTTTTTATAGTACCAGCAGGATGTGGTAAAAAATTGATTAATAAAATTTATAACATATACAGTTATACAAATTATTATTGCAATGCTTACATTTGTGCGCATCTACTGGAAAAGCTACACTAGATATAGATCGGACAACTGTTTATACAGCATTGAAAATTTTCCTTTCTGTTCTTTTACCAGTACCAGTTGGAACAGTTCATTTGTACGAAAAATTATCCGATTTTTTCAAAGTAATTATCATTGATGATATCAGTATAATGGAAGTAGAACTTCTTTTGCAAATTATTAAACAATTGAAAAAATCACTTGTAACTAGATTTTAGAGGATAAAACAAAATTTTAATACAAGACTTACGACAGTTACCACCAATTGGAGCTACACCAATTTCCAAACAACCCATGCAATAAATGGTTGAATCAGTTCTCTGGCGTGATCTCAAATTTTATGAACCCACCAACTTTATGTGATAAGATAACCGAGTATTCTCTACTATACTCACAAAAAACTCGTAACAGTTAACTATTGGATCAATCAGTAGTAGCAGTTATAAAGTCTTAATTTTCAAGTAAATAGATGCCAAAAGGTTGCGTCCTAAGAAGATGAGATTATTTCACGCAAATGCATCAGTTGACGCTTAAAATAATTTTATTTTGCGTCAATCAGAGATTAAAATCATTTATACTACTGAAGATATTTTTAATGGATATCAAAATAATGAGCAAGAAGAGTTGCTGATCAAAATTTACACAAAATGTCTGCTGTCAATACCGATGATTTAATTTCTAAAATTGTACTTGTTATAAATAAATCATGTTTATTAACAACTAATATTAATATATGTAAGGTTCTTGCTAATGGTGCTCCTGGAATATTATTTATCATTGAAAGAAATATAAATGACGATATAACACGTGTATGATTAATTTCTCCTTATGTTAAAAATATTAATGAAAAAACAGAATCAGAAAGACGGCTGCAGTGTGTATTCAGTAATAAAATTTCTATAAACTGGCAGTCAATGACTTTTGTACGAGCCATTTCTTTCTTGATCAGTGTTCCTTTTATGCTGAACTATATCACTTATACAAGAAACAAACATTTTTCAGTAGACCAGCTTGTTGTCCGAGTAAAATAAAAATAATTTTCAGGTCTCCAAAAGCTTTCCATTGATCATTTTGATATTTAAAACACTTAAGAAGTAACCTTATGTCAGGATAACCTTCTTTTAAACATGTGGAATGAGCAACTAGTAAAGATGAATATACTTTGCCGCTATGTCAAAGTACAGCTTTTAAGCTATTATTACTGGAGTCTATAAAAATTCTCCAATTGTAACAATTATATGATGTACAAAATTAATGAGCTAAACTTTTTATATTATGAAAAAAAACAACACCTCCTTCTTCTTTGAAAAATTCAACGAATTGGACTTCACGATGTCTACACCAACTTAATTGGACATCTGAGTATAAGATTTTTTGTTGTTGCAGTGATCCTAAAAGTTCAGCCATTTTTTGATAAATCAAGATCTCGTAAACGATCGTTGAGCTGCATTTGGTCGAATAAAATAGGGAAACACCATTTTTTGCTTACATAGTCCTCTTATTCTAGTTCATGATCAGAACTTATTTTATCAAAAATAATATCTTTAGTATCTGAATATTCAAGTAACTGAACAACTGGTAATGAGTCCATTAAAACTACATGAACTGCCACGGTGACACTCTCAACTAAAAAATATAATACTGAATGTTTATTCTTTGCATTAATACATAAAACCTTGCGTAAACAAAAGTAACACTTGTCATGACTAGAAGGACTTACCAGAAAGTTGGAGAACTGTACCAAATTTTTGCCAGTTTTCTATTGCAACACAGCTTCAATAATTCTGAACACGTCGTGCATACTGTATTTGGAGCCTATGAACGGATTTCACTAGGAATAGAGATCTTAAGGTAACGTGAGTGAGCTGTTTTTACGAAATTGTTCGTATTGTCTTTGCTTTCTTTTTACATATTGTCCACGAATGTAACAAAACCAATCTGGATCGTTGATGCACTTTCTATAAAATTTTGTTTTGTAACAACAACAAAAATTATTAACATACATCCAAAGGAACCATTTTCTTAAAATAGCCCCAATGTAAAAAATTTCTAAAATTTAATTAGCTGTCTTACGAATTCGCACTTCAGTACAAATACACTCATGAATCCAAAAAAATTAGTTCATAATATAGATACACATGATCGCTATAAAAGCATTTACTTACTCCTGTTGCGAGTAATGCTTTACATAGTAGTTATTGCACAAGCAGAGTTAACATTATGTTTTACGTATTGCTAATTTTCTACATAAACATTATAATGTTTCTTTTTTGGTAATGACAAATCATATTGGGCTGAACACTCAATACCCGCAAATTTGTCGAGTATTATACGAGACGTCATTTTTTAGGCGGCAGTGCCCAAAAACTAACAAAAACACTAGTTAATTGATAACCGGAAATATTATCATACTGCTATAATATTCACGTTTGTTATTGATAGGTCTTGCGCAAAAAGTAGTGCAAAAACAATATTATCACTTACACACTTTCATCACTTGTACAACAATAATATCCAGAAGTCATATAGACAAACTATAGTAATGCACAAGGATAAAAATTGGTTCAAATGTAATAAGTATTTCCACAAATCAGTAATTAAGTTATGAAATGGAATTGCAGCACACTGTAGCACTCACTTGAGTATCAGGCATATGCTAATTTTGTAATTTTGCATTTTATAAGATTCTACTAGCTAGGCGGCAGTTGCAGTACTAAGTTGTTAGTAAGAAAAGTTTTTTCCTCTTAAATTTTTTTTATGCATATCAATATTACCTCATAAATAAAAATAAAAGACTCAATAAAAAAAAGCTTAAAATGACTTTATCATAAGGCAAAAGGCATAAGACAAACTAAGAGAAAAAAATTATTACGTACTGAAAACCATGTGTCTAAACTGCCACCACGCTAATAAAATCATAACGGATACAGAGTTACAAAATCAACTTATGTTTGTAACGCAGGTTAGTGCTACTATATAAAGTTTTCATTCATCCCCTAAAGTATAACAAATAGTCGTACTAAAAATCTTTTAAGAATATGAAAAAATTTTTTTTTCTAATTTTCGAGGTCTAAAATGATCAAACAATACACCAAACTGTTTTCTGTTGGAGTTCTTTGAGGTTGAAAGAAATCAGTAATGTTCTTGACAAAAAATTCGTATACATTTTCAACCAGTAATTAAGAAAACGTGAAAAAAGGCTTAAATTATGATTTCTGGCCGTCCAAAACTATTTAAAATTAAGTAGAATAGTCTAATTAGGGTGGTTTTAATCATCTGTTGCTACTACATTGGTCTGCCATTCTAAGATTCAGAAAGAAGCCCGATGTCGATGAAAGTTTTTTGACTACGCTTTAGTTTGCACCCATGAAAGATTTACTTTGACTTACAAAATTTTTGACACAACTTTTATCCAGTTGACAAGTCAGTTCGTAAAAAGGGAATGAAGTTAAAAATTTCATAACTCAAATACAAATAATCATATCCAGAGTGTTAGAAACAGGAATGTTACAGGAAGAGCAATACTTAACAATAGTATTATTAAAAATGCAAAAAAAAAAATCGAGTTATGGCATAACCTTAAAAACACGTAAAAATGTCTATTTTTGAACATTGTAGTAAGGGTAACTTAACTTTGGACCTGATAGGCTGACTCTAATGACGGACTTAGTTTTAGCACACCAAATTGCTTCGTACTAACAAGAAATTATCAAAAAAGCTTGTTTTTTATGGTCTGTGCTATTTTTTTTAAGTTATATCTCATGTCATATACTTCATATTTATTTCTTTAAAACATACAGATTTGTTTTTAAATTACAAAAATCAAAAGATCAGCGATCTCAAGCAAACGAGTGGTATACCTGATTTTGCAATTGCATAACATGTTTCGTTTGGAACAAGCTGCCGTCGCAAAACTCGAGCTACGCGTGCAACCTCAAACATTCTTAAACAACGCTTATCTTACAATCCGTTCGCATAAGTACACCAAATAATGCGATAAATCAGGAACTTCAACATTCTTTACTGCGCTTGTACACAAGAAATATCATACACAATTTTGACAGCAAGTTGTACTTATTCTAAAATCCGAAAAATCAGCTGTTTTAACCATCAATTTCTGTGGAATTGTTGCATCACGACTGTGCTCGTATCAGCTAAGGGTAATTAGGTTAAGCTTCTAATTGGTCGTTTAAATCTCTAACTTGACGCGTGCTCCTTCAAGGCAAGAGTATAAAAATTCCTCGCACATAAAAATATTCGCCTTTTCTCTTTTATCAAGTGCTCCAAAGTAGCTATAAAGGTTGGAGAGTGAGTTCTGTTGCTTTTTTTAAGTGGATGTAAGACTTATTTTGGTAATTAGGCTACGTGTTAAAAGCTTGCATTTCATGCTAACGTAAGACTTAGTTTAGTGACTAAGCTGTGTAAGAAAAGCTCGAGCAAACCAGAGCACTGTAAGCTCGCCCAAAAAGTAAATCAAGGAGAAACAAGAAAGAAAGGACCGTCGACTTGGGTTCCAACGTTAAAAGCAGAAGCCTAATTATTGTCATCGTCATGAGTGCTCTCGTGTAGGATTAAGAACATCGTTGCGGTCAACCTTGTAAGATCTTGCAACTGCGTGCGTGCAAGCAGCAGTTAACCAATGATCATACAAGTAAGTTAAGTTAAAGAAACTATAGATTGTCTAACATTGTGAATGCGAACCTGACACCTTATTATTTATACCGTTTGTAAAGTTAACTGTTTTTGGCTCTACTAAATTTATTAAATTATCAGATAAGACATAAATTGGTAGTTGATTAAATTAATTTTCTTAATTTAAAAACATTTCAATGGCTGAATTATATGAAACATTTCAGGATCTGATAATTCTAATTGATTGACACATAATTCTTACCTTACGAAATAACTTGAATATCAAGAAAAAATAAAACAGACACTGTATGGAAAGACCTTTAAAAGGACGTAAAATAAAAAGACGAATTAGATACACTAATACCGTATGCCATAAGACAGAAACTCTAGCTGTAAGTCAACGTCAGCTCAGCGTGCATCACTTCATACATATCGCTCGGTGAAACCTAACACAACAACTCCAAGTCAACGATTTTAGAGAAAAGTATACTGTAAGTAGAAGTAAATAAGGCCTTTGGGCTGATGGCTGGTTCCTGACAAACAAAAATTAAATTAATTTGTTAGTAGACCGAACCTACGAGTTTCACCCTTCACTTATAGAATTTTGGACGTAACATTAATATAAAAATATGAAGTTCAGACTACTAAAGGTAATGAAAATTTATAATCAAATCCCGCTGAGATCAATAACGTATTCCTGGATGTTAAACATTTGTCAGAGGTCCAGAGACAAACAGCTGGTTTAAAAATTTTTTTATTTAATCTTGAAATACTAATGAACTTAATTTTTTTTCCTGTATTTTCTATCATGTTAAAAGAAAAAAAAAATCATTTTCTTGCTATCTATACTTTAGATATTGTCTTCAAACTCAAAGCTAAATACAAAATTTTTCAATTTTACGATAACAAATACGTCAAGATCTTAGCGTTGTAAGGTAATACAATAATTTGGTAGGTTACAATTTTATTAAAAAAGTAAACATAATTAAGTTGCAACTTACTCCAGAGAATACTAACAATGTTAATTGAATACTAGTTTCAGTTATTAGTTTAATTGAATGAAATTAAAACTTACAGTTAATTTCTCCGTACCCCATTATATTAGGTAAAATCCAAAAATATTAATTATTTAGTAATCTTATGTTATACAGCTTTAAGTATTTAAAACATTATTATTTTAAACCAAAATTTTTTATTTTATCTTTAAATTTACTCATTCTTTGTAAGTCTTATCCTATCCCAGAATAAATATACAGGCTTCAGTCATGTGAAAATCGATGTTTTAAGATTGGATTTTTAACTAAAGATTATCGAATAGAAAAAGATCTTATTCTTTAATACTTATATGCATATGTCTATATTGTAGTAGTCAGATGTCTTCTGCAGGTCATTATGTTACCATGGGTTTCTTCTAAAAAAAGATTTTGAGTAGAATTTAGTAGATGTTTGCGAGCATGGATAACATTATAAAATAATGACAACATCTGTAGATTACGCTACGCGGTATTGCATCAAGAAAAGAAAGCTAACTTTAGAATATAGTTTTTTCATAAGAAATTCATTATTTCTAGATTATAGTGTATTTAGAACTTGACTTATAGAAAACCGATTTAAGAATGATTAGAGAATTGTATTAAGCTTCTGCACATAGAACAGAACTGTACTCTGCTTAAAACTGTTTAATAATAGCTTTTGCAAAGTCTGTACAGTCTATTATTACTAAAAGCTCTTGTAAAGTACCTTACGAATACTTTTAATGGTATACTTGCATAAAAACGTTAGTTAAAATTTACTTTCTAAATTATACTAGAATCGTTAGTTCCACATATTCTTCGTAACCATAGTTGTTGCATTTTTCTTGACGATCACCATAACTATACGTACTGTAGACTGAAAAAAAGAGAGCCTACAGGAAGCAGTGAGCTAAAGACAGCTATAGATAACCTCAAAGCTCGCTACATTGACAACATCCTGGAGCTTTTTGCAGCTTCCACAACCTGCAAACCGTTTTGTCATCTAGTATCCTTTAAAGATTAAATTTCTTGAGACCTTAGAGCCTTTGCTCTTCAGTTTTAACTACTTAACTTTGTTGTTAGTAGTAGAATAAATTTATGACACTTGTAAAAATGGATTTTTTTTTTTTAGTGAAAAATTTACGTAAAGTTTAAGTAAAATTTTTGAAAAAACATCATTTTTAAAATTGATTGCAAGACGTATTGTTTAGTATTTATTGAGTTATTTAATTAATGTATGATGTACATTTATATAGTATTAAGAAACCAATATGGTCATCAAGATATTAAATGTTGTACTTAAAATAAGAAATTAAACTTAAGTTTAGGATATACCACATTAAAAAATAAATTTTTCTTGAGTATTAGATTTACTATGGCCAAGTGGGTAAGACATTAGATTGAGGATCTTTCAGACCACGTTCAAATCTTTTTACTAAATGTTGTAAATGCTTTTTTTAAACTATTTACAATAGCTATTTTCACTTCTTTTGTACAAAAAAAGCTTAAAAATTCTAAAGGTCAAAGGTTATACGTATTCCTTTTTTAGTTGCTAGGAATTTTACTTGATATCGTGTTAAATATTATGCAAGAAATCTTGCAAGAAATTCTACACGACATTCTATATGATTTTGTGTAGAATATGTTATAGGATATGTTAAATGCTATTTTGCATGATATCACGCATAAAATTAATTACGGGATCATTCGTTGATTACATAAAGAAACGCTTCTAACAAACACTTTATTCAAATATTTTCTTACCAAATGTCTTGTTGACTGATCATTCCCATCTGCAAGACGTCTTTAAGAAATTTGGAGATGAAATTTTCCGACAATGCTTTTTAAATGACCTTAAGAAATCTTTAAGGTATCTTTGACAAGGAATTACTAAAAGTGTTTAAATTGTGCATACACTTGACGCAGAAAAGTAATGCTTCGTAATTCATTTTTTGAAATTGTAAACCTGGCTCATTTTTTAAGACTTATTTTAAAATTGTTAACTTTTATGCCAAACTGACAGTACTAAAAATAAGGTTTTTAAGCTATTAGAATCCAAAAATTATTTGCAAAATACGATATTTATATCTGACAAAACTCCTTACTAACTCTTACGGCTTAGGTTATAATGAGTTAGGCCACAAAGCACAAAAAAGGATATACGTCTACTTATAGTATAGTCTTTTCATATTCAGGAAAAAAATCAGTGGGTGCTTGATCACTTAATAATAGAGTTGGAACTCAGTGGTAATCTATGTCAGACAATATATTATTATATAATTATGTCTTCCTATATTATAGTGTTATTTTGACGAGGTAACAACCTCCCCCATCAGCTGCTCCTCACTGATAGAGAACCTCCCTTTTAAATCTTTTCTTGAAACAAGGAAAATTTTTCTTTATTTTAACGGGTTATTAACGCATAAAAATATTGATTAAGCTACTAAATGTTATAATTTAACCCCCTTGACGTTCTCTTCCCAGTCCTTTCCTCAGCCGCTCCACAGCCCTCCCTCAAGCTCCCCTTAAATTAAGGCAGTATTTTTTTCATTTAAAAATAAAACAACTCCAATCACATATTTAATATTCCCGTCGACACCCCTCTTTTCCATTCCACTTTTCCTTACATGAGCTCCTAAGTCTAATCCTCTTTTACACTTGTCTCCCTAATCCCCCTCATCCCTCCTTAATTTGTTACTACACCTGTTTGCCCTCCTTATTTTCTTTCAACGCTTTCTTTGGACCCTCATCAGACGCTTTTACTGCCTCTTCTTTGACTTTGACATTAGCTCTCCCCACCCCTTTATTTCTTATCTCGCTTTTCTTAAGCGATTTCAACATTTTTTTTGAAATAAGCCATTTTCTTTAGGCTACCTGTTTTTTGTACAGAATCAGTACTTTGAAGTGTAGGAAAGTTAAACGATTAACGAATCTTGTCTCACATTGCAAGAATCTAATATATTTAAGAGCAGGATTATCTAGATAAAAAACAAAACTATCCGTAAAACAGATATTACATTTATTACAACAAGAGTATTTTTGAATGTTTAATGATTGATTCTATTAAATATTCTTAAACGTTTTTATTATGTTACAGCTTTGACTTCAGTTAATATGAATTTTTAACTGAAAAAAACGACTATTATTTCCTAGGAAGACAATATACAATCTTACAAAAACAGCGTTTATCTAAATTTATAAGTCTTATGTGTTTTTTAGAATAAATCAAAGTCTTATAGCAGGGTAGGGCACAAAGCGTGCAGAGAACAAAGCTCTCTAGTGAATTTGTATTCCTGTATTATAAGGTTTACTGAGAAAAGCATTCCACATAAACTTTAATAGACTTCCCAAAGCTCACCACTCACCCCCTACACATCCCCCTCCGACCACTTACAAAGTTAGGTACAATTCTGTCATTCTTTACTCATTTATAAACCTTGTGAATTTTTTCTAGACCTCTAAAACCCCACTTGACCCCCCCCCCACTTTTGCAGAACCTGACTAAAACCCTACCGATGTCAATAAACCATGATATGGAGACATACGTGTGCGTAGGATTAATGTACGTATTTATGTGTGTATACATATAATATACATATGTTGACTTCTTTTTGATTTTTGAACCATTAATATATATTCCTATAAAAAATCTTATAAAATCTGAATTCAATACACTGTGGATGTATTTTAAATATCTTAGTGCAAAATGCAACTTCTTTAAAATTATTATTTTCTTAAAAAATGTTAACTTAATCAGTCCTTTAATTTCTTTCACATTTTATTGCATTGTATACTTATTAAAACTGAAAACTAAACTAAGATTTTCAGAATTAATATGGTAACACAAAAGCACTAGTTTTTACAATATGTTAATAATTAGTACATTATAATCCATTGATCTTATAGCCTGTAAATACATTTAAACATGAAAATTATCATTTCTTAAATTATTCTGGAGGTTTGTTGTGTAGAACACGCAGGGAAACGATGTTACACTAGTATGTTTTTATATATAGCCTCCTTTGACACATAGTTATTTGATAAGGATGCCAATATATTACCCTACATTACCGAGGTCCCTACAAAGCCTTCTGAAAGCCCCCCTCAACCCTCCCCCACAAAACAAGGAAAAAGCCTTTTTGTTTCTCTGTAAATTTAAAACAAAAATTTGTGCAAACGATCCCACACCCCCCTTTACTATCATAACAAAGGTAACCTACCTAAATTTAGTGGGCATTTTGTAACCCTCTACTACCTCCCACAGAAACTTCAAATATTAAAAAAAAATCTTAAAATAATCCTGTTATTATAAAACCATGTAAAAAAAAGCACATGTTGGGGTAATGTGCCAACCCTACAGCCCTCTCCTATATCTTCTCATAGAAAATTAAAATCAACTGTAAACATACTTAATTGTTGGGTCAATATGAAAAACTTACCCCCTCAGCCACTCTACACCTCCGTGATTAACTTACAATTTTTTTTAAAATGACTTTATAATAAGGATAAAGGGATTGGCCAGCCCCCTTTATAAAAAAGAAAGAATTTTACTTGAAAATGTGTAATTTTTTGTATTTCTGGACACCTTACCTGTACGGTACAATAACTTTAGTTTGTATTTTTTTTCCTGAAGTTTCTGTCTAAGCAGTAATAAATTTAATAAGCAATAATATTTATTTACGTAAGAAGTGCGGAAAAGACAATTTCCCGCACGAGTCGTAATTGACTCGCACGAGTGGCCAGAGTTGACGGGAACAAGTGCTAGTTGAGCACACGAGTGCGTAGCACGAGTGTGATCGAACGGCACGAGTGACCATCACCAGCCACGAGTGCGAGTCTATCACACGAGTGCGGGAAATCGTCCCACACGAGTTGCGTACAAGTTTTTTCCGCCATCGGGTGGTTTTGGGAATCTGGTATTTCCTCGGGCAAAAAAGCAGTTTTCCGATACGCGTTCGAAAAATCTTTTTTTCGAACCTCGTTACGGACCTCGCCTTCTGCTCGGGTTGCAAACCTCTCAGTTCACAAACAAAGACTTTTCAAACTCGCAGGAAAACTACTATTTTACAAAAGTGTGCGAAAAATATGTGCTTTCCGAACTAATATTAGTGTGAAAAATCGATTTTCCTACATAGTATGCGGAAAATATTTTCCGCACAGTGTGCGGAAAAGGTGTGTGGCAAAGGTTTTTCCGCACAGTGTGCAGAAAAAGTGTGCGACAAAAACTTGTATGCAACTCGTGCAGGACGATTTCTCGCACTTATTACGTACATAACTATTATTTAGTACATGTAGTGTTTTTAAATTACTTGGGACAACTCTTCGTCAATGATAGTGGCGTTCAAAGCATGCAAATCCTGGATTACAATAAATTTTTTATTTATTTATCAGAAGTATTGGTAAAACTGTCAAAATTATCATGTTGTCATATTTTATCATGAAATTCATTGCGTTCATATTTTTGACAATATGATATTTTTATGAAAAATTGTCAAATAGAATAAAACTTAAGAATGTTTAAATATTATGAATTAATTATAAATTAAAGTAGGGGATGAAAAGCAGAGCGTGCAAGGGGACGTAGTGTGTGTGAGTGGGAGTGTGTGTTAACTTATATTATATAGTTTTTTACGCAAGGCATTCTATGAAAACCACATAAACCACAATACAGCCCTATTACGAGACACATACTTTGACAAAACTACCAAATTGTAAGATAATATTTTTACGAATGTATGGTAACAAAAACATACCTACTATGAACCATTAACATCAGTGTTCTGAAAAACGTACAAAATTAGTCAATTAACACATACCTTACGTTCCTCATATATGACTCAGTCCTCGTACGGCTTATCCCAATCATGCATGTACAAAAAATTCTTCAAACCTTCAACAAACGTACAGCATTTTTAAATACATTTTGAATAAACGGTTACCCGAAATCAAAACAATCTATTTACAAATCTAATAAACATTTTTTTAAAACGTGTACGAAAGATGCAACTTTAGTAAATAATATAATGTTTTAACCTTACCATAAATTTCTATTGATAATGTGTTAATGTTGTACTAATGTTAAATTATGTAAATTATTTAAAAGCACAAAATATACATACGACTACATTCCTAGAGGAAGTGAAAGAGCATACATTGAAATACAAAAATGAAAAAACGAGCCCACGTAGTAAAATTATAGTTAAAAAAAAGTTTTTTTCAAGTTAAGTTGAGAAAAACTTTTTCTAAATGTTTTCAATGACCTATTCCCGTAGTTATTCTGAACTCGAACAAAAGTTTTGCCAAACTTTATTTATACTTTTTAAAAAAATGTGTAAAGTAATTTTTTTTTATTTGAAATAGTAAGAAGTTCAAAATAAGGTTTGATATGGTTAAGGGTTAGTTTAAATAAAGCTATCCACACTTTATTTAAATTTTTTCAAAAGTTTATAATTGAATTTTTTTTTCCTTGAAATGATAAAAAGTTTTTAAAAAGTTTTTATCAAGTTTGGGGGAGTTAAAAAAGAGTTCGTCAAACTTTGTTGTTACTTTTTCAAAACGTTATGAGAAATTATTTTTAGTATGATAAAAAGTTTTTAAAAAAATTCAAGCAAGTTTAAGGTAAGTATTTTAAAATTCTTATTTGCGTTTATTGATAATTCTTTTGAATATCCATCTTCAAGTTTAAATAAGTATGAATAACTTTGCTAACAATTTTTTTTTTAATTAACCGAATATTTTCTAGCAACATTAATTTTATTTGTTTTGTTATTGATTCTCAATAATCAGTTTTTTAAACAAACTTGAGTTGTTTGCTATAATTTTTCTCCTAAATTTTGAAACTTAAGAAAGTAACATTTAAATTAAAAATACACATTTTAACATAACTTAAACTATTGAACGAAATCCATTTTTCTTGTCTTTGAATAGTCATAATCATTAGCTTTTATCCTCTTAAGCAGTTGTGGTTTTTCATTTTTTTGTTTTTTAGATTTAATTAACTCGTTTATTTGGTTTATTCTTTCAAGATATTTTTTTCCTAACTGCTTCTTTTGTCTAATTAATTTTTTTTTTTAATCTCAGTTCCTTTTTTCTTTATCTTGTTTGGGGTCTGTATTGCTGTTTTTTGTTTTTTTAACATTGTCTTCCTGAACGACATTGCTTTTTTTTTTGCACTTTTGATTTTCTTGTCAATTTTTTTGGGAATTCCATCTCTATTTTTCGAATAAATTTTGGGATTTCGAAGTGATGCGCAAAGAGATGTCAAGCATTCTCTGTATACATTTTCTATAGGAGATACTATTTCTTTGTGTGAGTTGTGACAAATGCTGAAGAATTGTCTAAAATACTAGATTGTATTTTCTTTATTTATTAATAATTAGTGTCTTATAACTGTTAAAAACTTAAATCACCAAATACATCTTCATAAAATTCTTTTGGAATTGGATGCCTTATGTTCTTACCAGTCAGTGACATTTTCCTCAAGGCTTCCTTTCCTATTATTTTAAACATCAAACACATTACTATTTTTTTCGGATGCTTGCAAAGAGATTCAATACAAACATCAATCTTTTATCTCTGCAATTTCATTGTTGAGCTTTTTTAAATTGGAACCTATACATCACAAATAAACGAAATAAATTATTAACAAAAAGTTTTATAATCATAAAAAATATTGCATGGTACAGAACTTACTACACTTTGATTCGTATCAGACGGATTGTTTTTAGATTTAGAGCCATTATTGTAGCTGCTCTCAAAATATTCATTTCATTTATTTAAACTTTATAATATGTCATTTTTATTTGTATTATTTATTTTCATGACGCTAGAGTCAATATTAACAGTTTTTACGGTTTGTGAGATTAGAAGCAATTTTTTAACGTCATTGACTAAGACTGTGAAATAGGTCATTCAAAAATAATATTGTATTTCTAAAAAAAAAATTAAAAAAATTTTTGCAAGTACTTGTTGATAATAGATCACATTTACAAGATTGTTTCTTGGTGTTTTTTTATTTGAAATCGGTGTGCTTCAATCAATCTCAGTCAATAATAAATCATTTTTATTTGCAGTTTAAATGCCATTGATGCCAAAACTGAATAAAATCATGATTTTTTACAATGAATTTTAATTTCAATTTTTGGCAACTTTAAAAAAATATCAAAAGTCAGGAATTTAAGTTTTGTTTTTAAATATATATTTGAGTGCACTATGTCCTATTCTGGGAACTCAGCTTTTTTGGTGAGACAGGGGTGGGAAAGGAAAGGGGGAGGTTTAGGATACTGCTTCCCATCCTTTAAAAGAAGTCATAATGGTAGAGAAATGACTGATGAAGAACCGATTCCGAAACGTCCTCGTGTAATGAAAGCACACACCTTAATAACGCTTTTTGTAACAAAAAAGAAACAATTTATTTCAATTCGCAAAATCGATTAGTAAAGAAAAGAAAATAATCAGTGAATCAAACGGATACCCATCCATGTTCTGATTCGTGCCCCACACTGTTTAATTTCGTTGATGTATGGAACTATGTATTCACAGCTGCACTACCATGTCAGTTAAAACTACATACTTTAAATATAATAAGTAATTTGAGCTTTGATAAAAAAAAAAAAAAAAAAAAGATAACAAAAATCATTTTGTAGACTTAATACGCTAGGATAATGAAAATAAAATTATAATTTTAGTAGAAACAGGTCTAAATAAAACCCTTCTAAAATTGAAATTACTTGTTTAGCAATACGATGCAGTTTTAATAGTCAACTTGGTTCAATTTATCATTTTTTTGTTTTTTTTTCTGTTTCATTACTGTCTTCATCATCAGTATCTTTTTGTTCTGTGCTTCCATCAATCTCTTCTTGTTCTGTGGTTTCATCTTTTTTTTATAACTCTCGTCCAATTGAAAAACAGCTGTTTCTTTCAAGACTTTCCCATCTTGTGCCTTCTTGACATTTGTTTGAATTTTTTTCATATTTCTTACTGTTTTCTTGTCGTCACGTTTTTTTTTCAACAGAACAGACGTGCTCAAAGACTCATCATCAGGAGGTAGAACAATTCCTTAGCTCATTACAGAGTAGAAGTCAAGTACTTCTTTATCACCTAAGAAATTTTACATGTACGCCATGGCTTGAAAACTACCAGGCAGCTCAAGCCCCAGCGAGATGCCGATACGCCACCTGCACGAGTTCGAGAAACCAAGAGGTAGCGTGTCTTCCCCCTTCCCCGTTTTCGTGTGTCATGCTAGGGCTTGCGAGTGCCGGTAGGACGCTGGGACAAGGTCCAGGAGTAGAGGAGAGAACTACGAGAGTGAGTGAGAAAGAGGGTGAGGGTATACGAGCGCAAGTAAGAAAGAGAGAGAGAGTGCAAGGGCACGAGAAGTCGCGGGTGCATACTCGAGAGTGCCAGATTTTGGGGTGTTCACAAGTTTCCGTTCTGGGAGGATAGAGGGGCATAGCCGAGTGAGAAAGTAAGAGAGAGAGAGAGAAAGAAAGAGAGAAAAAGGACTGGGACGAGGAACGAAAGAGGAAAAGGGTTAGGTTACCGGGAGACAGAGAGTGCAAAGAAAATTCGGACGAGAAGGAAAGGGTGGTGGGTGAAGTAAGTAAGGTTATGTGTTTAGCAAGGAAGAGACAGTGGCGAGAGGTTGTGTGTGAGGGCATGCGCGAGTGTGTGTATGTGCGTGATGTGGCCAGGAGCGCGTTAGGGCAGTGGCCCCTCCTGGTCTCAGGACCCTGAACGCGCGCTCGTGGTTCGCACAGTGAGTCGAAACCACTATATCGCCGTTGAGGAATTAACTTGTACGACAGGGCGAAGAGTTTGGTTAAGCAATTTCCTTTAAACTAAAGTGATTGTCTCCCCTTTATTCTCTCTTTCCTTAGAAGGACAGAAATCCTGCGCAGACCCCCCCTTTTTCATTACAGGTGCAGAATTTTCAGAAGACAAGAGAAAAAGAGGAGATGGACGGAATATGTAACATCCACGGCTTTGTTACCACCCCCTTCCTTTTTTTCTCTTTTTCCCTCTTTACAGATACAGGAGTTCAGCGTGACAAAATAACATCCCAGTGTGGGGACCGGTGCGGGATTTGGTGATTTTCTCTATAGTGCGTGTTTCCCCCAAACTAGTGATAGGTGGCGTGAGTGAGATAGTGGAAAAGAGGGCATAGGTGTAGAAGAGTGAATGTGTATCACTAGTGGACTTCGCGTTGTAAGCCAGTATGCGAGCCCTACAATTACCAGGGAACTAAGTAATTAAGCAACAGGGTGACCAACCCTGCTTCGGGGGAGAAAACATGCCGGCAGAAACCATCACTTTATGCGTGACATCTACCTCCACCATGATGACCTACATCGTGACCAGGCCCATTACAACCTCATATTAGGAAGGACATCCGATAGGCCCGTTCGGAGATCTTATTAAACCCCCGAACACTCACTATATACCGTATCGTAAGCCCCGGGTGATCGGAGACCAATTCCTGGTTCCACCCTGGATAGAATATTATTCACTACAAGACCTAAACACGTTGATGCAGAGCACTGGGATCCCTGGACTAGTGGGCTTCTAATTTAAAGCGCAGACATCGGTGTACGCAGGTAGCGCGGCGTTCTTATTAGATCCCCTTGCTCCACTAAAAAGGGATCCAGATGCACCCACAGGAGGCACAAATTCAAGAGTTCATAAGGACGACCCAAACAGACCCACTCCCCTGCCTCGCCGTAAGCTGGTCATGGAATTGGGAAACCAAAGACCCTAGCCCACGGACCTACCCATAGAGGAACATAGACCCAGAGGACTTCTGGACTGCTAGAAATTGGAGTAAGTTTAAAAGGGGCTTTCCACCAAAACAGGACCCTAGGCCACCGGCCAAGTCCAGGGTGACCTGGCAGGACTTTCAGGGCGAAGGGAGACTACTTTGAGTGGACGATCCGCCACAGGGCCCACATAACCCGAAAGAGGAGGACT
Organism: Copidosoma floridanum; assembly: GCF_036245765.1. Lineage (NCBI taxonomy): Eukaryota > Metazoa > Arthropoda > Insecta > Hymenoptera > Encyrtidae > Copidosoma > Copidosoma floridanum. The sequence continues at coordinate 8,013,472 of NW_028321894.1, forward strand.
ATAACGAGGAAAGTGGTGAGTCAACCTCCCAACGATAATCTCAATATCAGAAGCCGAGATACGTCAGCTTCTTTCTGAAAAACTCAACTAACCTCACACTGGCAAACGAGGACCACCACCAGATGCTGGCAACCGCAAGGACCAAAGGCCACCGGGCGCTCATAGCAAGGAAGCCACTCAAGCCGAAGCCGTCAAAGCTTTTCAGAATTGGGGACTGTGCTATACGGGTAAAGAGCGGGCGGAGGACCCTGAGGACTTTTTGGACCGTTTACAGGACTGTCGGGCCAGCGTGGGGATAAATGATCACGCCCTCCTGGGAGTTTTGCCATGCGTCCTGCTCAAGCAAGCAGCGCGCTTGTTGAGAGCTAACAAACTGGACCTTGCTAGCTAGAAGGTATTCCACGAGTCATTTTAGAGTTTGGTAGAGTATACTAGAAGGAGAATATACTCCAGGATTCGTACGCCCAAAAGCAAGGAAAGATGTTAAAGGATTTATGTCTCCTTAACCAACTTCCGATACATTGCCTACAAGCTAAGAGTCCCCTTGTCGGAACGGACTCTGGCTGACAAGGCCTATTGAAACCTTCTACCGGAATACCGAAGAGCCATAGCAGACAAAGTGATCTGCCACCTGGAGGACATAGAAAACCACGGACGGCGTTGAGAAAGTTAAAAGGACTTCAATGGACGGTATCACCCTTCTCCAGGCATGGAAACCATACACGTCCAAGGGGGTGGCCTATCTAAACCAAACGCCGTGGACCAAGATATCAGAAATAACTGAAGTGACTAAATGACTGGAGGGGTTGAATCAAGCTCCTCTTAGCGGTAACATTTAGACCGATGATTATCAGGGACGCGCTCTTGGCCACCGTACTTATGATGGAGTCATTTTTCTCTGACCCTACATGCATCAAGAGTTACGGCGTACGAAAACACACACACATGTACTTATTAAATAAGAATTTGTAGCATCTTCCCACATATGTATATATGCTTGCAATCACCGCACCGGGAATATGTACCAAAAGTATCGTCGTCTATTGTTGTAAACAGCACCGCGTCCGAGTGTATGTGTATGAGTGGGAGTATATGTGTAGGAGTAGGAGTAGCTTGTATGACTGTCGATACCTATGTACGAAAATATCGGGCAGCAATGCACGAGGCTGCACTAATTAGTGGGCCTAACACGTCACTTCTGTAGTGGCATTCAAGCAAACCAGATCTTCCAAATTTTTTGCGATTATGCTAGTTGAGCAAGAGAAAATCAAGAGAGAAGGAGAAAACCACGAGGAGAGCCAGCGATCACGATCAGCCAGCCGTACCTGTCCTGGCGCCTGACAACCGAGGAACCATCACCGCCGTCATTAGTTGTCAAGCGAGGTCCAGGTCACCAGCTGAGTTAGCCACTAAAGGAAAGAGTACGATGGTAAACCTCGAGGCAAAGTAGCGTGTAGTGTTGTCGCGAGAAGTAGTGCGTGAGAGCGTGTGTGTTTGTGCATGTGTATCGGCCGCGCGTAGCCAGGGCGAGCTGCGGGAGCTGGCCCCTAGGATCGAGCCTTAAAGCGATCGTAAGAGTGAGAGCGGGTGATAAAGAAGCGTGATTGTCGGAATTGGTGCCGTGGCCTAGCTCCAGATTGCAACGAGATTTTTCAGGCCTAGACGCCCGTGTACGTGTAATAACGATTGAAGTGAACCTAATAATACGAGAAATCCGCATTTCGTGTCGTTATTTGTAGGCCATTTTCAGACACCGTTTTGTTTCAGGTCGTGGGGCTCGTTTCTCCCTAGAAGAGTAGCTAACTTCCCGACAGGCTACCCCCAGCGGGAGTTTCTCTAGGTAAGAGTCTCCAGGAGCCAAGCTGAGTTTGGCTGAACCACGAGCGTCGTGAAGCGGTAGTATTTTTCGCGTTTTAGGTGCAGTGCCATTTGCATCATTACCAGTGCAGACATCGGTGATAATCTTAGTGTCTTTGAGCGTTGCTTTGTGACCGCCCGGGCCAGGACACTCTACGTATCGCAAGGCAAGAAAACACAACGTCACAAAGTTGCCCTCGACGAAAGGCTATTTAGCCAGGGAACGGGAATTGGTGTACAAGCGCGCAAATTAGTTTCTCTCTGTTTACAAATTTTTTTAGAATTGCCGTGAGCCACGAGTAAATGTGTCGTGGGTAGGATAGTCGCTTTCGCGTGTTATCAGTGTCATCGCGTATTTTATTCAGTATTAGTGGAGTGGCGTAGCGTTCGTAGTGGATGCAGGAGTATTTTCTGTGCGTTCACCGCTTCACCGCGTTGATCAGAATTTTTTTTTTGAAACCACCAAAAATTTACCGGTTTTTAGGAGTGTTTGGGTAAGGTGGTGCCAAGTACGAGCGTGAGTCGAGGGAGTGGAGAAAGAGACGTATAGTCAAAGAGTGAGAGAGAGATGCAGTTAAAATTGGGAAAACTAAGCGTGTGCGTGAATGGGACGGGCTTTTCGATAGTACCTAATTTTCAGGTAAACGATTTAGCTGCTCTTTTCGTTGCGTTTTGTTTTTCTTGTGCGTGAAACTTTTACTTTTCAGGTATGAGTCACGGCCATCCTGGAGGCTGTTTGCGTTTAATTGCGTGCGTGATTTGTTTACAGGAGGAGAACAAGGCCTAACGTGACTCGTCTTGTACATATATATATAACGGCAAATATAGAAAATGATATATATATATATGTATGTATTTATCATTTTCTATATTCACCGTACAAATAGTATTTAATTTCTGTTTTATTTTCTTTTTCTCTCTTCTTTCTGAGCATTACCTTTCCTTCTATTCTTTCACGTTTTCGTCCGAGTATTAGGAAGTGCGTACCGCGTATGTGATAGTACCGTTGCTGTAATAAATATTTTGTGACAAGTAACTGGTGCCGTATACATTAAATTTGAGGAAGAAAATTGCGCGGGTCTAAATCGATTTTTTTTTGTGTGCCCGTGTTGGTAGGTTGAAGATATAGATTTATAGATCAATCGGGGGAGAAATCATTTTCCATTGCGTAGCAACAAGTCAAGCGGAGTTAGCGTCAAGCTCACGCATCAAACGTTGCGCAGATGAATCGTCCACGTGATATTGTGCCGGTGCGGTGGAACCGCAGTTACATGCCGAGATCATGCGCGACGTGGTGCACACCCGCGAGCAGAGAGCTTTTTGGCGGGAGATCCTTACGCTTTCCGTAGAAATGATGTTACCCCAGCTGGACGAGCGGGGACTGACTTTAGAGGGCGACGAGTTCGCGCTTCGAGACAGACTGTTGCGATATCAAGTGCTCGAGCTGGAACCAGTCCACGAGCTCATCCCGCGGTACAAGTGTAATTTTGCGCAAGCTGGATCCAAAGTTGGTGACGAGTCAATCAAGGGGGCTGAAGCTAGTGATTATTTGCGGGTGTTAAGGCCTAGCGATAAGCCACGAGGGAGTAGTGCAATGAGCAACACTCGTCGATGGGGGAAGCTGTAAGACAGGGGGAACTGTAGAGACCAGTGAGGGTAAATAGGACCATTCTGTCCACCGAGAAGATACCGCTCAAAGATACGGCGTACAAAACCACGACAAAGGTGATTAATGGTGGCTGGGACACCGAGAGTAAATTTATCACTCAATCGTAACGAGCGAGAGCTTAGCACCTGGGATCCGAGCTTTTCACGTGTCGTGAGAACGCAAACCTTGGAATTTATTCCGCTAATGTGCCCCGTGCCAGTATCTACAACCATGACGGCCATGACGGTTTATACGTCCCCAGTCATGGCGGCGTCTGTCGCGCCTCATCGACAGATTTTTTCCCTTCAGGGTCAAGCTAACATGCGCATCGTGGGCTCGTTGCCTCCCAGTGATACCGGAAAAATCGACCTTGAAGTTTTCGATGTGTTTGATCAAATTAGGAAGATGCAGGCCATGGGAGGAGGGGCCCTTCGTAGAGCAGCAGGGAAAAATTGCCTAGGAGCCGCTACGGGCGGACAAAGAGACATCACCGCCAACCAGGGGGGGGTTTCTGCTAGTCAACTCGGATGCGCTGGCGTTAGCGTTCCCCCTGTTGCCTCGGACCCGTGTACTGGAACTTAATGCTCCACTCAACCGTAAGCAAGGCACGCTTGCGCAGCGTCTAGCGATCACCAAGGAGAGTCAGTAATTCTATCAAACCGTGGCAGAATTGGTGAACAAATCTCCAGGTCCAGGAAACGCTGCAATGAAGGAGAATGTGCTTAGTGACCAGCACCTCCATGAAACGTATGCGCAAGCGATGGCTAAGTTACGGGGACTCAATCCGCGTCGTAAAAAATCGGATCGCAAGACTGAGGCCTTCTGGCTTCCCCAGAAGCAGCTACCATCGGGAAAGCAGCTGACGCAGCCATGTGTGCTTGGGAAAAAATTTGAGGATGGGGCAGAGCGCGCGTATGATGGAGACGATTTATTGACCAATGGTGACCACCCACACCACCAGATAGCGAAGGCTGGATCTTTGTCTCTTCTCACCGTTTGAGGCTGAGAGGTCTTACAGCGAAGTCAATGGGAGCCCAAGTCCCCAGCCCTCAGGGCCAACGATTCTCGCCAGACCTCAGTGAAGGCCGATCAGACCGGAGAAGATGCGGAACGATTGGAGGGAAGAATGGCACCCTCGAGTCGGTGAGCGAGCGTTGTGCGGTCAGTCAAGCTTGGATAGTGAGAGTGAAGCAGAGTTCAACAGTCGGTGGGCCAAGGATCATAAAAAGCGACTTGCCAATAGATCAAAGCGTGGTCAAGCTGAGAGACCGGCTGAACTACGTAAGAACCGGGCCTCGAAGGCTCTCCAGAAATAGAAACTCTATTTCTCGGGAGATGATAAGGGAAAAAATGCGGAGAATTTTCTCGAGCGCTTGGAAGACTGTCGCGTAAGAGAAAGTGAGTTCCATCGCACCGTGATAGTGATCATGTTTAAAAGAACGAGCCGTTGGTTTAAGGCCATGAGGAGCGAGGTTGTGACATAGCGACAGTTTAAGCGAGCGTTGAAGTGTCAATTTGTTGGCGAGTATGACCAAGAGGATTTGCTAGACGATCTGCGATGCTGGACTCAGGGGAAAGGGAAGAAGGTGAACAGCTACGTGACGAATGTCTGATATATCGTGTCACGTTTTGTCAGGCCGCCATTCCAGAAGATGGTTACCGAAACCGTGTATCAGAACTTACTTCCGGAGTATCGTAAGGCGATGAGTGAACAGCTCATAATATCGCTTGACGACATCCAAGAGTACGGGTAGCTGTGCGAAAGACAGAGAGAGCTGGATGGAAAATACGCGCCATCTTCACCGCCAGAGAAGATGCACGTTCCCGGAGACACTTTTGTTAGCTCCACGCCAAGGGCCAAGGTAGCAAGGATCGCCGAAGAGAACCCCGCGCAGATCGAGACACCAGGCATTAATAAGGGGGCTAAGAAGCGGGGACCTGGGAAGCTGGCTGAAAATTCGGATCCTGCACCTTTTGTGCCTCCTACGCTGCAGTGGCCGGTGCTAAGCCCTCTGTCGCCAAGCCTAGCGATAGCGGAACCAGGCCCGTATCCGTCATACGTGGCTGCCATGAAAAAAACTCGACCGAATGTCACGATAAACAGCGGAGCGCTGGCGTGGACTGGAGGCCAATGGGTATGGCCATCTGTACCCCGACCAAATGTAGGGGAAAACTTGAGGCTATGACCTACGATTCCGCCGCCGCCTGCTCCCACTGCACAGGCAAACCCGCTTCGAATGCTTGGAGAAAATCAAGCTAGTGATCGTCAGCACCCTGGGCCGTTTATTAGTGCCTGTCTTACGTGTAGAGGCATAGGCCACCGGTTGGCACGAGAGCTTGTGCTACGCGTGCCAGCAAAAGGGCCACATGTCGCGGGGTTGCCCGAACCGACCTTCTTGGGTCGAGGGCGTGGTCGGGGGCGCGATGCCACGGAATGTGTACTGTCAAGTCTGCGGCCTTCGAGGTGTGACCTTCAAATCATGTAGTGTGGGTGAAAAGCTACGTGAGAGTCTGAAAAACTGTTAACTGGGGGGCTAGTACGGAGCTTGCTCCCAGGACCCCTCACGGTAGGATGTGAGACGATGAAAACAGCGAAGAAAGCTTGTGAAGCGATGAAGCGAATCGAATGACAAGAAGCGTAGCGTTCTGTCTGATAATAGCAGTAGTATTAAATTATTTGGAAAGTTTAAATTTGAAAGTCAATTTGCAGCTCCAGAGTGAGGAGGAACGTGCGAAGTATGCAGGTGGGTTGCATATGTGGAACTCCGCGAAGAAATTGCTGGTGTGAACGATGATAATCGCAACTATATTTGTGTATCGTTAGGGGGTCAGAGTTACAAGGTTTCATTAGATCCAGGAGCTACCTCCTCACTAATCGGACCAAACATGGCCGATAATATGAAGAAACGCCTGTTGCCAAGTAACTCCGCGATGCGTTACGTTAATGAGGAAGGGACTAGAGTGTTGGGGGTGCTTAAGATATAAATAAACCTCGGAACGAGAAGAAACGTCTTGTATTTGGAAGCGGTGCTAAACATCAATCAGGACCTTTTTTTGAGGATGGACTTCTGTCAGAACTTTGAAATCAAGGCTTATTTTGGCTAGAGACTCTGGCGAGCGAGAAAATATCCATGGGCTTCATTCGTAGGGGAGAGTGACGAACCCGTGAGAGTGACTTACGTGGAATGTGCCAGTATCGTGGAAGTGGGTAACGATCAGCGTGGTTGAGTGAATAAACTAATGAAGCAAGTATTATCATTGGCTACCAAAGCGCCAGGGGTAACTTAGCTAACCGAGCACGTTATTCGCGTGACTAATTCTACCCTGATTAGACATTGCTTGAGGCGTATGTCGCCGCGGATGCAGGTTATAGTGACAGAGGAGGTAGAGCGAATGTACAACGATGGGATGATCAAAAAATCGTTGAGTGATGGTAGTAGCGCGTCAGTGATGATAAAGAAACTGGATGGGATTGTGCATCGACTTTCGCAACTTAAATAAAGTGATAACTCGCGATGCGTACCACTTGTCTAGTATGGATTCGATTCTGGACTGACTCCAAAGTGCGCGGTACCTATTTCAAATTGACTTAAAACAGGACTACTTTCAGATACTCATGGAAGCCTCGAGTAAGAAGTATACAACGTTGCCAATGCCAGGTTCAGAGCTGTGGCATTTTCGACGGATGCCGCTTGGCTTGACTAATGCGCCGATGATGTTTCAGCGGCTCATTGACGCCTTATTCAGGCCAGACTAACAACCCAACTTTTTCGGGTATCTAGACGATATTATCGTGGTGACAGTCAATTTTGACGAACACTTGCGCTATTTAGAAATAGTTAGGCATCGAGTAACGGGAGCCGGGTTGGAGATGAAATTTGAGAAGTGTGAGTTCTGCATGTCGCAACTTACCTACCTGGGGCTTATCTTAGATAAGGATGGGTTACGTCCCGATCCCGAGAAGATTGCGCCGGTACTAAAGTATCCCGCCCCTAGGGATGTTAAGCTATTGCGCTGATTTTTAGGGATGGTCGGATGGTATAGCTGATTCATTGAGCGAGATTCGGAAATAATAATCCCGCTAGTTAAATTACTGCGTCAAAAGAAAGCGTGGAGGACAGCAGCAGGAAGCATTTGATAAATTAAAGGGGGCTTTGATGAATGCGCTGGTATTGGCGTGGATGGACTTTGCCCAGCCGTTCACCGTGCAGACCGACGCGAATAAGTACGCGATTGGCGCTGTGTTATCCCGTGAGTATGAGGATGGTGAGCATTCAATGGTGTATGTGAGCCGTGTATTAACACCCGTGGAGAAGAATTACAGCGTCACGGAGTAGGAGTGCCTCACGGTAATTTGGGCACTCAAGAAACTGTGACCGTACGTGGAGGGGTATCAGTTCACTGTGATGGCCAATCACAGCGCTCTTAAGTGTATCAAAGACTTGCGTGAGCCAGCTGGACGATTAGCGAGGTGGGCGTTAGAAATGTTACAATGGGACTTTGAGATCGTGCATCGTTAGGGCGCCATGAACTACGTGCCAGACGCGCTATCTCGATTGTTGGGGGAAGAGAAGGAAATAGCAGCGTTTGACGAGATTTGCGACGAGTGGTACGTTAAAATGACAATAGAGGTGGTCAAGCATCTGCTCAAGTATAAGGACTGGCTCGTAGTGGGTGGGAGACTTTATCGTCATTGGGTAGATTTGCTGGTAGAACCGACCATATATCGAGAGGAAAAATGGCGATTGGTAGTTCCGGATAATTTTAAGAAGCGCATCATGACCAACGCACATTGTTTGCCGTCAAACAGACATATGGGGATCAAGAAGACTTATGACCACTTAGCTCGTGAGTATTACTGGCGGGGAATATATTATGACGTCAAGAGGTTCGTAAAAGCGTGCGAATTGTGCCAGCAGTTTAAAGTGCCGCAGGCAGCCCCACAAGGGCTAATGGGTAAGCGAATCATGGAGAGACCGTGGGCCGTTGTAGCCACTAATCTGATATAATTTCCGCCGAGTAAAAGTGGCCATGAGTACTCGGTTGTTTTTCAGGACTTATTTACGCGTTGGATCGAAGTTAAGCCGTTTCGTTAAGCCGATGGTAAAAGCGTAGTGCGAGCGTTTGAGGAGCTCATATTATTTCGATGGGTGACGCCGGAGTACTTTTTGACGGATAATGGCTGCGAATTCAGTAATAAACTAACCACCGTGACATTAAAGGAGTACGGTGATCGGCATGTTTTCACACCTCCCTACCATGCCCAAGCCGATCCCATGGAGAAAACTAATCGGGCTTTGAAGCAAATAGAATTTGTAGGCGCCGATCATTGCCACTGGGATCTCCATGTGCACGAGTTTCACCATGTCGTTAACACTACAACCCACGTGACGTTAAAAGTTCCAATGGCGTTCTTGAACTACGGCAGATATCCAAATCCAGTAGAAAGTCTGCGCTGAGAGGTCGAATCTAAAGGGAAAATCGAGTGGATTTCGCTGGATGCGTGGGGGGATCGAGTTATGTAACTGGATGCGCTGCAAGACTTAGTAGCTAAACACACCAAAGATGCAAAATCAAAACAAGAGAGGCAATATAATCCTGGACGTCGCGATGTGCTTTGTAGCGTGGGTATGCAAGTGATGAAGCGTACTCCTTATCAGTCTGACACCACGAAGAAGTTCTCAGCAAAACTAGCGCCAAAGTTCGAGGGACCATACGAGATCGTCACAATAAAATTCCCGGTAGTGTTTGTCTTTCGCGATGGAAATAAAAAGCGCGTTGCAGACGTATCGGACATCAAGCGATATATACCCCCGCGAGAGAAGCATAGTGGTTAGCGAAAATTTTCAGTATATTTGTGTTTGCGCCTGTTGTCTTCTTTTTTACTTACTCTTCTCTAGGCATATGTTTGATGTTAGAGTATCAAACAGCAAGGTAAGCCAGAGTCACCAACCAAGGGATTAGTGGGCTGCCAGCTAGAAAACCCGGGTAAGTACTTTTTTTGGCTGTTTTCTTTTATTTAAGACGTTTTTCAGAGTAGACCAAATGCTCAGGGAGGTGTTCGTTCTAGAGGAGAGGAATATGACAAAGTCATTTTTCTCTGACCCTATAGCATTAAGCGCCGAAGTGCATCATCAAGGTCAAATCTATTTTTATAAACAAAGAGCTAATACAGGTCCTGGTCTGTGTGGTTTATGTGATACGTAAGAGTAATCAGATACAAGAGTTAGAGTTAGAGTTAGAGTTATTTATTTAGTACTAAGGACTCGGAGGTCCTATGTAGTACGGCTACATAATAACAGTCATTACTGGTACAGAGTCAAATGTGTACTATTAATACAAATTGAAATGCAGAAAAAAACAATTAAAAATAAAATAAGAACAAATAAAAATAAACCTAATAAGTAGAGCAAACATTATGCCCTTATATGACGCCTGGTTACAAAGGAGATTCATTAAGTGCTAAGAAATGAGATTTACAGCGAATAAAACAAATAAAATAAATAATTAATAATGTATAAAATCAAATTAATAATGTATGCGTTTGTAAATTGAGTTACTAAAATGAATCAAAAACACACTAATAAATAAAGATATATTGCGGCAAATGAACAAAATAACACCGTTCAGCAAAGAAGCAAACTGAGCAAAGTATTAGACAGAAAGCACATGATGTTAAACGGAGAACATTTAAACACAATATCACACACGAAAATTCCAAGCGCCCAGCAAGGTCACTGTTCATCCAGTTACGAGGCAGATAGATGCCGGGAAGGACCGAGGGAGCCAACCCCCTGCCTGCCCTTCGAGAAGATCGATGGAGAGAGGAGGTGAGAACATTAGAGGAGGCGGAGGAGCGTCAAAAACGCTTAAGAAAGGCCGAATGGCAAGGAAGACTGGATGCAGAGTTGATCCGTCCTCACCTCGAAAAACTGCGAGTGCCAGGTAGTTGGTGGAGGATCCCCCATCTACGGAACCTGAAGCGCCGCTGGTAACCGTGCCAGCCCTGATGACAAGACAGCCAACTTGTCAGTCCCTTGATCGCGGTACGTACCCATCCAGAGCTCTTGGAACACCCAGGCTACAACTGTACAGAGAGGCTCTGGAGGCAAAGCCTGGTGCGAAACCAGTTGGAAAAGCCCCTCCAACGAGAATCAGCAGCCTCGAGATGACGGCGCGAGAGGAAAAAGCTCGAAGAAGGCCCGTCAGCTGTGTCCAGAAGGTCTTAAACACCCCACCCAACGATCACAAAATCCCACCGATGAAATCTTGCAACTGGAGGACTATGTGTCGGCAACTCTGGATGCCGATTTCAGAGATCACCAGCCGGAGGCAGGTGTCCCGATTTGGCCTTAGGACAAGCTGGTCACGCCACAACAGGCGCATCCCGACCCAGAAGGAGAACACCAGCTTCGCACACGGGGATGTTGTTCTCGGGATTGCGATCCATCTGGACTGACCCCGCTCTGGACCCACCACCCCGATCTGGCTTTAACTGTTGGCAACAGGGGAGTCAAGCAAAAGTCTAGCTATGGGCAGTAACAGCAAAAGCAGCGGGACTCTACACCCTCTCCCCAAGCCAAGGACATATGGGGGAGAACCCTTACTCTGATCGAAGATTGGAAGAATCGTCTCGCCCAGAGCGATGGTAAGGGCACTTCAAGCCAAGCAACGAACATCTAAGATCGCTTCGTCAAGGACGCATGAAACCTCTTGCAAAGGATCCCACGACATGGAGCTCTACACCGCAATACTAGAGAGAGGCTGAACTGATATGTAGCTCTGGGGTAGTGTCCACTACCGTGCAGCTCTCTCAGGTGATATCCTCGAACCTTCCGCTTTCTGAACGTCAGCTGGAGAGGAATAGGGCGAAAAGGGCTCAGGACCATCATAGCTGGCCTCAGGAGCGTGTGAATCAGGTGGAGCACGTCTGGGGGAGTCTTTGGGACTACTCACAGGACTTGCGGGAGCTGGTGCTCCGTAGGGCTTTCCAAGCGGAATGCGATGAGTAGGCCTGAGAACTCAACCCAGACGGAGCGGACCCTGGAAAACGGACCTGGACAGATGGGTTGGGAAAGGGGAGGACAAAGGACTAAGGAAGAGAAATAGCAGGATCTTAATAGGAGTACTGGACGCAAATTGAGGGTAAGCCACCGGGACGCACTCAAGGACCAAAGGACTAGCAGACAACTACCATTGAAGACCATCCGACGAGTAAGAGACCACCAGGGACCAGAGAGGGACCAGACAGAGAGAGAATACAACTACGAAACACCTGGATTCCTGGCCGTGAGGCCAACGTAAGTACCTTTCCATATTCTTTCATTTTTTCTGTTGTTGCGTCAGAGAGAGAGAGAGAGAGAGAGAGGTAGATCGATTAAGATGGGCTTTCGAGTAGCTGGGAGTGCTCTAGCCTAGTAGGGAAAGGTATGTAACGGGGTAGATCTGGCCTCTAGGCTTATGTTGCTCTCGCTGACGCAACGTATATGACGTCACACCAGCAAAGGCTTACCTTCCCAAAATTATTTTTTTTTATTTTGGCTCCCGGAAAAAAGAGGAGAGGATGACGCGATGTGGGGCACAGCAGCAAAAGTGGAAAAAAAATAAGAGTGAGCGCGGACAGCACTGTTCAGGCCGTGGCTGCGGCCCTTGGGTATGGGAGAGAGAGAGAGAGAAAAAGACGCCAAGATATACGCGCTGCGGTTGCAGCGGGCTGAGCTGACGAAGTCTCGAGTAAGGAGCCATCGTTAGCAGTGAATGCTAGTGGAGTTTTTTCTATTCTTGCGCGAGAGATAGATAGTTGATGACTCATTTAAGAAAAATAAGGAGTTTGTATGCGTTGCCGTTTTTCCTTCTTTTTGGTGTGCGAATCAGGGGTCACGAGAAGAAAGAAAGATGGATAGATAGATAGATAGATAGATAGATAGATAGATAGATAGATAGATAGATAGATAGACAGATAGATAGATGCCTTTATGTATACTCATGTACAAAAAATAATTACCACGATTGTTTTGTGTGGTAAGTGTAACAACAATATAATATATAACAATACAATAATGTAAACGCAAAACAATACAAATATTCACAAATTTTTCTGGCGAAATTCTGGCAAAAAAAGGGATTAGGATAGAGATATCGTTGCTGTGCTCGTACCCCAGGACACCGGCATTCCCGGGAGAAAGAGAGAGAGAGAAAGCGAGGATCCGGATGAAAGAAAGGGTGAGAGACCCGAAGAACTAGCCATGGCCTGAAGACAACCAAGCAGCTCAAGCCCCAGCGAGATGTTGATACGCCATCTGCACGAGTTGAAGGAACCGAGAGGTAGCGTGGCTTTTTCCCCTTCGTTTTCGTGCGTCGTGCTAGGGCTTGTTAGCGCTGGTAGGACGCTGGGACAAGATTCAGGAGTAGAGGAGAGAACTAGGAGAGTGAGTGATAGAGAGGGTAAAGGTATACAAACGCAAGTAAGAGAGAGAGAGAGGGAGTGCAAGGGCATGAGAAGTCGTGGGTGCATGCTCAAGAGTGCAAGATTTTTGGATGCTTGCGTGTTTCCGTTCCAGGTGTGCAGGATAGACAGGCGTAGCTGAGAGAGAGAGTGAAAGAAAGAGGAAGAGAGAAAGGACCGGGACTTGGGACAAAAAGGGACAAGGGTAAGGTTACTGGGAGACGTAGAGAGTGTGAGAGAGAGAGTGCAAAGAAAATTTAACCGGATGAGAAGGATTGGGCGGCAGGAGAAGAGAGTAAGGTTGTGTGTTTAGCAGGAAAGGGATAAAGGCAAAAGGTTACGTGTAAAGGCGTGTGCGAGTGTATGTGTACGAGCGTGACGTGGCCAGGAGCGCGTTAGGGCAGGGGCCCCTCCTGGTCTCAGGACCCCGAACGTGCGCTCGCGGTTCGCACAGCGAAGTGGAACCACTGTAGCGCCGTCGAGGAGTTAACGTGTACCACAGGGCGAAGAGTTTGATTAAAAAATTTTCTTTAAACTAAAGTGATTGTCTTCCCTTTATTCTCTTTTTTCTTAGAAGAAGAGAAATTTCATGCAGACACACCGTCTTTATTACAGGTGCAGAAATCCAGAGGAAGAGGGACAACAAGGAGACTGACAAGACGCGTAACATCCGCGGCTTCAGTACCACCCCCTTTTTTTTTCATCTCTCTTTACAGGTACAGAAGTGCAGCGTGACACATGTAACAAGACTTTCGTTAAATAGAAAAAAATACACATACGTGTTGCGAGCTACATCAACAGTCTATTTTCTATTAAGTTTTTTTATACATTTTTTCACTTACACCTCTTTTTCAGCACTTTACATGCATACCACGCATTGCCCCATTTTGTCTTTCTTTGATAAACACCAATATCACTGATGGGAATGGTACTGATTTCTATCGTTTTCTCCCACAAAACTTATGCAAATAAATTTTTCATCTTCTTTCAATCAGCAGCTCTTTCGTGTACTCAAACTGCAGCTTGTATGGTCGTATCAAACAACTTAAAAATTCTCGATAACCTTCTCGTTGAACGTGACTTTTTAAAAACAATTGAAAAAGTTTTGTCGATGAAAAAATTGACCAGAAAGATGTACTAAACACAAACACAGTAGCAGCATCGATATAGCACGTACTGTCACAAAAAATGGCAATGTAGAGGTTAGTTAAAACCAATGAAATATCACATTTTAGTAACAGTGCAGTTGATGCATAATTAATTTTCCATGTCAAAGCGGGCGAGTGCTTAAAAAAAAACATTGCTACCTAATAAGCCTGTTGATTACTGTTCTAAAAGAATAGTGATTGTGCAATTAAAATCAACGTTTTCTAAGGATGAGCGTTCACGGCACTTGTGCTGATTTGTCTTTTTGGATTAACTTAAATAAATAGAGAGTACGTTTTATTTATGATATTGTTTATTTAGCACTTGGATTTTATTTAATTGTGGATTTCTTTTCATTTAAAAAGATAAGTAAAAAAATCTATACAAATTGCAAGATGTAGAAACTGCAGAAGTTGGTCCTGCAATATCCGAGCTTTAGAGAGTGGCAGTAGCTGCGTTCTCTGCACTCTCATTAGATCAATAACGCAGCGTGAATAACTGAGCCAAATCACTGATCGTGCAGCGTGGAATTATTTTTGTTCATTTAGCTATGTTATTTTAAATGTGTGTACATGCGTAGAACTTTATTAGACAGAAGTATATTTACCCTAATGTATTTCTGTAAGCTGTAAGTCCAGTACTGTGAAAAAGTTGTTCAAGCTTTGCTACCAAAAATTCTGATAGCAGCGTACACAATAATTTGTTCCACACGGAATCTGAAATGTTATGTCCTGATTCGTGATTTATTCATCAGCTTACTCATTTACTTACTACTGCTGTAACGTACAATAGTATAGGTAAGACTCTTGCTCCCTCTCCTCAAACCTCATAATGAGGTGCCCTAGGGCCAAGGGAAGGGAAGCGTGAGAAAAAAGAGAGTCTATCGGGGGAGTACACGACGAGCCTTTAAAGGGAACACACGCGCTACCTTACCTATGAATACAGTATCTTGAATAAAGGTCCTTGAAGTAATAAGTGTTGATCATTCTCGCGAAGCACTTCCTCACCAATATCTTCCCTACGTAACACTGCCTATAAAAAATGCTGTATTTTAACGTTAAATTGATTTTTTTTATCAGCTGCCAAAAAATGAAGAAACGAAAGCGTTCTTTTGTAGAATATTTACGTAAAGAAAAATTTTGCATAATAAAACCATATAGAGAAGAAACTGAAAAGCATTGCACAGAAAGTAGTAGCTCTGACTCTTTATTAAGTGGTAAATATTAGGAAAACCATCATAATTATAATTTTATGATATTAATTTTTATACAAAGACATAACGCTTTAAATTTAATAACTAGTAGTGTTGTTCAACAAAAAAAATTCGAATTTTCATTTATTTCCAGATAAATCTGAAGATGATTACTACAGTGAAAATGAAAATGATGCTTGCCATCGACAAAATGTTGAAGTACACAGACATTTTTATCACAATAGAAGTATTCTAGTACAATGTGTTGAAAGTGGTTATTTTTAATCGCTTCTAAATTTTTTAAATGTAGGACGAAAAAGGTTTATTACAGATTCGTTGATCACGAAATTTAGAACTTTGTCGCACTTGGCGAAGTTATTACTTTAATAATTTTAAAGATCCATTAACTATTTCATTATTTTTTCGTACAATGTGAGCGAAAGGTATATTGCTAGAGCTCACTCTTAGTGCTTACATCACTCGGGGTGCATTTTTCACGAGTGGTCTCTGAACCTTACAGAAGACTTGTCCTGGTGAATGTGGAACCGGTTCTAGCCACCCCTACGTCCATCCTATTACTCTTTTTTTTCTCTTCTAAGTGCTTAGTGCTTTTGTTATGTTTTCAAATAAATGCCAGACACAAATATTTTAATAAAAGAAAAATTCATAGCCACATAAAATTGAGTTAAAGTTGTTTGAAAAATTGAATGACGACAAATATAAAAAATTTTTTTAATAGGTTCACATTAAAAGAGAGATATACACAACGAAGAAGTTATATAGGATGATAATAACGATCGGAATGAACGTGACAATCAAGAAAATAGATCACATGTAATGACAGATAGTAATAGTATAACTAAATAGTCAAATGAAAATAGTGAGAATGGTGACATCATACATAAATAATAGATAGTGACAGTGATTCCGATGATAGTGATGAAAATGAGCCTTTGTATGTAGAAGCTCCAATAATATGAGCAGAAAGCTTAATATCAATTTTTACATTGGCCGTTAGTTTTGATATTACAGGATCTGTTTAGCCAGCATTTGATCTCTTATTAAAATACACTGCATACAGCCAAATAAGTGCAATCTAACTGTCTACAAGCTAAAAAAATTCTTTTGAAGTATTGATTTTACTCTAATACGGCATCATTATTGTAACAACTGTTTTTTGAAATTTAAAAAAAAATTTAGAAATTTGCTCTGCTTGTAATCAACAAGATAGTAAAAGTTATTTTCTAGAAATTCCAATATTGCGTCAACTAGAGTCTGTGCTTAAAAGAAAAAACTTTCTACGAAATATAAATTACAAATTTACAAGAGAAAACAAGAATGAATGTAATTACGAAAATATTTATGATGGATCAATTTACAAATCTCTTGCAGAAAGCTTTACAAGAGATCCCCAAAATTTTACGTTTACTTGGAATAACTATTTTTAAATCATCAAAAATAAGTGTTTGGCCATTTTATCTCATGATATATAAGTTACCATTTAAAATACGAATAAAAAAAGAAAATATAATAATCACGGGACTCTGAATTGGCAAACCGAAACCTTATCCTAACTTATGAACTTCAGTTTTTAAGAAAGATTTCAAAAATTTGTATAAAGGGGTAAATTTATATTTATCATCATCTGATATTTCTGTGCACGGGAAAAGCATAATTATAAGTTGTAATTGTGATTTGCCTGCATAAGCCTTAATTTTAAATATTTCTCAGTACAATTCCAAACACAGTTGTCAAAATTGTAAAATTAAGATTAAAAAATTCGAAAACGTTCTAACGTATCCCTTTCAACAAAATTTAAAGCTGCTAACAACAGAGTAAACAAAGCTTTTCACAGAACAAGCTCTTGAACACGAAGAAACAGTATGTAGAGTACAAGGCCCTTTATCCTTAAGTTATGTTGTCTGTTGTCAAAGATTATAATAAATTAATAGCTATCGACAAAATGCATTGTGTTTTTCAAGGAATCATAAAGAAACTAAGGTTCTTAGAACAAAATTCTTTATGTCGCGTTACTCGGGGGGATGGAATTTTAAAATCGTCAGATTTTTTTTTTTTTGAAACGAAAGTGCTTTCACTCGAAGTCTCTTCCTCTCAAGTTTCCCCCCTTACCTTACCCCATCCCCCTCGACTACTGTTCTCTATACACTTTCCCTCTCCCCACTACATATGTATATCTGCCAACCGTGCCGTGTTACTCTTCTGCACACTTTTACCCACCATTCCCCCTCCCACTCCAAAGCAATTAATTTTTAAACAAATTTTAATTTAATTTTTCCTCAATAATTTTTAATTGACTTTGAATTTTTTTCTTTTACAATTCTAAAAAAAAAAAAAAAAAAAAAAAAAAAAAAAAAAATTTAAATAAACATGTAGAATAGAGTTGAAGAACGTATCAATGGTTTTTAAAGGCGCTTATTTCGACCTCGACAAACAAATTATGTTACATTATCACATAATTATATAAATAAAGTAATTTATTATATCAATTCTAAATAAATTATGTGCGATCCTTATATAAATAAGGCATTCTTAGTGGACGTGAGACCCTCATCTCGCCAAAAATTAGTGAGTTGTCTGGAAACGTATGATGGGTCAAAATTTAGCTTGTAACCTCTAGTTTCAAATGCAGAGTGGTGATCCCGAAAAATCTAAAATGGCTGACCAATATGGCAACCAGAAGCAGGAGAAAGGACCCGAAAAATCAAATTTTTTTAATTATTTAGCCCCGGAAAGCTATTAAAAGGCGGGTTTAAAAGTTTTATCTATAGAAACAGTACAAGTTCACATAGTCATGGCATGTGCTATAAATAAAAACACATTTAACCATCCCTAACCTAAAAAAAAAGATCAATAAAAGAAAAAAACGTGTTTTTGGCAACTGGAATCACTTCTAAGTTACGGTAATGAGTTAATTTCGTGCTAATATCATAAATTAACTTTATAACTATTTGATCTACGACTAAAAATGCCATTAAGCAGTTCCTAACCTCGAATACGTAACAAAAAAAGGTGCTCTACGCTGCAAAACGGTTCCTAGCACGTTTTGGAGATCGGGAAGAGAGTTTTTATTGTGCGTTTATTATTTCTGATCACTACGTATACAGCAGCTTGATACGTATAATAATAATAATAATAAAAACGTTTTACATGTAGTGTTTTTGTATATAAAGGCGTGCTTGATGTTGGTTTGTTTCTTATTTTTACCTTTTTCTTCAAAATTTAGCATAAACTACTATGCTCTTTTACTATCAAATTTAAACACTTTGTTGACGTTAAGGTTCGTTTCTCATGTTCGAAATCGTGTTTAAATATGTTAACGTTAATCCACACCAAATAAGAGAGATTAGGATGTTTCATTGCCCCCAACACGTACAAGAAGATACTTAACAGCGGAAAACAACTTTGGTAGTCAGTGTTTTGAAGTTAAGGACGATGCCCTTAGTTTTTAACCCAAGCCGCTGTATACGTAGTGATCAAAAATAATAAACGCACAATAAAAACTCTCTTCCCGATCTCCAAAACGTGCTAGGAACCGTTTTGCAGCGTAGAGCAGCTTTGTTTGTCACGTATTCGAGGTTAGGGTTGCTCAATGGCATTTTTAGTCGTAGATTAAATAGTTTTTAAGTTAATATATGATACTAGCACGAAATTAACTCATTACCGTAACTCAGAAGTGATTCCAGTTGCCAAAAACACGTTTTTTTCACTTACTGATCTTTTTTTTTAGGTTAGGGATGGTTAAATGTGTTTTTAACCATAGCACATGCCATGACTATGTGAACAATTACTGTCTCCATAAATAAAACTTCTAAACCCGCCTTTTAATAGCTTTTCGGGGCTAAATAATAAAAAAAATTAGTTTTTTTGCGTCCTTTCTCCTGCTTCTGGTTGCCATATTGGTCAGCCATTTTGCATTTTCCGGGATCGCCACTCTGCATTTGAAACTAGAGGTCACAAGGTAAATTTTGACCCATCATACGTTTCCAGACAACTCACTAATTTTCGGCGAGAGGGGGGTCTCACGTCCACTAAGAATGCCCCAAATATAGTTCGAGTTTCATATCATTTTAATGGATTTTAAGGGCACTTATTTTAAATTTGATAAACAAATAATGGCACAATGTCATTGAGTAATTATATAAGAATAAAATAAAAATTGCATCAATGAGCTATAAAATCGCAAAAAAATAAGTGAATTAAAAAAATTTCAAAAAAAATCATTAAAAAGAAATATGAAAATAAAATGAAATAAGATCACAAAAGACATGAGTAAATACAATGGAATAAGATAATTGGAATAAAAAAAAGAATGAAAAAAAATATAAGATATGAAAATAAAAAAAGAAATTGAATAAAGGAAATACAAAAAAATGAAAAAAATGTTATAAAATGAAATATAAAAAAAAATAAGACAAGAAATGAAAAAAAAATAAATAAAACAAAAAACAAAAAAAAAATAAAACAAGAAATTAAAAATGAAAAATAAGAAATAGGAAAAAATTATAAAGGGAATGAAAACAATAAACCAGGGGGTATTAATGGGTCATGGGACCCATGGTAAGAACGAAGTTCTTTAAACATGAGATGAGTATGGACACAATTTCTCAGGTAACAAGGGGGTCGCCAGACCCACAGGAAGATTAAAGCTCTGTAATCGTTAGTACCACATTCATGTTGTTTACTAAAACAAAAACTTGAAAAACGAATAAAAAAAAAATAAAAAAAAATAGTTTACTACTTACGATGGTTGAACTTCGTGAGTACTGTATTTATGCACGACGTTCTTTCTACCCTCACCGCTGCATTTACTGGACAAAGTCTGAAAATTTGGGCCACTTTAGATTATGACATGTTTTTCGTTCGAATGTTTAAATGGTGTTTTAAAAAAATTTGTTTGTGAATAAAAAAATCCTGAAGTTCAAATTTGTTCTTTAGTTATAAATTGTTTTAATTTAACAGAAAAAAAGATAAACTTGTGACGGGAATTTTTCGGTCGGAAAAACCGCCGTCCCGAATTCCCTCACAAAACTCGCTTTTTTACTCCTTCTCGTCCCTCTCCACTGGATTCCTCTCCTCCGGGAGGTCTGCCGCCGGTGCTCGGCTCGGGAACGCCGAACACTCCTGAAAAGGAAACTAAAAGGGGACTTTGGGGCACCAAATACACAAAAACAATAACTCCCTGGTTTCACTTTCACAGCGCATGCGCTATTTATTCTCCCTTCTCTACTCTGTACAAGTCCCACCTCTCACTCTCTCTCTCTCTCTGTATAAATATATGTATATATATAGTTCCAATATCCTCGAAGTAGATGTCCTGGGTTGCGCAACTCCTGGTCGTCTTCCGCCGGCCTTAATCTTTATCCTGTTGGCGGTGACCCGTACCTAAATCTCTCCTTCACACACACACGCTCACACACAATCCCACTCACACCTCTTGTTTCTCGACCTTTCTCTAGTGTCCTACACCCTGACACCACCACTACCCACGACTATACCCCCTTTTTACGCCTACACACACTCACCCGCGCCCGCTCGGATCGTCCCAACACTATCCCGTATACCACCCGGTGCACTATTTACAGCGCACTTACCTCCTGGTTATCCTTGCAGGGTACGACTACCTGGAACTCGTCTCACTCGTCGTGACGGCTCGGCCGTGCTCTCGGCCTCGGGCGACCTCCGTTGTTCTTGCCCGATGGTCTCTCGCAGATTCTCCTTTTCCCTAGCCTCAGCTGCTCTCTCGTTACACCCGATCTTGACCCCGCTCTCGTCGATCTCTTCCTCTGCCCTATCACTTCCCTATCTCTCACCAATACTTCTGTTTTCTACTCAGCTCTAAAGATTCTCGCGTTGTTCTCTCGCGGATACTCGTCACTATTCTATTTTCTCTCTCTCTCGTGGCTGCTTGACTCTGCTCTCTCTGATGGCTCTCGCGGTACTGACTCGTTATGGCAGTGCACTTCGACAGATGCGCGCGCCCCTCCCGTCTATACGAAAAATCTCCAACACGCCTAAAAACCGGTAAATTTTTGGAGGTTTCCAAAACT
Organism: Copidosoma floridanum; assembly: GCF_036245765.1. Lineage (NCBI taxonomy): Eukaryota > Metazoa > Arthropoda > Insecta > Hymenoptera > Encyrtidae > Copidosoma > Copidosoma floridanum. The sequence continues at coordinate 8,034,828 of NW_028321894.1, forward strand.
AGGGAATTGACGCGGCCGCTCGGTGCTCACACCTCTCTCACATGTCGCGAGCCCTCGCCTCGCTCTCCTTCTCTACCTTGCACACATGCTCACCCAATCATACCACACACACTTTTTAATCCCTTCTCTGGTCTTCGGTCCTTCTCTCTCCTCTGGCTCGTAGTCCGCGGCACCGAGAACACACATTCAGAATGTGTTGTAAAACGATACATTTGTAAAATATATACTGTATCATAGGACTCGGTAGCCGCCAATGACTCGCCCAAAAATATAGGTATATAGTGACGTGATAGCTTCAGCTACCACGTCACAAACTACTTAATGAAAACAGAGATGCTTATAATTCTTTCAAAACAGTTGAAAAACGAGGAACGCACAGACGTCGATTAAAAATGATTAGTAAAAATATTCCCATCGTTGGACAAATCACGAAAGTACAAAAAGAATCCGAAGTATTTTATTTTTTGGCAAGACGAGGCATAGAGTTCGATCGTTTTAATTGTTATATGTACAACAGGTTAGTAAGTAACGGAGCGCATTATCAATAATCTTCATATGCTAATAAACAAAAACTAACTCTTCTTGGGTTCAATATATGTACCACGATGAACTTTAATATGGCTTGCTTTATAATTTTATACTTCCATGTACACACCCATGTTATTATAATATTAAACACTGCAGCCCTGAGTGAAAAAGCTATGCTGTGATAAAAATATGCTCTATAGAACAAGTTTTTTATTGCAGACAAATAAACAATTACTTTCTATACTCTTTACTTTGTAATAAATCAAATGATATGATTGATATCAATGTTCAAAACGTTACAAACATACGCTATGCTAGTTCTGTAGACGAAACATTGTAACTAAACTTGAGAAAAATTTTTTTTCAACTGAAATTTTATTACGTGGGAAGGAACGGAAAAATTAAATTAAACAATGTGTCGTATTAATGTTTGAAACAAGGGTCCAAGGGATGCAGCATGTGGACTACATGAATTTTTCATTTGCGCTTAAAGTCATACAGTTATTAATTCAGCTATCTACCTTGAAAAGGAAGAAAAACTTCTATTTAATAAAAATAGTTTCAAAAATAGTAAAAAATTTGTTATAAGCGGCCTGTTGAGGTGGGTGGCTGAGAGCAACGAAAGAAAGTTGGGGTGGATGAGAATCCTCTCCCAGGAAGTCAAGTTAGCCGTAGAGATGATTCCATGGATTAAACTCTGGATTGGAGACTCTAGGCGCAGTTAGGTAGTGCTTCCGTTGGATTCCAATACCACCGCTGAAGTTGGTGTCGCTGATGGATAGTTTGGCCGTCAGTATCGAGCAGCAGTAAACACCCTAAGCTGGAGACTACAGGCATAAAGTGATAGTGCTTCTGCTGGATTTCGATGCCATGGCTAGAGCTAGTGTCCCTGATAAATAGTAGAGCAGTGACTCTTAGTGGCCGAGACAAATCCGTACTAATTAGATGCGATAAGTAGTGCAAAAGAACCTCGTTTGTTTGTCCGATTCTTCCAATAGTTAAACAACAGTGCCTCGTAGTGTGGATAATGATGGCGAGAGTGAGTTGAGTAAGAGTCCTTACATTGAGTTTAAAGTGGCATTAAACATAGGTATTTTATTTAAATTAACTGGTTCTCTAACCAATGCCATAGCGTAGGTCTCATCGAGTGGACGAGAACCTAGCTTTGGCTTAAATCCTGTAATCAAAAATGATGATTTCGAGAAGTCGCGCAGCCCTTCTAATGTACTATAAACAACTGTTTTACCCGCGAAGTTTGCCAGAGACTAGTAGTTGCCACCTAGCAGGCGGTAGGTGGTACTATCAAGCGGAAAGTTTTGAAATCAGAGCTGCGCGCGACATTTTAAAATTAAATTTATGTAAAACGATAGAATTTAAAAAATAATAATTACTCTGATATTTATTAATTAATAAAGTAATACCCTGGACGGTAAAAAATTCTTAAGCGCAAGTATTGCTTAAATATTATTGGACAATTAGGATTATTTTAAGTAATCAATAAAGTAGGAAAACTTTTCTAAATATATTATTTCTGATAAGAAACTAGTTGTATAGATGACAAAAAAAAGTGTAAGAAAATAACTGCAGAAGATATAGTAAAGAATACGTCTCTTTAGAAAGAGCATGAACTTATTTTATTTTAAATAGTCGTTGCAACATCCTTCAAAGACATTAGGACACATCAAAAAATACAAGTCATTTAAGCGTCCTGCAAACGCAATTGGCTCAATTGATTCAATATCTGTTCAGTCTATAAAAAAATACTTCATAAGATATTGAGGATAAGAGAGATAATTTTTTAGTGTTAACAACATTCTAGAACTAGATAATAAGTAGCGTAAATAAAGTCATTTAACTATACTGAAACAAATAAAAGATACGCAAAACCCCATGAAATAAATATGTTTGAGTAGAAAAGTGTTCGACTAATATAAGAAAAAATTATAACACGAAAATTTAATTGCTTTAAATTGAGCTTTGATAATTTCGAAAAAAGTACTCAATATAATTGTAATGAATCCTTAAAGTATCGAAATTGAAAAATTTAATTTGAAAATATATTCGTAAATTCATAAATAAAAAGTAAGTAATGGATAGTTAAGCGATTATGTAATATAAGTAACTAAGAAAATCTAAGAACAAATTTTTTGTACGAGGGAAACGCGTAAACAATAGACAAAAATATATGCACATAAAAAAAAGCGAAATAAACCATTAGAGAAAATAGGGATGAAGCGCTTTAAACCACCCTCTTTTCTCTAACCGAAAATACTATACAACACAAACAACATAACACAGACACTCCTTTATCACAAACAAGCAGAGAGAGGGGAGATCGCCGTCGAGGACGTCGGCGTCTTGGCCTCGGACGTGTTACGTACAACAGCATATAGCTATGCGTGAGTACGCCTCTGCTAGCTTGGACCCGAAAGGTAAGGGGATAGAGAGGAGAAGTGATAGGAAGAGAAGAGTGAAGAGACAGAGAGAACGTTGGAGATCAGTTAGAGACACGAGAGCGAAAGGACCGGGCCCACGAGATTAGAACACGCGCGGCTTCCCTTGAATTTAAAAAGTTGCACAAAAGCACAAGTTCACCACAAGTCGGCCTATTATTCATTTCTGCACCGTAAACCCCACGTAACACATACTATTCAACATTTTTATTGGAAAAATATCATGAATTTTATAATCTTACTTATCAACCTTTTTATACGTTGTATTATGTTTGCTGTACCAGGTTTCAGTTTTTCCTCTTAACTAATTGTTTTATTGAAGAGACTGGTATACTTAAAATGTTATATTTTTACAATATCATTTGCTCAGTGATTGTATAAATCAACGAATGTTTGAAAATATTTATTGTTTGATGTCCTTTCTTTACAACAAGAGCAAAAAACGATTTGAAAATAAAAAAATTTTAATGCCCATAAAAATATTTTGTGAATAGTTTTTTGTAAATAATAATGATTCTGTGGCTGTTTATATTGATGGTAAAATTTGATATTATCTTACACCTAAATACTCATAGAATTGTACACGAATAATTAAACTGTTCGAGATTAAAAATTTCTTGCTATACAATCTTTCTGACGTTTACTTGGTTCTCCTAATCTTTAGGCATAAATATATTATCAGGATTTTTACATCTTGATACGAAACATGGGTATTTAAATTGTGTCAATTAGTCAATTTTATGTATCAGCCAGAACTAAACTAACAAATAGAGAACAAAGAGATGGATTGAAAACAAGGCTTTCACGATCGCAAAAATGCCTCATAAAAAGTAAGAAGACCATGACTTATTTCATGAGGTTTAAATATTTACTTGGGGAATTAATACTTGTTTTAGAAAAAGGGTATTTACATGTTTTCGTTGTTTCAAGAAATAGTATTAAGAGCGTGATTACACAAGAAAGTCTTGCGTAGGGTTCTATGGTCTTGGGGTGTGCACGAAGTAAATAGTCGAGGAACTACTATCAACATCTTTATTTATGCAAAAACGAGAGAAGAGCGCGTCACGTGTGTACAACCTTCGTCCTTGCCAGTTTCAGCCAGAGAGAGCTTTCTTCAGCATCCTATCTGCTTAACCCTTTTGCTTTCCCGCTACAATTATCCGTAGTAGGCCCAAGAAGAGGGGGTGCGCGTACGTGTAGCTATAATATCGCACGTAACACGTCCGAGGCCGCACTGCTATCGTCTTCGATGGCGATTTCCTTTTTAGTTCGTATGTTTGTGTTAAAGTTATTTTCGTGTAATGATGTTTGTATTGTATGTGAGATTCTTATTATAGGAGTAAGAAGGTGGAGAGAAAAAAAGCCCTGTCCTTGTTTCTTCTTTACACAAATTCCCTTAATTGTTTTTTTTGTGTCACATTTATTGTTTTTGTTCACGCTCTTCTCCCTTTATAATATAGTGCATTATAGCCAAAGTCTTAATTATAAATTTATCAAGGGTAAGAGTCTTAAAGTTATTTGTACTAGTTATAAACTAATTATTGAGTCCTACTGTAAGTTATTTATGTTCAATTTGTAAAATATGGCATAACAGTATGTTTTAATGTATTGTATGATATTACTTATTCTCCTACTATTGATTCGATCATTCTTTTAATGTTTTTATTCATGGTATTGTTACAGTTGGCTGCCCTACAAGCCATTTTCTTTGTTTTTAAATACGGTTTCTAAATTATGTTAAACGAACATAACCTAGATTTATGTATGTATACATAATTAAGTTCGATTTTTTTTTTTTTTTTTTTAATATACTCCTCTTATGCGCAAGGGCGTTTCATATTGTCAGCTGCTGGAGGTGTACTTCTGACCGCTACGCATACTTGGTTTTGCGACGTGACTGGTTATTGTACAGTCTGTAGCATTATTGATTGCACTGTCACTGCACCAGCCGCTGCACCTTCACTTCCAAACCGTTTTCTTCTACCTGTAGGCATTCCAGCCAAATTTAGTATTAAGAAGCCCCCCCATTTGAGGAATCCGAACGACCCTGCTGCCATACCTAAAGCTATTTTTGCAGCTATCCACGTGTTCTCTTCCCAGTTGGAAAATTTTTCTTCCGTTCAACCTACTTCACGTATTCTTTAAACTATGTCCTCTAGTTTAGTACCAGTTGTTAATTTATCTTCGGGACCGTGTTCTTGGCTACCAAGCTCCTGCAGTCCGTCTCTTTCTGTTACTATTTGTTTTTGATTCAACAACTCGTCTTCTTTTGCTCCTTTTATCCCTTGTATGATCTCTTTTAAGTTCAGAGTCAGGCCTTCCAGATTAACGACGTGACTCTCACCTTCCTCATGACCCTGTTCAAGTCTGGTTTTTGACGCTTGGGCAGTGCAGTCTTTTGCCAAGTCTATTACTCCAGCGTGGAACACCTTTATCGTCCTGGGTTTCGTGTGCTCACTTTAAACATGTACCTTTTTTTTTCTTCTGGTGCTGAACGCATGCTATTTTTTTGCGTGGAGTTGACTCCAGTATGTGCCTTTTAATTTTGCTAAGACGATCGGAATCTCCTTCGGGTTGTCTATTATTTCTCCTAGAATAAGTCTTATCTTGCATGGGTGATCTTTCTCCACTTCTTGCGTCGGTTCTATTTGTGTGCATATGTTTACCTGGCCTAATTTTTAACATTGGTTGACCGCTTGTCGGAATATCGGAGCGAACCTTTCTTCGCTCATGCTACTTACTTATTTGTACGTCGGTTGTAGGTATGCCACCATGTTTGTTACGTTAAACCATTCTTGCTCTACGGGTAGCGGTGTTATTCTCAGCAGGTATAATTCTTCCTGAGTTACCAACAGTATTTCGATGTGTTAAATTACTTCCTTATTAAGTGCTACCGTCGTTATTTTTGATATTTTTCCTACTCTTTCCTCTGTCGTCGTGCCTTTATCTGCCGGAACCCTGAGATCCAGCCTGAACTGACTTACTAGTATTTCTGCCTTTGATATTGTTTTTAAGGCTGCTTCCGGTCGATACGATATTCCTCGACTCACTAAGTAAATTATATCCATTGCTGTTTTGAATTTCGCTGCTAGTTTATCGGTCAGCTGCTCGAATTCTTGAATTATCTCTGGCATTCTATAGTATCCACTTACCCAATCTGAAAATATTTCAAGCCCTTCTTTTTTAACATTTTCTGCTTCATCCACGTATTTCTTTATTGTTTGTAGTGTTTGTTTGTGATCACCGAACGCTGTGACTCTTATTTGTTCTTTGAAATATTTCGTTACATTAGTCGTACTTGTTAAATTTTATTTCGTCAACTCCCATATCTTGTTCTTGTTAGATTTCGATGCCTGCCCCTGGAGTACCTGTACTGTTTCTACTTGGCTGCGAACTTCCTGCCCTACTACTCCTCTATACGCTGATTCGACACCTTGCAGCGCTTTTATGGTCTTGTGAGTAGCCATTCTTATGCGCCTTCTGCAGGCGTCTTCTTTGCTTATTGTTACTCTGCATTTCCATTCTATCTGCCTGCTTGCTCTCACAAATGCATCCGCTTCTCTGATTCTTTGATGAAAATCTACATACCATATGATTTTCCAAGTAGACGCAGCTGATTGGGCCGGCCCCAGATTTTTCACTTATATACTTGGATTCTACTCAAACAGCTCTATTTCTCCTGGTTGCTCTCCTATCGCAGTAGCTTCCCCCCCTAAAACATTGAACAGATACTTTCTTTTATGATACCTACATTTCCCTTTTTCTGAATTAATTCCTAGATTATTTGAGAGAAAAGGAGAAAAAGAGTAGAAGAAAAAAAATAATGATAAATTTCTCTGAATAACGCTGGTGTACGGCTCTTGATTACCACCTCTGAGTCCTAATAACTCGTAACAGCAATGTCAATCTCCGAAACAATCATTTTTAAAAATGGATACGATTGAATTTTTGCGAGTTAAGTTGGGAATGTGGCTCAACTTGTACATGTTTTTTTTTTGTATTCCCTTATTCTCTACATTTAACTTATACTTGACGTGTGCTTGACCAAGGTTTATATATATCCACTTAATTTGCTTTCTCTTACAGTCCATCTTACTGTTTATTTGCCGGCGAGTGCCCTCCGTCGGGCATACCTATGGGTTTCAAGTTGTGGTGCTTGAGAAGCCTACAGTTCTTGCCCCTTATCACTTGTCCGTCTCACGGTGTGGTACGTATAACGTTAATTTCTTAATATTTGACATAGCTTTTTAGTGTTTTTGTTAAAAATTCTCCTCTTTTTTTTCTAGCTAGGAACGAGATTGGTCATAAACTCTCATGGGTTCTTCTCTCTCCCCCTCTTTCTTTGCGAGCTGGACTGGTCCACAGGCACTGTGCCTCTACCTGTGCCAAGGTATAAGTACCGGGGAGGTGTCACAAGCTGCAATGTCTACTGCCTTTCTGGGCGGTCGTTCACTGTCCTGTTCCCGCTGGACTGCTCCCTTTCCATCGTCGGGTTCCGTACTGCGAACCCACGGCAACGTCTCGGAGCCCAGGGCCCCGTACGTCGTGGCCATCGGTTGTACGTGCTACAGTACGTTTGTCGTGGTGGTGGTTGAGATATTAGCCTCCAACCAAGACGGTTTTTCGCTGGAAGGGCGGCCCATTATACGCGTAAGGCCTCTCCTATTTGTTATTATACTTGTAAGAAGAATTTCATGATTTGTAGCAATTTTCCTTTTCCCTTTTGCAGGTTGAACGGGGTAACAATGAACTGTTAACCATCGCAATGCATAATCAGCCCGCTTGCACAAGCTGTCATTGTGCTTCCATAAATCGGCCCGCACTACCTAGTCTGAATGTATCTTCGCTGGTGGATAGGTTCCGGGACTTGGCCATCGATCGTCTCCCTCGGGGACACAGACGGGGACGCAGGAGGAAGCGTACGTAAGGGGTGATCCGAAAAAAACAGAGAAAAAGAAAAAAAAAATTTTTTTTTTAATTAAAAAAAAATACCCCAATAATGGAAATAATGCATGAATTTACATATGCAAAAGTAATATAAGATTGTCGTAAAATAAACGACTTGCAAGTATTGTTTTACCTTTCTGCATGCCCCTGCGTCTCCCTGTTGTCTTTAGAATTTATTTTTTTTTGTAGGTTTACGCATTTAAGAATTATTATCTTCATTTCTTTTTTTTTAACTATTGTTATTGTATTTCTATTTTTATAAAATAGCGCCACGTTCCCCACTTGTGTTTGCTTAGGCAATTAAAAAAATGATAGTTAACATTTTCATGTTTCCCATTTTCCGTTGTATTTTCGCGGTGCGTCCGGAGGCCACAAATATTTAAGTGAAGCTAGTGGTTTAATTTTGTACTCCCGTATTTTTTTCTGTATTCGCATCTTCTATCGGAGTTTTTACTCGGCAAGTTTTTTTCATTTTATCCACAAGGAATATTCTCTCCTCGTCCTTCCTTTGAAGTTTGACATTCTTTTTCGCATAATCAATGCCACTTATTTCGTAAGGGCCCTCATATTGGGCGTCGAGTTTTCCTTTCGACGGCTCTTTTAACACATAAACCATTTCTCCCTCGAGGTAGTATCTTGAATTAATTTGCGGTCGTAGTAATACATTGAGTTGTATTTTGCTTGCACTTGGTTTATTGCGCTGATGGTTCTTATCTCTGTCAGTGTTATTACCAGCTCATTAAAATATTCCTTTGACGTCTAGACATTGGATGATGTTTTAAAGCTAGTAAATGTTCTCGCTCTTTGCCCGAAAACATGCTCATGCGGTGATTACCCTGTACTCTCATGGTCCGTAGTATGATATGAGTGCATACACAATGGTAAGTGCTCGTCCCATTGATTTTTTTTCTCTACGTAGGCTTTTATATATTTGGTGAGCGTATGATGCATTCGTTCGATGGCCCCATTTGTTTGAGAGTGAAATGCCGCACTACCCATTTTGTCTTTTTTGAATAATTTTGCTTATTCATCCATACTTTTATTTATGTAATAGATCTCTCGGTCAGACAGTAGATGTTCTGGGGGTCTAAAATATAATATAAATTTATCGGTGATTGCCTTTATGGTCCCCTCAGCTGTTGCTCTCTTTACTGGTACAAGAACAATAAACTTTGTTAGCCAGTCCTGCATGGATAAAATATGTGTGTAGTTATTTGTTGATGGCTTACTGATTGGCCAGTAGTAAGCTATTGAAAAGTTTTTCAAAAGGTATCCTTGGTGTATCCGTAATGAGTAAGGCTTGTTTTGTTTTTACCCTTACAAGTTTTTTCGTTTGACATGAAGGGCATTCCAAAATGCCTTGCCTTATGTCTGGGCACATATTTCTTTAATAGAAGTCCTTCGCTGGCCTATTGCTGCTTCGCAGTACTTTTTAATTATTTTCAATCCCTGACTCGTTGGTGGAATTAGTAATGTGTTGATGTAGAGCACCGTAGCTAATCTAGTGTCTCTGAATACTTCCTCAGAAATATTGGTAAAGTACCCCCATTAAGTAGGACAAGAAATTGCTAGATCCCTGATAATTCCAATTGTCTTTATATTGTTTGCAATTATTACGTCTCTAAGAGCTTCAACACACTTTTTTAAATGCTACTTTAATTACATGTATATAACGGTTCCCTTATTCTCTTTAATACTTTTAGCTTCACGCACGACTTTCTCCTCGTTGTTCAAGTGCGTTGGATTTATACATCCACTTTCATGTAAAGCATCTATCGCTTCCGCATTAGGTAACGCTTTCCTCACCGTCATAAACGCCTGGTTTCCGAGATACCTAAAGAAAAGGTTTTAAATTTGGCTTAGTTTTTGGCATAGGGGTAGTTCTTCCCCCCCTTTTGGTGCCCATGGCGGTCTCTCATTTGGCAGGTGTGTTCTGCACACCGTGTAATTTTTCATCGATGGAGAGTGTGTGACTGTGTTAGTTTCGCTCTCCCTCTCTGTTTCATGTAATGCGTTATTTAATTCAGTAACTTGCCCTACCTCTCCTTCTATTATATTTTCAGAGCTTTTGTCATCGCTGTTAATGGGAGGGTTGTCTGCTTCCCCTTCTTCTACACGCATATTCGTGTTCGTCTCTTTGCCAGTGGTGTTTGGCTCTATTCTTAATTGACTTTTGTTATCCCTTCCCCACTCTCATTGGTTTGTTTCTCCATCTTTTTCTGGCTCACTCGCGTGTTCTTCCCACCTCTCACAACTACTACCGTCATCGTTGTATGAATCATTTTTCGACTCAGTAATAGAATTTTGTACTAGGGGCATGTAATGATCATTCTCAAAGTTACCTTCTAGATGCAAGTGGCCGACCCCTTCTTTCTTCGTTGCACTATAGTGCAAATAAATATAATTTTCCTGATTAAACTTGAGGTGTCAGAACACGTTCTTTTTTAACTCTTGCTAAAATATGTATATACATTCCTCATTTCCATATTCTGTACGCGATATTAGTATATTTTCTGTTTCTTGTATCTCTCTATACTTTTGTTGGTCTTCTGAATTTTTAAATATCATTCTCAGCTCGTCAGTTGAGAGATAAAGTTTAAATAAAAATATTAGGCTATAAAATAGATAATTTTCTGGCGGGTCGTGCAGTAGTCCTGGCACTTTGAAAAGTGATTGATGAGGTTGAATGCATTTACTTACTTCCCTTCGTGTATCATCGTTAAGATATACCAGTCACTTATCTGTCAGCGCCATTTTGTTTGACGGTAAGTTGAGTTCCTTTACTGTTTGATCGCCTTGTTCTTCAAATTAGACTCGCTTATAAATTTTATGCAACGTTAGATTTGTATTTTTCCTTACCTTTGGTGCTGTTTTTTCCTCAGGTATTTTTTTGTTGGGCTTTCACACGTCTATCCTCATTCCCGGCCTTTCATCTACATCTCGCCTTCTTACGTCGATCATAACTTACGCCCGCATTTCGTCTGGTCTTCCCTCTAACAAATTATGTGTATCCAGTTCCTTGTCCACTTCTATTGTTGGAGCAAAGTTTGCTTCTGCGCTCACTAAGGGCTCCGCTGACCGACGTTCTGCTTGTTCCGCGTTTTGTGCCGTTGTACTATTTGACGTTTGTGGCGTATCACAACTAGCTGTCACTATTTCCTTTAAAGGACTCATTTTTGTCGGCGTAATCTAAAAATTTGGCTTTTGTCTGTTTAAGGAGGCTTGGGCGTTTGGTGTTGTATCTATTAAGGGGCCTCTGTGGGGTACTTGTCATACAAATGATTATTTGTAATATTTTTTTATAATCATTTTGATTATACACATGTGTAAACAAAATAGCAATAATATGCAGAAAAGTCATTGGGAAATGCCACTGCCACGATAAAGCTGACAACACTGCACTCTATTGCTCTCATCTGCTATTATATACCTATACTTGTGTAAGACTTAAATTTTCATGCTTGTATGTTTATCAAAGTACAGCGCATGCGCAGTTACAGTACCTGAACAAAACAATTCTCGTGTTCGATGTTTCCCTCGCTATTTTTTCAAAATTGAACGTGTTGATCCTATTTTTTTTTTTAACAATAGATTCTTTATACTTTAAAGTACATGTTCCAATTTAATGTGTGGGCCCACAGCTTTTTATTGCGGTACGGTAGTCTATTTAATTTCGGGTTACGTAAGGTTGCGTGTTAAAATAACGAATTTTCACAAGCGATTTTCTTGAACATAAATGTGTTGACCTACCTTTTTTGTTTTCTTTTAAAAATCAAGCAAACTTTATCTATATAATCTCTGAATTTTAGACCTAGCAACCATTTAATTTAAAATCGCCCAAGCCTCCTTAATGTATCCAGTTGTCTCTTGCAAAATCTTCGCTTCCTCTTCTCGATGAGTACTGCTGCTGGTGAACTCGTCGTTTTAACCCCTCCTTGACAGCCTGGTTTTTTTCATAGTATAAACTAATTTTCCGTCCATCGTTTCCTTGGGTAATAGGATCATCCTCTGCCGTAGCCTTGGGTCTCGTCATTTTTTTAACTTCATCGTCTGATGTATCTGGACCTGTGCCTTACATTTCCATATCAAGCTTATTTTCAGTCTGTCCCTCATATAATTATTTTTTCTCTTGCACCCTTTTATTATATTCATAAGTACAATTAGTGAGCGGCTCATTTGCTGAATGGTTGTTGTGTGATGTCTTTCCTTTACTCTCCTCTTTCTTCAACCTTTCTCGTGCTTGATCAGCTTTCTCCAACGCTTCAACATCTCTGCCTTCGAAAACACTTTTTCTGAATATCTCGATGCTTCCTGCTACTTCATTTGCTTCCGTTAACTTTCTGGTGCCTTTCACACTCCTCGCCTTTTCGGCCACCAAGTTTGCTTGTATCAGCTGCCAGCCCCAATCATCGAGTCCCGTTCTGTGACTTCCTGATTCATTGTTTATTATTACTGGTGTTCCGCAATTTGCAATAATCATGTCTTTTGATGGACTCTTGTTGCATTCCATAATAAAAAACGGTGCTTGCTAGCGAGTTTTCTGTCCCTTTAGCATGGCCTCATTTTTTTATCGCTAGTGCGCTTGTTGAATTTACTCTATGTCGTATTCGGTCCTCCCTTTGTATATAGGCTAAACTATCGTTCACTGGCCTCTGTAAAATAATTTCATCCGTTACCTTCGTGTCTGTTTCTGTTTTTAAATTGCTAACTACAATATTTTTTTTCGGGCGACCTTTTTTTTTCACTGTTTTCCTAATTTCTTCGCTCAATTTTTCGTTTATTTCTACTTCTTTCTCGGATTACGAATCTTCCCACCATCAGCTCGACCATCTATTTTCGTTATACATTTATTTCCTTTCTGTCCATAAAAATTCTGTTTTTTCTTCTGTACTTTCTCATCCGAATCTTCTGAATCAGAGTCAATAGTTTTCCCTTTTTTAGTATTTCCCTGAATACGCTGTTTACGGGTCGCACGTATCTTAAAAATGCGCGCTCACCACTATAGGCTAGTCATTCTTTCTTCTATTCGTCAGCCAGCTAATACAGTTCTTGGCGTGGCCACTCAGTATTAAGTTATCCCTTTCCTATTACTGGATTTTGAGAAAGTGCGTCAGCCACTTTGTTTGAAATGCCTGGCCGATATACTACGTCAAACTTGTAGCCTCGTAGTTCCGCTTTTAGCTTATTAAATTTTATATCAGGCTTCTTTGACGTATGATAATGTTTTAGAAGCTCATGATCTGTGACCACTGTGAATTTGTGCCCAAATGAGTACAGCCGAAACTGTTCTTTTGCAAACACTATAGCCAACAGTTCCTTATTATACGTTGGGTAGCGCAATTCACTCTCTTGAAGGCATCGGGAAGCATATTCACACGGTTTATCTTTTCCCAACTCTTCTTGGCTTTATATTGCTCCTATTGCATAGTCTGATGCTTCCATTGTTACTAGAAAGGGCTTCTCCAAATAAGGTACAATGAGTACTGGCTCACTACATAATGCATCAACTAGTGCTTTAAAAGCTGGCTTCTGCTGCTCTTTCTATTTAAACTCTGTTCCTTTTCTAAAGAGTTTGGAGAGTGGCTGAAAAATTTTTGCATAATTCTGGATAAATAGTCTTTATTGTCCAACAAATGCAAGAAACTGTTTGATTTTTTCCGCGTTCGTAGGTCTCAGGTATTTTTTTGCTGCTTCGATTTTTTTTCGATCTGTTATTCTTCACTCGTTTCCTACTACGTGTCCCAGTACTTTCACCTCACGTTCCAAAAATTAGCATTATTTTTTTTGCTCCATTGTTGAGTTTGCTTCTAAAAGCCACTTTAAAAGTCCAATAAAACGCCTTCCGTGTTCTTTGAAGTTTGGAGCAAACACCAGGATGTCATCTATATACACTTCGATTTCATACCCTTGTAGACCCACCAAAGCGAGTGACATCGCTCTTAAAAATGTATTCGGCGAGTCTGTCCACCCCTTTAGCATTCTCTTATACTGATTGTGACCGTCCAGCCCCAAGAATGCCGTTTTATGTGCGACATCCTCGTGAATTTCTATTTGGAAGAATCCCTGTTTTAAATCGACTACTGTTATGTATCGAGCCAACGCTAAATGCTCGAGTATATTGCTTTAGAATGGTAAGGGATGGCAACTTCCTACAGTAATTCCGTTGAGCTGCCTAAAATCAGTTACCACGAGCCAACGCTTCTCCCCATCTGGCCCCGCATGCTTGGGTACAAACCACATGTTAGAACTGTACAGCGATTTCGAAGGCTCGACGGTTTCTTTTTCCAAGCAATTTATCTATTTCTTTTTTTTATCTGTTCCTTTAGCTCTGGTGGGTATCTATAGCGCTTCACCATCACGGACTTTTCCGTCATAGTTATGATGCGCTGTTTCAATATATAAGTTGCTTTCAGTGGTTCTCCATCTAGGCCAAATACTAATGGATTATACTCTATCAGTTTTTTGACGTGTGATTTTTCTTCTCCGTTGCAGCTTGAAACATCAATAAGCTGCATTATTTTATTAATTCTTGCTATTTTTTCTTTTTCCGACAAACTACCTAAATTATTAGTGTTTTTGAAATTACCATTGTTCCCGCCACTTCTATAATTATTTGTAACGCCATACTCAATTTTTTTCATTTTTCTTCTTTCTTGGCTATTTGCTTTAAAAAGTCTTATTATTGCCTCATTAATGCCTGGAGCGTTGTCCCCTTCGACGCTTAATGGATCGGCCTCTCACATCACCTCGCATTCTAATAACTCAATTTTCGATACAAGTATGCTTATTGTCTTATTTAGTGTGTTTACGCGCTCAGCATAAGCTTTCCCACTATTATTTGTTGCTATAAAATATCAGGATAAAACTCCTTCTCTCATTCTGTGCAAAGGAACTAAACTTACTATTATTTTTTCGCTATTTATCCCGACACGAGCATATATAACTTGCCTTGACCTGGCAAGAATTTCGAGCATCTCTGGCTCGATTGAATTAATTCTCATTCCTCCTAATTAAAAAATATGTTTTTCCGCGCTTATGTGACCTTAATATAACTAAAAAATGTCTTATTATATTATCCCTTTACCATCTATCGGGAAGTCGCGTGGGACCACATGCAACCTACCCATGAGGCCATTCATTGGTATTTTAACTACACCTAAAGTGATACGCTCTCCGTGCGTATTACCCAAAATTTTTACTCGGTTCCTCGCGTCAAAGAATGCATTTGAAATAATACTGTCTTCCTTTATAATAGAAATTTTAGCTCCTGTGTCCACGTAATTTTGCTTCCCCACCTCTCAGTTGAGTGCTTGTCATAAATACAGAAAGGGGTGTCTTACCTGCAAAAAATATATTCATTTTTCCTTTACGCTGAGGCTTGCTTCCGTTACTGTTTCGTCCTTTTTTCATTTAAGGGCTTCTCTGAGGCAAATTATTTCTCCTTGTCATCACATCAACGCTCGCACTCGCAGCTAGTGACTCTTTTAACTGTACGCTTGCCATTTTTCTGCTGTCAAGTGTTTTTGTTATCTTCTGAAGTTTCTATTGTTATTAGTATAACTATTATAATTTAACGTGTAGTTATTATACTTGTTGTAGTAATTTCTAGGGTCAGGGTTACTGTACTGCACATTAGGTGCCTGATCATCGTACGCAGGTCTTCCTTTATATCTGTCCTTTATCTCTGTTAGTCTCTTGGGTGGTTCTCTTTTGGGCCCATCCGGGTCTTGTATTCTTCCATTTTTTGCGTCCCTCCATAGCTTTTTACACACGCTCGTAGAGTGCAGACAGTGCTCCTGACAATTTGAACACCACTTAACATCTTTGATGCCATCCCATTCGTCCGTATCACACTTTTCCTCCGGTGCATCGCTGATTACCATGTCTATCCTTGGATTCCTCTTACCAAAACAACTTTCCCCTGTTGCATATGTGCTGAAATTATTGCAAGCCATTTGACGCAGGCTTAACTTGTTATCTATGTCTATAGCCACTTTAATGACCTTCTCCAGTGTTACAGGTTTAACCCCGGCCACGTTTCAACTGTATAGGGCTTTTAACCCGTACATAAACTGTTTCGCTGACTCTTTATCCGCGGATTGTTTTAGGGCAGTTTTCTAAATTCCGGACAGCTGTGGGTTGGCGTTATGAGTCATCATTATTCTATTATGCAACCTTTGCACCCGGCCTTAGTACTCAATAACTGACTCGCTATTCAGTTGAGTCAGTGACTTAAGTTCGGAAAGCTATGTATCAATGCCTTCTATGCTCCTTAATCGCCGTGATAAAGCGATAAAAAATGCATCTACGGTATTAAACAGTGATAACCGGGTGCAAAATTGATCTGCCACCATCCCCCTAAGTTTAATGCCTCGTGTTCATATGAAGTATTTTTTATATTGCGGTGGAACTACTAGGTTTGCTGTCCTCACCATCCGTTAAAAAAGCGAAAAGTTTATTGGATCTTTATTGAATATAGGGATGTCACTCGCCGTGCTGTTGACATGGAACAGTGCACTATAGTGCATGCTAAGAGGGTACGTGTTTTCCGCTCGCTGTTGACTCATAATAGGATTTATGTAAGTTGGATTTGGCTGTGCTTGATGTTGCTGCTTTTGCAAAATGTATTCCCTGTTCATGTTATTATCTCGAAACGGCCAGTCAGATGACGGTGCTATCGATTGGCCTCTTACCGTTTTATTTATTGGTCCTGTGGGTTCGTAGTTGGGTCCAATATCATGCATCTTTGCGCCTGAAAAATTTAGGACTCACGTATGCTGCCCCTAATATATTATTTCTCCCGACGTCCTTGATGGTAAGCCCCAAATATTTTTACGGCCAAGTACTCAATCCCTACAATTTTGTGTTAGTGCTTCCTTCGAAAACAGTGCCACACATTGCTGTGCTGTTTGCCACGCCGCTTGTTTTTCTTCTTGTCTGACCGCATGTTGTAGCGTACTCTGTGTATCCTTACTGTCAAACCTATCTTTAGAGTGCAAGTTTACGTCCCTCGAAATTTCGCTCATCCCATTTCTAGCTGTATAGTCGGCATTCTTTAAGGGTGACATATTTGCCACGTTATTCCTTACGGTGTTTGAATATTCTGCACCTACCCCATTTATACATGACGTTGTTAGTGAGACTTTCTCCCTAATTACCCCTGGTCTCATTTTTTTTAAGAATCTTAACCTTAGCATACGCTGTTTCTTGCCCATTCTTTCCCATTTTATTTGAGTTCTGGGGCTGTATTTTAAAAATACGGTCAGTATTTCTGACTGAGACTCGTTTTTCGGATACGAGGGAATTACGTCCTCTCTAACACTCATTATATCACTTTGCGCTTTATCAAAGTTTGTTATCATAAATTCCTTATTATTCTTTTTCTGTTTAATTTCTTTATTTCCTGTCTATATGAGAGCTCTTCAACACTTATAAGTAAATTCCTGTACGATTCTTTGCGTTCCTATTTAACGATCATAAGCCGGCTTTACTTTAACATTTATCGTGTGTCTAATTTATTATTCATTTTTTTCTTATTTTCTTACTTTCAGCCTGACCAACTTATTTTTACGATCCGAAATCTTTCTGACATACGATAAATTACTCTAATGATGCACCACCGATACTATGGGAGGATACCAGACGCAAAACCGATATAGCAAAAAATAAATTTATAATGCACTTTAATTTTTAGCAGATCAACTGAGACCTTAAAATATATTTGTTTATTTATAAATCTCAAGTACTTAACATATGCTACCAGCTAGAATAATGGCAACCAAGATCTTTATCATCCTTGTTTGCTTGACTTCTAACGTAGTCCTGGGTATCCTCCACCTTGGTCCTAGATCAAAGCTGCTTTTTTGCGTACTTCAGCAACTCCTTGTTTCCCTAATTCCTCTTGTAGCAGTTTCTTGTTTACTTCGTGGCACGATACTATGTGTGCTTCCTAAAAATGCGAGAGTTGATATGTTACCGTCAACAAAAACCGAAAAAAAAATTTATGTTCATTTAATTGCGATGACCAATCCCACTTCTGGCACCAAAACTGTTACGTTAGATTCTGTGGTCTTGGGTTGCACACGAAGTAAATAGTCAAGGAACTAGTATTAACGTCTTTATTTATGCAAAAATAAGAGAAGAGCGCGCTGCGTGTGTACGACCTTTGTCCTTGCCGGTTCTAGCCAAAGAGAGCTCCCTGCAGCATCCTATCTGCTTAACCCTTTTGCTTTCTCCCACTACAATCATCTGTAGTAGGCCCCAAAAAAAGGGGGCGCACAAACGTGTAGCTATGACATCGTATGTAACAAAAGTATTAAATCGTTTTACCTTTAGTCATTTTTCAGTATTTTAAAATTTATTATCAATATTCGTCTAATTGACAAGAAGTTCTTAAAACATTGTTAGATATTGGAGAGAAAGAAATTAATTGTTGTAAGTGACGAATTAATGTAAAATAACTTATGTTTGTTTCAAATAAAGATATTGACTTTTTTATAAGTAATGTTAAACTAATACACAAAGAATATACTTATTTAAAAAAAAATAAAGTGCTGAATAATGTAACAAGAGAAATGAAAATATGTTATAGCATAAATTTTTCTACTAACATAATTGTTGATAAATCTGATGGTGACATCCGTTTTAATTTTTCAATTGACTTTATAAACACCACGTGTGAGGGCTTGCCTCCACATAGACATGATAAAAAAATTGTATTAGTTGTTACGTGGATACAAAGTTTAGGTAGGGTTGATGGCTTATCTAACGGCAGCAGATGATAAAATGAAAAAATTAGTCAAATACAACATCCAAACAAAATTTATTACTGAAAAAGAAGCTACAAAAAGCATTTGTACAAAAGCAATAAGTCTGAATACAGGAATTAATTGTTATGACATTCTATTATGTGCAAAAAACAATTTTTTTTAGTCTTAGTGTTTTTAATGACAATCAATAAATTGCAAGGACGAAGTTACAATTAAATAAGACTACATTCAGCTATACTACTTTTTTTGCACATTCAATCGTATATGTCAGTTATTAATGGGCAAAAATAATATTTAAATTTACATTTAACTGTAACGTGATAATAATTTAAGAACAAAAGATATTGTTTGAAAAAAAACTTCAGACATTTACTAGTGTAACGTAGGATCCTAAAGGTTCGGGGTGCTTAAGAACAACGCGGCAGTTACACTCAATCAATCAGTTTATTGCTATATTCCTTGAGGTAAGGCGCTTTGCGGTCCCAGGTGACTTATTGCGACTATCCTCCTTCTAGTCCCGACGTTCAAGAGCCCTGTGGCCACTGCTGCGAGCCTTTTTATGCTCTCTCTTCCCCCACTTGTGCTCCTTTCTAATACTAATAGCTAAAGCCCACCCCATGTAGTATGTTCCATACTGTATGTGACACGTCCAAGGCCGCTTCGTTTTCGCCCTCGACGACGTTCTTTTCTGTACCAAATCGGGAATGATTGTTTAATTAGTGTCTGTATCATGTTGTTCGTGTTGTAATGTATACTTATCATGTAAGAAAAATTAATGAGATGTTCCTATGAATATCCTCGTTAATTTTTCTTTTACAGGCTTTGATTAGTTTTCCGCAAGTTTGAAATTGTGTTATTACACATATTGTTCGTGTTTGCGCTCTTCCCTCTTACATAATAAATTTATAAATATGCCCTTGTGGGTCTTACTTTCATTGATGATTATTCAATTACCATTTGTTGCTTCTTATATAATTTAATATTTACTTTTTTACTTACATATTTTTTCCTGAGTTGTTTCATACATATTCATTTTTCTCATTATGATTATTATTTTCCTTCTTTTGGTTTTATTTAACTTACAACTTTTGTTTTGTGTAATCATTTTCTTTTTTTTTTATTTCCTTTTTTTTTTGTGTTATACTATAATCATTCAATTTTATGCAGCGTCTTTCACAAAACATGACACAAATCTTTTTATTTTTTTATTTTAATATCATCATTATTACATACGTATTCTTTTTTTTTTTTTTTTTTTTTTACTAGACATCGTCAATGCTTAGGTTTTAACGCTCTTCTTTAAACTTATCTAAAGTTTGTTTGTTTCTTATGGTAACTGTTTGTTACTGCCCGTCGGTTGATCTTCTTGTCACCGCTCACCCTGTACTTGGATAAGTATTGGCTGTAGTGCCATAGAATTCCCTGGATTTTCATTTCTTGCGACGTTGTCTCTGGTTCTTCTTTCTGCAAACATTCTAGATAAGTTTAGTATAAATGGGGCCCCCCATTTAAAAAACCCGACCGATCCTGCAGCCGCCCTCAACGCTATTTTAGCTGCTAACCATGCGTATTCATTCCAGTTAAAAAATTCCTCTCTTGCCTGCACTAATTTATGTATACGTTGTACTATATCTATCAGTTTAGTACCTGTCGTCAACCTATCCTACGGTCCATGTTCTTGCTTACCAAGCTCCTGTAACCCATCCTTCTCTACGACCATCTTTATTTGTCCCAATATCTCATCTACTTTTACCCCTTTTGTTTTCCGTGCTATTTCTTTCAGATTCAAATTTGAGCTCTTAAACTTAATTATCTGGTTTTCGCCCTCCTTTTGACTCGGGTCCAATCTCGTCTCCGATGTTTGGGCTGTGCAATCTTTTGCTAGGTCTTTTACTCCTGCCTTCATTACCTTAAATGTCTTGTGCTTGGTGAACGTGTATCTTTTCCTCTTCCGTGGTGCTGAACGTATGTTGATTCTTTGCGTGAAGACGTGTCCAATATGTGCCCTTTAATTTTGCTAGTACTATCGGGTACTCTTCCGGATTCTTTACAGTTTCTTCTAGTATCAGGCGTATCTCACAAGGGTGGTCCTCCTCCACTTCCTGTGTCGGCTCCTTTCGTGTACACACACTTACCTTTTTCAACTTCTTGCATTGTTTCACTGTCTCCCGCACTACTCGTGCAAATCTTTTTTTGCTCGAGCTACCCACAATGTACTCATATGTTGGTTGGAGATAAGCGCAGACGTTCGTCATTTTTAATCCCTCCTGTTCTACCGGCAATGGTGATATTCTTAGAAGGTCTAGACTTTCTCTTGTTACCAGCGGTATTTCGATATAATAGATAATTTTTTTATCAAGCGCTATCGTTCCTATCTTTGATATTTCTGCTATTTCTTTCCCCCTCGTGTTTCTTTCTCTCGGAAATCTAAGGTCCGGTCTAAATTGTTCTGCTAATATTTCTGCTTCTGCTATCACATCTAGTGCTGCTTCCGGCAGGTGTGACACGCCTTGACTCACTAAATATATGATATGCGTCGCTGTCTCAAATTTAGCTACGAGTTCTTCGGTCAATTTTTCGAATCTTTCTACTATTCCTGATACTCTGTCGTATCCGTCTATAAGTTTCCTGAATATTTTCAATCCTTCTTCTGTTACCTTTCCTGCTTCGTTTTCAAATCTCTTTATAGCTTGGAGAACCTGCTCGTGATTACCGAACGTTGAAATCCTCATTTGTTCTTTTAAGTACCTTGTAGTGTCAGTCGTGTGCGTCAAGTTTGACTTCACTAGCTCCTGTATTTTCTCCTTATCTGCCTCTGCTATTTGTCCCTGGAGTGTCTGTACCGTTTTGATCTGGTTATTATCGACTTTTTGGCCTACTACTGTCCTGTACGCCGATTTAATTCTTTGTAAGGGCTCCTGAGAATCTTTTAGTAGCCCGTTCTACCTGCTTTTCACATTTATTCCTCTTTCTTATAGTTACCCTACATTTTCATTTCGTTTGTCGACTTGCTTGTAGAAATGCCTCTGTCTGCTGGGCCATTTGGTTCCAATCTACATACCATATTATTTTCCATGTCGACGCGACTGATTGAATGGGACCCAGATTCTCTACTAGTATCCCCGGATTTCTTTCGATTTGCTCTATCTACCCCAGTTGTTCTCCTACCAGCGTGGTTTCACCCCTAAAACATAAAATAGTTATCCTTTTTCCCGTTCTCAATCCCATTTATCGTAAGCTCCTTGGTCCCTAGGTTAGCCTTGATTAAGGAAAGAGGGAACAACTACGAGAGAAAGAGAAAAAATTCTACCTTCCTTCTTATTTTATTCTTATTTCTTTATTTTTATTTTGTTTTAACGTTCTGTGTAAATACAAATGCCCCTGCCATACAATTCTTTACACATATTTTCCTAATAATTATTAAATGCAATCTAGTATTAGGGCTTGACTGGTTACTACGGTAAGTAGCAAGTGTGGCTCCGTCTTTACATTCAGGGTGTATCGTTGCATATAATATTAATGTTATTCTTATGTACATCTATATTTGTTACACCATGTATGTGTATGCTATAAACATAAGGTACATAATAGTCTTATTCCTTACTAGGCTACGTTACACGCATTCACTCATTCGGTTAATTCCCAGCGGAGGCGAGTGTGGATATGAGAGGGAAAAGAAAAAAGGGGAAAATTTTATTGCTCTATATTATAAATTTTCGTTTCCCGACTTTGTATGCTACGTTATTCTTATTTCTTCCTTATTTCTCTTTCGTTCAAGTGACTTACCTAAGGTGGTAAGGGATTTACATAGATGTATGAATCTGCGTTTGCTTTTCCAACGTCGCTGCCGAGTCAGTGTATTCTACGTCTCCTTACGTGCACGATCTTTGCAGTTAACTTCGACAGTCATGGCTGATTTCAGCCAATTTTTTGATCGCCTTTTTGGGTTTGTCCGGTTGCGTTTAGGTGACTTGCGATCCATGCGCTTCATTGTCGCCAGCGGCGGTGCGTGTGGGTTACTGTTGGGGGCTGTTCTTCACGAGGAAGCCGCGTGCGCCGTGCCTTTGCCAAAGCGTAAGTATGAAAGCAAAGTTTTTTTTTTTTTTTTTTTGTTTTTCCAAGTGTTTAATTTATTGGGTTGTAGGTTACGTGACTGTATGCGTGCTGGGATGTCCCCACTGTAGGACGGCCCCCTGGGCAAAGCATTGTTGTGCTCAGCGGGCTGACCGCGCTAGCGCCAATATATTGTGGGCAGCATGGTTTGGTAAGTGCTCTTGGCCTTCGTCATATTTTTTATTCTTATGGCTTTTTTTTTCCTAATGCAATTCTCTTTTTTTTTTTTATTTAGCTTAGGGTGCGACTGATAGTCAATTTCTACGCCTTCTTCGGTGTCCCGGTTCCTTTACTGTTACCAAGGTAGCCTTCCGGCACGTTGCCACTGCCAACCTTGCGCTACCCCTATCGAGGAGGGGTAGGGTCCTGCGAGGTGCGATGCCCTTCTGGGTCTCCATTCCTCGTGGTTGTGCGGGAGGAGGAGAAGGCGCCCGTCCCCTATTTTACTGGGAAAGTGTTGTAACTGCACTGCCCTACCTTGGTAGGGGGGGCTTCCTACTCTTTAGCCGTCGGCTGTAGCTGTCACGGTACCATCCTGGTGCTAGAAATGGACGTCCCCCTGGAAGGTGCCGCTAACTATCCTCTTGATCACCGACCAGTTATCCAGGTAATTTTTTTTCTTTCTTTATTTCTTCTTTCCTTGTTCCTTATTTCGACTTGTTTATTTATTTCTTTATTTAATTCGTCTGTTCCTCCTTTTTTTTGCTATTAGGTGCAACGTTCTGCCAGCAGATGCCTCGTCCCTTCCACGCTGATCGCTGCTACTACTGATTCTCAGCCCAGCGTCGCCGACTGCCTTCAGCAGTTGCAAACGCTGCAGCTGGGAAAGGGTTCTAACGGAACTTCTCGAAGGAGTGGTTTTGGTCGTGGCCGGCGGCAAAAAAAGGAGGGGATGAGCCACTCGTGTGATTGTTGTAAGGGCTGTGGCTCCCATTGGTTTAAATTAGGAGAAATAAAAAAATATAATTTTTCAAATACAGTGTTTTCATCCTTTTATTATTTCCCTTTTATATTCTACACTTGTGATTTTTTTTTTTTGCATCGCATGTACACGCATCCATATATATATATATATGTAAATACACGCATACACACGCACATATATATCTATAACGCGCTTTGAGAGAAAACCACACGCGTAACTCTCCCGTTGCCGTTAGAGTTTTGTATTTTCCTTTACATGTGGATTTCCCTATGCGCTTTGAAATGTTAATTTAATTTATATATAAGTATGTATATACATGCTACTACGTTTGCTCATGCATATGTTCGGGTGCCACTTTCCCTTGCTGAGCTTTATCTAATGTTGTTTAATTTTCGTGTGTTTCGTGTTCTGCGTATGTGTTCTAAGTGTACACTTATGTGTTAATTGTACTAACATGGTTTTAACGCAAGTTAGATAGAGCCACACGCACTTATTACCCACCTCTTATACATCGTTTATGTAAAGAGTAACAAAGGAAATAAAAATAGAATATCACTTTATCATACACGTTATTTATTCATTTCCTCTCATTATTATGATTAATGTTATTATTTTTATATTGCATGTTTCTCTCCTCTCCTTAATTCCTCAGTCTGTGTTAATTTTGAACGTAATATATTTCCTTTCGTTACGTGTCTTTTCCCGTATGCCTGTATTTAATGAGTCTTCGCGGCGCGTCCGGGGGCCGCGAAAGAAAAGGAGTTCCCGAGAGAAGTGGCATTTATTTTCACGTCTATTTCTCCCCCTATTCGTCTATAATGCTATTATTCGTAAGTAGCTATTGGGGTAAGAAGCAAGTTGCCGCTTGGTCCCTTTCACTTTTCTTCTTCTCCTCTTCTTATCATCTCATCTCTCGGACACGGAGATTTCAATACACAAGCTTTTTTTATTTTGTCTACATGTGACACCCGTATTTCTTCATTTCTCTGTAACTTTACATTATGGTTCCTGTAATCTATGCCGACTATTTCGTAAGGGCCCTCGTATTAGTCATCAAATTGCCCTTTAGATGGCTCTTTTAGTACATACACCATCTCACCTTCCATAAAAAAATTCGTGTTCAGCGCCCTATCATAATAGTACTTTGATCTGTATTTGTTCAGTGTTTGGGTCATTGCTGCCAATGATCGTAATTGCGCGAGTGTCCCCGTTATTTGCAGCAGTAACTCTGTATATGTTTGACCCACCTCTGGCCTCTTGAAGCTTGACGAGAGTTTTGCCTGTTGACCAAATATAAGCTCGTAGGGTGTGTAGCCTGTACTCTCGAGTTCAGACGTATTGTAAGCGAGCATACACAACGGCAATAGTTCGTCCCATTTTTCGATCTCACTAATGTAGGCTTTAAAGTATTCTGTTAGAACGTGGTGCATGCGTTCAATTGCCCCGTTGCTCTGAGGATGAAATGCCGTGCTCCCAAGTTTTTCAATTTTGAATAATCGCGTAAACTCGTCCATTGTTTTGTTCATAAAATGCGTTCCTCGGTCTACTAATAATTTTTCTGGTGCTCCAAAGTATGCTAAGAATTTATTTGTTAAGGCTTTTACCGTTTCTTCAGCTGTTGCTCTTTGTACTGGTAATAATACAGTAAACTTGGTTAGCCAATCCTGTATTGACAGGATATGTGTATAGCTGTTTGTTAAAGGCTTATTAATTGGTCCGTAATAGTCAATCGAGTTTTTTTTAAATGGTCTGCTGGGCGTATCTATAACGAGCATAGCTTGCTTCGTTCTTACATGCACTAGTTTCTTAGTCTGGCATGACCTGCATCCAAGTATAAATTGCCTTACATCGGCCCTCATGTTCCTCCAATAATATGCCCTTGCTATCTTATTGTAGGTTTTATTCAATTCTTTATGACTCCCAATTGTTGATTCGTAATACTCCTTAATAACCTTATATCTTTGATCCACTGGTGGTATAACTAAGGTGTTCATGTAAAAGGTCGCTGCGACTTTGAGGTTTATAAAAGTTTCCTCAAATTGTTCCACGAAGTAGATCCATTGGCTCATGTTGAGTATTGCCAAGTCACGTATCACGCCTATAGATTTTATTTTATTTATCATTACTAGTGCCTTGAGTGACGTATTGCATTTCTTGATGTCCGATTTTAGCGCAGTATCTTCAAAATGCGATTTAATATGCATTCGCATTACCGCGACTTTTCTCACATTTGCTCTCATGACGTCACCAACCATCTTTTTTTCATTATTTAGGGCTATTAGATCTATGTATCCACGCTCATATAGGGCGTCTATTGTTTAAGTATCAGGCACGCTTTCTGTTACCGTCGCGAATAATAGGTTATCTAGATAATGAAATAGGTGATCCTTTGCCCGATGCATTCTTTGGAATGGTTGTATGTCTATTTTTTTTCCCGGTAGCCACGGTGGTTTTTCATGTGGTAATCGTGTCCTGCATACTCTGTACTTTTTTAGCTGTGGGAGGTTTGATAATACTTTTCTTGGAAGGTCTGTTTCCTCTGGTTCGCTTTCTGACTCCAGTCTGGCCTTGTTTAAACCAGTCCCCTTATCACTCTCATTGTTTAGTAAGTCTGAACTACTTGAAGAGTCGAGGGGTGGTGGTGGATCAGGTGGGGGCGTGTCCCCATCTTCATAAACGTTCTCATTGATTAAGTTACTTTTATAACGCTCTATTTCTTTAACTCCTTCCTCTTTTTCATTCCATGATTTGTTTACTTCACTTTTCCAATTTATATTGGCGTCTGATTCGTCACTAACCCACGATTCCCTTTCCACCGGGTCTTGTTCCTCCTCGCTATGCCTAGTTGCGGCAACGAGTGATCTGAAGTGGTTGTTGAGGAGATGCAAGTGTACATATTTCTCATTGGCACTAATCGTGAAACTTTTAAAAATTTCACACTTTTCTTCCCTCTCAGTACCCTGTAGATGTATACAAATATTTTTCCTGAACTCTTGTGCGAACAACAGTATGCAATCATCATTACCACATTCTGTATTGGACTGCAGGATTTTTTCTACCTCCTCCGGGTCAACATATATATTTTTCCACTTCGAACATTGTGGTACATCCCAGAGTTCTCGCGCCATCAATTGCAAGTCACAAAAAAAAATAAGAGAGTTAAATAAGCAATTACCTGGTATTCCTACCGAAAGTTCTTTGATAAGTTTTAAATTTTTATTTAACTCCATGCAGTTTTGCTCTAAATTCTGTTTGGCTACATTTCGGCCTCCTGTTTTACTTTTAAGCTTATTACCTTCATCGGTATAATCGTCCATTACCCCTCTTATTCTTTCATTCCCCGATGGGTTTTCATTTATCTGTGGTGATCCACGCAGGGTAATTTCTCTCTATCCCCTGAGCCCGTTCTCTCCTTCGAGGGCTGTTGAGATATATTTGTATTATTATATGTACTTACCGTCGGATTGCTTAGAAGTCGATCGGTGATAGTATCGGATTCCCAAGCGTCTATTCTGATTGCAGGCTTGCCTTTAAAGTCTTGGTGCTTAACATCTATTCTAACTTTCGCTTGGAAGTTATCTATTTAGTCATTAAGTAACGCTCCGATTTTTTTGTTTACTTTGGTCCCTTTTTCTGGACTTTCTTTCGTCTGTGTACCCGATCGTGATTCATTTATTTGCTTCTCGCTTACACTCTCACTAGACGGTCTGCTTTGTGCCCCTTCCTTCGACGTCGGTTGATACCCTTCAACCGTATTCGGTATTTTCTGTTACTGCTTGTTACTCTCTTGGAGCACATTTTGCGCGTGAGCTTAGGTCCATCGGTCATCCTCCTTCTCTCCTTTATTCGCATTTCTGCTGGACATACCTGCATCCGAACTCATCATTTCAATGGTATCTATAGGGTCAAGCGTTCTTTCTCTCCTTTCGATCAACTCTGTAACCAGGCCTGCCTGTGCCTGCTGGTGTCTCCGGTGCTTATCATTATTCGCATTAATGTCTATGATCTCTGTACCTACAGTTTTTTCTTCCTCTTTACCTTCCTCATTTGCTAGGCTAGCTGCGGCTATTTGGAATCCCCAATGTTTTACCGGATCGGATTTTCTTTTTAAGGCCACCGGTGAGTCACAGTTTGCTATGATAATCTCCTTTGACACAGTTTCTATTTGCGGTGTTACTAAAAAATTTGGCAGGTGCCTATGCAGCGTATCCAATTGTCTTTTGCGATTTTTTTGTTGCATCTTTGGTTGTATTTCTAGTTCTAAATACGGTGTGCTTGTTATTCCCCCCCTTTTCTTCAAATTTTTTTCTTTGCACATGTAAGCTAATTTATCCTCAGTCGAACCCTGTAATAGGATTTGTTCTTTACCATTGTTTAAGGATCCTACTTAAATATTTTTCCCCTTATTCTCTTCTGCGATCTGTACTATCTGTTTACGCGGCCTGCCTCTTTTCCCTTGTTTCCTACGTGGTTCTGCTCCTTTACTCTCTATATTTTCACTCGCCACCGGCCACTTTGATTCTGAATCTGCGTCGCTGTGTTCATTGACCGTCAACTCATCTAAATTATTTGTCTTGCGAGGCTTTTTTCTTTCTACCTTTTTGTTTGACTTGTCTAAATCGGATATTTCAAACTGCCATTTCTTATCCTTTCTTATGTTGTTTCTCTTTCTTTTTGTCCGCATTTTTAATATTCGTGCGGGTGGCGCATTTATGTCACCATGACCATCTCTCTCCTGCTCTTCAGCAAGTTTATATAACTCTCGTCGCCGTGGTTCAGAATTTTTCTCTCCATCCTCTATAATTGGATTTCGGGACAGTGCGTCCGGTGCCTTATTGGCTACTCCTGGTCTATAAACAACTTAAAATTCATAGCCTCTTAATTCAGCTGTAAGCCAATTAAATCTTATATCTGGCTTCTTTGATGAGTGAAAATGTTTAAGAGGCTCATGGTCCGTAACCACTGTAAACTTTCTGCCAAATAGATAGGGTCGAAACTGCTCTTTTGCATATACTACTGTGAGCAATTCTTTATCGTACGTAGGGTATCGAATTTCGCTGCCCTTCTAGAGGCATACTCGCACGGATTGTCTTTTCCTATTTCTCTCTGACTCAATATTGCCCCAATGGCATAGTCAGATGCATCCGTTGTCACCACAAATGGTTTTTCTAAATCGGGTGCTTTAAGTACAGGCTCGCTACAAAGTGCATCTACGAGTGTTTTGAATGCTTGTTCATGCTGCTCCTCCGATTTATACTCTGTACCTATTTTCAGAAGCTTCGACAACGGTTGAGCAATTTCCGCGTATCCTTTAATAAATCTCCTATAATATCCAACAAATCCAAGAAATCGTTTGATTTTCTTTGCATTTGTAGGCTTTGGATATTTTCTTGCAGCCTCAATTTTCTTTGGATCCATTTTTATTTCACCATTCCCTACAATATGGCCTAACACTTTTGCTTCACGTTTTAAGAATTGGCACTTCTTTGGCTCAATTGTAAGATTTTCCCTCGACAATCACTCTAACAATCTTATAAAGCGTTTGCGATGTTCTTTAAGATTCGACGCAAACACCTTTATATTGTCTAAATATACCTCTACCTCATGGCTTGCAGCCCTGCCAGTGCAAGCGTTATTGCTCTTAGAAACGTGTTCGGAGAATCCGTGCAACCCATTGGCATTTTTTTGTACTGGTAATGCCCATGCGGTCCCGAAAACGCTGTTTTATGAGCATCGTCTTCATGTATTTCGACTTGAAAAAATCCCTGCTTTAACTCTACCACTGTTATATAGCGTGCTGTAGCCAGATGTTCCAATATATCACTCTGGAAAGGAAGTGGATGACAACTGCTCATTGTTATCTCGCTGAGTTTCCTGAAATCCGTTACTACCTGCCAGCGCTTTTCGCCATCTGGTCCTGCGTTTTTAGGTACGATCCACATGTTTGAGCTGTACGGTGATTCTGAAGGCTCTATTATACCTTGTTCCAGTAATTTCTTAATTTCAATTATTATTTTCTCACTCACAGCTGGCAAATATCTGTACTGTTTCGTTACTATTGGTTTATCTGTAGTCGTGTTTATTAAATGTTTTAAAAGATTTGTCGCTTTTAGTTTTTCCCCGTCGAGTCCGAAAACGTACGGATCAATCTCTATAAGCCCTTGCAAATGTTTTTTCTCTTCTTTGTTGCACCCCAATATGTCGACTAACTCCATTATTTTGTCGACTCGCTCTTTCCTGCAACTTAGGACGTCTATTTAAATGTTTTCCTCAAGTATTTGAGTAATCTTGTTGTCACGGCCGTCCTTATCACAACCCACGTTTCCCACGATATTTTTCTTCGAACATGTGCAGCTGGCGTCGTTTCTGTTCTCATTGCCTAGTTTTTCATTCTCTTCAGGGTTTCCAGTTTCTCTAAACATCCGTACAAAGGCTCTTTCAAATGCTTCTACGTCATCCCCATTGACGTCCTATGAGTCAGCTTTCTTCGTCGTCTCACACTCTAAAAGGTCCACCACTGGGACTGGTACATTTATTATTTTATTCGATATACTTAGACATTCGGCATATCGGCATACACCCTACCATTATTGTTCGTCGCGATAATATTACCTAACAAAATACCCTCTGTAAGCTTTTGTAGTGGGACCCAGCCTACTTTAATTTTCCTGTGCGACTTTTTTTATATACGCATATATAACTTGCCTCGTTTTTGGCACAATTTAAAAACTTTCTGATTCTCGTAGCGGAATACTCCTTCCATTTAACTTAAGTGTGTTGTCTTCGGCATTTATCTGACCGTTATACAACTTAAAAATATCCCAACCTATGATTCCTTCCACCTCTATAGGAAAGTCATGGGGGACTCCATGTAGGGTACACATAAAGTTTTCTAGGGGTAATTTTATAGATCCCAAAGTTTGGCAAGCTCCATGCATAACGCCTTTTATTTTTAATTTATTTCTACTATTTACCGCTTCTCCAATATCGAGACAATTTTCTTTAATTATTGAAATTTCCGCGCCCGTATCAGCATAAAATGTCGCACCTTTGTTTATATAAGGGCTTTTTAGAATTACTGTGAGTGGTGTGTATCCTATTTTCGATAAATTTATTTTCACTGTGCGAGATAGCTGCTGCTCATCTTTTCCTTCAGCTTAAGTATTTTCACGCGTCGTGGCATAAGTCTCCGATACCTTATGCTTGTCATTATCCATAACGTCCTCTAACACTCCTAACTTCCTCTCATAAATTCCTTCATTTATTGCTTTGTCATGCCCGACGATTGGGGATCGCGTTGAACATCCTGCGAGTTTAAATGCCTGGTTTTCGAGCTGTTTACCCTCGCACTTTGACTATTAAGATTATCTCTCCTATAATCATCCCTGCGATTATCCTGATTGGAGTATTGGTTATTTCGCCTGTCCCGATAATCGTCCTTCCTGTGGTCATATCTATTATAATTATGACCTACTTTTCTGTCATTGTAACTATTTCCGTCATAATTATTACTGTTATTATTATTGTTATAATAATTATTACTATCGTAGTTATATTTTCTTTCCTGGTAGCGATTCCCTTGGTTGTAAGGCCTTTTACCATTATTCCCTTGTTGTCAATCAAAAATCCTATCGTTTCCATACCAACGGTGATAATCATTATACGCTACCTTCCTATTATACCATCCTTCTTCTTCTATTGTTTCTTTTTTTGGTTCTTTATCAACGATAGGATTTTTTATTATTCCTTTTTTTGCATCTTGACACAATTTTTTACATCCACTTGTAGAATGGGCGCCGTGCTCTCAACAATACGAACAGTAATTTACATCAGCCACACCGTCCCACTCATCCGTATCTGACTTTCCCACAAGTGCGTCGCTACCGATAAGGCCCACCATGGCGTCATACCGTCTCTCGGTGTTATTTGCTCTCAATTTGCTCTTTTACACTATCATTGAGCGGTGGAGGCTTAATTCATCATTTATAGTAATGGCAGCTTCAATAGCCTCCTCTAGCGTTTTTGGTTGGAACCCTGTGACGTTCCAGTTATACGGCGCCTTCAATCCGTACAGAAACTGCCTTACTGCTTCACCGTCTGATCTCTTTTTCGACGCGTCTTTCTCGGCCCGCGTCAAGTATGGGTTCACCTCATGTGCCATCATGATCCCATTGTGTAGTCGCTGGACTCGCCCGCAATATTCCATAATTAATTCGTTATTCCATTGCGTGACAGTTTTAAGCTCCGCTGCAAGTGTCTCTATTCCTCCTATTTTATTGAATCTTCGTAATAGAGCCGACAGAAGCTCGTCCATCGAATAAAATAACGATAATCTCGTGCAGAATTGATCGTCCGCTATGCCTCGCAATTTATTTTCCAAAAGTCCTATGAAATATTTTTCATACTGGGCAGGTATTGTTCCCTTTATCATCCTAACCATTTGCTCAAATAAGATTTAATGCTGAGGGTTATCGCGTATGTTACTTTGTGTCCTTTGAAAAGATTCTGCCTGATTATTTATCGGCAGCTCGGTTGGTCGGTCCCATGCAGGGAAAAGGTATTCTGTATTTGTATACACGTGATTATGATTTTCTTCGTATTCAAACCTCAGCCTATCTATCCTATTGTTTGATGTATAGTAGTTATAATTTTTGTCATTTGAATGCAGAGGTAGCCAATCGATGAATAGTATAAAAGGTTGTTCACTGTTTTTATTTTCTTGTTCTCACCGTTTGGTATACTTTTCCTGTCAATTCCTTCTGCCTAGCCCTTCCACATCTAATTAATCACGTTTTCTGTCTACCCCTGTGTTCTCCTTAATCGCATTCTCTTTTAATTCTGATTTTTCTGGTGCGATTTCCAACATCTCTATTTCTGCTGTTTCATTCGTTGGCTCTGCTAATTTTGTATTAGGATTTTTCTTAAATGAAATTTTTGGTTATATATTTTTAAATATCTTTAACATAAGAACTTGATTTTTCTTATCCATCTTCTCATAGAGTGCGTACGATTCGGGGTCGTGTTCAAGCATAACCGTTATTGTATCTGAATCTTCCTGTGTCATGGAAAAAGTTTCGTTTAAAACATCCCTACCGTTATCAATCTCTTCCCCGTAGTCGGACATCATTATTTCTTTCCCTTTTTTTTTTATATTAGAGTGATGTAAGCTTAATTATATTAGTTGATTTCAGTTTACGCACAAAGAAATAGTAGAGAGAAAAAAAAATTCTATTTTATTTCCGATTCTGTATTTCTATTTAACTAGCTTCTAAAACGAGTAGAGCTAGCCGTATTTGGGTTAAGTATTATTTTTTGTGCGTCGTTTTCTTAGCTAAACAACCTCGAGGAACAATAAGTATATATATTTGGGGAGATAAAAAGAATTATTACTTACTTTGACAGAAGGAACAAGACGATGAGCGCCAATATACTCCAAGTCATCCTCTTGACGATGGTTCTTTTTGAAACTGGATGTTGACTCTTGTCCTTTCTTACTCAATAGCAGCTGCAGGTGACTGCCTTGAATTTTCTGCGCCTGTTGTTGCACTGCACTATGTGTGCTTCCCGATTGTTGCCCAAAAATTCCGAAATATCACGTGTAAAAAAAAAAATTTTTATTTCGCGACAAAACCTTCGCCACACTTAGCACCAAAACTGTTACGTAGGATTTTAAAGGTTCGGGGTGCTTAATAACAACGCGGCAGTTAAACTCAATCAATCACTTCATTGCTATATTACTTGAGGGAAAGCGCGTTGCGGTCCCGGGTGACTTATTGCGACCATCCTCCTTCTAGTCCCGACGTTCAAGAGCCCTGTAGCCACTGCTGCGAGCCTTTTTATGCTCTCTCTTCCCCCACTTGTGCTCCTTCCTAATACTAATAGCTAAAGCCCACCCCACGTAGTATGTTCCATACTGTACGTGACACTTGTCTTAAGAAAATTAAAAAAAATTAGACATTTTATTTTTAAACATATTTATAACGATTAAAATAACTGTTTGGTTTCATTAAATATCTTTCAAAAAAATATTTTTCCGCCCTCAAGTGGTTTTGAAAGGCTGGTACTTCCTCGGGCAAAAAAGCAGTTTTTCGATACTCGTTTGAAAAGTCTCCTCTACGAACCTCGTTACGGACCTCGCCTTCAGCTCGGGCCGCAAACCTCTCGGTTCGCAAACAAAGACTCTTTAAACTCGTAGGAAAACTACTATTTTTTCGCAATACTGTTTGAAAAATAGGTGTTTTCCGCACTTATATAAGTGTGGAAAGTCGATTCTTCTACATAGTGTGTGGAAAAGGTGTGCAGCAAAGGGTTTTCCGCACAGTATGCGGAAAATCGATTTTCCACACTTATATCAGTGCGGAAAACACCTATTTTCGGCACACTTGTTGTAAAAAAACTTATACGCAACTCGTGCGGGAAATCATCTTTTCCGCACTTGTCACGTAAATAACCATTCCAATACTAAAGCAAAAAAAAAAAATACTTTCAATCGTAAATAAATAAATGAAAATCAAAATACACGTCTATCAAAATAATTGATACAAAAAGTTTGACAGTAATATTAATTTTTTAATAATTATAAGTTTTTTTTTTTTTCTATTGTACTTTACACATTATTAAGGTTTGAGACAAAAGGGTTAACTTTTTTGGAATATTTGATATATTTTTATAAAAAGAAGAAAATCATTTATCTTCTTTCACAAATAGGGCAACGCATAAGATCTTATTTGTCCTTCTTTTACATTGCATTTAGTTATTTTTAATGAATTACAAATACATGAGCTGTCGAATATGGTTTGATATTTTATTAGAATTTTTTATTTAAATACTTAATTCTAGAAGTATTTAACCTTACGCATACAATTCAACATTTTTATTGGAAAATTAATATAAATTTCATAGTCTTACTTATCAACCTCTTTATACGTTGTGTTATGTTTGCTGTACCAGGTTTTAGTTTTTCCTCTTAACTAATTGTCTTATTTAAAAGAGTGGTATCGTCATAATGTTCTGTCTATGGTGTACTTTATGGTTAAGATTATTTCATTTAACTGCACATATTTTTAAGGTACAGAGAACATTAATGTACTAAACTATCTTTTTCGTACTGTTTATTTAGCCACCACCTCCAAAAGGGTATATCATTGTTACTCTACAATTTTAGGTACAACTAACTGAAAATTTAAGCCCACGTTATTGCCAAATAAGCTGCAGTCTCTGTTTTTAGTTAATTTAAAAATAGCTACTATGAATTTGAAGCATACTGTGTGAGAATTTTCACCTAACGCTAAGATATTTAATTTTTAATAAGACACTTATAGTTTGAACAAATGGCTTGAATTTTCTTTATATTTTTATGTTGTTTGTAGTATACATAAGCCAAAATTAAGATCCATTTTTTAAATAAAAATCGACCTACTCTAATCAAAATTTTAACTTCCTTTTGTCACATATTAATTTTATGTATTTTATACTTTATTTTAACTGATGTTTTATATAATTATCTTGTGACATATTAACTTTATCTTATCCCAACATAAGCTCAATTTTGTCAGATAGTTATTCTCTCATATTTTATTCAAGAAGATATACCTGTCACGCGTGAGCGAATGTACTAATAAAAAAAGTTGAATGAGCATAGAGGTTAATAAATTGTTGTGGTAGCTATGTAAACAACATAGTTGAAACTATACAACTTTAAGGCTCAATTCCTTATACATGGCTAGTAGCATGTCTCCAACTATAGTAGTACGTTACTATTTATCATGATACACCATTTGTTTCACCTGTATAATATGGACATCACGAGTTTAAATATTATATGTGCTATGATGCAGTAATCATCATACATTGGCTAAGCCTTTACAGGTTTTTCATGACGAGGTTCGAGGTACATCAATAGATACATGCATATTTCTTTTGTATCTTCTAAGTAATATTTCCAAATGAATAAGCAATATCAGTGAAATGCGGCTCGTGATTCTAATTTTTCCTAAAATTCTGGTATCTTTCAGTCATTTTTGCGGTAAAACACTTGAAATTTATAATTTGATAAGACAAAAAGTATTTTAACATATTACGATTTGTATAAAGAAAATTATATTACCGTATGCCTTGGTATTATCAGTGGCATGTGACCCGTAATAATAGATTTTTTTTTAATTTTGGTATTTTTCGGTTATTTCTTTAAGTTTTATTCATTAGATCTTAAAAATAATTACTTCGTCATAAAATATAGCCTGTCCTAGTATACCCTTATTTCCTGCAAACACCATGTAGAAGTGGGACGAGGCTAATCATTGCTGTCCCACTACTGCATCCTTTTTTTCAAAAACTAAGTAGTAGTGGGACTAGTACTTGACAAGACCAAATTCTATTTTTAACGACTGTGGTTTCATGCTTTTTACTATAGTAGTCATGCGAGTATCATCAGTCTAATCTTTAATAGTAAAATTAAACTCAAATATGTTTGTAGGATTAGTAGTTAAGTGACTTAGAGCATTGTTAACTGGTAAATACACATAATCTGAAACCTAACCTCAATTTAATTTGTATCAATCCATCCTACCCAATGTAAAAAAATTAACTTTGCAGAGAATGATACATAATTTTAATAATTAATTTTCATCATACTTATATTGAAAAAAAAACTAAACAAAATTATTACCTCTGAAAATTTTTAACAGAAAAACACAGGTATTGGTTTACTTACATTATATTTTCATTTGGTATTTCAGCCTTTAAAACTTGCTTCTTATCTCCACAGAAGAATCAAATAGTTCTCCTTTAAAAAATACATTTTCTGTAACCAATCTTAATTTTAAGATCAAGAAGAAAGCTGCTAAGAAAAACTGACTAGTGGCGGTTGTTAATAATTTGATACATTACTTAAAATTTATTACTTTTATATTTACGAAAGAAGATCACCTAATGTCGGGGCATAATCAAAGGCATGCAGCATGCACTGATGCATTTGCCCTAAATTTTAGTATTTTTTTCTCATGCTTCCATAAAATACTTGACATTAGTAAGTTAAAAATACAAAAACTGTTAAAACTGATGAATAATATATGTACTTAAAAATAGCACTTCATGTTCAGGCATTATCAGTGGCGTGCAACATGTGGTAATAAATTTTCCTCAAGTTTCAATATTATTTGGTGATTTTTTTCGCCCAAGCCCTTACGATTATTAATATCAGAAGTCGAAAATTGTAAGAACTAGAGACTATAATAGAAACTTAAAAATACAACTGCATTTCTAGTCATTATCGATGGCGTGCCGATTGAGATAGTAAATTTTAACTGTGTTTTAATATTTTTTCATCATTTTTTACTAAAACATTTAAAATTATTAATCCAAAGAAACAGAAATTATTGAAACTGATAACTCTTTTATGTACTTGTATTTTATGGAAATACTGTGTATTTAGACATTATTAACGGCATGCATCGTGTGATGATGCATCTCCTTAAAATTTTTGCACTTTTTTTACATTTTTCCGATATTACACTTGAAATTGTAATCTTAAAAGACGATCATTGTTGAAACTTATTACTATAACATAAACTAAGTAATATAACTGTATGTCATAGGTATATCAATGGCGTGCTGCTTATGATAGTAAATTTTTTACAACATTTCGTATTTTTTGGTCAATTTTACGATGAAAGACTTAGAATAAATAATTTTGGACCAGAAGAACTGTTAAACTTTATTTCTATCATATTAACTTAACAATATTACGGTCAGCCTATGCATTATTAGTGGCGTGCAGTTTGTAATAATAAATTTTTCTTAATTTTCTCTACTTTTTGTTCATTAAAGAAAAAAATAAAAACAACTCTCGACAATAATAAGCTTAGAAGACCAAAATTATAAAAACATATAACTATTAAATGAGCTTAGTTATATTGCTAAACGTCTAAGCATAATTAGTGGCGTACAGCTTGTGATGAAAAAATTTTTCCTAACTTTTCGCATTTTTCACTCATTTTTTTGATTAAACACTTGAAATCAATAATGCAGCGGAACGAAAAATCTTAAAAATTATTTCTATTATATGAATAAAATATTTTTTCTGTATGCAAGGCATTCTAAGTGGCTCACAGGGGCTTAATTTTTTTTAGTTTTTTGTACTTTTTTATTATTTTTTCGATAATATGCTTGAAAGTAATAATTTTAAAGGATACAAATTGTTGAAGCTTAGTGCTTCTGTATGATATAAATAACATTTATGTTGTCTAAGCATGATGAAAGGTATGCAGCTTGTGATAGTAAATTTTTTCTATATTACCGTAATCTTTAGTCAACCTTTCAAGTGAACTCTCGATACTAATCATTCCAGGTACGAAATTTTTTGACACAAATTGCTTTTATATGTCCTAAGCAACATGACTAAGTTTCTAAGCATCATAATTGGTGTGCAGCTTGTGACAATAACATTTTTCTTATTTTTCGCCATCTTCGGTAATTTTTTAACCAAACTCGAAAAATGAAAAATTTCAGAAGACGGAAACTGTTTGAACTGATAACTTATGCATAATCTAAATAGTAGTCATGGATCTCAAGTTTTGATTATTGACGTGCAGCTTGAAATCAGGAGTTTTTCTAAAACGTCCAAATTATTTGGCTCGTTTTTGGATAAAACACTTGAAATTAATATTTTAGGAATGTTTTGATTGAAGGAACTTATAAATATTAGGGGGAGACTGGGTACGGTTGTACCAAAGGACGGTTGTGACAGTGATCATATTGGCGAAACTGTAAGAGAGAACCGCCAAATACAAGAAGGGGAAGAACTAGAGTGTTAGGCCACTTGTGTTTTCCAGTATAGCCTTAGCTGTCGTGTGATATCAATGACAGCAGAGGTCTACATTACTTTTGGGGAGTGAAATGTAAGTATTTTCCGTAAATTTTTTTTTGCAATTGTCACTGTATATGTACAGATCGAGCAATAAGTATTTTTCCTCTTTATAAGATACAACTTAGTACATAAAAGGCAGCAGTTACTTTTCATGTAAGCTATGTTGTATTTACAGGGTAACTTTTTTTTTTTTTAAATGGGTGCGGTGGGTACAGTTGTGGCATACTGCCTGGGTACGGTTGTAACACAAGTAAAATTAGTTCTTCTCTTTTTAGATGCCTCATAAATATTCCAGGAGAACGGAAAGAGGGATGTGTAATCTTTAAAGGCATATAATTATACGAAGCAGGGGATTTCTGTACGAAAAGCTACAGAAATGCACCAAGTAAATCAAATGACATTATTGCGATACGCTCGTAAACGTGACGCAGCCAATGCCAATGAAAATAATGGAGGTAGCGTCAGTATTGGTTGCGTTGTTCACAACAAAGTCTTTTCTAAGGAGCAGGAACAGCGGTTCGTCAAAATATCTACTACGTTGCGCGGATATATACTTTGGGTATGTTATTTCTATAATAATAAATTATACTGTTTAAAAGTAAGTATGTGATATAAAGTGTTCCAAATTTGACGCCTTTAATTAAAAATTAATGTTTAATTGTCCAAAAAGATGGTGCTGTTATATTATGTTCCACGTAAGGTACAATAAAAGTAATTTAAAATGGTTTTAATGTATTTTTTTAACCTGTCACAACCGTCCCCAGGCATGATCACAACCACCCCTGACAAGTAAAAATTGGCACAACCGTACCCACTCCCCCTATATTCACAAAATAACATTAGTGAATTTTTAGGCATTAGAAGTGGCTAGCAGCTTGTAATTCTACATTTTTTCTATAAATTAGTATTTTTAAGATATTCTTTTGATACAACAATCGTTATGAATAATTTTGAAAGACAAAATTTATTAGATTTTATTACTATCGTATGTACATGTGATATGACTTTATGTCCGAACAAAATTAATGGCGTGCAGCTTGTGATTATAAATTGTCCTTAAGTTCTCGTACTTTTTAGTCATATTCTAATAAAACGCTTGACATTGATAATAACAAAAGATAAGAATTGTTGATTCTAATAACTTTTATACAAACTAAGAATCATTACTCAATGCCTCAGGATTCAAGATCAGTAGCATGCATCTTGTAATGATAGCTCTTTCCTAACCTTCTGTATTTTTCGGTCATTTCTTTGATGTAACACATGAAATTAATAACTACAGAAAACAAAAATTATTTAAACATATTCCTTTTATGTGTACTAAATAACACAATTGTTTGTCTAGGAGTTATAAAGAGCGTGTGGCTAGTGATGATAAATTTTCTCTAGATTGCTGTAAAATTTTGTAATTATTTGGATAACAAACTTGAAATAAATAATTACGGAAAACAAAGGCTATTAAAACATACTCCTATAATACATTGTAAATAATATGACTCTATATCTACGAATTATAATTGTATCGTATTTTATGGTCATTTTTTTAATAAATCACTAAAAACTCATAATTGCAGATGATTCAAATTAATCGAGCTAATAATAGTTAAATTTACTTAATAATTCTACCAAGTGCCTAGGCATTACTAAAAGCGTGCAGTTGTGACGAATAATTAAACTCAAATTTCGACATTTAAAAAAAAATTTTTTCATTAAACACTCGACATTATTAATTTGGAGGGACGAAAGTCATTATTACTGATTCCTATAATATGTTTTATACAATAATACTGTATGACTAAAAATTATCAGTGGCCAGAAGCTTGTGATGATACGTTTTTCCTAATTTCCGTATTTTCCGGTCACTTCTTAAAATAAATACTTGAAATTGATAACTCCAATAGACGAGAATTAATAGAACTGACTTCATTTTAATGTACTAAATAATATCACCAAGTGTCTAGACATTATTAATGGCATAAGACTTGTAAGAGAAAATAAAAATTCGAGAAGACAGAAATTGTTTTGACTATTATCTCATTTATACATTAAACTATATTATTACATGACTATGTATATTCATTAATGTGCCTATTGTAACTAAAAATCCTTTTGAAATGACAGTATTTCTCCAGTGAGTTTTTCAAAAAAATAGTTAAAATGTAAATTTTGTAAGGTAAACCTCGTAAGGTAAAAAATTTTGAAACCTTATTTATATCATATGAACTAAATTACATATCAGTACGTCAAGGTATTGTACGTAGATTGCAAGTTGTACTGATGAATTCTCCCAAAATGTCAATATTTTTTGGACATTTTTGATAGAGCACCTTACATTAACAATTCTAGAAGACAAAAATTGAGGGATTATATTACCATTATATGTACTCAGTAAAATTACTAAGTCTCTACACATAATTAGAAGCCTGCAGTTTGTGATACTAAGTTTTCACTAACTTTACGTATTTTTTGGTCATTTTTTTTGATAAAATAATTTTAAAAAATAATTACAGAAGATAAAGAAGTTAATAGTTATTCCTTCTTTATAAACTAAAGAAAAATTACTGTATGTCTAGGCATTATCAGTGGGATGCAGCTTGTGGTAATAAGCTTTTCCTAAACTTCCAGAATCTTCTGTTATTTTTGTTAACAAACGGTTGAAAGTTTCAAAAAACCAAAATACTTTAAACTGATAACTTTTTCGTGTTCTTGATAATATTGTTGAATGTCAAGGTATTATTATTGGTGTGCAGCTTAAAATCATGAATCTTTTCCTAATGTAAGTACGTTTTGGTCATTTATTTGATAAAAAAATTAATAATAATAAGAAAAAACAATTAATAGTAATAATCGCAGAAGATAAAAACTATGAAAACTTGTTGATGATAACTGTACTTAACAATATTTATGTATGTCCAGGCACTAAAAAGAGCTAACAGCACGTAACAATAAATTAAATTCTCTCCAAATGTCGGTATTTTTTGAAGAAACGTTCAACGTTAATGATACCGGAGGACGAAAATTGTCAAATTTCATGACCATCTCATATATATACATATATATAAGTGACATTACTCAATTGTAAAGCAACATTAGTGAGATGCAGCTTGTAATAATAAATTATCTCTAAGTTCTTGTACTTTTTGGTCATTTTTTCAATAAAACACTTGGAGATAAGAATTCCAGGAGATAAAAATTCATAAAATGTATTTTTTATGTGTTTTAAAGAATATTTTTGTACGTCAAAGCATAGTAAATGGCATACAGCTTGTGATGACAATTTTTTTTATTTAATTTTCATGTTTTTCAGCTATTTTTTTGATCAAACACTTAAAATTAACAATTTTAAAAGATGAATATTGTTCAAACTAAATTGTTTTATTTGAGATTGGTAATAATACTGTTATTCTAAACATTATAAGTGGCTTTCAGCTTGTTTTAATAAATTGTATCTAAACATTGGTGTTTTTCAGTCATTTTTTGGAAATAACACTTGACATTGATTATACAAAAGACAAAAATTGTTGATACTTATAATTTTTTGATATAAACTGAGTAATATTACTAAATTCCTTAGCACAACTGGTAGCACGTAGCTTGTTGCAATATGTTTTCTCTAACTCTTTGTACTTTTTGTTAGCTTTTTTGATAGAACAATTGGTAAAAATAATCGCAAAAGATAAAAATTATTACAACTTACTTATGACGTATGTACTTAACAATACTTTTGAGAGTCTAAGCATTATTAAGACCTTACAGCATGTAGTAATAAATTTTCTCGAAATGTCAGTATTTTTTGATCATTTTTTTAAAAAAACACTTGACGTTAATAATGCCGGACAACAAAAATTTTTAAATCTTATTACTATTATATATATAAATATATACCAGTGACATGAATTAATGTTAAAGCAAAATCTGTAGCACGCAGCTTGTGATAATACATTTTCTCTAACTTTTTGTATTTTTCAGTCATTTTTTCTATAAAACTCTTGAAAATAAGAATTCCAGAAGATGAAAATGTATAAAACGTATGTGTGTTATGTGTTCTATATAATACTCGAATTTAATGCATAATGCAGCTTGTGATGACAATTTTTTATAATTTCCATATCTTTCAGCTATTTTTTTGATAAAACACTCAAAATTAATAGTTTTGGAAGACAAATATCGCTATAACTAAATGATTTTATATGTGGGTAATAATACAACTGTAATTCTAAGCATTATTAGTGGCTTTGGGCTTGTTGTAACAAGTTGTACCTAAATTCTTGTATTTTTTAGTCATTTCTTCGTTAAAACATTTGACATTGATTATACCAAAAGAAAAAAGTTGTTGATACTTATCACTGTTATATAAACTAAGTCATATTACTAAATGCTTAAGCACAATTAATAGCACGCAGCTTGTTATAATAAGTTTTTCTTAACTTTCTGCATTTTTTGGTCATTGTTTTGAGAAATCACTTAAAATCTTACTAATATATAAAGCAGAAGCGCTAAAACCGTTATAATCGCTAACCGCGAAAACTACTGAACCGATTTCGTTGAAATTTTGCACACTGATTCATGATACTTCCTAGATGGTTTAAGCGTAGTTTTTATCTTAAAAAATTTAATAACAATAGCAATAAATGAGCTCAAAGTTTTGCAAAAATATGCCAGCTTTTCCCTTTAGTTCAGTTTAATCCGCTAGGTGGCGTCGACATAAAATCGAAGCTACCTGCAACATAATTAAATAAGAAACTCGATGAGTGCGATAAAAAAAAAAACTAATTCCAACCGATGCCATCTCAGTCACGATACCAGGAGACATACGTGGCCAGAGCACAATGTGGTTTAACTCATCAGAGTTGTAAGTGAGTCCCACCATCCCACCTGGTGCAGTTAGAGAATTTGTGGCTACAAATGTAAGCAAGAGAAAACAGCTCTGAGGGGCACGGGAAGCCACAACGGCTACCTTCTTGGTCGTCGCGTCCCCAACGCGCTTACCCACATGTTCCCGTCTAAATATGAGCAGTTGGTTATCCGGGGAACGACCCGAGACGAGATATTCTTTGGTCAGCAGCGTACCTCCTTCCATTACAGTCTCCGTACATTGAGACTCCCAGGGTAAAAATCAAGCAACCCGTAGCCAGCTCTTTATCATCAGGAATAATGATAAAGAATAGCCTGGAAGTTTCACCACTGGCGCTTTTTAGGGCCATTATAAGTATTTACGTTCCCTACTTAACCATCAATTTCATCGGTTTTTTTTAGGGGCCACCTAAGTGTAAACTACCTTGCCAACAAATACATTTTTATTACCATTTCTAGAAGCGATTCGTCGACTAAAAGACTATATTAACTAAAGACGGGCACTATTAAACCAAGTCAGCTATTCACTGGCAGACGTCACCTGCGGAGTTGATCTTCGCAAGGCTGGAAAACCCGGTGACCGACGACTCTATATTAACCTCTTGACTCTAAGCATTTAACCAGGAATCACTGATTCTCTTCAATGTCTGCGTTGGGCGAACCTATAACAGCTATGAAGGAAAAAAAACTTGAGCCAACGGGACAGCCTCCACTGGACAAGTATCACTAACCAATCTCCCCATTTAAGATCACCAAAACAACTGAATCTGCAACTAAAAAAGGTGCATTAGACATCAACGTCTTCGACGTTATACCGGGAGACGTTGGAAAAGAGCACAACAACTAGCCCCAAAGCTTCGGACTTTGTAATTTTCCTCCCAATCAGTCTGGGTCTTTAACAGCAAGCCAGAGAAGATCACCCTGAGGTATCCAGGCAGTCACAACTGCTGTTAACTGCAGTCAAGAAAGAGTTAACTTAAAAAGCTCACTGGTCTTTTTTAGGGCCATCGGACGTCGAACTACCTTGCCAACAAATATATAAGAACTTAACAAAGTTGACAGAAAACACACTTTAGGGGTCACACAAATTTTAAGCATGCCAAAAGTCGCAAGAGGGTGAATCGGAAGAAAAACTTTAAGTGTATCTAATAAATACAATTTTACTTAGGCGTCAAGAAACTGACGCAGAAAATTTATCAAGACTGAAACAGCAGCATCAAAATCGACAACTATAGAGTCCATTACGTGAGAGATCAGCTTTTCGTTGTACCCTCACAGCAATCTCTGAAATCTTTAAAGA
Source organism: Copidosoma floridanum (assembly GCF_036245765.1). NCBI lineage: Eukaryota > Metazoa > Arthropoda > Insecta > Hymenoptera > Encyrtidae > Copidosoma > Copidosoma floridanum. Next base: position 8,079,583 of record NW_028321894.1, read on the forward strand.
TCCTACTTCCGATTTTTTAATGAGTAGATAATGTATTTGTGTTTTTGTGGCAAAAAAAATGTATGGTTTAAGGTCCAGGATTTTGTTGCTCTGGTAATAAAGTTGTGAGATATATAAAAAAAATTTTTTTTTAATATTAATTTTTTGGGGAGTTTAAAATCTTAACAGCTTTAAAAAATAGCCCTTTTCATGAATTACACGGCAGAAACTGCTAATCAACGGCTCCTTATGGCCACCGATTATTTTATAGCATAAAGAACGCATGGTACTTTTCAACATTATTATATTTTTTTTTAATTTCTACAGCTTATTATTTGACCAAATAAACTCTATGGATTCCGAAAAAATATGTTTTTAATAAGAAGATTTTTGTTCTGAGATGTATCAGGAATATATGTAAAATTTCTAACTGAAAATGTTTCACATTACATGTCAACATACTACGGTGTTTTATTTAGTAAGTCTCAGGCAAAGCCGAGACAGGGGGCTGCTAGTTAATTATATTAGAATACAAAAATTGTTCGAAATAATTATTATTATATATCCTAAGTAATATTCCTTAATGATGAAGCATTATAAGTAGCATGTAGCTTGTGATATTAACTTTTTTCCTAATGCCCGTATTTATTAATTATTTTCTCGACGACAACACTTGAAAATAATAGTTCTGTTAGATAAACATTGTTAAGACGTATTTGTCTAGTATGTTTAAAAAACATTTACTGTATTCCAAGACATTATGAGTGGCAGACAGCTTGTGATGATAAATTTTACATAACATTCCATGTTTTTTGGGTCAAATTCTCAATAAATCAGTTGAAACTAATCATTTAGAAAGACCAAAATTTGTTAGAATTAGTTACTGTTATAATAACAATATGATATTACTAATAATCTAGGCATTATCAACTGTTTGCTGCATCTTATGCTAAGTTTTGCCTATACTTCCAAAATCTTCAGTCATTTTTCTTATCAAACACTTGAAATTAATAAATTTGGGAGACAAAAACTGTAACACCTTCCTATGTCGTACGAACTAAATAATAATACTGTATGTGTTGGCAATATCAGCGGCGTGTAACTTCTGACATAACTTTTCATAGCTCTTTGTATTCTTCAGTTACTTTTTTTTCATTGACACTCAAAATTAATAATTCCACAAAACGGAGAATGTTAATTTTCATTACTATAACATTTATTTTGATATATTTTCTTATGTTTAAGTACATTTAATGGCGTTTAGCAGGTAATAATGTATTTTCCTTAACTTTTCATATGTTACAATCATTTTTTTGATGAAATCCTTTAGATAAATAATTTGAGATAACGAAAATTATTAAAAAGTATTTCTGTTGTATGTTTTAAATAATACTACTGTATGTCCAGGCATTATCAGTATCGTGCAGCTTGAGATAATAATTTTTTCCTAACTGTTCGTATTTTTCGATCATGATTTCGATAAAACACTCAAAAAAAATAACTTAGAAAGACAAAAACTGATAAAATAAATTACTTTAATTTGTTTAAAATAATATTCTCGTGCATTTAAGCATTATTAATAACATGCAGCTAGTAATAACAAAAGTTTTCTAAATTTGCGTTTTTTTTATTACTTTTTCGATTAAACACTTGTAAATTAATTTTTTTAGAAGCCAAATATAACGGATAAATACTGGTATATGTACTAAATAATATTACCTAGTGACTTAAAATTATCAATGGCGTGCAGCTTGTGACAACGCATTCATTCTGAATGTCTAAAATTATCTGTCATTTTTAAAATCAAATACTTAAAAATAAGAGTTTTTAATAAAGAAAATTGTTAAAACAGTCAGTATTTTCTAATCAGTTTTTTCATAAGATACTTTAACATTATATTGTCAGAAAATGAAATTTGTTAAAACATGTATAGCTATATGTACTAAATCATACTTTGGTATGTCTAGGCACCATGACTCGATTGCAGCTTTTTCTATTAAATTTTTCCTAAACGTCAAAATTTTTTGGACATTTTTTTGATAAAATCCTTAAATCATTATTCTAAAAGACAGAAAATGGTTAGGGTCTATTAGTATTATATGTACTTAGTAATAAAATTTAATGTCTTAGCATAAGTAGTTGCGTGCAGGTTGTAATGACAAATTTTCTCTAAATTTCAATTTCTTTGGTCGTTCTTTTGATACCATTTTTTAAAACTAATAGAGTCAGAAGATTGAATTCGTTAATACTCCTAATTATTACATTCTGTATGTCTAGGCATTATTAGTAGCTTGCATCTTGTGATAATAAATTTTTTTTTAATATCGGTAGTTTTCGGTCATTCTTTTGATAAAAGACTTGTCATTATTGATTTCGGAAGACAAAGATCGTTCAATTTTATCGCCAATGTATCAATGTAGTTTTATTTCTAAATGTTAATGCATTATCAGTGGCGTGCCGTTTCTAATACTAAATTTGGCTGAATTTTTGTTTTTTTTGAGTGATTTTTCCGATTAAACACTTAAAATTAATACTTCTAGAAGATAAAATTTGTTAGAACTTTTAACTATTACATGTCCTCATTAAATAACTTTATGTCGAGGCATTATTGGTTGCATGCTGCTTGTAATTATAAATATTTTTTTAATTTGCGTAGTTCTCAGTCAGTTTTTCGATTAAAACCTTGAAATGAAGAATATGGAAATATGAAAAAATTGAAACTTGTTTCCAATTCATGTAATCAATAATCTTTTAGGATGCTGAGGCTTTATTAGTGGCGTGCAACTAGAATAAAGGTAGTTTCCCTGAAACTCCGTACTTTTTGTCATTTTTGCGACATAAAATTTGAAACTTACAATTTTGGAAGACAAAAACTGTTGAAACTTGTGCAGCTAGTAATTATTAATTTTTACTAACTCTACGTATTTTTTTATAGTTTTTTCGATAAAAAACTTCAAAAATAGTAAATTTAGAAGACAGAAATTTTTAAAAGTTATTCCTTGTAGAAAACCTTGATAATTTTACTGTATGGTGAGGCATGTTTAGTGTTGTGCAGCTTGTTATAACAAATTTTTCCTAAATGCTGGTATTCTCGGTCAGTTTTACGCGAAAATACTTGACATTAATAGTGCCAGAAGATGAAAATTTTTAGATTTAACAACTATTGTTGCGCAGGATTCTATATTTATCGTTTTTAGTAGGCTCCAAAAAAAAGGGCGCACGAACGTGTAGCTATGACATCGTACGTGACACTATTCTACGTACTAAGTCATATTACAAAATTTTTAATTATAAACAGTGGCGTGAAGCTTGCGTTAATAAATTTTTTCTATCCATCTGTGTTTCTGGTTTTTTTGTTTATGACAAAGCACTTAAAATTAATAATTAACAATAAAAAAAACATATTGTTAGAGTTAATGACCATTATTTAAACTTAATGATATTTCTGGATATCTGGGTAATATAAGTGGTATGTAGCTTGCGATAACAAGTTATCCTTAACTATTCGTATTTTTTGTTCATTGTTTTGATCAAACCCTAGGAATGAATACTTATCAACAATGAAATACTTTAAGACTTTTACCGGTTGAAATTGCATAACTTAATGTCCAAGCAGCTCGTGATTCTTAATTTCTCCTAAATTTACGTATTTTTCAGTCATTTTTTTTTAATATCACACTTGAAATTATTAATTGCGAAAGATAAATACTAGTTAAAATTATGTTTATTATATGTACTAAATTAAATGTTTGTATATCTGGGCACTATAAGCAGCTTTATCTTGTAATATTAAAATTTTTTATAAATTTTGGTATTTTTCATTTTTTTTTTTAATAAAACACTTGATAATAATAACTCCAGAAGATAAAAATTTTTAATACTGATCATAACTCCATGTACTAAATAATATTATTAAGTATCTCGGCATTAGAAAAAGCACGCAGATTGTGATAATAAATTTTCTTTAACTTTTGGTATTTTTTTATTATTTTTACCATGAAACACTTGAAAATAATAATTTTTTAAGATGAAAGTTGTTAAAACGCGTTTCTATTATATGTACTAAGCAATTCTACTGTTTAATTAGGCGTTATTAGTGGCATGCAGCTTGTAATAATAAATTTTTTATAAATTCTCGTATTCATTTTTTTCTTATGTATTACTTGAATTTAATAAATGTGGTAGACAAAAACTGTTGGAACTTATCATTATTATATGTTTTTACTAACATTACTGTTTGTCTAGGCATAATTTATGGCATGTAGCTTGCAACACCAGATTTCATTAAAATGTCACCAATTGTTAGTCATTTTTCAAATGAAAATTATTAAATAATAAATTTTGGTAGATAAATCGTGCTATGACTATTGTGCGTAATTATTGGTAATTTTGTTTTCCTCACTACTATTGGTATCGTACAGCTTTTTTTAATAGATTCAATCGTAATTTTTGTTAGTACAGTATTTTCTACAATAAAATATTTAGTACACTCAGATTTTGAGAACGGAAAATATACTATTGTAGTTATTTCATTTTATCAGCACTGAAAATATAGTCACGGTATACATGATTTGTTATTTTTTAAGTTTTTGTAGATGCGTCTACAGATTTTTAAAATTTTTTTAGGTTATTGCTTAATATTGATCATTGGTATATCGTGATGGTATTATCGCGATGAATTTTTTGAATGGTTTTTGTGATTCCTTGGGTAGACAGAGACTAACATTAATTTATATATACTATTATATTTTTATAATTAAATAGTTTTAAAGGCTTAAGCGCATTTTTAAGTCCCATATTTTTGAATTATTTTGAACTCTCATACCTCGAAAAGGATATATTTTATGATCTTAAGATTAGTGGGAGCCGTCCTTAACACTTGGTTAAGCGCTTAAAGCATGTTAATAGAAAAAAAAATACAGAAAAGTTTTTCTTTATCTTCATTGCTTCAAATGTTACAAGCTTTAGAGTGATAATTGTTTGCGATATGAGTTTAATATTAGTATATTACGTCACGTGGCCGTCCATCAGCCACCTTACGGCCGAGTGACGTATACGATTCTTCGTCATCCCGTATAGGAAAGTTTGTTCAATAGGTTGATTTAGTTAACGCAGGAAAAAATGAATCGCTCAGTGAACCGTGCGTTTCTTATAAGCATTGATCCTATACACTGAGGTCCTAATAAAGTGCGAACGAACGAACGATGGATAAACGAACGTGCTCAATATTTAGACTGACTGATCGATCACAAAAAAACATACGCATAATTCAACAGTGAATGCTAGAATACATATTTTTTTTGATAGTTCTTCAAAGTCCACTAAAAAAAACTTTTATTAAACGATACTTCATTCTTGGTTTTCCTGTCCATGTATTAAACATGTGCTTTTTCATATAGAGCACGAGACTTTCAAGGTAGCAGTCTAATAGCCATGAAAATTTATTCACCTTTACCTACAAGTAACTCTAAACGAAATAAATTTTGTTAAAAAAACACGTAGTTGTTATTTTTATTACACGTACACAAGAGACGAGAAACATATCATACGGTAAACGATAAGTAAGAGAAGGTGAAAAAATGGGCAACGCTAGATTTAATATAGGCGTGAACTGACTCGACGCAACGATAAAGGCAGATAGCAGAAGGCATTATAAAGGTGAAAAGACAATGCGCACATGCTTCTGGCTTTAAAAAAAAAATACAACTACAACACAACACTTGACTGCCACATATACACAGATGCCAATATTCGTTATAGATATCATATATATAGATAGATAATCAGTGTGCATTTAAGAGCACGGACCTCGTAGAAGTGCCACGCTCAGCGGACGCAAAGAAATCCAGAGGCCGTACATTTTTTGCTTCACGTCTTACTATGTGAACGTAAACAACAAACTTTATTCTCGAGGATGACGAAAATACATATAAATGCAGCCTCAGGAATTCTGGTAATTAAAGTATCTAAGAAGAGGACTAAATAATTTCTTTCTTGATTGAATATGAACTGTATGAGTTAATTAAAGTTTTCGAAAAGTCCCAGTATCTATTAATTATAATTATTATTAGTAATTATAAAACAATCACCTACGAATCTGATATAAATGAGCAAAGACTGTCCACATCCCAGAACAATTGAGGTCTCAAAATACTTCAGTACTATTTTAGTAATCTACGGGAAGCAACAACCTCTCATTGGTGTGCCACAAGTCTGACGGTATGTTATCTGATTTAATTAAAAATAGTTGGAAACAATTTAAAAGATAAACAATTTAAACATTTTTTTTTTCTATTGTCAAAAGATTTACAAAAAAGCTCAGCTTGCTGCTTACACAACTTCTGACCAGTTAAAAAAGGCAAATGGGTATAAAGTGGTCCTACGTTAAATAAAACTAAGAAAAAACCACAAGAATTAATAAGTTGATAAAGTCGATGACATTCTTTATAGAAATTCTTAACGAAATGCAATGATCTAAAAGAAATGCATTAGGAAAGCCATAGGCTCACTCATACAAACCATATGTACTGATCTAAGAAAAGAAACTATCAATCTCACAGGCATTTTACTCTTATAGACTTTGACAGTGTGATAAGCCTTAGATAAAGAATACTAATTGATTTTATCCAAGGATTGCCGTGAAATTTAAGCGTTAAGAAATACACTTCTATGACTTTAAAAGTCTACTACCTTTGTAACAAACTTGACAAGGGATGAAAAGATCTTTTTTTTTGTTTTATTTACTATCTTTAAACAAATAGTTAATTTTTTTTTTTTATTGATCAATAAGGAGTATTTACAGGGTAAAATTCTCACGGTTTCAGCAATTTTCTAATATGACCTTTTGAAGTACATAGTTATATAATTTCATTTACAAAAAAATATTAAGACACCAAAAACTTAATACTTTTTTATACAAACTTCTGATAATAAACAGTCCCTTTATGTATTAATGGATAATACTAATAAATCATCACTTATTTTTATTTATGTGATTTGTGTTGTTGAGATTTTTACAATCAGCTAAGTATGATCGCAAAGATAAATAGTTGGGATGACAACAAGAAAATAATTGCTTTAATTTATTGTTGACGTGGAAAGGCAAAATCTGTTCTTAAAAACTTTTTAGGGTCAGAGGGTCTGTTAGGTTCGACTTCTCAGCTCCAGGCTCGTTTTGAGGAGTAATATTTTGCAGTAACATTTTATTTTTAACTGCAAAATATAATACACAAGTTTGACGAAGATTTTTTAAGTTTAGCTGCTGATTCACAAAAGCTTGTTTCAGTAGTTTATCTTGAGTGCCCGTTTACTACTATTTAAGACTTCAAGGGAATATTGTTGTTGCACGATCATACAAAGCAGTGCAATAAGGTTTTAATTCAGGAGTAAGACAGGAAAGGAAGTCTTCAAATATGGCCACTGTTCAGTGCTGAAATTGCGGAAATAAGGGACATGTAAAGTACAAATATCATCTTTTGCATGCGTTCAATTCGCAGGAAAACTGAGTTTTGTGAAACTTCCAGGTGGAAATTAAACAGTTAAGAGGCCAGCTTCATTACATTTAGTCTTAAATAATAAAAAGATAATTAAGAATTTCTAATGAACTTGCATAAGGTACAATAAGTAAAAAAATTTGTAATTTTGCATTAGATTCTGGAGCTGACGTAACTTATCTCAATTTAAAGTTTGAAAATTCAGTAGATAATAAGACTTTCATCAATTTTGTAACACACAGATATCCATTAGGTAAGGGTGTAGCTATAAGCTTTAGAGTTGAAAAATTTGTGATTGGAGGAAGACACGAGCATCAAATGATTGTGTTCGTAGCAGATATAGTTAATAATTGTATTCTTGCAAGGAATTTCTTTGAAAAAATAGATTTCACAGAAATAATCATAGTTTGACATTTGAAATAATATTAGACAATACCCCTGTTTAACAGATTATGAACCTACTGGACAATGTTCTAGTTAATTAACAGATTTTTTGAGCAAACTTCTAAAGAATTAGATTATCACCTGGTGTTGAAGTTTGTGAGTTTGCTAGTTAAATATGCAGACATTTTTAAATATGAGAATGTTGTAAAAAAATGAGATTTATTTAAGTATAAAATATATAATACACTTGGAAAAAAAACAAGACTAATCGGACTCTCTTATAACACAAATGTAAAGGCCAGAAACTATTGATAGATCGTCAAGTACCTGGTGCTCTACAGTCGTTCTCAAAAAAAAGTAAGATGGTTTTACAAAATTGTGTCTTGAGTTTCGGAAAGTGAATGCAACAACGATAAAACATTCATATTCTTCACCATGATCTGATATCACATTAAATAAACTGTCAGAAAGATCGTGGTTCTTTACATTACATTTGCGGAGTCGCTACTGGCGTAAGTAAAAATTAAGAATTAAGATAGAGGAACCATAGCTTCTCCTGTTAAACAAGTGTTATAGCAATTCAAAGTCATGCTATTTGGTTTATTTAATTCACCAGCAACTTTTGATCAACTTATGGCAGAAGTACTTGAAGGATTTTTGTACAAAATCTGCTTAATTTATTAAGCTTACTTTGTGGTATTAGCAGACTTGTTTGAAGAATCGTTAGCGAATCTAGAAAATGTGCTTTTTGGATTATAAACAACTAATCTTCGAATAAATAATAAGAAGTGTAATTTCTTTGAAAGGTAAGTTTCATTTGTCAATCACATTGTATTAGAACAAGGAAAGAAGACAGATCCAGGAAAGATAAGGACTCTTGAAATGCCAGTTCTAAGAACAAAAAAACGTACGTCAACTTTTAGGATTTTGCTCGTGTTATAAACGATTCATTAAACTGTTTTCAGATATTGATAGATGTCTACGTAGTTTCACAACTAAATACAAGCAGTTTTAATTGTCTTGAAGAAGTCAGGTAGCATTTATAAAATTAAAGGACCTTCTTACATTTCCTACTATTTGAACTTTTCCTAGATTAAATTGTATATTTACCTTACATACTGACATATTAGATCATGGTATTAATTTAGTTCTGTCTCAGACTCAAAAAGGTAAGGAACAAGTGAGAGCTTATTATAATTAAGTGTACAGTATGTTGAAAAAAAAAAATTGTTTTACTCGTATGGGGTTATTAGTGGTTGTTGAGTCAGTTAAACATTTTCGATGTTACTTACACAAAGAGGAATTTATAATTAGAACAGATCATTACACCTTAACTTCGTTCTTATCATTTAAAAAGTTGGATATGCAGCTAGCTATATAAACAATTTATTTATATAGTCAGTACAAGTTTGAGATTTTTCATAAAAAAAGACAGTTTAGTTGAAGAAAAACTTGAAGCAGTGGATAAAACAGTTGGTCTAATTGTTTTTTTAAAGAAATAGGATTATACTAGCAAAAACATCAGATGCAAGATAAGGCAATAAAAATTACTATTGACAATAAGATAACTAACACTTAACCAGATCGGCAGCAAGTTGAATTCCAAGACAAATTTACCAAAGTAGATTATAGTAAATAGAACGCATTCATTAATAACGATAGAGTTTTATATAAAGAATGAATTTCCTTAAGCTTAAAGATCTAGACCTTACAGTTAGTCATTCCAAGAATAAAGATAAACAAAGTTTAACGAGGAGCGCACAAATTATCTGTAGGAGGACACATTAAATTTAACAAGATACTGGACAGTTAGAAAGTGGTTCCACTGAGCCACTGGCAAGAAGGATCTTGAGAATTGGTGGCGTACGTGTGTGACTTGTATTGCTACGAGGGATGCATGAGATGAGAAAATTAGTGTTGTTGGAGCTTAAAATCCAGAGTACCTTTTAAGAGATTTCAGATATATATATTTTAGGTCTACTTTTACTTTTTCGTTAGGCCACGAATATCTCCTTATCGTAATAGATAGTTTTACCAAATAGATAAAAGCTTTTTTTTTATCAAACATGCAGACAAAAACAATAACTAACATCTTTGATAATGAAGTAACTTGTCGTCACGGTGTCTCTCGAGACATATTTACTGATAAGAATACGAATTTCGATTCTTATCTTGAAAAAAAATTATCAGAACTTTTAAGAGTCAGGAAAACACGAACGATACCTTTACGCACATAATTAAATGTTCGGGTGGAACACCAACATTAGACGATTCCTAATTATTCATCTAAATTTGGAAGTAAAAATTAAAAAGATTAGGATTCTTTAATCTCACCATTTTCGTTGACTTACAGATCTTTCAAACATACAATGACCAGGTTCTCTTCAGCTGAGATGTGCACTGGTGATAGTTTTCAACTTTCACTGGGTCTGATAAGAAGAACTCCTCCAGAGGGTTGTGTTAAAGTTTTGTCACTAGAGCATTATGTACAAAAGCTGACCAAAAAGATAGCAGAAATCCATGAATTTAGTTACCTTGTAATATCAACCTTTTAATTCTAATAATGAGGCCTGTAACGTTGTCATTATAAAAAAAGAAATTAGTAGTAGTTTCACAAATTCACAATACACAGCCAGGAATAAGTAGAGAGATTGCTAACTTCAATGCTACGATTTAAAAAGACTTTTTGGCACTAATCAGGGTGACCAGCTTAGGCCAGCCATCGAACCAGGCTAACATTTTTCGAAAGTGCAAGACTCGTATCGAAGAGCGTATGCCTACGAGAAGAAGAGTAAAAATGTTGACTAAAGCTGTATAGCTAAACGCATAGCCAAAACAAGTGACGATACAAGTTTTTCTCTTTTGACTGCAACCAAGTATATGCCACATATATATTTAACCGTCTCTTGCTCGCTTGCTCTTGCTTCAACGTTATCAATCAATCTTATTTAATCAAATCGTCGAACTCAATGCTCATGATTATACGCACCAAATTTAATTTCAAAACATTTCTTTCTTATTTTTCTCGTACGTTAATACTTATTTTTTATTCCAGTATTATTTAAAAAAAATTTTCAGGTTTTTTTTCAAGGATGGCAGTTCAGCTATAACTCCAATATCTAAGATGGTTGAAGTTTGTGCTGCAGCTTGCATTGTTTTGTCATCTTAAGATCGACTCCAATCACCATATAACCTTGGGTGCTTACTGGCCACTTTGTTTATTAACAAAATAATTAAAATAACACTTTTGCCAATCACCGCACAACCCAAAGCGTTTACTGGTCGCTTTATAAATTAATAACATAATTAAAATAACACTAGTGCCAAAAGCCACATAATCCGGGGTGCTTATTGAGCACTTTGTTGATGGATAAAATAATCAAAATAACACAAACGCTAATTACCACATAATCTGAGGTGATTACTAGCTGCTTTGTTCATTAATAAAATAATAAAAGCGCCAATCACGACATAACCCGAAGTGCTGAATAGACGCTTTCTTTGTTAGTTAGTCATTTAAATAAGACAAGCGCCAATTATCACACCACCAAGGTCACTTATTAGCAGCTTTCTTGACAAAAACGATGAAAAAAAAATCACAAGCGCCAACCACCACACCATCCGGGGTACTTACTGGCCGATTTGTCAAGTTTTTTAACAAATAAAATAATACAAGCACTAATTACTCCAAAACTAAGGACGCATAGTGGCTGCTTTATTGATTAATAAAATTATTGAAATAACACAACCACCAACTACCACACAACCTAGGGCGATTACTTGACACTGTATTAATAGATAAAATAAATAAAATAATACGAGTGCCAATTACTAGGCAACCTTAGGCGCTTACAAGTCGCTTTGTTACCTAACAAATTAACACAAGGGCGTATTACCACACTACCCAGGTCACTTTGTGGTCACTTGATTAATTGATAAAATAATTAAAATAATACAAGTGCTAGTCACTACATAATTTGAGGCTCTTACTGGTCGCTTTGTTAACAAATAAAATGATTAAAATAACACAAGCACCAATACACCTTAAGACCCGAGGTGCTTACTGGCCACTATGTTAGTTGATGAAATAATTAAAATAAGACAATCACCAATTACCACGCAACTCAGGGTACTTGCTGGTTGCTTCGTTTATTAATAAACTAATTAAAATAACACAAGCTTTAATGATCACACAACCTTGAAATATTACTGGACATTCGTTAATTATTAAAACAATTGATATGGCGCAAGTGCCATTTGCCAGACAACTCAAGGTGCTTACTGGCCACTTTATCCATTCATAAAATAGTTGAAATGAAACGAGAGCCAATTACTACACAATCTAGGGTCCTTACTAGCTAGTTTTTTAAATTATAAAATAACTAAAATAACACAATAAAAGATCACTTTACAACCTTAGGTACTTACTAGCCTTTTTTTTTAATAAATAAAATAAATAAAGCTACACAAGTGCCAGTCACCCCACAACTCAGGCTGCTTACTGGATTCCTTGATAACTAATAAAATAAATAAAATACTACAAGAGCCAATCACCAGGCAACATAAAGTGCTTACTGGCCGCGTTCTTAATTAGGAAAATATTAAAAATAACACAATCGCCAAGCACCACACAGCCCAGACCACTTACTAGCCTTTTTGTTAACTAAATAAATGAAAAAAAAAGTATGATCACCAATAACTACACCTCCCGAGGCGCTTTGTTACCACTTAGTTAATTGACAAAAAAATTAAAATAACACGAGCGCTAATTATCAGACATTAAAAGGCTTTTATCGGCCTTTTTTATAATTAATAGAATTATTAAAATAATACAAGCAATAATCACGACACGAACTAAGGTAATTACTGACCACTGTGTTTATTAGTAAAAAAAAAGAAATAGCACAAGCACAAATCTTTTCAGAACCCAAGGTGCTTACTGGGTTCTTTGTTAACTACTAAAGTAATTGAACTAATACAAATGCCAATTACTACACAATCTGGGGCGATTACTTGCCACTTTGTTAATTTAAAAGTGAACCAAATAACACAAGTGCTAATAACTAGGGAACCTGAAGTGCTTACTAGTCGCTTTGTTAACTAATAAAATAACACATGTGCCAATCATCACACAATCCCAGGAACTTACTGGCCACTTTGTTAATTTATAAAATGAATAAAATAACATGTGTCAGTTACCACACGACCTGGGGTGCTTACTGGCTACTTTAAAAATGAATGAATTAAAAAACATACTACAAGCGCCACTTACCTGGCAATCTTGGGTGCTTAGTGGTTAACTTGTTATTTGATATGGCAATTAAAATAATACAATGACCAATTGCCAAACAACCAAAGATGCTTATTAGCTGCCTCATCAATCATTAATATCGATGAAATAACACAAGCGGCAATCCCCAGGCTCTCCAGGGCACTGTCTAGTCGTTTCGTCAACTAATTTAATAAACAAAATTATCAGGCAACCTTGGGTACTAACCAAACGGTTTGTTGATTAATTAAATTATAAAAACAACACAAGAGCAAATTACCACACAATCGTTAGTGCTTCTTAGCTGCTTTGTTATTTAATAAAATAATTAGAATAACACACGTGCTAATCATTACACAACATAGAGCACCTCTATACTACTTTGTTGATTAATAAACAATTGAAAAATAAATAAGCTCTAATTACCAGGAAATTCGAGGCACTTAAACGCTACATTATTAATTCAGAGAGCGTTACTTATTAGGGCTTGCCCCATTTAATCACGATTGGTAATACTGTTATTCAGATGTTAAGTAATTTAGAAACCCACCTTAAATTGTTCTGGGTTGCTAAGTAATTAGCATTTGTGTTACTGTTCGAATTTTTATTGAATTATAAAGCAACCAGTAGGTGCTCTAAGTTGTGTGGTCATTGGAACTTGTGTTATATTAATTATTCTATTATTTGACAAAGTGACCAGTAAATGCCCCAGGATACGTGATGATTAGTGATTGGGTTATTTTTTAATTAACGAAGCAGCCAGTAAGCGCCCCAGATCGTGTAATATTAGCGCTTGTCTTATTTTATTAAATAACAAATTAATAAGTATGCACTTTAGATTGTCCGTTAATAGATACTTGTGTTATATTATTTATTTTATGAGTTAACAAAGCAGCCACTATGTGCTCTCAATTGCCTCGTAATTAGTGCTTGTGTTATTTCATTCATTTTATGGATAAACGAAGCGACCACTAAGTGCTCTAAGTTGCCTAGTGATGAAAGCTTGTGTTATTTTAATTATTTTATAAATTAACAAAGCGACCAGCAAGCGTCCAACGGTCTGTGGTAATTGGCGCTTGTTTTAGTTTTATTAATTTTTTAATAAACAGAAGGACTAGTAAGTGCCCTGAATTGTGTAATAATTGGTACTTGTATTACTTTGAAGGTAACAAAGTGACCAGTAAGCTTTAAAGGATTCTTAGTGAGTCGCGCTTGTGTTATTTCATTTATTTTAATAATTAATAAAGTAGACTATAAGTGGCCTTTATTGCCTAGTGATTAAAAATTGTGTCATTTCATTTATTTTATTTGTCTAATAAGCAGCCCCTAAGTGCCTAGAGTTGTGTCATGATTAGCGCTTGTGTTATATTGGTTATCTCATTAATGTATTAAGCGACTAGTCAGCGTTTGAGGATGCCTAGTAATTGGCTCTTGTGTTATTTTTTTGATTTCATTAGTTAATGACGTGACCAGTGAGTGCCCATGGGTTGTGTAGTGATTGGCACTTATGTTCTTTTAATACTTAACAAATTGATCAGTAGGCGCTTCAGGTTGCCTAGTAATTAGCACTTGTGTTATTTTATTTATTTAAATGTTATCCACCAGTAATCACCCTGGATTGAGTGGTGATCGGCGCTTGTGTTATTTTATTTATAGTAATAATTATCGAACAGACCAGTGAGTACCTCTGGATTGTATGGTGATTGGCACTTGTATTATTTAATTATTTAAAAAGGCGACCAGTAAGCACCTCAGGTTGCCTAGTGATTGGCAATCGTTATATCTTATTTATTTTAATTATTATCTAAGCAGCCAGTAATTTCCCTGATTTAAGTAGAAATTGGCACCTGTGTTATTTTATTTATATTATTAACTAACGAGGTAAACTCTAAGTACTCCCAGTTGCCTGGTGATTGGCACTTGTGCTATCTAAATTCTTTTTTTAGTTAACAATACAACTAGTAAGTGCTCTTAGTTGTGTTTTAATGAGAGCTTGGTTTATTTTAATTATTCAATGAATAAACAAAGTGACTAGTTAACACCCTGGATTGGTTGGTAATTGGCACTTGAAACTATTTTATTAGTTATTAAAGTGACCAGTTAGCGCCCTCGGTCGCCTAGAGATTGGCGCTTGTGTCATTTTATTTATTATGGTTATTAACAAAGCGGCCTGTAAAAGCCCTTTATTGCCTGGTAATTAGCACAAATATTTTCTTTTTTTTTATTAATTATCAAAGCAGCTGATAAGTGGCATAGGTTAAGTAGTGATTTGCGCTTTTGTCATATAAGTGAAGTCGATAATTAATAAAGCGTTCTCTAAGGACCCTAAATTGTACGGTAATATTTGCTCGTGTGGTTTTAATTATTCTAATAATTAAGAAAGCCTCAAGTAAGCGGCCCAAGTTGTGTAATAATTGGTGCTTGTGCAATTTTAATTTAAAGAGACAATTTGCGTAAATAAATAGATATTATATTTTTATTCCATTTTATATTATATTTATTTCCATAATAAAACTCTAAGACTCTCAAAAGAGTCGCACTTAACGAAATTCATCGACTAACAAAACTGAATGTGTACTTCGTGGCTCTTAGAAGTGTCAAGTGACAACCAAAGTGAGCCGCTAAGCCAAAACACATTAAGTCGGCAAGTACCCGCCCCATAGCAAGTAAAATAAAGATATTTAAACTAAAACTTTATGCAAGGTGCATTTTTTTGCGTGGCGTTTTAGTGAGTAGCCCACTTTCACTCATTGAGTACAGCATTTCATAAAACAGATAGCTTGTTAACATTAAAAGTAGCTTACTGTTTTTATCCCCTCATCGCTTTGGATGATTAATTTGTATCTGAATTAAATAGAAATGAATTAATTAATATCAAACTAAATAAAGTGAAAGTAATTTAAATTATTGATCTGATTAACCTGAAGTAGCTATTAATCAATAGAGAAAACAATCACTGGACGACTAATTGAGAGCAACGAAATATAATGCAACCAAGGAGAATAAAACTAGGTATTTGATCTTTGATCATTCTAATACACACACAAACATATAAATACCTAAAAAATAACATCACGCAAAGGAAAGTAAACGATCAAATAGTTAGACACACTGCTGATCCCGCGGCCCGTCGGGGAGCATGAGACTTAAGTCCACAAACCTCCAGCTTTCACTATATAGTAAAGATAAGTAATTACGATTCGTCATTGAAAAAAAAATTGGTAGCAGAGAATGGTTAATGGTCTCTAGCTTTTTGTTCGTTTACTACAAGCTCTCTTCGAGCTATTCTTTAAAAAACAATAAACACCAGTTCAAAAAGCATGTTTATGAATGATGCGTAAAAGCCTATAAAGTAAAGTGTGCGCTGACACGTATACGCTATGCCTGTGCGGAGATCTCAGGATATGCAATGCTTGGTTATAATTCAAAAAACACGAGTGGATAAAGAAAACTATAAATGATAATGTATTATTAAATTTATGGTAAAATAAACAAGAAAAAGTTACTGTTATAAAATAGAATAAAACAAAAGTAAAGTGGAAAATAAAATAAAATTGTGTTTTAAATAACAGTAGAAAAATATAAGGAAAAGAAAAGTTGATCTCTTATACTATGCACTTACAAGACAGAACAAATACACTATCTCTATTCTGAACCTGCTAACCAGAAGGGTTCATACCTTTAGTCCTGCTTGCGTAACGGACATTGCATACCCAAGATCTGCTAACCAGAGTGGTCTTTCTATTCCTCCCCTAAATCTGCTAACCACAGCGGTTCATTTCCATTAGTCCTGCTGAAACAGCGCTAAAACACTCTTTACCCTATATCTGCTACTTAAAGCAATCTATCAGAATAACAAATACATATACACAAACATATTCGCACTTAATATTGTTAGTTGTAGAAAAATTTTTTTTTAAAAGTGGTAAAAAGTTATTTGTGCAGGAGCTAATAATGAATTCAGACTCAATATTATTTTTTCTAAGGTTGCAGTGCATAAATTTTAGTAATGTATTACCATGGTAAATAAAAAAGAAAACAGGACCCAACACCCTATATAAGCAGGCATATCAGTACTATATTAATACATACAGTGTAAATGGCATTAAGGCATCAGTGCCTGCATTGTTACATGCTCGCAAAAAAGCATAGAAATAGAAACACAGATCCGTACACTGTTAAAAATACGTTAACTAGTCAGTAGTCAAGAGAAAATATAGTGACGCATATTCAAGCGCACCAGAAGGCGAATACTTTCATTGAACGCAGAAAGAGAGAGTTTTAAATCACACCCTTCTTTACGGTAGCATAGCAATTAGGATATGTGCCTGCGCAGTACACATGGAAAATCCCAACGCCTTTTACTCCCTTGTTTGCAGCAGGAGATTTGATACAAGCGCACTTGTTTACACCTTCTCACTTTAATTTCTGGGCATACAAATATTACACTTATTGTTTCTATGGCAGATGTTTACCTATAAAAATTAAAGCAAACTCATTGCACATAAATGCGCCAAATAAACGCTTACATTAGATACGCTTATATATATACAGCATGATATGTAA
This sequence comes from Copidosoma floridanum, assembly GCF_036245765.1. Taxonomy (NCBI): domain Eukaryota; kingdom Metazoa; phylum Arthropoda; class Insecta; order Hymenoptera; family Encyrtidae; genus Copidosoma; species Copidosoma floridanum. Next base: position 8,097,274 of record NW_028321894.1, read on the forward strand.
TGGTGGCATTTCCCGAGAATCGCGTGTAGAGCAATTTTTTCTGACGCGAACCCCGTTGAAATAAATTTTTTAGGGCAAATAGCTTTTAAATGGGAGCCGATTAAGAATACGTTCCAAACTACCCCTAAATGGGGTTGGAAAGCTATAGCGTGCCCGCATGAACTCGCGACGTTGCCACATTGTTATTGAAGCTTAGTCAGTAAGCAGTGAGAACTATATCCATGTGCGCACGCAAGAGCGTCAGCTACTGCTGGTAACTTGAAAGTTTGATGAAAAAATTTTTACCTTAAGGTAAATGTTGTCTGCTCCTTATGTTGTCAGTTATTAATCCATCACGCGCTAACTGTCTTTCTCACTCTCATGTTGGTCAAAACATCTTTAAATATTTATACTTACGTAATGATACCTCGAATAAAAGTAAAATACCATATCAGTGGGAAATTTTCCACTCTATACGATAGTATTTTTGCATAAATATTCGAGCTCTCGGTCAAAAATATTGTTGTTAGGTATGTCTTGCTTACGTTCCCGGGTATGTCGTCTGTACACGATTTAGAACGAGTCCATTCATAAATTGCAATAATCAAGTACCCGAAAAGTACCCGGCAAGTGCCCAGGAAGTACCCGGCAAGTGCCCGGGAAGTACCCGGGAAGTACCCGAGGAAGTACCTGGGAAGTGCCCGGGAAGTACCCGAGGAAGTGCCTGGGAAGTACCCGGGAAGTGCCCAGGAAGTACCCGCCAAGTGCCCCGGAAGTCCCCGCCTAGTACAATACAGTCGGGTACTTCCCAGGTACTTGGCGGGCACTTCCTCGGGTAGTTCCCGGGCACTTGGTGGGTACTTCCCGGGCACTTCCTCAGGTACTTCCCGGGCTCTTTCTGGGTACATGGCGGGTACTTTCCGGGCACTTGGCGGGCACTTCCTCGGGTACTTCCCGGGCACTTGGTGGGTACTTCCCGGGCACTTCCTCGGGTACTTCCCGGGCACTTGGCGGGTACTTTCCGGGCACTTCCTCGGGTACTTCCCGGGCACTTGGTGGGTACTTCCCGGGCACTTCCCAGGTACTTGGCGGGTACTTCCCAGGAACTTGGCGGGTACTTCCCGGGCACTTTCCGGGTACTTGGCGGGTACTTCTTGGGAACTTGGCGGGTACTTCCCGGGCACTTGGTGGGTTCTTCCCGGGCACTTCCTCGGGTACTTCCCGGGCACTTCCCAGGTACTTCCTCGGGTACTTCCCGGGTACTTCCCGGGCACTTGCTATGTACTTCCTGGGCACTTGACGGGTACTTCCCGGGTACTTGATTATTGCAATTAATGAATGGACTCGTTCTAAATCGTGTACAGACGACATACCTGGGAACGTAAGCAAGACATACCTAACAACAATATTTTTGACTGAGAGCTCGACTATTTTTTCAAAAATACTATCGTGTAGAGTGAAAAAATTCCTACTAAAATGGTACTTTACTGTCATCCGAGGTAACATTACTTAAGTATTAAAATTTGAAGATGTTTTTGTCCAATATGAGAGTGAGAAAGACAGTAAGCGGGTAATGGATATACAACTGACAACATAAGGAGCAGACAATATTTACCTTAAAGTGAAAATTTTTACATCAAACTTTCAAGTTACCAGCAGTAGCTGACGCTTTTGCGTGTGCACATGGATATAGTTCTCACTGCTCACCGACTAAGCTCCAATAACAATGTGGCAACGTCGCGAGTTCATGTAGGCGCGCTATAGCTTTCCAACCCCATTTAGGGGTAGTTTGGAACGTATTTACAATCGGCTTTTATTCAAAAGCTATTTGCCTTAAAAAATCTATTTCAACGGGGTTCGCGTCAGAAAAAATTGCTCTACACGTGGTTCTCGGGAAATGCCACCGTTACATATTGTGCTGTATATATACTAGTGGGGTGCAGCCCCCCTGTGCGCTTAGCGTGTCAACCTGCCGTTTTATTGTGTTATAAGTGTAATTTTTTCTAAAGAAGGTTTGTATTAATATTTTTTAAAGCCTTAAAAAAATGATAAAATTAATTGTTAGTATGAAAATAAAATGTTGAAGTATATTTTACAGAATTCGGAAGACGAAGGCATTTTTCGAAAATACTCGGGAATAAATTTTCTACGCTGGGGTATGATTACTGGTCTGCTTATAAGAAAATATACAGAACAAGCTGCTCATTTTAAATAAAAGTGGTGAAGTTTATATAAACAGAGAGATGTGCCCTTGAATTGTTGTTGGTAAGCTTTATGATTTCTTCTAGTGGCTCCCTTTTTTAAATGAGCTGTCTATCCTGTATGTGTCAATAGATATTTCTAAGCTCTTATCACTATATATGCCCCCTGCGCGCTCTGCACACCAACCCCCGTAATTGCAAATTAGATTTACAAAGTATGGAAAAATACCCGAATTGTATTAATTGTTACTCAAAATTTATATATGTAATAAATGTATATTGATCATAATTAATGACATGACTTTTTAACAATAACTTTTTATTTTCCCTGACTAATAACAGCTATTTCTATGGGATTTGTAGAACACGATTTTCAAAATGATACAATTTTTGAAGAAGCATGTAACGTTATGCTGCTTTTTCAACTACGAAAATTTTTCGCATGGTTTATTATGTCTGAAAATTTTTTTGGTAATATTATTTGAAACAAATACAAAAAATTTTTTATTGAAGATTGTAAAGATGTTAAAAACAAAACTCTTTTACATTTAGACAAAATTTTTAATTCTGAAAATATGTCTTGTAAAGATTTCAGTGTACCAGAACCAACAGAAACAATGAAAAAAAATATTGATACTGACAATGATGAAAGAATATTTTGTAAACATAAATTTCATGAAATTTTTTTACAACTCAATCATGATCAACGTCGCATTTTTCAAGAAATAATAAAACTAAGAAAAAAAATTTTTTTTTATCGATGGTCCTGGTGGATCTGGAAGAAATTTTCCATACAAAAGATTAATTTATTATTTTATATGAATTAAAAAAAAAATTCTTACAATGGCTTGGACAGGTATTGCTTCTATTCTGCTTTCAAAGGAAATTACCACTTACAGAACTTTCAGACTTCCTTTGGAATTAAGCACTATAGGAAGTGCATTCTTCCAGTTTCAGCCAGATAAACAAAAATTACGTTATGTAAAAGTAATTATTTGTGATGAAGCTTTTATGGTACCGAAAAAAGCGTTAGAAATCGTTGATAGGACTTTAAAAGATTCATTTAGTGATAATAAGCCTTTTGGAAATAAAATAATAATTTTAGGTGGAGACTTTCGTCGAATTCTCTCAGTAGTAAAAAACGAAAGCAAAGTTACTATTGTTCAAGAAACCATAAAATTTTCCAATTTTTGGCCTTTATTTAATATTTTCTATTTAAAAAATAATAAACGTCTAATTGATAAAAAAATTGTCTTTATTGCTACTGGATATAGGAGAAGGCAAAATTAAGACTTTTATAATTCCTCAGACATTAAAAACAAATGATATATGTTCTTAAATTTCTGATAATGATGATGATTCTTTTATAAGTAAAGCTATATTAACATTTCACAATTAATACACTCACTTTTTGAACAAAAAAAATTAAAATAATATGGTAGGAATATTAGTAACGTACTATAGTATTGATAAAGCAACTTACAAAGGAGTAAATAAATAAGTTGATAATATTTATACGTATTTCTCTACAGAATATTTAAATAGTGGTAAAAAAGTTTTTTTTTCACACAAATGAGATTTACAAATCAACGCTATTGTTATGTTAATACGAAACTTAAACATATCTGCAGGACTTTGCAATGGTACAAGATTATAAATTACAAAATTATGAATTACAAAATTATTATATACAACATCGAAGCTGGAATAATCTCAGGTAAAAAAAATGGAATAAAGTTTTTAGTCGAAGTATAACACTTAATAAAAACAATTCTTCTTCACTACCATTTATATTGTACAAAAAACGATTTCCATTTATCTTAACTCTTACTATGGCTATCAATGAATCTTAAGGTCAAAGTTTTAATGCCTTAGGGTTCTACTTTAGAAAACCATTATTTTCTAATGGACAATTATATGTTGCACTGTCGAGATGTTGAAACCAAAAAAAAATTTTCATCCCAATTGAATCAGAAAACAAATTTGAAATTAAAATTATTGTTTGGAATAAAATTTAAGAGTAACAAAAAAACTATTCTATAGTTCATTACTATTCTTATACTCTCTTGCAAATTTTATCTTTCATCAAAAAAGCGAATTTCAGTACCGTCTCGTACTCATATTTATGTAATCATAAGCCATCCGTTTTTTGTTATATGTTTTCAGATACACCATCATGGATGCAAATTTTTATCAGTGTGATAAATGTAACTCAAAATTTTTAAATCAAGAGTGTTTATTATCGCAAGGAAAAATTCACAAAAAAAATTATTTGTATGTGATCTGTGTAGCATTATAATATTAAACAAGAAAAACTATTTGCGTTACACAAAGAAAAGCCAAAACATTGAAAAAAATTTTGAGAGTATTAAATGCGAAAAAAGTTTATAAAGAAATCATCACTTACAGAGGCATTTGAAAAGTCATAAAAAAAACGTTAAAAAAAATATCTGTCAAAATTGTGGAAAAGCTTATGTCAGAGCAGAGCACCTAAAAAGACATTTTAGAGTTTGTAATCAAAATAAACATTGTTAGTAAGACAATTGTAACAAAATTTGTTGTTATGGTCAAATAAAATTATATGTGAAAATTACACCACTTGTAACAGCTTATATACAAGGCTTTACTAATATATTAACATTATATATGGGGAAAACGGGGGGATCTGAGGGGGAGCTTTAAGAAAAGTAGGATAACTTGAAAAATGCAAGAAAATGAAAGAATAACTACCTTATTTGGGGGGGAGCTGGGGGGGAGCGGGGGGGGAGCAGAACCTTGCTCTAACTCTTATGACTATATAATATAGGAAGATATATATATATATTTAGTAAATTCTTTATTACTCATGTCTTCTGCAATAAATGTCAAGGATTTGAGAAAATAATTATTGGAAACAAATAAACAAAGCGAAGTAATAGGATAAGTTTTTAAAATTTTTTATTATTATTGTACACACTTAAAGAACAAATGTGAAAAATAAATAAAAAAGAAAAAAACGCACGTAAAGCAAAGTATACAACCAAGGAAATGGCCAATGAAAACGATGCCGCTGATATGACAGTAGCCAAAGCGCTGATAGAGTCCCTCAATGCCAACTTCTTATTTTAGCATGTGATTAAATCTATCTCTGTATTCATTGGAAAAAATATTCTGCTGAAGGAGTTAATACAAGATTTCAGAAACGAAGAAAGCTAGATCAGAGATGGTAAAGAAAATTTATTTAAAAGAGCAGTATTTCAGAATCGACGAGGTGCCATACGTATAAGCGTAAGCAGCCAAGATGTAGAAAACCTCGAACCAATTATAACCCATTTAAAAAAAAGATACATGATAAGAAAGACCACTGCTTAAAACCACACTTAGCTGCAGAAAGTGAGCCAACGACAAGGTCAATCGGTTGGTAATTATTATGATTACGTAAACCTACTGCTGAGTGGTGCTAAAAAGATTTTGGTGAAAGATGAAGGCAATACATAGAACGCGCATGTGATGACCGCTATAAACGACATTGTATCAGATATGTTTATAAATGGACTAGCACTTATGATAAGCCAGCAGGTAGATGCAAAAGAACCTGCTTTTCTAGCCAAATAAGAGTAGGTATAATCCTAGACATACAATACCAAGGACTTCCTCACAGTGATCTTAGAAATTATCTTAGCAACCCATACCCACAACAGAATAGGTACCCTGACCAGCCATTTTTATCACATCAAATAACACAAGTTAATAAACAGCAGATCGACAATCAGAATCAGCACGCTAATGAACAGTATAATAAATATCAAAATAATGATAGATAATGTCAACAATATGATAATAGACAAAATTTCCGAGGAAATTATCAAAATCAGGGCAGAGATCGGAATTTTTAAAATCAGCCAAGGTACTTTAATTATTATCAGAATAATTTCCGAAAATATTGTAACAAAAATCCTTACGATCATAACACACAAAAAAATGCTAATTGTAACCCTAGAAATAATCGAGGATACCTAAGCAGAGGTCGGAACTATAATAGATACCCCCACAGTTATAATTATAATGGTTATAACTAACGAAGTTTTAATACAAATCATCAGAATTAGAATTTTTAAAATCAGTACCAATCAGAAGATGACCGTTTGCCACATCATTTCCACTCCTGTGCGGCTCACTCCCATCGTCGTTCGGAGGTAAGCCCCCAAAGACAGAATTCAACCCCAACACCAAATGTTTTAGCACAAATTAAAAACATAGCAACATTATCTAAATTGTCCACATCGGTACGTGCCAGGGACTTGGTGTAGACGACGAGCCTAAAAGCATAAGGCTGTCAATCCCAAAAGAAAAATATCGCTGTATTACACTCAAGCTTGATAATGATGCCGCCACCAATCTGATTTGTACTATCACGATGATATTGTATTAGATATGAATAGAATGAACTCCATTCCTTTTTAAAAACTCTAAAAAAATGTAGCAATTAGAAAGGGATGAAAAAGACCAAAAAGCAATACAACTCAAGAATTAAGCACAGGAAAACTAAACTTTAGCTACCACTCTCACTACTAACAAAAAGACAGAGAGCCTTAAGGATGAAGTTGACCAACCAAAATTCTATGATAAATACATCGTAGATCCACTCGAAAGGTCAAATATATCTAAATACGAAAAATTTAGAGACATAAAAGCTGATTTTAGGTTTTGAGATGAATTTCATAGATTGATTTTATCAGAAATATGTGATTATTTTATAAAGCCTACTAATATTAAGTCATAAGGGTGGGATACACAGGGAAAATAACAAATTTACGACCAAGATACACTCCAATCCCATGCTATCAAACAGAGTGAAAATGCACCTAGTGTAAAACAACATTGCCTTAATGAGGAAAGAAAAATCACTAATAAGCCAACTTAATATACGATCGAGGCTTGAACAGGTCAAGTAGTAAGAATTAACTGAATTAACACTATTTTAACTAAAGAATACTAACTACGAGTCAACATAAAGCGGGATGACGTATATTTAGAAGAAGAAATAGTACAAAATTAAAACGGTCAATGTATTATCCAGGCAATTAATACGAATAAAGATGATATCACGATTGAAATAGATCAAAGAAAAATTTTACCCTTCGAATATATTGCACCTGAATTTGATCCCGAAACTGGTAGCAAATATTAGAAACTTCTTTACAAAAAAAAAACAAGATAGAATAGAAAACCTAAAAAAACTTGTGCGTGCCGATCATTTAAATTTAGAAGAACGAGACCATATTTATCGGATAATTTCTGAATTTTCATAAATCTTTTTGCCACCAGAAGACCTCATACCCTAAACTAACATCGTTGCACATAAAATCTCGACGGAAAATAACATTCCTATTTACAATAAACAATATCGTTACCCATCGGTACATAGAAAAGTTTTAAAAGAGCACGTAGCAAAAAACATAATGATATGATAATGGAGCCTTTATTATAACCGTATAATTTACCCCTCTGTATTGTTTCAAAAAAATCTGATAGCCATGGAAATGCAACATGAAGGGTGGTAATTAGTCTCCGAAAACCTAATAAAAAGACTATTGGTGATGCATATCCATTGTCCAACATCAAAGATATTATGGACCAGTTCGGAGAATCAGTATATTTCTTAGTTTTTGATTTAGCAAGTGAAATTAAACAAATCCTTTTGGCTGAAGATGATAAGTATAGAACAGAATTTACGACACCCCATTTACATTATCAAAACAGACGGATTCTCAAAGGTTTAAAAAATGTACCTGCCACGTTCTAACGTCTAATGGGTCTCATATTGAGAGGTTAATTAAACGTTGAAATGTTAGTGTATTTAGATGATATAATTATGTAAGCAAATAGTCTAGTAGATCGTAGTCGTAAAGTTAAATGACTTTTCAACCAGTTAAGATCAGCAAATATGGTACATAAGCCAGAGAAAGTAACATTTTTACAGAAAGAAGTAATATTTCTGAGGCATATAGTGAGTCAACGAGGAATTGAACCAGACACTAAAAAAATACAGAAAGTTAGAAAATTTTCTCAACCAAAAACTATAAAAAATATTTGACAACTCTTAGGATGAGCAGGATACTCTAGACGCTTTATTGAAGATTTATTAAAAAAAGCTAAGTCATTATGAGATTTATTAAAAAAGGAATAAAAATTTAAAAAAACTGAAGTGCCAGTAAAGCGTTTTTAAATTCTAAAAGACCATCTTTGTCAAGAGCCTATTTTTCAATTTTACGACTTTAGTAAATCATTTGAGTGGACAACGGATGCATCTGACTACGATATTGGAGCGGTGTTAAGTCAAGAAAAAGATGGATTTGACTATCCTGTTGCCTATCTTTCAAGAACGCTAAAGAAAGCTGAAATAAATTATTCTACGACTGAGAAGGAATGCTTAGATGCACTATACGCAACGCATTACTTTCATTCGTATTTATTAGGAAAGAGATTCGTTTTTGTAGCTGATCCTGAGCCCTTAAATTGGATGCATACAAGAAAAGATCTGCGTCAGCGTTTAATGTGCTGGATGTTTGAATTTACCGATTATGCATATACTTTTAAACACAAGCCAGGAAAACTCAATACCAATGCTGATGCACTATCTAGAAATCTAGTAGAACCCTTTCTTCATACGAAATATAATATAAACAATGGATTACCATTACTAAGAGTTATGATGATAGGTTAAAAAAATTGAGAAAAAAAAGAAAACAGAATTACAAAGCCAGAAGATAGGAATAGATAGAACATCCAATTTAATGACTATTAAACCTAAAACACCACTAACAACTTTAAAAAAGACAGTGGGAATGAGAACACCTGGGAGAGTGGCCAAATTAGAAACAGATGTACTTTAATTAGCCAGAGGCCCTGGAGGACCTTCTGGTTAAAAAAAAAAAAAAACAGGGAGCAGCCAAAGCTAGATCAAAGTGTGATTGCTCAAAGGACCTGAACAAAAACATCTCTATAATCACAGAAATCATCTGCATCTTGATCAAGTGTATTAAGAAATATCACAAAATATACATTAAAAGATTCTAGCTGTTTAAAAGTGAGTTTTTCGAAATTTATAGCCTCAACATCACACGCTAGCAATACTAATACAGAAATCACTGGAATGAGTTCTAGTAGTTCCAGAAATGAGGAAATGCCACAGTTACCAGTTAAAGATATAATTAACCTTGGTACATCGTCAAGGACAATACAAAAGTTAACAAAAAAATGTAACCAAAGTCTTCAGGAATACTAAGCCAAGTCTAATAACGATGATGAACCGGAGCAAGCTGATACGGATTTGTTATAAGTAACAAGAAATTTTTTATCAGTAACTACATTTTCTGATGGAGACAAGCCAAATTCTAAGATTCGGGACTTATTAATCAAAATGAACACCTTTGATACTTATAAATTTAATGATTCTGTATTAGATATGAAATTGCAGATCTATTAAGATGTATAGTAGACTTTGAATCCCTATTTATTAAAAATAAAATTTAAAAAAAATATATGACAATAGCAATAGAACTGACAACTATAAAGATATAAATAGAGCCAAGCTGATAAGCAACGTTATTACTACCAGGTATTGACTTAAGTTATTTAAAACCAAAGAAACCAAAAGTTGGCCAAATATTAATAACACTTTATGAAGGACATAATATACTGTCAATTGTTATCAATAAAAAATCTGCTGGTTTAGCAATTCAAAAAAGTCTTATAAAAGCTCTTAAATCACTCAAAAAAATTTTGTTAAGAAAAAATCTTAAGACTTCCATAATTTCTAGAAGAGGAGATCTTCCAGTTAAATTAGAACCTGGATTGATAACAGAAATGTTATTAACAACTTTTGATAAAACACCTATACAAATTACGGTCTGTTACGGTTAAGTTGATTCCCCAAAAATTAAAGAAGGTAATCAAATAATACAAACCCTACATGAGAGCCCTGTTGAAGGTTATAAGAGAATAAACCAAACTTATCGGAAAATAAGAAAATGTTTTTATTGGCCTTAAATAAGAAAGAATATTCTTAAAATAGCAGCAAATCTTAAAAGGAAAAAATTGAGCGAATAAAAACAAGAGAATCCTTGGTGCTTACAAATACACCTATTGGAGCTTTTGATAAAGTTTCCATTGATACCGTCGGTTTATTAAGAATAACTTTAAATGGTAATTGCCATTTGCTAACCATACAGTGTAATTCGACTAAGTAAATCATATTAGTCCCTGTACCAAACCTTAGATCAAGTACTTTTGCCGATGCACTCGTACACAATCTAATATTAAATTACGGTGTGCCTAGAGCAAATGTATCAGACAGATATGCAACATTTATGTCTAATTTATGGGACCAACTCATGAGAACCCTTACGACACATTATCTAACTACATTTGTATATCATCCTCAAACAAACAGATCACTAGAGCGAAGTCATGCTGTCCTAGCTCACTTTATAGGAACTTACTTTAAAACTTATGATAACTGGGACAATCCAACCAAATTTGCAGCCATCATGTTCAACATAAGTGTGTATGCAGCAACACGTTTCACTTCCTATGAATTAGTATTTAGGAGACAAGCCAGGTTGCCGTTAAAGATACCTAAAAATGAAAAGTTACAAGCCTATATATTGTATTTACAAGCTCTTATTAAGCTACTTCAAGAAATGCAAATTGCAGCAAAAATCAACAAATAAAAATAAAAATTCATGCAGAGAAAAAATACGATGAAAAATTGAAGCCTCTAAATGTTAAGCCAGAAGATTACATTGGGTTAAAAAAAGAAGTACGTTCCTATAAATTTTATCACTATTATAACAAGTCCAAGAAGTTTAAGACAGTTTTAGAGGAAAATAATGTGTAACTTGAAAGAACCAATGGTAAAATCATAAGAAAACGTACAGATAAATTAAAACTAGTTCCCTTATAATAGTATTCTTGTAAGAAGTATATTCTACATATCTTCTAGAAAGCAAAGAACACAATGATGCGGGTTCTATTGGCCATCTTAATGACAATAGTGCTGGAAGGTTGCGCAGATCTAAACTATGCTAGTCATGGTAACTGTAGCATAGAACCACTTGAAACGAACCCTGGAATATACTATGAATGAATTGGTATTAGAAAAATTCACAGAGCTGATTGAAAGATTGTGATATTAATCAATTTATATTAGAACACACACCTACTCAAAGATTAAATTAAACCTTTTGATATTGTATTGCACAGATTGGTTATCCTAATTATTCCTATTTTGAAAAAATGGACCTCTTGAATATAGAAACAAAGCGATTGACAAATTTTGAAGCAACATTATTCAACATAATAAATACTGTTGGAACTCATGCAGGAGATAACATTATTTAACCATTCAGCATACGAACAGAAAGACTGACACCTTTTTGAATTATTGGAAGTATTGATAAGGGACTCTTTAGTTTAGTCACAGAAGACGATATAATTATTTTAAATACTAACATCAAGAATTTGCATACCGATCGAAGGGAATATATTAAATTGTACGAACAAAATAGCCATATTTTCATGGCTGCATTCAAAAAACTATGTATACTACGAAACACCATAAGCATATTCTAAAACAAGTTGCTGATATATTGACTTCGAGACAAGATTTTACTCTCGACAGATATCTGATACATTTATCAGCTTACCTTAGAAGAAATGAGGCTATCGTAGATTACATTATTCGTCCCCACAAAAATCTGATTAACATCTTGCACAATCTACAAAGAAGTCAAGCACATCCAAAGCTAATTTCTCCAAGTATTAATAGAACCTTAGCCCAGGATATAAAGAACCTAGCAGGAAATTTAGAATTTTTAGCTCCAATAGAAAATCCTTACGCTGGTAGAATAAGTACTCTAAGCAAATGAGATGTTGTACATCAAGATAATAGAACAATGGTAATATAACATTTGCCACTTGTAGATTAAGTCCCTTACAATCTTTATAGACTACATCTAGTCATGATACCAAAATCGGGAGAAAATGGATCTACCTGTTTAAAACATCATACCCTCACTAAGCGGTAGGAGCAGACCATAATTCGTATTAACAACTAAATGAAGTAACATTTAATCAATGTAATAAAACCGTATACGGTTACATATGCTTGGCTATAGAACCGTCAGAAGAACCCGATTCTATGAACGAATGTGAAATTCTTATGTTATTACGATCTGGAACAGAAGCATTTTAAAACTATAAAATTATGTTTATTTCAAAAACCGAAGGCCAATAGATTTACTTACCAGCTGATAGTTTATGGTTATTCTTGACACCTAATGAAGAACAATCAAACATTACATGTCCTAATAAAATGGTTTCACACGAAAAAGTAAAAGGTATAAGTCTCTTACAAATAAGTAATGGATATACGCGAAAAACACACAAAGTAACTTTAACCAGTGAACATAAGATTATCATTCAGATACAATATACCTATCAAATAGAAGTGAGCTTGAACTTAACTGTACTACATGAACTCTCAAATGGCACCAATGGCTTCAATGGTGCTATGAAATCGATTCGAGAACCAAACCTTAATAAACAAGCATAAGCAGATATAGGATAAAATGTACAAAATATAATTATGTAAATGGAAAAAACACGAACTCCAAAGTAAGAAGTGAAACAAACTATTCTTTACATTTTAATACGTAACATCATTGAAGCTACTATTATTATTATTATTATTATTATTATTATTATTATTATTATTATTATTATTATTATCATAATTATTATCATTGGTATAATTATCATTATTACAGCAATACTGATTAACAAAAAAAACAGTTGTTTTAAGAAAACTATGAAACGTAGTTTCTCGAAAAAATTAATAGAACGCACCACCAACCCACTAAACGCAGAGCCCCGAGTAACCATTAAACAAGAAACAAAAGCACACAAGCTGACTTAACTTCACGTCGGAATTGAAGGAAAACAAATAATACCTGCAACATATGAGGCTAGATCTATAAAGAAGACACGGAGTTTGATACTGCCACCATTATGCCACCATACACCCCAAAAGTTAAAAATAGACTCATGATTATAAAATTGACTCACCCATTATGTCAACAAAGAGCTCAGTCAATTACTTATCAAAGACATGTCATTAGATGCACAAGACAACGCTGTACACAAACTTAAGAAACAAAGACAACCCGTGCCAAAATCAGCGATTTACGAAAAAGGATCAAAAGTAACATAAAATAAACTCAATAGTTGAACCCTCTTAATCAATAAGCCACATTCTACGTCGAAAAATACATCACTTAATTTTCAAATTTTATATTGAAGCTTTGTAAAAGCAATGAGCGAATAACATTTAGTTAATAATTACCGTCACATATGCAAACTATATTAATAAGCACAGATATCACGTAATCCTTTTTCTTAATAACACTATATTGTTTAGTTCTATCTTTGAAATTTATATAAAGTATGTCTGTTTTTAGTTTTTGCACATCAAAAAAAAAATAATAAAATAAAAAAACAAAAAAATAAAAGAGTTATAAAATAGAAATATACATAAAAAAACAAAAAATAAACTATAACCAACAAAAAAAAAAAAATATGAATAAATAAAAATGATTATAACAAGAACAACTTTTATTAGGCTTTATATTTAAAAAAGCACATGCTGTATGTTATCACAGTTGTATGTTACTCTACATAAACGTGTTGTTCCATACACAAGCTATGGAGCCATATACTATCAACCTACAGAGGCTGCAACGGCAGCCGCCTACCTGACAAACATAAAAATAATCTGAGTACATAATATTTTAAAAAATAGAAGACAAATGATTAAATTAATTGAAAGACCAATACATGCACACCAATTAAAGACAACCCTTCAGAAGTTTGGCCCATTGTAATTCTTAAAAGAACAGCCATGTATCACATTCTACACTAAATACAAGACCCTGTATCACGAACTGTGTGATGCCGCAGTTGCGGCAGTGACACTAAATTAAATCCCAATCATAGAAACAGAAGGGGGTAACCGACCATTATAACCAAGGCAAGAAATGGACATGACCATTTATGCAAGGAATCCAAACAAAATAATTAAGGAACCCTATATTGTACCGATAATCTAAGCAGCAGCTATGGCCCTTAAATCAGTGGAAATAGCCCTCAAAAGAAAATATTCATCTTCGAATGACCTATTGACTGCCATGCGTTAAATTATAGGAATGCTAACACCTATGAAATCCAGCCACCCCAGTAACTAAACTACCGAGAAAGACACAGACACCTTTTCACTACAGTTGGTCAGACTGAACCGTAACAGTAAGACAATACACGTGTTGTTAAAAAACGCTTTTAACACAGATAATGTGACTAGGTTTTTAAAAAGCAGATTTTGAATTAAAGACATCTACTTTTAAAACAGGAAACAAAAAAATAACTTAACACTAATCCCTATAAACAATGAAAATGAACAGAAAACCGAAGAAATGTGACTAATAGTAGTACACAACATTAAAACTCAAGGTACTAAATATAATCTTGTAACAACAAAAGAGAATTTTGATCGTGCTTCACAAGCACAATTAATGCCAAAAATGCCGGTGAGCAAAACTGTAGGTGAATGGAACAAATGCCAAATGAACTTTGAACCTCTAAACGACATAACTTACATGAAGCTACCAGTACAACGGGCAGATAATGAAACCATGCATATGATATTTCACACATACTGCAATGAGCCGTCAACACAAAGAGCTTTGGAAGGATAACAACAATATGGTGTGAAATACGCCCATAGCTCTGCCACTTTAACACAAATAAAAAGCAATATAATAATACATAATAAACATGGCAATAAAATCTACAAAAAAGATTTACAAAAACATATTGCGCTTTGTAACATACAAAGTAAATCCTTAATAAGTTGTAAGAAATGCAGCGGTCACACTCCAACTAAAAAATATGATAAACACCAACAAAGGTGCATTCAAACAAAAACCAATAATAACCATAGTTTAAGGATATACATTAATGATAAAACAACAACAGTCTTTACATTGCTCGATGTGAAACATCAGATTTGATTGTGGGACTTACCACCACCCTTGGAACCTAATTTCTCTTCAATCAACACGTAGAATAAACATATTACTATTACTGCTTACATTTTAAATTCACCTTACATATCATGTATCACATCAACATTAACCTTTTTGTTATACTCCATTTCCTTTTTCACAACCCCAAACACATGTCATAATATGTTACAATAATTATCACATACTTTATAATATTATATTATAGAAAATATAGTAATACCATAATTTATTCTAGTACTAATATTTAAAACAGACTTTTGTACTTATTGCTGAAATAGCTTTATTAACGAAAAGTTTCATTAAACTCTGATTACTAATACATATTCACCAAGGACGGTAATAGTTTAGAAAGGGGAGGCTGTTGAGTGACGACTTGAGTAAATAAATAAATTTTATATTTTTATTCCGTTTTACATTATATTTATTTCCATGATAATACTCTAAGACTCTGAAAAGAGTCGTACTTAACGAAAGTCATCGCTTAACAAAGCTAACTGTGTAGTTCGTGGCTCTCAGAAGTGTCAAGTTACCACCAAAGTGAGCCACTAAGCCAAAACACATGAAGTCAACAAGTACCCGCCCCATTGTAAGTAAAATAAAGATATCTAAACTAAAACTATATGCAAGGTGCATTTTTTTGCGTGGCATTTTAGTTAGTAGCCCACTGTCACTCATCGAGTGCAGTACTTCATTAAACAGGTAGCTTGCTAAACATTTTTGTTAAAAAGTGACGGACTGTTTTTTTCACCTCATCGCTTTGTATAAATAGTTTGTATCTGAGTTTAATAGAAATGAATCAATTAACATCAAACTAAATGAAGTGAAAGTAATTTAAATTATTAAACTGATTAACCTGAAGTAGCTATTGATCAATAGAGAAAACAATCACCGGACGACAGATTGACAGCAACGAATTATAATACCAAGGAGAATAAAACAAGGTATTCGATCTTTCATCATTCTGATACACACACAAACATATAAATACTTAAAAAATAACATCATGCAAAGGAAAGTAAACGACCAAATAGTTGGACACACTGCTGGTCCCGCGGCCCATCAGGGAGCATGAGACTTAAGCTCACAAACATCCAGCTTTCACTGAATAATAAAATGAAATAATTTAGTTTCGTCATTTAGCATTTAATAATTTCATCAATTAGGAAAGCGACCAGTAAGTGCTTCTGGTTGTGAGGTGATTGAAACTTGTTTTATTTTATTTATTCTATTAATTTGCAAAGTGGCCAGTCATCGCCCTGAAATGTCTGTTAATTGGTCCTTGTGTTGTGTTATTTACTTTATTAATAAACATAGCAACTACTTTGTGTTCCAAGTGGCCCTGTAATTGGCGCTTTTGTTATTTTGAATATTTTGTTACTTAACAAAGTGACTAGCAAGCACTCTGTGTTGTACGGTACTTGGTGCTTGTGTTATTTCAATTATTTTATTCGTTAACAAAGTGGCAAGTAAAAGCCCTGGGTTATGTGGTATTGGGCGCTTGTATGAGTTTAATTTTTTTTTTAATAAAGAGAGTGACCTGTAAGAGCGCCAGGTCATAAAGTAATTGGGGCTTGTGTTATTTTATTAGTTAACTAAGTGACCAGTAAGATCTAAGAGATTCTTAGTGATTCGCACCTGTGTTTTTTTGTGTATTTTATTAATTATCAAAGTGGCCTATAAGTGCCCATCGCAGCCTTGTGATTGGAAATTGTGTTATTCCATTTTTTTTATTAATTTAATAAGTGGCCACTATGTGCCTATAGTTGTGTCGGGATTAGCGCTTGTGATATATTAGTTATTTTATTAATCTATAAAGCGAAGAGTAAGCACCCTAGATTGCCTGGTGACTGGCTCTTGTGTTATTTTATTGATTTTAATAGTTAACTGAGTATCCAGTTATCACCTTGGCTTGTGTGGTAATTGGCACTTGTGTTATTTTTATTATGTTATTTATTAACGAAGTGATCAGTCAGTGCCCCTGTGTTGTGTGGTTATTGGCATTGGTGTTATGTCGTTTGTTAATAAAGCGACCTGTGAGCACCCAAGGTTTCCTATCGATTGGCACTTAAGTTGTTTTGTTTATTTTAATTTTTATCTAAGCTGCCAGTAATTTTCCTGGTTTACGTGATAATTTGCGCTTGTGTTATCTTATTTATATTATCAATTAACACAGCAACCACTAAGGACTTCAAGTTGCTTGCTGATTGGCGCTTGTGTTATCTTAATTATTTTATTTGTCAACAATACGACTAGTAAGCACTCTTATTCGTGTTGTAATAAGAGCTTAATTTATTTTAATTATTTTATTGATCAACAAAGCAACTAGAAAGTGTGTATTATTTTGATATTTTTATTATTTATCGAAGCAACCAGTAAGTACCTCTGGGTTGTGAGGTAATTGGCACTTGTGTTACTTTATTACCTAATAAAGCAACTAGTCAGTGCCTCAGGTGGCCTAGAGACTAGCACTCTTGTTTATTTATTTTTTTTTAAAAATCATCTAAGTAGTCAGTAAGTGTCTTTGTTTAAGTTGTAATTGGCACTTGTGTCATCTTAATTAAAAATAATAACAATTAGAACAAATAATAATGAATAAAAAATAACTAATAAAAATTACTCAGCAATGCAACTAGTAAACGCCTTTATTTATGTTACAATTAGAGCTTCTTTTATTTTAATTATTTTATTGATAAACAAAGTGACCAGTAAGCACCATGGTTTGTGTGATGATTTGCGTTTAAAATTATTTTATTAGTTATTAATGTGACAACTAAGCATCCTAGGTTTCCCAGTGATTGGCTCTTGTGTTATTTTATTTATTTAATGAGTCAACAAAGAAGCCAGCAAGCGTCCTGGGTTGTGTGGTAAGTGGCATTTGTGTGATTTTATTAGTTCACAAAGCAATTAGTTAGTGCCCCGGGTGTTCTAGTAATTGGAGCTTGAGTAAGTTTATCTATTATGTTAATGAACAAAGTGGCTTGTAAAAGCCCTGTAATGCCTAGTGATTGGTAGTTGTGTTTTTTGATTTTTTTTATTAATTAACAAAGGAGCCGATGAGCGGCCCGAATTCCTTGGTGATTGGCGCTTATGTCGTTTTAATTATGTCAATAATTGACAAAGCATCTACTAAGGACCCTGAATTGTGTGGTGATTTTTGCTCGTGTTATTTTGATTATTGTATTAATTAAGAAAGCGATTGGTCAGCGCCCCAGGTTGTGTGTTAATTGGCGCTTGGGTAATTTAAATAATTTGATTAATTAAGGAAGCGATCAGTGAGTGTTTTGGGTTGTATGGTTATTGGCACTTGTGTGATTTAATTAGTTAACAAAGCAACCTGTAAGCACGTGAGGTTGCCTTGTGATTGGCACTTGTGTTAGTTTATTAATTTTATTTATTTTCAATGCAGTCGGTAATCGCCCTGGATTGTCTGTTAATTGGCACTTGTGTTGTTTTATTTATTTTATTAATTAACAAAGCAACTCTTCAGAGCTTTATGTAGCCTGGTAATTGGCGTTTGTGTTATTTCATTCATTTTAATAATTATCAAAGTGTCTAGTACCCAATATGCAGATTTTCACTTGTAATGAATTCTTTAAGAAAACGCAAATGTCCCTGATAAAAAAATTCTTTAATTATTCTTATGTTTTTCAAAAATGTGTCTAAAAGAACTGTTATTAAAGTGAACAAAGTATTTTTTTGGTATTCTTTAAACAATCTTATGAAACACTGTAGTAAAGAAGTGATAGTGAACTTTTTACTGAAAAAAAAACTTACAAAATTCCTTTGCTGTGAGAAAATATTTATAAATTTCAAGAACAAGAATCTTACTTAACTTTTTATTGTATTTTTAATGGTAAAAGAAATCGATAATGCACTTAAGTGTCAAAATAACCCGTTTTTCGTCTTTGTTTTAAAAATATACGTCACTACAAAATATTTTTTATGAAATAATGATTAAGTCATAAAGAAATATTATTATCAAATATTTCCTGTCTGTGACTATCACATGAGACCTTACTTAAGGAGGTTCAGGAGTATTATTTAAAGGGACGAGGAAAGGGGAGTCCCCTCTGCCCGCGCAGCTTGGCCCCCTTTACCAGGCACCCCCTTTTGTACCCCCCAAAATCAATATTTTTGTTAGGTTTAACGTTTGCATTGTTTAAAATGCACTTTAACATGCTTCTAAATTTTGTTTACCGAATAATAAGACTGTAACTAACTCGTAGGTAGATTTTCTTTAATACCTTTGCATTTTTCAAAAAGTTTTGTCCATTCAAGAGAGACAAAAAAGTTACTTTTTAGAAAAATCTACGTTAATTATTTACATGATTCTCGTTGCTATAATTCTTTCAAAAATAGCCTGTAACAAATATTGAAAAATTTAATATAACATCTATATATTCTAGATTATTGAAAAAACTCTATATTATTGTGATCCCTGCATTTGATTATTATTCACAAACCTTCTTAATATCTCAGGTAACTATCTAATGCCTGAAAATTTAGTATCCCATCAGTCAAAAATTATCTGTTATTATTTTATCTATTAATCATAGCTGTATTTATAGCTTTATTGAGAACCATAATGGCTGAGTTCTGTTGTTTAAAAGTCGTTTAAAATGTATAGCTGTGAACAGCTACTATTTGTAGTAATTATTAGTACATTATTATAGCTACTTTGTAGTCTGATATAGCTAACATTGGAGGTGATCATAGCTGCAAATATAGCTATAATTTTTTGGTTGTGTAATAGCTAATAATTTTTTACTAGGCCAGCTTACAATTACTTATAAGAACTGTTGTAAGTTCCATGCCTTTTCTGACTATACTAGTCGATTGAGTTTAATACCTCTTTAAACTATTGAGGTCGACTTGTTTATGAACCACACTGGCTTATATTCAAAAAAGTTATTTCATGTAAAATATACATAAAAATAAAATTAAATGCACTTGCCATTAATTAAAGAAGGCTTGAGTTCTATTGAGCCGATTAAATTTAACTTTTAGCATATTAGTATTGAAATTACACCTCCTATCTAAGTCTGTTTTAACTCAATCGATTAAGTGTCAGCTAACCACTCCAAAAGGTCCAAGTTCAATTCCCCGTCACTGCACGTATTTTTAATCATTTTCAGTAAATTTGTACTACTATTAACAGAATTCTTAAACAACTTATATAAATTAACAGTGGTATCATAAAAAAACTAGACCTAAAAAGTTAGGTTTTAAATACTATTAAAATGAGTAAATAAAAATTTTTTCTATCGTCTTTCTGGGAACATGAGATTTCATGCGTTTTTTATACAATTTTTAAAGTAATCTTATTACTACAAAAAAAATTTTCTACGACCAATACAGTTTTTTTCATTAAGCAAAAAGAATTCTTTGAGAATTTCAATATAGTGGACATTCGCGATTACTTCAAAAAGTCGAAGAGAATTCTTTTTGATTTCTTTTGGAAAAAAAAGTTCTTTTAAGAGTCTTAGAAAATTATTTAAATAATATTTCTGCGTATTGCGTAAGCACCCCGAGTTGTGTAGTGAATAGTGCTTGTGTAACTAGATTAGTTAACAAAGAAACCAGTAAGCATTTTAGGTTGCCTAGTAGTTGGTGCTTGTATTATTTTATTTATTTTGATAATTCATAAAGCTACCAGTAAATGCCCCAAGTTGCGTGGTGATTAGTGCTTGTTTTATTTTATTTATTTAATTAATCAATAAATCGACCAGTAAACACTGTAGAGTGCCTGGTAATCAGCATTTGTGTTTTTTTATATATTCCACTAGTTTACAAAGTCTCCAGTAAGTGCCCTAGGTTGTGTCGTAAATAAAAATTATGTTATTTTTACCATATTATTAATTAACAAAGTGACTAGTTAGTAAACCGGGTTGTGTAACGATTGGCGTTTGTGTTGTTATTAGTTAACAAAGTGACCAGTAAGTGCCCTAGGTAGCCTTGTTATTGGTACTTGTAATATTTTATTTATTTTGATGATTAACTAAGTGGCCAGTAAGCGCCACAATTAGTCTAGTAACTAGCACTTGTGTTATTAAATTTTTTTTTATTATTAACAAAAAGGCCAGTTAGTGCCCTAGGTTGTCTACTGATTTGTGCTTGTGTTATTTTATTTATTTTATTTATCAATAAAGCGGCCAGTCATCGCCCTGAACTGTGTCGTAATTGGCGTAATTGGCGCTTGTATTCTCTTAATAATTTTTTTAATCAACAGTCACCAGTGAGTGCCACATTTCATGTGGTGATGAGTACTTGTGTTATTTTAATTATCTTATTTATTAACAAAGTGACGAGGAAGCGCCCTAGGTTAGGTGGTAATTGGCTCTGATGTTATTTCTTTTACTTAATTAAATAACAAATCGGCTGATAAGTGTTTTAAATTGTGTAGTGGTTGGCGTTTCAGTCATTTAATTGTTGTATTAATCAACAAAGTGGGCTGTAAGCACCGATTTTTGTGTGGTGATTTATAATCGAGTTTTTTTATTTATTCTGTTAGTTGAAAATAAGGCCAGTAAGCACCTTGAATTATGTAATGATTGGCGCTTGTATTATTTTGATTATTTTATTAATCCATATATCAGCCAGGAAGCACCCCAGGTTGTATAGTGATGGGCACTCATGATATTTTTATTATTTTATTAACGCAGAAATTGACCAATAAGTGCCCCTGGGTTGTTTGATGATTGGCACTTGTGTTATTTTGTTAGTTAACAAAGTCACCATTAAGCTCCTCAAGTTGCCTAGGGATAGGCACTCGTGTTATTTTGTTTATTTTAATTATTATCTAGGCAGCCAGTAGTTGTCCTAATTTAAGTGGTGATTGGCGCTTGTGTTATTTTATTTATATTATTAATTAACAAAGCGACTACTTAGTACTCCAAGTTACTTGGTGACTGGCGCGTGTGTTATCATAATTAATAAATTAGTCAATAATAAGACTAGTAGGCACCCTTTGTTTGTGTTATAATTATAGCTTGTTTCATTTTAATTTATTGTCCTGATAAACACAGCAATCAGCGAGAACCCTGGGTTGTGTTGTAATTGTCGCTTGTGTTATTTTTAATATTTTGATAATTAACAAAATTGCCAGTAACTGCCTCAAGTGTTGTGGTGGTTGGAGGTTGTGTTATAACAATTGTTTCAATAATTAACAAAGTGGCAAGTAAGGGCCCTGGGTTGTGTAGTAGTTGGTACTTGTATTACTTCATTAGTTCACAAGGTGACCAGTAAGCTCCAAAGGATCCTCAGTGAATCACGCTTTTGTTATTTTATTTATTTCATCAAATAGTTAGGTGGCTTATGATTGCCGTTTGTAGCCTAGTAAACATAAATGTTGTTATTTTATTTATTTTAATTACTGACTTAGGGGCCACTAAGCACCTAAAGTTATGTTGTCATTGGCTCTTGTGCTACATTAGTTATTTTATTAATTCATAAAGTAGCTAGTAGGTGCCTGTGTTATCTTAATGATTTTTTTAATCAACAGAGTCACCAGTAAGCGCCACATTCCATGTGGTAATTGGCACTTGTGTTATTTTAATTATTTCGTTAATAAACAAAGCAACTAGTAATTGCTTTAGGTTACGTGGTTAATGGCGATGGTGTTATTTTTTTTCTTCGATTAATTAACAAAGCTGCTAGTAAGTGCTTTAAGCAGTAGCTGGCGCTTATCATATTTTAATTGTTGTATTAATTGACAAAGTGGCCAGTAAGCACCGACGGTTGTGTGGTGGCTTACATTTTTGTTTTTTTATTTAATTTATTAGTTAACACTAAAACTAGTAAGCACCTGGGATCTGGGGTTATTGTCACTTGAGTTATTTTAATTATTTCATTAACTAACAAATTAGCCAGTCAGCACCACGGGCTCTGTAGTGATTGGCGCTAACGATATTTGAATTATTTTGATGATTGACAAAATGGCCAGTAAGCAGCTTGAGTTGTGTGGTAATTGATGCTTGTGTAATTTTATATACTTTATCAATTAACAAATTGGAAAGTTAGTGCTCAAGGTTGTGTGTTAATGGCAATTGTGTTAATTCAAATATTGTAATAATTAACAAAGCAGCCAGTAAGTGCCCAGGGTTGTGTACTGATTGGTGCTTGTGTTTTTTGTGTTTTTTTATTAATTTTTTTACTTTAAAAAGTGGCCAGTAAGCACCCTGTGTTGTGTTGGGATTGGCACTTGTATTATTTTATTTATTTTATTAATCAACAAAGCGACTTTTGCCCACCCTATGTTACTTAGTGATTGGCTCTTGTGTTATTTTGTTTTTTTTTATTAATTAACAAAGCGGCAATTCAGTGCCTTGAGTTGTATAATGAATCGCGCTTGTGTCATTTTAACTATTATATTAATAATCAAAGCAGCCAGTGAGTGCTCTGGACTTTGTATTGACTGATGCTTGTGATATTTTCAGTATATTATTGATAAACAAAGCGACCAGTAAGTGACCTGGGTTGTATAATGATTGGTACTTGTGTTACTTTATTTGTTAACCAAGCGACCAGTAAGCGCACTTGGTTACATAGTGAATAGTGATTCACACTTGTGTTATTTCATTTATATTATCAATTAATAAAGAAGCTAGTGTTTGCACCAGATTATGTGGTTATTGGCATTGTGTTCTTTTATTAATTCATCAATTATCAAAGCAACTAGTTAGTGCCCTGGGTTGTGTGATCATTGGCGCTGATAATACTTTATTTATTTGATTAATTAACATGGTGGCTGGTAAGTGCTCCAAATTGTGTAGTGGTTGGTGCTTCTGTTATTTCATTTATTGTATCAATTAACAAAGTGGCCAGTAAGTGCCCATGGTTGTGTGGTGACTTACGCTTGTGTTTTTTTGTTTATTTCATTAGTTAACACTGAGGCCCGTAAGCGCCTCGGATTTTGTGTTAATTGTCGTTTGTGTTATTTAAATTATTTTATTAATTAATGAATCAGCTGATCAGCACCCTAGGTTGTGTAGTGATTAGCGCTTTTGATATTTAATTTATTCTTATAATTCACAAAGTTGTTAGTAAGCAGCCTAAATTATAGTTTGATTTCTGCTTATGTTACTTTAGTTATTGTATGAATTAGGAAAGCAGCAAGTAAGTGCTTCGGGTTGTGTGATGATTGGTGCTTGTGTTGTTCTTATTATTTTATTAATTAACGAAGTGTAAAGTATGCACCCTAGGTTGCCTGGTAACGGGCTATAGTGTTGTTTAGTTATTTTACTAATTAACAAAGCAGCCTGTTAGGATCCTGAGTTGTGTGGTGATCCGCAATGGTGTTATTTTAATTATTTTTTTAATCAACAAAGTAGCCAGTAAGCAGTCTGGATCTTATATTGATTGGCGCTTGTGTTATTTTAGTTATTTCAATAATTAACAAAACAGACAGTAAGTGCCCTTGGTTATGTGGTGATTGGTGCTCTTTTTATTATTTAAAGCAATTTATTATAAAGTGGCAAATAGGCACTTGGGGTTACTGGTTCAATTAGCATTGGGTAATTGGGATAAATAGCTTGGGGGTTATTTATTTTTTACGTAAGAAGTTTAGTTGAGTTATATGGGTCTTTGCATTTTGCTTCATTTAGCCAATTTGTTTTTTACGCTACTTTGGATGCTACTCTTGTAAGCACTCAATTGCATATGGCCTAAGTACTCTTTCCTTTTTTATCGGCAGCCGCTGCTCAGTGCGCATGGTGCGTATTCAAATTTTGATTTACACCGCATATGTATGGGTTAATGGTATACGTAACTATCGAGTCAGGTACTTAGGTACCGAGTTAGGGAGGTATCTTTTAACTATATGTAACTAAGTACTATATTTGTATATAATAATGTGTATACTGTAAACGGTATACATTGCATGTTACTACAGTATTACTGTATAAGTTTATACTTTATACTTGATAGTATCAATGACCCATGTATACTCAACTGCGTTCTGTTGCACACGTACGCGACGAATTGTGGTGTATATACGTGACTAGTAAGTTCCTATAGCTGTATTATTGTACACATACGCACAAACATATACATTTGCAATTAACTGTAGTCATTAGTGGTCGTGGTGGCGCAACGGTAGAGTTGCAGTTCCATCGATCTCCAAGGTTAAGCTGCATTCGGCGTGGTTAGTACTTGGATGGGTGACCGCTTGGTCACCATTCGAGTCTCGCCGTTTCGCCTGTGCTCTTGATTCTCGAAGGTCGATTAACTGTTTCCCTGACGCTTCGTCTACGTGATCATAGGTGTGACTGAGTTGGTCCAGATGTTTATGTATGTATATGTATATAAACATCTGGTCATAACTCAGGTGCACTGGTGGCTAATTAACACTATGCTTGTGTCAAAAAAATGCCATGTCTGAGCCTACGGGCGATGATAAATGAAAAAAAAAAAAAAAAACTGTAGTCATTTGGTCAATCTTCGTTATTAATTGAATTATGCCTTATTATATCTTACGTCATACTGAAACTATATTAACTTTTAAAGGTATAATTAAATATTTCATTGCTGAACACTCAATTATTTATAAAAAAAAAAAAATTGAAAAACACTTTTTTTACGTAAGTATTAAGGGTTCCTGTTAGAAGATCAATTCGATTATTGACTAATTGCATTTGAAGAACTTTAAATAAATTTAATAAGAAATAATGATAAGCCTATATCGTAAATTGTCTAAGTTTTTAATACATTTCTTTATTTCAGTATTTGTTGTTGTAAAATTTAAAACGTGTATTATCATGACACATCATATAATTTTCAGAATTTCCAGCTTAAGGAATACCTGTTTTATCGTGTAATAAGCTCAATAAAGTATGTGTAATAAGGAGATATACATGTTGTCATATGTATTATTACAACTCCCACAATTACATGAATTCCGTGATTTGAGATTATTTATTCTAAAAACAGTAATGAATTCCGATAGCGACTAATTCATTTCAGAACTTAAGTAAAAATATAATTCATGGTTTTTAGCTTTTACTTCTGTTGGCAGTCCCATGACTGCTCACTGGTTTTTTTTTTGTTCATGTGATTGATCATTTAAGTTTAATATGTTTGTAATAATGTTTTATTTAAATTTATAAATAATGCTATAAGCACTTTCCTTTCCATACATAGAAATAAACATATTTTTAATACTAGTTTGATTAAATAATTTGGCAGGTCAATACTTCTCGTTGGCTAGGGCATTACGTAATTTCATAATAATCAGATAATATTTCAGAATCTGAGTATTATTCTTACATTTTGAAACTTCCAAGAAATTATTGGCATCCAGTGTAAGAGAGACAAAATTCGAAGGTACAAGAAAACGTACTCAAAACTCCCTTAACTTTTATTTTCCGTTTTTTGTTATAAGAAATTTTTAGGTATATCAACTATATACTTGTTGTATATATCAAATATATAATATAAATTTTAAGTATGAAATGTTGATTCTAGACCAAAGATTTGATTAGCATACGTGGAGATTAAAATTTAATACCTTCGAAAATTATGTAACAAGAATCTGAACAGTTATGAAAAACAGCTCTTGTAGATTGAGATTGATTCTTTGATTAGCAGTTAAAGCTTTTTGTCTTGCGTACTATTATAAATGAGAGCTATTCAGCTTAACTTTATTTTTGGTCTAAATTATCAAGGCGAATCATTAGCGTCCGTCTACTGTGAGTAACTGCATGTTCAAATTTTTATCAGTGAAATTATTCAATAAACAGAATACAAAACATTTTTGTAAAATTGTGTTAGGTCCCTAATCAAGTATATAGGTTAGTCTTTATTACAGACTGCAAAAACAATAATAGTGAAGCATTTCAATCAATAAATAAATAACATCAATTTGCAAGTTTTCAAGGCATAAGGATTTTTTTTAAATATCTTATTTATTTGTTAATAAAAAAAAGGAAGCTGTAACTTGCTAGGGTGATGCAGAATAATAAGGATTTATTTTTTTACATTAAGGCGTTAAGAGTAGTGTTTTTTCTTAATACGGATTTTAAGAGATTTTAATGGACAACTTGAGGGTGTGTCTATAATCCAAAGATCATGATTATTTTACAAATAAATAAAAATATTAATCAGAACGCTTTAGTCGTTAAAAAAAAAAAAAAAAAAAAAAAACACTAAGAATAATTAAAAATTATGTATAATCTTAAAACTTTTACTTCTTTTTTCACTCATACTGTAAGTAACAAGTGGTTGTAACCACGAAGTATAAAATATAAAAAATGTTGTAAATACAAACCAGAAAATATAATATATATATGCAGACAAATATTCTTGTATGATTAGATGTATTCTACGTTGCTGGTAGTAATCATATTCTACATTATTGCAATAAGGGTTAGTTTTCTTGTGCCTTCGGATTTTTTTTTTCTTACATTGGATGTAAATAATTTCATGGGAGTTTTAAAATGTAAGAATTATACTTATTGGCCAGGTGCAAGTGATGAGAGGGGATAGATGAGTCGAAGCCAGCGTGCGTAGGGGTGAAAACGGGAAACCTGGGGTATCAAATTACTGTCATTTTTGCTTCACTATGGAAAGTATGATAGTAATTCATCAAATTTACACATGTTATCATCACGTTTGAATAAATAGTATAGATATTATAAAATTGCTGTTACACAAATGTGAAAAATGAGCTATGTTGTGCCAATAACGTAGAATATTTTAATGTAACAATATATAAATAAAGCCTCGTTAGTTTTCAATCCAGAGCCCAATCTCAGAAGCAGACGGCAAAAAGAAAGATAAATACGCGAAATGAGATATGATCATTGTGATTTCTATTATTCAAACGTTTATGAAATATGGTGTAAGAAAGTGTTGTGTTGTTCTGTATAACAGTAGCGCAAAGACGGATGGAGTGAAATTACATACATTTCCATGAGTATCTAACTGTATGTAAAGGTCATTTTCATGTGCATTGCAACTTAGACTATTTTAAGAATAATCTGAATAAGACGTACATGCAGGTTAACTTTTTAGGGAGCTGGAGTAACCGAGGTCTGCCTTATGACGACGCCACTTGTCAAATTTCTAACTCCATCACTTTAAAATTCTGTAACATCGTACACGTGACTTCTTTCAACCAACTGCTTATCTTTTTTTGAGGCTGCAGAGTTAAAACAAATCAAGTGTGGTATATTCCTAAAGCCTGTTTTTATGGTAACATCTATTATCAGAAAAACGAATGTACTAATTTTTTGCTAATTAATTGATTATTACTAAAAATGTGCATCGGTGTATGCTGTTGACGTATAATGTGGGTACCTGCGGTTGTATGATTTTGACATCAAGAGTAGCGCTGCATGACATGCACCTGGCCAATATCCTAAGAAATTATTTTATTATTATAAAGTTGTGAAATGGCCCTGCCAATGCAAAGTATCAGCTTATTAAATTATTTAATAGAATCCGTATTAAAAATACAATTTTTTCTACTTACAGAAAAAAAGTGCTTATAACATTATTTATAAATTTAAATAAAACATAAAAAAAAAATTAAATAAGAATGATAAATCTTATGAAAAAAAAATTTAAAAAATCTGTTGACAGTTGGAAACGATCCATGGATAGCAAAACAATGTGAGCAGTGGCATAAACTTTAACCATCTTAGCTATCAAAACTTTGGGTGAGAGAGATATCAAAGCCGCACATGTTTATTGACAAACTCCAGAGCTTGTCCTACAATCCATAACAACTATAATGAGGAAAAATAATAAATTAGTGGTTATAGCTGAGCTGCCATCTTTAAAAAAATAACTGAATATTTTTTCAAAATAATACTGGATTTGAAAATAATTATTAGCGTACGAGAGGAGTACAAAAAAAATGTTTTGAAATCAAATTCAGTGCTTATAATTATGAGCATTCAGTTTCACAATTTATTCGAACAAGATTGATAGATAACATTGAAGCAAGTGCAGGAAAGTAAGTGTCCGTTCTATATATCTAGCATATACTCAGTTGCAGTCAAAAGAGAGAAACTCGCACCGTCACGTGCTTTGGCTCTGCGCTCAGCTATGTTGGAATGTAGAATGGGTCACTTGAGAGGGTTATAAATTTAACATGACACGGAAGAGTCAATGCATATACACGGGCAACATAGGACTCAGTGGGCATTTTTTCTTTGTGCTGAAGTATTTGACGACATTGAGCCCCATTCGTTTTTTGAACCATATTTACATTAGGGAGCAGCTCCCAGTGCACTTTTTTATACTCTAAAGCTATGAAACGCACGAAAATCCGAAATTAAATACGCAGCTGCTGATGATTTTCCTGTGTGTACACATATCTACAGCAGTACGCATATACATAAAGGTACAGTACAAGCCTTTTCTGTCACTTTTGACGTCTGCTTCGTTGTTGGGTGCATTGTGTTCTTCTATTTTTTTGTTGTTTTAAGTCAACGTTGAAGACGCTAATTTTACTGTCTTGGGCAATTAAACCAGTAATTTTATGCAGCTTTTCTCGCAGGTTAGAAGTTTGTCAACACAAAGCTTTAATTTTTGTTGGCCTCTCATTTACACAGCTTCTGCATTAAATGATATGCCACAGTTGTAACACTCTCTCTTCTTTAACGAAGTTTCTTCGCCTCTAATTTAGTGAAATCAAGGGGAAACGAGTTCTTCATTGTACCCTTGGTAAGGACCTTATCTAGAATTTCCATGCGATGCTGAATGGTAAACGCTGTGCGTCTCAACAGTGAAGAGGCTTGCAATAGCCGCCAAACAAGTAGTACCTTTCATGCTCAAAGTGATGTTGTAAGAGTTGATTGTTCAAAGGTGAAGTGAAACGGTTATCCTCGAACGAGCTGGCCTAAGAACAAGCGTCCTTGTCTTGAAAACCTCAAGGGGCCATCAGTTAAAGTGAGGGCATGGGTCTGGCAAGCCCAAGTGACCTCTAGCCAGGGGAAATAAGCGCCGTTTCCTCGGAAGGCCATTCTCTACTGAGATTGAGTGATCTGATTACAAGTCTGAAGTAAAGAAACGAACACACAGCTACAAGTCTGGCAGGCTGAGGGCCAAACCTTGAATGCGAACCGCTGAATACTGTTACCACGAGTGCGAGCTTCAACATTGGCACGACGCATGGTTCTCGAAAGCCGACATATGAGTAGCTTGAGACTCCTGTACTGGTGACTCATACAATAAAATCGTCTTAACAGGCGTACCATACGTGCATATGGTTAAATCTCCAGTTAACCTTCTTCAAAAGCACAATCACCCAGATAACTTTAGGAATGTAATCTTACTTAGTACAGCGCAAAT
Organism: Copidosoma floridanum; assembly: GCF_036245765.1. Lineage (NCBI taxonomy): Eukaryota > Metazoa > Arthropoda > Insecta > Hymenoptera > Encyrtidae > Copidosoma > Copidosoma floridanum. Next base: position 8,127,869 of record NW_028321894.1, read on the forward strand.
ATTCTTAGAAAACAGATCACCTCGAAGACTTAAATGCTTTTCTTATTCTAGAATGCCATCATAATGAGAAGCTTAATTTGTTATGCACCTCTTATTAATCTTTATTTATAACTTAATTTGTTTTGTAATAAAATTGTTGAATTGAATGGTGCACCACTTTTACACTTTAAGTTCTTTATTTGTCAGTATATTGTTTAGCTTTACTGCAATCAATCTGTCTTCTATACGTACGCAAATGGTTTTTCCGAACTTATACTGATGATTCAACCACTAAAGAAAAATGATTTTACATTCTGAGTGAAGACATAATTTCTACTTGACCTTTATTCACCAGGCTATAAGTATTGCAGTACATGCAACAAGCTTACAAAACGTAGATTTTTAGAACATCGAAAATGACGTTTAATGCTTACCACGTGCAAGGAGCATAATATAGCATACATAAAAATCAAACAATTTCTCTATACAGACTAAATCTGAGAATTCTTGACAAATAGTTGAAACCTTAGGTTTTTAACTTCTAACAAAGTAGCTAACGTTCTTGTGACTGGTAATATAAAAGAATCTAAAACAGCTTGTGCTACTAGATTGGCTGTACTTCGCTGACTCAATATAGCTTGCTGGCTCATCTCTAGCTACTGTATCCCGATGGCTTACTGTGCTGGTTCACCTTGTGCTGCTGTATCTCGATGGCTTAACTCATACTATCGGACGAACTGTATCTCATTATATTATTTTGGCTCATGCTTATTTAAACTGAAGTATAGGGACCCCCTCCCCCTCATGGGTGCATGAGGCTACTTGTGCCAGGATTACTCCAGCATCTTTTATTAAATTTTAACGGTTTTTAAAAATTCTAATAGTATTTGAACCTCCGTCTCCAGGTTGACAGGTAGACAAGCTGCCAACTGTGCTATCAGAGAGCTGGCGAGTATGTTCTCAAATCTAAATATGTTTGTTTGCCTTATTGATGACTACAACTTTTCTTATGCTCATATTAGCAACACAGAGAAGTGGTGAAAACACTTAGGGGAGAGCGGGGTATGCTCCGTCCGTCGGGTAAATCCGACAACCTAATTTTTTCTTATACTGATGCATATTGCCAACGAAATCTGTTTGAAATCAGTTATTTAATGCTTTCATTTAATTCCTCTCCAAAAGTTGTATGAGAGAAAAGTGATTTTTTTACAGTTGGCTGATTTAATTCTCAATAAGTATTTTGGAATAAGTTTTTTAAAAATTGTGGTCTCTGATTTAACCCTGAAGTATTTAGGTAACACAAATCAAAGTTAGCATATTTAAAAATTGGAATTTTCAACTACAGCGGGATATTTTTTTTTTTTATAGATCTAATATTAAAAATGATATAAATTATCTGAACAAGGTCTCGTGTGGGGCAAAGTCCGTCTCCCATGGTGGGGCACAAGCCAGCCTGAGCTGTATGCGTAGCAACAGTTGTGCAGGCGTTTTAACTGAAAAAGTTCCGTCTGCTGCTTGGTTGTCGTTTAACCTTAACTTTTTTAATTATCTGACAGCTCTTACAAACAGTGTTTATAAAATGGTTAGGTATTACAAAAAGAAGTTGAAAAAGTGTGTTTGGACAGATGAACAAATGATACTAGCCTTGGAAAAAGTACAAGATGAAAAATTAATTAAAAATAGTGCAGCAGAGTTCGGTATTCCCAGAACGACCCTTCAGGATAGAGTAGCAGCATTATACAAGAGTACTTCAAAGGGACGGACAAGTAATGTTTGAATATATTTATAATTATTCATAATAAAAGTAATAAATGCATCTGTACAAAAGAAATCTATTTATTTTGTCATTAACTTTAGATCCAGGCTTCAAAAGAACTTTTACACCTAAACAGGAAGAAGCCTTATGCCAATATATTCAGGACATGGAAAACAAAATGATGGGCCTGACAGCAACAGACTTGAGCAAGAATTTAAATATCTGTAATATGATCATGTTTTACTAGTCATTTTAGAACTGTTAACGAGAAATCTTAAAATTGTTTATGTAAATTTAAAAAAACGAAGACAAGAAATATGAAAAAAAAAAGTCATTTTTACAATGCACATAAAAATAGGCCTGATTATTTTTCATAAAATATTGTTGTAAAAATAGTCAAATATTAATAAAATCGTTACTCAAATGTTTCTAATAAATATAGATTATTGAATTTATAAAAATTGTTCGTCATTAAAAGATATTACGCATCAAATTTATATTTTTTCAATTGTCTAAATAATAAAAACCGAAAATGTGATATAAAATAAGATTTTAACAATAAATTCTATACTGTGTATTCTTTTCCTCATTCCATATTTTTAACTTCATTTGATTTTGTAAAACGTTTTTTAATAAACATATAAATTAAATCTTAATTCGTGTTAATAGAAGATGCATGAAATTATTTTACAGGTAATCCTCAGGCCAAACGTGCCCCTAATAAGAACCAACACCATGACGAATTATACTTCTCTATGACGGCCCATGCCCCGTTCTCAAACGGTTTCTATTTTTGTTGATGACATGCTTATTTAATTTTAATAAAATCATGGAGGTCTTAAATTATATTTTTTAGGTATTTGTCTTTATCATTAAGTTTTTTGATCATTAAATTCAAAAAAATTCAGTACAATCATTTAATTAGCTTAGGGAGCCAGTAGTACCCCGCTCTCCCTTATTGAGTAAACAAGTTCTCGGTGGCTCTATTGGTTTAATAGCTGATAATAGATGCTTTTGTAAGGACTTTCGATCGAATTAATTTTGTTTAATTAGTACTTAACATTACAAATTGTTATTAAGGATATTACTTTATTTAATACAGTATATTTAACAATTAATCCACAATTTAATGGCAATATTATGGTTAAAGTCATTGAAATTTTTTTTATGCGACATACTTTTTTTTTATTACCTTTATTAATAACTTTTTTCTCTGCCTTTTTTCTTTTAACTTTAACTATTTCTGAAGTTTATTTGACAGGTGGCTGTGGAGTAATGAATATGCCCACATCTTCTGGTGAAAAGGACAAATCGGTAATTTGTGGTGCCTGTGCTAACTAGGGTACTGTTGTGCTAAAGTTAAGCAGTACTCTTTGCAGTGAAATATATGACCAATTACTGTTTTGAAAGAGTAAGAACTCTTTGTGTATGAATAAGTTGGGGAGGTTGGTGATTCTCAAACTACTTTAATGTCACTGACTTAGAAATATGAAACTTTATAATCTGTTGAGCAAAGAGTAAAATATAACGTTACAAAGAAAAGAAAAAAAAGTAAAAAGAAGCGCTTAAAAAAAAGTAAAAAAAATAATAAAAAGTAATTTAACTCACCTTCAAATATACAATTTTTTGAATTGACGACGTTAGTTGTGGTTTCTGCCAGCTATAAAACGACCGACAAATTAAGTAGAGCTCCGTGATTTGTAACGCGTTCTGCTGTTGCTGCTGCTCAAAGAGCGTCAAAACTTTCCAAGTATGAATAAGTTGGTGAGATCGCTGATTCTCGAAATTCTTTGATGTCACTGATTCAGAAATATTAATCTTTATAAGCTGTTGAACAAAAAGTAAGAAATAATGGTAAAGGAAAAAACAATAAAGAAAGAAACGCTTCATAAAGACGAGAAAAAATAGTAAGAAGTAATCAAACTCATCTTTCAACATAAAAATTCTTAAATTTATCATGTTAGTTGCGGTTTCTGGCAATAATATAGCCGACAGATCAAGAGGAGCTATTGGCCCTGCAACGCGTTTTGCTCTAAGAGTGTCCAAACTCTTCATGTATGGAAAGATTGGTGATTCTTTAACTTCAATGAATCTTATTAATATAAACTTTAATACTTTTAATACTAATCAAAATGAATAAATAAAAATAAAAAACGAATGAAGAAAAAAAAAAAGTAAAAAATTGTAAAGGAAATTAAAACAAAAAACCAGGGGGTATTAATGGGTCATAGGACCCACGGTAAGAACGAAGTTCTTTAAATATGAGATGAGTATGGACACAATTTCTCAGGTAACAAGGGGGTCACCGGATTCATAGGAAGAACGAAGCTCTGTAAACGTTAGTACTCCATTCATGTTGTTTACTAAAATAAGAACTTAAAAAACTCATCTCATGTTTAAAGAACTTCGATCTTACCATGGGTTCTATGACCCATTAATACCCCCTGGTCTGTTGTTTTAAGTTCCTTTGTAATTTTTTCCGTTTTTTTTTTTTTTTTAAATTCTTGTTTTTTTTTTTTTTTAATTTTTTTTTTTTTTTTTCTTCGTTTCTTGTTTATTTTTTTTTTTTTTTATTTCTTGTTTTATTTTTTTTCACATTTTATTTTATTACATTTTTTTTTATTTTTTTGTATTTCCTTTATTTCATTTCTTTTTACATTTTCGTATTTAATCTTTTTTTTTTCATTTCCTTTTTTATTTTATTTTTTACCATTCCATTGTATGTATTTATGTCTTTTTTAATTTTGTTTGATTTTATTTTCATATTTCATTTCATTAATTTTTAAAAAAATTTTTTTTTTCACTTATTTTTTTGCGATTTTATAGCTCAATAATGCAATTTTTGTTTTATTTTTATAATATTATTCAATGACATTGTGCCATTATTTGTTTATCAAATTTAAAATAAGTGCCCTGAAAAACGATTAAAATGATATGAAACTCGAAATATATTTATATAATGATCGTACATAATTCATTTATAATCAATTTAATGAATTACTTTATTTATATTATTATGTGATAATGTAACATAATTTGTTTGTTGAATTCGAAATAAGCGCCTTTAAAAACCATTGATACGTTTTTTAGTTGATACGTTCTTCAACTCTATTCTACATGTTTATTTTAACTTTTTTTTTTTTTTTTTTTAGATGTATTATTTAGAAAACAAATCCATAATTAAATGTATTATCAGTGAATATATTTAAAAATGGAATGTTATAGTTACAAACCACACCACAAGTACAAGAAACCGATTTTCTATAGTCGGCAGCGCTCGTAGCAGAGTGGGTAAGGTACTGGCCTCATATGCAGGAGGTCGAGGGTTTAAATCTTTTTATTGGAAAGTGTTTTTTTTTTTTTTTTTTTTTTTGGAATTGTAAAAGAAAAAAATTCAAAGTCAAATAAAAATTATTGAGAAAAAGTCAAATTAAAATTTGTTTAAAAATTAATTGCTTTGGAGTAAGAGGGGGAATGGTGGGTAAAAGTGTGCAGAAGAGTAACACGGCACGGTTGGCAGATATACATATATAGTGGGGAGAGGGGAAGTGTATCGAGAAATCGAGAACAGTAGGCAAGGGGGACGGGGTAAGGGGGGAAACTTGAGAGGAAGAGACTTTGGGTGAAACCAGTTTCGTTTCAAAAAAAAAAAAATCTGTCGGTTTTAAAATTTCAGCCCCCCGAGTGACGTGACATAAAGAACTTCATTCTAAAAAACAATAAATAAGTAAAGAAAATAACTTACTAATAACTCCTGAGTTTTAAACATAAGCTGATAAAAGAATTGATTCACCTCAAAAATCGTTCTCTATCAGTTGCTTCGGAAAAATTTTATCTTGAGTATTGACAAAATATGGCGGCATCTCGTTTAAAAAATTTTGAAACTCTAAATCCTCTTTAAGTTTATTCTTGCTGTTTTCTTAAGCTGTTTGCATTCTCGCCATTATAATATAAATGTCTAACTTAATGGTTCAGAGTACTGTTTCTGAATGATGGATATAAAAGAGCTATTCAACTTTTCTTAACCTCAGAGCAACTACTCCAGTCTAATAAGAAGACAGTTGCGTTCGATGAGGATACAAGTGCCATACGAAAACAGCAGAGCTAGAAAAAGATACAAGTGCAATACCCACCTCCTCAGTCCTCTCCCTCCAAATATGTGCAAAGCATGTGAAACCATGTTTCGTACCTATGGTATGCTCAAAAACTCTTTCCCTTAGTCTCGTCCCTAATCACTAGCTATCGTTTGGGGTATCGAATAGTAATTCAAGTTCTGTGGTAAATAACTTTTTTGGCAAATTTTACGGTCCAACTAGACAAAGATACGACTTTCTCTTTATTATGATTATCTATTTGACAGAGAATAGTTCCAAGAGCAATGATACTAGTGTCTGTATATAACATAAATGGCGCACTAAAGTCAAGATGATTTAGAAATAAATCATGGTTGAATAAATTTTTAACGTGGTTGAATGCTTGCAAGTACTTGCTCCTCTCTCATTTCCAATGTTGATTCTTACAAATTCATTCTAGTAGGGGCTTTAGTTTGTATCATACATCACGTGAGAACTTCGTGCGAAAAGTAACAAACCCCTGAAATCCTTTTACTTCTTCGGTATTTCTAGGCATTTAAAATTTTTTTTTTTTTCTCTTTCTGAACCAAATTTAATGGCATGTAGAAATAGCTTATGTGTAGGACAGGTCCTGGGAGGCACAATTCTGCACTGGATGGAGGTTGGAACTTTTAGGAAAAAAGTGCAGGAAAATGGAAAAAAAAAGTTGCGCTAATTAGAGCTTGACTTGGACTTTTTTTGATTAGTTTTATTTTCCTAGTGTATAGAACTCCAAGAGAGATAATGGAGAGATCAGCGTGGAACAAGTGGCTCTTATACGTATAGTAAACGGACGGCTTATAACTGCACGAGACACAAAATTCGGACCAACAATCTCTGACTCGCTTAGGTACGGTGCATGCACTTTACACACAGTACACGCGTAGAGTACTCAGTGCAAACGGCTTTCAATATACTTACATGCGTCCACACTTGACATAGAGTATCTGATGTCATTCATGCTCCTCGAGTTGATGAATCAAAGGCCATACGAATGGTCATCAAGAGAGTATAAAAATAAAGCATACGTTTACAAGCTTAGTTACAAAATGGCAGTAAACTTAGCATGAAAAACGATGGTGGAGCGCTTTCCACTTACAATTAAAAATGAGCTTAAGGTAAAATTTATTTTGAAGTATAAATAGGTATAAAACAGCACACCTTCTTTTCGTAAAGAATTAAAGGCATGGTCATCGAATTGTATAGTTTCTTCCAATTACATACAAACAGTGAACTTTTACATAGACTAATTAACTTAATAATCTTGTCAAACTCTTAGCGTTCTCTTAAGCATAGCTTACAATTTATCTTCACTCTAGCTTTATCAAGTTTAATGAGTATTAGTAATGTCTTACGCAAAAGCTCTCATCAAAAAAACAACTTGTGGTAGACCATGTAAATTGTTTGTAAATGAATTACTATACAATAAAAAATTTGCAAAATTTCTTAGCTTGAAAACGAAAAAATGTATACGCCAGTAAGACACAAAAAAAAATATTAAATAAAAAAAACAGTTAACATGATTTTTTGTTTGAAATATTGCAAATGAGATCTACAAACGCTTAAGCACGATTAAATCTTTACAATAACAAAGTACAGAGTAAAAAAAAATTTTTTTATTTTTCTTTTCGTTTAATAATTAAAATTTTTTTACTGTTATTGGCTATATAATGGGAAAGAGTGGTGAGGTGAGATCGTGAATACAAAACTGCACATCTTCGCTAGTTATAAGAAATTTAAAAAGTGCCTTATAATTATATAATAATTATATATATAATTCTATCTTGAGTACAGTGTGAAGTAATGTTAATTTATAGATAGGTCTAGTTAAAAGGGTATCTTGAATATTAATCTTTACAACTAGCAAGCAGCACGTTTAGATCCTTGAAGACATCGAAAACTCTTACTAGGGGCCATTTACCAGGAGAAATAGACTTATTTTTCACCAAAACTAAGTCTTCAACTTGTTTTAAGTGTCAGAGAGAGATCTACTTTTTCCAAGTTTCAAGAAAGTTAAAATACTTTAAGGACCACGTGTCCTAAGAACCCTGGATGAATCAGAAGAGTAGCTTCTGTTTGTGCAGTAGTAATATTTTCTCAAAAGAACGTTCTGACTATGGGATTGAATAAGATCGGCCCTGCAAAGGGGAGGGGATAGAGTGTGACGGTTCTGGCTTACCTAGGGGGGAGATGTAGCACAAGAGATTAAGTCTCCCCCCTGATAGTGGTAGGTTGTCACCGCTTCTCGTGGAGGAAGAGTAGCACCAGAAGCGCACATGTGTATGCACATGTACAATTTTTATGTTATTTATTACATCTATTTGTTACATATGACAATTCTTACATTTATTATTTCTTACATTTTAATAATATGTATCTATGAAAAACTAATGAATCTCAAATGTTTAATTATATTCAATTAAAAATTGTAATGACGATTTTTGAATAATATAAATACGCTTATTATAAATAAGACCACCCAATCTTCTATAAAACTGCCATGTGCATTTAGGCGTTTCATGATGTCTGTAATATAATTTCTTATATGTTTTACACTTATCACATCTTCTCAGTATTAGTAACCACTAACTTTGTTTGTTATTTTACACGCACCGCAGTCATAAGTAATATTTTGGAAATCCTAAGGAGTCTTTATCTTTTTATTTTGAAGCAGCGTCACTACAATTTAGGCATTTTCTTTACCCACTAAAATGTAGTTGCTTTTATTATCCAAATTGTATTTTACTATAGCAACTATTACATTTAACTTTTTTCTATTAATGTTTTGTTTATCCACTACAGTGAGTGGACGTCCACTTTGAATGTCACAAACGTCACTATTACTATCTCCATCATTAATGGAAATGTTTCTACAACTATCATAGTCTACAACTATTGTATTAGTATGGCTGTCTCTATCACTGTCTCTATCAATGTTTCTATCGCTTATAACGTTATGTCTATCGAACTCATAATTATCAACGATTATCTCAGTGTCAGTATCACTGTCTCTATTACTCATATGAATATTTCCATCACCATCAAAATCTACATCATTAGAGACACCATCAATTTTTTTTTTTAATTTTTATTTAGGCTAGCTATTCGATTTGAGCGCAATTCCGAAATTTCGCCCGCACTGGAGACTTTGAGAACCATTGGTCGTCATTAGAAAAGGTAATTCTTATGAAATCAAGCTCCCGACTCCACTTGCTAGGTGGCCAACCCTGAACTGTCGCTTTTCTACAAGCATGTGAAAATCAATTCATTGTACTGTCCTCTTCTAATCATGACCAATCGTTCTTAAAGTGCCCAGTGGGGGCACGATTTCGGAATTGCGCTCAAAGCGAATAGTGTGACTATCACTGTCAATACTGAGATTACTCTCACTCTTAATAATAGAATCACTGTTACTGTTGATGTCTCAATCACTGTCATTGTTAATATCTCAATCAGTGTCACTGTTGATATCCTAATCACTGTCACTGTTGATATCTCAATTACTGTCACTGTCAATGTCAAAATCATTCTTATTTTTCACTATTTCAGTTTTATCTTTCTGTATTTCAGAATTTGTAATATCTTCGGAATCACTACTATTTATTGCTGGTTTTCGGTTTTTTTATGAAATATATGGGTTATGATTTACCTGGTTTTACTTAAGCAAACTTTTCTGGTACACATTGTTTTCTGAAATCAGTAATAATAACTCTCTTTTTTTTATTGGTTTTAAAAAGGGGAATTTTTTATTATCACTCATTTCACCACTTTTTTTATTTGCAAAATACAACATTGTTCTCATAATACTTTACGAACTGGTAAAAAAAATATGCATTTATACTGCTGAGAAGTGAGGAGACAGCTAGTGGTCCTTGAAAAGATTTTTGGTTGGAAAAAAACTGATAACTATGGTTTGTCTTATAAACAGCACTTGTACTTCTACAACCTTAGCTTTGTATGTATAGTTGAATAAGGGACGTACCAGTAGAATTTTTTATTTACAAGCAGAAGTTGACTGTTTTTTTACAACAGAAATGTTTCTAAAAGATTATAAATATTGGTAGATACTCATGCAAAGGGCCTCAACATCCCGTTAAGACCTCTTATATTCTTATCGTGTGATGTTTTTCAAATACTTTTATTGTTTTATGCTTACAGTTATGTTGCTGCAGTAGTACTCTTAGGGCAAAAAAATACTTTTTCTATAAACAATGGATCACTCAGGAAGATAAGAAAAAAATTCTGTTTAAAATAATAATTTTTTTACTCTTAAATTACTATACAACAACTTTAAATAAGGAATAGCTTATCTGTTGAGCTGTGTTTTTTATATATTTATTGTTTATAGCTGTATCGTTTTTTACAGCGCCATAGACTTATTTAAATACATGATTAGTACGTAAAACATGAACTATGTTTATATGTGTAAGCGACAAACACTCTTCAAAAGTGTAAATGAACCTAAGAGAGAGAAAAAGTTTTTAGGATGTTATTTGTTATCTGTTTGGTATTGAGTTTAAATATAGGCGCGCTTAATGCTTATTATTCACAGTTTGAGCTGACATCAATATGCGCCAATGAGAGTCCAACTCGTCGTGTCTCTCTGACCAATTGGACTTGCCTGTAAAGAGAGCTGCGGCTCTCTCGTCGAGAGACAACGCGCACTTGTCAGTCCGCTTCTGACCGTCAAGCCCCCCGCGCACCTCAAGCGAGATCTATATAGTCAATCTAGTGTCTCGTTTTACTTTCGTTTTGTGAATTGTAACTATCTTATTGTATTCCAGCTAGCGTTCTATCGTTTTTGTTGGAGTTTTCATTCTATTACAACAGTTTGATTCTCTCTATAAACTCACTCAGCGTTCAAGCATTAGGTAAAATTATATGGCTTAGTATATTAGTCATAAGCCTGATAAAATTTAGGATCTTAAAAGTGTAAAATAAATAGGAAGTTTTATAATAAATTAATTATTTCTATTAATTCAGCTCTTCCAATTCTTGTGTGTTAACCTTACGATAAAATATTTGAGAATCCCTCAGATTTAAACCTCAATACAAAACAATCGGTGCCCGAATAGGGACCTGACGCGAGTGAGTGTGAAGTGAACGAGAACGCGTATCGGCATTAAGCACGCAGCTATAAGAAATACAGCCATCTTGATTGCCACGCTCGTCTTCTTTCTTCTCCTTTTTGTAGGTGTTGTTCTCTCACGCACACACACACATTGCGCGCGGCTCGCACAAAGCCTTCGGCCATTTTGCGACGGCAGTTAAAGTTAAGTGTGCACCGTCTCTTCTCGCTAAAAGAGAAAGACGCCCCCCCCCCTTTGAGGACTTCGAGCTCGACGGACGAACGGACGGCAGGGCCACACCCGGCTGGCCTTGTTAAAAAAAAGAAAAGTAAGTAGTAAGTGCAAGGCTTATTTCTCTCTGTCTGTACAGGCGCTTCTTGATCTCCACGACTTTGTCGCTACCGCCATGTGCTACGTGACCACCTGCTTCTGCCGGCCCCTCTACGTCGTCCACGCTACTACGTGCTGCGTGCTCGTCCCCCTGCACGCCCTGCCAACGACGTCGCTGCTGCCACGACGCTGCTGCATCGCTTGCTGCCTCAGCAGGCCCACAAGGACAACGCCACTGCTACGTTGCCTGCTCCTCTGCAGGCCCGAGGAAGTGCCGCCTGCTCGTCTGCAGGCCCGGAAGACGACGCTGCATGTGTCACTGCATTTTGCTGCTGCTGCATAATTGAAATAAGAGACGCTAAGTGAATTTTAAATTTCTAGATAAGACGCGTGACAGTTCTAGGTTAAGTTGCTTTTCGTAACAATCAAGTTAAAGTCAAATCTCAAATTATCTACGTAGTTTTCCTGTTCCTCTGGTCATTTAAGTCGGGAAGTAAAGATAGAAGCCTTGTACCAAATTCAAACTAAGATATTTATTAAAATTGGAAGTTATTATGAGAGCTTTAAAAAATCCGGTTCCGAAGAAATGACCAGAGGAAGGGCTGAAGCATGCCTTGAAGCTCTAGAGAAGTGCATAGCGCGTTTTGGCGAAATCCATGATCAGATAATGTCGCTTACTACGTTAGATGAAAATCATTTGTATTTTTCTACTGAGTTACCGGATAAGGCAGATAACTTATATTATTCGGTAAAAGGGGACTTTTTAGAGTTTATTAGGAGAGCTAGTGCTCAAGATCCATTACCACCAGCCCCATTACCAACACCCGGTGCTCAGCCTACTAGCAATTCTTACTTGACGCGTATAGAACTACCAAAGTTTACAGGAAAACATTCCGAATAGGAAAATTTCCGTGATACATTTCGCTCTCTTGTGCATAGAAAAATTTACATCGACAACATTATCAAGTACCACCAGCTGCGAGTTCATTTAAGTGGTGACGCTTTCGATACAATTAAATCTGTTCCTTTGGCAGAGGATCAATATCCATTAGCTTGGCAAACTCTACTTGATTATTATAATAGTCAGCGTCGCCTCGTAACTAATTACTTTAATCGTTTGATAACTTGTAAGCCCATAAAGTCGGACTCCTGTTTAGATTTGAAACGCATTAGTAAGGAAATGATTAGCACAATCGATTCATTAAATGCATTAGGCCGTGATTTAGGCACAGGGGATCTCTATATTGCTCTAACAGTTAGTAAGTTTGACATCACAACCAATAAGGATTGGAGTAAATTCCTAGGTAGTAGCACTCAACCACCCACTCTAATCCAATTACGGAAATTTATCTCTTCACAAATCATAACTCTTGAATCGTGTTAAACAGTTAGTTCAAACCCTAAGCCACCACTTTAGAAACCTGTCCCGAAGGCATCTGCTTCTGTCTCTCATCAGTCCAATGTTTCCGATTCAGCTGATAGTCAAGGAGTAGTTAAGAATGTCCTGGTATGTTCAGAGTGTAAAGGTGATCATACTCTTTCTAAGAGTGAACGTTTCAAAAGAATAGAGGTTGATGCTCGAAAGGAGTTAATAGTCAAAAATAGATTGTGTTTTAATTGTCTAGGTCATCATCAGTTAAAGGATTGCGAGTCCAAGTATAGTTGTATTAATTGTAAAAGAAGGCATCATACCCTCTTACATATTCCAAAGCCTGTTCAGAGTCAAGAGCCTCATGATACTCACTTAAATTCTAGCAAAGCCAATCACTCTAAAGGTAGTGACTCTGAGCAGACTTCTCATCATACTGATTCGTCTGTTTCTCGTGGTCTTGGTGTATTACTGGCTACTGCTCGAGTTTACGTCACTGGACCTACTGGTGTACGTTTGTTAGTTAGAACTCTTATAAATCGATGCTCGCAGTGTTCTATCATAACTGGTTCGCTATGTGATATTCTAAGGCTAAAGCATCAACACTCGAGTATTTCCATCTCGGGAACAGGTGGTACTTTAGTTGGAGTTGCTAAAGGTATAGTTAGTTTTAATGTTCGACCTAGGTTTCCCTCGCAATTCCAGTTGTTAGTCGAAACGGAAGTATTGCCACAGGTTTCGTCCTATCAGCCTCCTGCTAGTCGATTTAAATCAAATTTAAACTATTTAGACAATCTTGAATTAGCCGATCCTCAATATACAAGTTCAGATAAAATTGAAATCAGTTTTGGAGCTGCAGTTCATGCTCAAATTGTAGAAGAAGGACTTTGAAAGGGTAATACCAATGAGCCCATAGCGTTGCGTACTCTACTTGGTTGGGTTCTGTCTGGCTCTATTGGTTCTGCTAAGCCTTCTTCTAGTTCTCAATTCTCTCTTTAATGTTCCGATGAGTCTCAGTTGATACCGTTGCTTCAGCGCTTTTAGGAAGTAGAAGAGCTCTCTAGCAGTCCTACTTAGTAGCTCACTGCCGATGAGCGAGCTTGCGAAGACTACTTCAAGCACACGCACTACCGAGATGAATCTGGTCGCTATGTGGTCAGATTACCCTTCAGAGTTGATCCTTACAGTTATCAAAAGTCTCGCGAAGATTCTAGGTTTTTATCGTTGTCAATGATGGCTAATTTAGAACATAGATTTCACCGATATCCCGACTTATCTACTTTGTACATAAATTTTATGCAGGAATATCGAGATCTAGATCACATATCTACACTGAATAATGCTTTAGTCAAAGAGTGTTGGTTCATGCCGCATCACGGTGTTATTAAGATATCGAGTACCACCACTAAACTTCGAACGGTCTTCAATGGCTCTGCCAAGACTCCTGGAGGTACTTTACTTAACGAATTGCTTCATGCAGGCCCTAATCTGTTACCTTGTCTTCCTGAGCTTATTTCTTCTTGGCGAAATTACGAATTCGCATTTACTTTAGATATTGAAAAAATGTTCCACCAGATCTGGATAAATGCATCAGATAGGAAATTTCAGTGCATCTGCTGGCGGTTTCAATCCTCAGAGCCTATGCAGATTTACACGTTAAAAACCGTCACTTACGGTTTAGCTTGTTCACCATTTTTGGCGTCTCGAGTCTTAAAACAGTTAGCTATAGACTATATTGAGGAATACCCAATGGCTTCTTCGGTGTTAAGTTACGAAATCTACATGGATTACGTCCTCTCGGGAGGTCATACTTTGAAGAAGGCTCTAGACAAAAGAGACCAAGTGATAAAGGTTACTACTCTTGGTGGTTTCTCGCTACATAAGTGGTCTACTAATAATTTGAAGCTTTTACACGGAGTGTCCACTCTATTGTTAGCCGACTCACCTTCGGTTTCCTTGAGTGAAATAGATTCATCGGTTCAGGTGCTAGGTATAGTTTGGTTTCCGTTAGAAGACGTTTTTCGTTACCGTGTACACGATCCTCCTGTTCAAGAGAAATGGTCCAAAAGATCTATACTCTCTTACATAGCTCGTTTCTACGACCCCCTTGGTTGGCTCTCTCCAGTAATCGTGTATGCCAAAATTTTTTTACAATTGTTATGGTTAGTCAAAATAGATTGGGACTCTCCAGTTCCAAAGGAAATAACGGATAAATGGTTACCTTGGTTGTCGCAAATTCTAGAACTGAATAACATTAGCATACCTAGATGAAATAGTTTCAATCCGCAAGTTGATTAGATTGAGTTACATGGTTATGCTGATGCCTCAAAATCAGCTTACGCTGCCTTCTTGTACACTCGTATGGTTCAAGGAGATCAAGTTAGCGTGTCGCTCCTGTTAGTTAAGACGAAAAGGTAGCTCCACTAAAAGTTCTCAGTATTCCGTGGCTCGAACTCTGCCCTGCTCAACTATTAGCCAAAATTACCCACCTATTTAGTCTTAGTTCAAAACTATGCATCGATTCTATTCATTTATGGTCAGACTCCAAAGATATTTTGTATTGGTTACACGCTCAACCCTCCAAATGGCCTACTTTCATAGCTAATCATTGTAGTGACATTCATCAGTTAGTTCCAAATGCTTACTGGCATCACGTATTAGGTTAATTAGATCCAGCAGACATTGCCTCTTAAGGTGTCTTGCTATCTCAGTTGAGCGTAGATTCAGAATGGTTCTGTGGTCCTAGTTTACTACACGAACTTCACCCCAAGTATCGCGACTTTCAAACTCCGTTGACAGTTTCAACTGATGAATCGGTTCATACTGTTAGTCACCAGCAAACTCAATCAACTTATACTTGGGATCTCTACTACCAATACTCTAATTTAGATAAACTATTACGTGTGACTGCATATTGTTTAAGATTTTTTTACAAATTACTAGCTCGTGTTGAAAAAAAACTCAGTTATTGTTTCTTGAGGTAGATGCTATTGTTTCTCGTGCAAATTTATCGCTCACAGTTTCTGAACTCACGAATTCTAAATTGCTAATGGTCTACCTTCATCAAACTACTTATTTCCCTTTAGAGTTAAAGTTGTTATCAGAATCTAGTGAGCAAGTAGTTAGTTTACCATCCAAAAGTTCTTTAATTAAGCTCAAACCATTTCTTAAAGATGGTTTGATTAGGGTTAGGGTTCGTTTGAGCCATTCTTTATTAGATTTCAATGTTAAATACCCGTTGATTCTAGCTTCGAGTGACCATCTCACCAAATTGATAATAGAACAAGCTCATAAGATTACTTTACACGGTGGACCTCAACTAACATTAAGTACTTGTCGTCGTGAGTATTGGATTATACGTGGTCGTCAAAGTGATCGCTCTGTTACTACCAAGTGTTTTACTTGTAAACGATATTCTGCTGTAACTCTAAGTCAGCTTATGGCCGACCTGCCTAGCGCTCGAGTCGTACCTTCCGCAGCCTTTCCTAAGGCAAGTGTAGATTACGTCGGTCCGCTGTCGGTCAGACTTCTTAAAACCAGGAGTGAAGGCACGACTAAAGGCTATGTAGCTGTTTTCGTTTGTATGAACACTCGCACTGTTCATTTAGAAATAGTTGAAGACTATAGTTCAGGAGGATTTATAGCCACATTTCAGCGTTTTATAGCGAGACGAGGTCATTGCTCGGACCTTTTTAGTGATAGGGGAACAAATTTTGTTGGCGCTGATACGGAACTGAGAGAAATTGGCTTGAACTTTGCAAATCGGCCGACCTAATTCACAAGTTAGAGATATTAAAAACCAATTGGCATTTCAAGGCCCCAGCCGCTTCGCATATGGGGGGTTTATGGGAGGCAGCTGTCAAATCAGCTAAGGAAAATTTGAAGAGAGTTGTCGGTGAGCAGGTTTTCACATTTATAGAGTATTCAACATTACTTTGTAAAATAGAGGTATGTCTGAATTCACCATCTATATCTCCCTTAACGAGTGATCCCCGCAATCTTGATTGCCTAACTCCTGCTCATCTTATCAATTTGCGTCCAGTTACCATATTGCCTAAAGTAAACCTTACAGATGTTAAAATCTTATGTTTACACAGATGGAAGCTTATATCGCAATTAAACCCGAGTTTTTGGCATCGATGGTCAGAAGAGTATTTAACATCACTGCAACAAAGGTCAAAGTTGGTAGTCCCGAAGCGTTGGTTTCAGGTGAATGATTTAGTTCTAATTCGTAGTGAAAACAATTCCCCCCGATGTTGGCCTTTAGCTCGCATCATTGAAATATTTCCGGGTTCTAATTTAAAAGTAAGAATTATAAAATTAAAAAACTCGGCTACTACCCTAATTAGGCCTATTAATAAGTTAGTTTTATTAATTTAAACGAAAGTTTAGAATCATAAATAGTTTGTTAGTTCTATTATTTAGTTGCGCTAACAAAAACTAAATTCAGTCTTTTTTGTTACTTTAGTGGAGCCAAATACAATCAGTTTGGCTCTTTCATTTGCTTGATTTATTGTTTGCTTCTTCCCTGGTCGAATCAAAGGTGGGGGAAAATGTTCGGTATTGAGTTTAAATATAGGCACGCTTAATGCTTAGTATTTACAGGTTGAGCTGACATCAATATGCGCCAATGAGAGTCCAACTCGTCGTGTCTCTCTGACCAATTAGACTTGCCTGTAAAGAGAGCTGCGGCTCTCTCGTCGAGAGACAACGCGCGCTCGTCAGTCCGCTTCTAACCGTCGAGCCCCCCGCGCACCTCAAGCGAGATCTTTATAGTCACTCTAGTGTCTCGTTTTACTTTCGTTTTGTGAATTGTAACTATCTTATTGTATTCCAGCTAGCGTTCTATCGTTTTTGTTGGAGTTTTCATTCTATTACAACAGTTTAATTCTCTCTATAAACTCACTCAGCGTTCAAGCATTAGGTAAAATTATATGGCTTAGTATATTAGTCATAAGCCTGATAAAATTTAGGATCTTAAAAGTGTAAAATAAATAGAAAGTTTTATAATAAATTGATTATTTCTATTCATTCAGCACTTCCAATTCTTGTGTGTTAACCTTACAATAAAATATTCAAGAATCCCTCAGATTCAAACCTCAATACAAAACATTATCTTTTGCTTATTATACATTGAATAACATGAAGTATATACCTATTGGGAAGCACTTGACAGAGCCTTTCCATTTTTTTAGTTTCTTACTATAAATTACGTCATCCTTTTTAAAAATAGACTAAAAAGTAACGATTAAATCCTTATTGGGTACTTCTTTGGAGCCTAAAAGGATACCATGGTATTAACATTCTAACCATCGATTGTCACGTTTTTTTAGGCCCTGGTAGACCGTATGGGCAGAAGGAGGCCTTAAAAAGAAATTCTGTTGTTCTAGAATCTTTTTTCTCTAAAGGTAGAGTAACAACCACTAAATAAATGTATTTGTTAAATATAGTCTTAGGGCCTTGAATATTAATAACGTATTTAGCTATCTTCAAGCTAGTACAACTAACATTCAACTTATATTAATGTTCACTTATAATCTCTTTTCATAGCCTGTACGTGTATTAAAGCAAATTTGATTCTTTAAATCTTTGAAACTGTTTTTTTGTTTTATTATCCTGCATGATCGCCTTCCGTCCTCTGTTTCATCCTTTGATGATTATTTTACGATCCCAAATAATTTAAGTTTGTCTTTACAATCTTTTACGTGTGTATATACTTCAATTTTATTTTGCTTGTTATAATATGTATGTCAGCTTGGCTCAGCTGTCTGCATTAAGTATAAATTTCAACTGTTTACTCAAAAATATTAAAAAACCAAATAATTATGAATATGTATTCTTTTGTATTTGATGTATTGCATGATTTCGGGAGCTGAGTTGGTTTTTTCGAAGATTTATTAGTCAATTCAAAGTAGCCCAAGAATTGTATGTTAAGAACTTTTAAAAGTCTTATGCATTCCTCATTTTTTAATCTACTACCTTAAGGGCATTCCGTATATCATCTAAAATTTCTACTTTACCGACTTTTATATGATAAAAAATTGTTGTTGACAACTAATTATATAACTTTTTAAACCCAAAATGATGAGAAGAGCCCCTGAGCTGGTTCTTTAAAGAAACAATCAAGCCTACATTCAATACAATTTGTTGCAAATTGAGAGAAAAAATTGACATTTCAGATTGTGCACACTGACACACTCTTTTATAATCACAAAATGTAATTTTTCTCTCTCAATTCGCAACAAATTGTATTGAATTTAGGCTTGATTGTTTCTTCGAAGTACCAGCTTAGGGGCTCTTCTTATTATTTTGGGTTTAAATAGTTATATAATTAGTTATTAACAATAGTATATTATTATAGGGAAGTCGATAAAGTATAAATTTTAGATGATATACGGAATGCCCTTAAACAGAAGGGGACTCAAAAAGTATGGTTTTTTTTATAAATTTCATGATATTTTTGAGATCTTTTTTCAATGGAAAAGTCATCTCAAATGTATAGTTTTTATTTTTCTTAGTACTTCTTGTGTAAGAGCAAAATTTTTTTCATATAGAGCACACTTTACATTGCAAGAATAACTTCAGAAGTACCAACTTCTAAACTTGAATCTTAAGCTTTGCTAGTATGTTATCACCTGAAATTGTGGTAAAACCTAATACACAGTGAAAATTAATAATTTTCAGAAGAATTTAAAGGAGGCTGCAAAAGAACTAATTATTAGAAATCTATGGCGAAAAATTCAAGAAATGAAACGTTGAATAACACCCCAAATCGTCCATTTAAACGGAGATACGTGTCGTGATTTTTTATTGCAAAATAACGTGGAAAATGGTCTTTTTTCAGTTTTTATAAAATATCTTGGAAACTTTTAGTTAAAGAGCCAAATATTTAAAAAAAATGTGGCTTACACTATGATTTTACGTCAGAAATAAGCGTTAACAAAAATTAAAAAATTTTTTTCTACTTTTTTATACATGCGAGAAAGCCGAATAACACAATAAAATCAAAATATATGAAAGTACATATTGCAATATTTAAAATTGGATAAAAATCAAGCATTTTATAGACATAAGTATGTTTTTTATTGTACGCCAAGTTCTATCTTAAAATTTTGAAATAGTGGCCAATTGTACAATTGTTCGTTAAAACTTTTGATTGTCCATTAAATGTATCACGGGCATAGCATTGATGTCTAATTTTTTGAAATCAGTAAGGAAGAACGTTATCTTTACTACTTAAAAAACTTGATATTCTAAAAAAAGAAATAAAAAAGTTATTATCAAGGAACCGTTAGTATAGGGCCATATTCTCTGTAATTTTTTACTTAAAACAAAACAACTTACTACCATTGGTTACGCTTATTGTTACATGAAAAAAAAAAAAAAGTTGCTATAGGACCGATAAAATCTGAGGTACAATACTTACAGTCTCTTATGCGTTGTAGCATTTATATTTTATTTTTATACTTCAGACCGTCCTGATTTCTTTGCTAAACATTTATTGTACCGCATACAATCTTCTTCTTATAAGTTTTGTCATTTTTTTTGCATGTAACAACTAATTGAAATCGTAAAAAGTAGCACGTAAACTACGGTGCTTGGGCAGCTGCAGCTTGAAAAGTGCTTTAGCAGAGCCTTCCGGCGTTGTGCCTGGGTTCTGAGTTGTACAACTAGCGCTTGTAAAGCTACTTTACATGAGTGATGCATTGCTCACTGCAGCTGCTCCAGTACCGCGGTTCACCTGCTCTTTTTCATTTTTTTTTAATGAGTCGTTACATGAAAAAGATTGAGCAAACCAGTAGGAAGATACGTTTTTTATGGTACAATAAATCTTTAGCAAAAAATCGTGCTGGTGGGATTCTAAAAATTAAATATTACTGCTAGAATGCATAAGAAACTAAAAGTATTTTATCTTGGTTTCTATGGGTCATGTAGCTTTTCCTTTTTAGATTCACATGAGAATGAGGATAATCAATTGCACTAAGTTATTTTTGTCTTACTTAAAAATTACAGAAAATACGGCCTTGTACTTGTGGTTTTTTGTCAATAACTTTTTTATTTATTTATTTAAAACATTTAGTTTTGTAGGAAGTAAGGATATTGTTTTTTTTTTACTGATTTCAGAAAATTAGATACCAATTCCGTGACACACTTTATCCATTATCGAAATTTTTAATTAACAATTGTACAATAGGCGACCATTTTGAAATTTTGCGATAGGACTTGGCGTATAATAAAAAACGTACAAGTGTCCATAAAATGTTTGATTCTTACGTAGTTTTAAATATTGCAACATGTATTTTGATGCATTTTAGTTTTTTCTTATTTTTTGGCTTTCTCGCTTAAACAGTAAAAGAAAGTTTTCAATTTTTTTATCACATTTTTTTTTTGGTCAAATCATTATGTGAACCTTTTTGTTAACAATATTTTGCTCTAAAACCAAAAATTTTCAAGACATTTAATAAAAACGAAAAAAAGCCTTTTTTCAAGTTATTTTATAATAAAAAATAATGACGTGTATCCCCGTCAAAGTCAACAGCTGAGGGTGCTATAAATAACACCCTTACATTCGATTAAATTTTCAATCATAAGCTAAATATCGTATTGTTATAAAGAATTACGACTTCCCTAGTTTTTTTTACCTTTCTGCTTTAAATATTAAGTAAATCAGTTAAACAGTAAATAAACTCTTTATTCTAATTCGATTCGTTCATTGTTCAGAAATGCTATCGTTGAAATCTGATGTTGACTATTTTGTTAAGTACTAAGTATTTTATTATCTAATGCATAACATTAAAAATGTGTTGTCTTTAGATTCTAGTAGATTATTAAAAAAATAATATAACGACATGTGTCTACTAAAATCGTCAGTGGAGTAAGGTAAACAAATATATTTAAATAAGACTACATTAATGTAATTAGTGCCATTGTGACTGCGCCTGAATAAAATAAGCATATTATAGACAAAACTGTAAGATACAACATGATTTAAGAAGTTCCAGTTATAACACTATTTGTTTGTTCTTTAATTTAGCATTAAACATTAAACATAATTGTTTTGATAGTAGGAATAATAAAAGTTGTTTTAAATTATTAAAGTATATCACAAAATTTGATATGGTGGTATTTTCATATTCTACTGAACAACCAAAAATATTGTACGCTTATAACTCAGAAAAAATGTGTGTTGTCTAAAGTTTGTAGCTTACTTAGTCCAGAAATTTAAGTGTCAATAATTTAAAACATTTGTATACACAAGTATTGTTATGTTGTATTCGATGTTACTGTAGGTAAAAGTCGTTTTCAATAAGTATTATATAAGTACGTTGCGTCAGTCTCAACCTTAGTGACAACTGTCAATTCAGAAGGAACATTAGTTGCTTTTATTTTTTATTAATCTGCTGCCCTGACTCATATATTTTAAAAATTCAATATTTATAACGATTTTCTCAGATTGTAAAATATAGTTGAAAATAATTAGGATAATCCTTCGTTAAATTGTGTGGACTCCTTACTTTTATATGGTAATGGTAAAAACAGCGACCTTTATTGCCTACAATTATGTAATAAAAAGTAGTTTTGAAATCACAAAAAGTTTCATTTTTATAGAAATGAGAATTATTGATCAATATAAGATTCATAATCACTTATTATTTTTCTCATACAGCAATATTACAATTTTGCTTGCACACACAGTTTATAAGTCACGAGACCTTATTAAATTATAATTTATAAAAGACCACTCATTAAATCGTCGAGACCTTGTCAAGTTGTCAAAGCCTCGTGGTTAAATATTTAAGGGTTATGCTGGATAAATATAACACGTGATTGTGGAAAAAAAGCCTTGTGGCAAAAAAAACCCAATTCATTAAAAAACAAACTACGAATACTGAATACAAATGAATTAAATAAAAATTGGAATTGACGTTAATTAATTGAGTACAAATAATGAAAACAAAAGGTATGAGCCAGACAACGTGTAAATGTGTCTTTGTGTTGGTGGTACGACTCTGAGCTGTTGATTGACGGTGCACGGTCGACTTGGCGATGGCACCGGGTCAATTGGTGATAGAATGGATGTAGATGACTCAGAGCCAGTGATCGTCAGCGTGGTGCCGGAACCTTTGATGTTGTCGATTGTCTACGAAGACTACGCTGTCTACGAGGACGCCACGAGACGCGATCGCGAACGCGTGATTCTAAATAAACCCTTTGAGCGAGATTGAGCGAGAACGAGACAATCAAGCAAGGAAAATAAGAGCAAATTAAGTATGCATTTCAACTGGTGAAGCACTGAAATTAGCGAAATATATACGACCAATTCTCAAGAGAGTCAGAAGTATAATGACGTTACATATTAATAATTTGTGTAGCATCGGCAATACTCGGCCCACTCCCGCCGTCTCCCTTGACTCGTGCTTGGTCGTGGGCTACCGAATAATGCCGAGCTTATTGATGCACATTGTCTTTTTCTCCCTATCCTTTAAGCTGCTCGCGAGTGAGACAAAAAGGAGTTACATGACTCTTCTTATGTATCTTTGTCTGTTTGCGGGTGTGACTATCTGGATGAACGTGGCTGTCTTATTTATACATATATCAGGTGTAACTGAACATTCTCCCCGCGTTGCGAGAGAAAGCGAGCAAAGGTGTAAGTGTAATGAATGTGTGTTTGGTTTCACAAAAAATGTTCAATTATATTATTTAAAAGTAAATGTCTTGATTCAATCAACCGGCAAAGGACACAAACGAGTCACGCTGCGTTGAAAGGTGCCTTGAGCCATTTTTACTGTAGCTACTCGAATGATTCCGTCATCTTCTGCATGCACCTCCACCACAAATCCCAGCCTCCACTGCATGCAGGGAACGTTTATGTCGATGATAAGTACAATCGTATTTAATTTGAGGTCTTCATCCCCCTCGAGCCACTTCTGTCATTTTTGTAACTCCGTTAGATATTCAACGTGCCATCTCTTCCAAAAATGTTGTCGAGCCTTTGAGATAAATCGCCAAATGGACAGGCGGTTATCTGGAACAGAAAGAAAATTACATTCCGGCAGTATCGTCAAAGGGCGACCGACTAAAAAATGAGCAGGTGTTAATGCGTCGGGATCGTTCGGATCGGTAGAGAGCGAGCATATGGGTCGCGAATTCAAAAGTGCTTCGATTTTTATTGCAAATGTGTTTAATTCTTCAAACGTAAGTAGTTAATTGCCAATAACACGCTTAAAATGGTGTTTAAAAGATTTCACCGCCACTTCCCATATGCCGTCAAAATGTGGTGCGAGGGGTGGATTAAACGGTTCGCGCAGACAAAATTTGACCCGATGTCAGAGTAAATATTCAAGGGTCTTGATCGGCGACCGATAAATCGTCGCAGAGCGCCTAAAAATCCGTCCAGTGTTAGATCGCTAACGATCTCGATATGCACAGCCTTCGTTGCCATGCATATAAAAACACAGCCGTAAGATTTAATTCGCGTGCGGTTCCTATATTTGTTTTTCTCAATTATAGGGGGCCGAAAAAATCAACTTCCACATGCTCGAATGGAAAGGCTTAACCAACGCGCGCTTTGGGCAAATCTTGCATCTTGCTCTGAACCAGGTTTGGCTTGTGCCTTATACACGTAACGCACCGACGCACGATTTTTCGCACTTGATTTTTTCCATCGATTAGCCAGTAGCATTGTCAGATTGTACACAACGTGCTCTGAATGACAGCGTGATAAGAATTTAAGTGCATTTCACGAATTATTAAGTCAGTAACGGGGTGGTGAAAGGGCAAGAGAATAGAAAATTTTTGGTCTGAATCTATTTCAATATTAACTAATCGGCCTCCAACGCAAAGCAACCCGTCCTCATCAACAAAGTAATTAAGCGCGGAAATTCTAGTATTTTTTAAATTTTTTTTGTCAACGATACGTTTTATTTCGTTTTCAAATTGTTCAGACTGAATAATTCGCAAAACCCTCTTCCGTCACGATCCTTTCGGCTGGACTAATGTTTTTACCGTCGTGTTTGTATGAGTTAGATTTAAGTAGCCACAAACAATATGATATTGAATTTTAGAAAGTAAGATGAGACGAGAATCGAGAAAGAATATCTTAATTAACGCTATATGATGCGAGACACGTATTCTTTTTTACCCCTGACAAATCCGAGACGGCAGAAACTATGCTCGCTGGCCACGAATCATCTGATAATTGAAGCCAAGGGGGCCCTTCAAACCACAGTTTGTTCCGCACAAAATCTTAAGAAAGTTGGCCACGTGACAGTGCATCGGCGGGGTTGTTGGCTGTACAAACGTGCTGCCATTCTACGTTGTTTTTTAGAGCTTGTACTTCGGCTACGCGGTTAGCCTCGAATGTTTTAAGCGACTGCGGAGACCTTTGAAGCCAGTGTAGTACAATCGTAGAGTCTGACCAGAATACTACTCTGTCCACGGATCTATTCAATGAAAGACTCATTTCTTCAAACAGACGTGAAAGAACTTGCGCCCCGCACAACTCAAGTCTTGGTATCGTGATTTGCTTTAAATGAGCAACTCGGGACTGCGCGCAGGCAAGGTGAACAACCACGTGACCGTTAGAATCGCTTGACTTGATGTAGATGTATGTGCCATATCCAATCAAACTCGCGTCGCAGAAACCATGAATTTCTACGCGTTTTAGGTCGTTGATAAAAAGTGGGCGATCAATCTCTAGACCTGACATAATCAGAAACTGATTTGAGAATACGGCCCACCTTGTATTTAATTGCTGTGATATTGACTCATCCCAATTTGTCTTGATTTTCCAACACTCTTGCAATATTGCCTTGGCAAACAAAATTACCGGCCCCAAAAAACCCAGGGGATCGAAAATCGCGGTAATTTTAGAGAAAATTAGGTGTTTCGTGATTTTTTCGGCTGATTCAATGCGGCTTACGTTATATAAAAGTTTATCGTCCTGAAAGTACCATCCGATGCCCAATGTTTTCAAAACCGGATTTTCATCTATAATACAATCCAAATCAACGATTTTTTCTTCGATGTTCTTTAACGCGCTGTGATGATTTGAGGCCGACCACCGAATGTCAAACCCTCCACGTTTTAAAATTGAAGTAACTTCATCTCGAATTTGGAGCACTTCTTTAATTGAGTCCGCACCCGTTAAAAGATCATCCACATATAAATCATTTTTTTTAACCGTGGCGGCTCGTGAAAAATTCGTGC
The DNA here is from genome assembly GCF_036245765.1 of Copidosoma floridanum. Taxonomy (NCBI): domain Eukaryota; kingdom Metazoa; phylum Arthropoda; class Insecta; order Hymenoptera; family Encyrtidae; genus Copidosoma; species Copidosoma floridanum. The sequence goes on from NW_028321894.1 coordinate 8,153,693, forward strand.
CCTCGTCATCTGCGAGTTGCTGAATGGTGCGGATAGCGAGAAAGGGGGCCAAAGACACGCCGAAAGTAACTGTGTTAAGCTGAAACACTTTGACTTCGCCTTCATGGTGGTACCACAGACTTCGTTAAAATTGTCTATATTCGGGATGAATAAGTATCTGACGATACATTTGAGCAATGTCGGCTGTAATAACGAATTTGTAGGTGCAAAAACGAAGTAAATGCGCGAAAAGTTTGGGCTCAATAGTAGGGCCAACCATTAAAGCGTCGTTGAGAGACAGGCCCTTGCTGGTCCTTGCAGACGCATCAAACACAACGTGCACCTTGGTCGTAGAGCTTGACGCCTTAGTTACCGCGTGATGGGGCATATAGTAACCGCTTACAGTCTTGTCGTGTGCTAGAGACATATGGCCACAATAAATGTACTCCTGCATCACCCTTTCATATTAACATTTGAGCTCATGATTTTGATCTAGCCTTTTTTACAAGGAGTTGAGACGACGCAGAGCTTGGGACCGCAAGTCACCAAAAATTCTACTGTCTTGTCGGAAGGCAGACGCACTATATAACGGCCGTTTAAATTTCTAGTTATATAAGCAACGTAATGGGCCTCGCATTGTGTCTCTTCAGCCGTTTTCAATGATTTCAAATCAAAATCCTCAATCTACCAAAACCTTTCAAGTTGCTGTGTAAGATTAATCAAGTTACAAGTTACCAACGTGGTTTCGCCCTCGCTTATGCTTCCCCCGATTATCCAACCAAGTTGTGTCTTTTGTAGAATTAGATCGTCATCACCGCGTGCTAAGTTCAATTTTCCCACACTAAACAGAGACAGAGTTACGCTGCCACAGATCAAAATATCTACAGGCCTCAGTAAATGAAAAAGCGGATCGGCCAATCGACAGTTAGGTGGAATTTTAATTCGATCGCGAGAAAACACTTCGTCTGGCACCAAATCGGCAATTTTGGGTACCGTCAAAAAAATTAAGGTTTTGCAGGAATCCCCGTTTGTTGAGCAAAGTTGAATGCTAATCTTGCCCTTTGACACGGTACGCATCCCGTCAATTTTCCCTACAGGTATTTGGCCCGAGCGCATTGGAAGTCGAAGTTGATTTGCAAAGCTTATTGTTATGAAGTTCGTGGTCACGCAGGTATCCAGAAGAGCACGCGCTTGCACGAATTTTCCGTCGATATTTCTCAAGTGAACCATTGTGCTCATCATTAATTGAGTCCGCGAGGCTTGTGACGTTAAACTTAAATTCTCCGCGCCTAGTCATGCTGATTTTCCCTGGGATGCATTATGAGTTAATTGGGGCTTGACTCCGTGTGCACCCGGATTGTTCTTGGCGTCACGCACCGTGTTTAAATGTGAAAGCGTGTTATGGAAACGCTCGCAAAGCTTGTAATGCGAAAGCCTGCTGGAAGCATTGCCTGAATTATTGCTGGTTGTCGCGGTGCTACTCAGCGTGTCGAGCCTAAATGCAGTGTCACTCACAAACTTGCAAAACTCGTCGAAAGTTGGATAAACGTTAAAGTTAAGAGTTTCCTCCCATTTCGTCTGGATATCGTTAGGTAACTTCCTCTCCAACAATCGCACGACTAGACTGCTCTCAAGCTTCACCTTCAAAGACTGCAGCATGCTCAGGTGTTGACGAGCATCGTCTGCGATCTTTGTAAGCGCTTCGGGGGTTGCATAAGTAAGAGCCGGAATATCAATAATCCCATTTAAGTGTTTGCCCATAAAAATACGCGGCTTTTCATATTCACTTACAAGCACCTTCCACGCCGTTTGGTAATTTTCTGCGCTGGCATCATAAAGCGAAAGCTTATTAAGCGCCGGATTATCTAAGCAGTATCTCAAGTAAAGAAACTTGTTGAGATCATCGATATCAGTACGCGTATTTATCAATCAGGTAAACGTATTTTTAAAAGAGAGCCACTTGTCATAATCACCATTAAAACGTGAAAACTGAGCAACTGGAAGTTTTAAGAGACGCTATTTCTCTAAAAAAGTCGAATTTCCGAGCGGGTTACCGAGATTCGTGCTATTAGCGCCAGCTGAGCTGCCCGGTGCTGGCATGCTCCTCACCTGGAGTGCGATCTCTACGTAGCTATCCTCTAAACCCGGCATATGCGTCAATTCGGCATTTTCTGAGTCGATCGTGGCGAGCTCGTCGTTGAACGTCTCATACTCATTAAATGTGGTAGTAAGGCGCTCAAAACGTATCATTGCATTCGTTCGTTCGAAATTTCCATCATTAATGGCCGTTTTCAAGTTGGTGATCTTTCCCTTCAGTATAGGACGCTTCCGCTGCAAGAGAGCAACGTGGTCGGTCATGCTGGTTGAATATACATGAGCCCGCGCAAACTCAGACTATACGTGCTGACGAGCCAACCGTCATACGAGGTCTTATCTCTTTTTCTCTCCCACTCGGGTTCGAGCATGCTCAACCGCTGTTGCACGAGTGTCTCCTTATTCCTGGAATCGCGCACAACTGGGACGAAAGTTCCAAATTCTAGTGTTTTATATGAATTAAACGGTAAGGACAAGATAGAGAAAATACTATAGTTACGCGGATGGCAGAAAATTGCGCAAATGTCTTTACTATAATTCATGAAAAATCAAATGGGATGTAAGTACTGCAATTTTGGATAACTCTTAAGTAACAAGGTACTTATCTCGGTGCGATGATCGTCGATCCTGGAGACGTGTGTGGTGGCTGGAAGTAGGTGGCATCCACGTTGATGATGACAGGTGATGTCCTGTATGTCCTGTGATGATGACAACCAATGGCCTGGATCGCCTGTGCGGCGTACCAGCAAAATTGTCGGCTCTCACTTCACTTGTTTGAGTTTGTGTTCTTAAATTAATTTTAATGAATGGCTCATACCTCACAGCAGGCACCAAAATGAATCGTCGAGACCTTGTCAATTTGTCAAATCCTCGTGGTTAAATATTTAAAGGTTATGCTGGATAAATATAACACGTGATTGTGGGAAAAAAGCCTTGTGGCAAAAAAAACCCAATTCATCAAAAAACAAATTACGAATACTGAATACAAATAAATTGAATAAAAATTGGAATTGACGTTAATTAATTAAGTACGAATAATTAGAACAAAAGGTATGAGCCAGACAACGTGTAAATGTGTCTTTGTGTTCGTGGTACGACTCTGAGCCGTTGATCGACGGTGCACGGTCGACCTGGCGATGGCACCGGGTTGATTGGTGATAAAATGGATGTAGATGACTCAGAGCCAGTGATCGTTGGCGTGGCGCCGGAACCTTGAATGTTGTCGATTGTCTACGAAGACGACGCTGTCCACGAGGACGCCGCGAGACGCGATCGCAAACGCGTGATTCTAAATAAACCCCTTGAGCGAGATTGAGCGAGAACGAGACAATCAAGCAAGGAAAATAAGAGCAAATTAAGTATGCGTTTCAACTGGTGAAGCACTGAAATTAGCGAAATATATACGACCAATTCTTAAGAGAGTCAGAAGTCTAATGACGTTACATATTAATAATGTGTAGCATTGGCAATACTCGGCTCACCCCCACCATCTCCCTTGACTCGAGCTTGGTCGTTGGCTACCGAATAATGCCGAGCTGATTGATGCACATTGTCTTCTTCTCCCTATCCTTCAAGCTGCGCGCGGGTGAGACAAAAATGAGTTCCATGACTCTACTCATGTATCTGTGTCTGTTTGTGGGTGTGACTATCTGGATGAACGCGGCTGTCTTATGTATACATATATCGGGTGTAACTGAACACTCATAATCTTTTATGACTAATAAGTGTTTAATTTAGCTTTAGAGTTTATTAGTCACTATGGACTGCATGATGTAGAAACCAGTTAAGTTTCAAAAAAATTTGGGCTAGCAAGACCCAAAAAATTGTATACTTGATAAAAACACGGTATTTGTAGCACCACTTTTAGAACATTAATTCTTTTATTTCATTTTTTTAGTAAAAACATATTTGTGTCATAAAAATGTTTAAGTATTTTATGTCAAAAACTTAAATATAAAAATATAAGACTTCTTTGTTGATTTTTACTAGAATTTTTAAGAATAAAAACAATACTCTAGTTGTTCAAGCTCGTTTAAATGAGTAAAAGAAAAAGATAAAGCATTTATAATCACACTGCACTTTACGTGAGAGTTAAATAATCAAATTTTCAAACAGCAAGAAATAAGTTCTTATGTCGGTATGCCTCATGTCCTTAGCTTTAATTAAGCTATTTTACATTTTTTTACAGAAGTTTAAAAAAAATGGCATAAACAAACTGTAATAGTCCAGTAATTAAGAGATTTTCATCACATAGTTCTCAAATCAGGACTTCTTCTTGACCAGACTTTACAAAACGTTCTTTAAGCATAGTTAAAACTTTAAGAAAAAACTTTTCTGAATGATTATGATAAACACATTCTTAAAAAAAAAGATGCTGATAATGTATATTAGCTACCCGTAACGAATGAACTTACATCAGTATCTAGCATAACTAAAGCAGATACCACATCGGCTTCAAAATCAAACAAAAAACTAAATACTATTCTTTTCCACTTGAAGCCAACAGTTCTAAAGATGGTTGCTAATGACACTGATTCGAAATAGTGCACAAGACCAGAAATGCTGCTTTATTTCCTAACTTTTTTTTTGTCGCTTCGTCGGAAATTAGATTTACAATTGGATCTGTTTACTTACTTTAAAATTTTATAATATTCTTCTAGAAAAACGGCCACTACAGCAAAAAAGCATTGTTGCACTATTTTATGATTTGTATGACTACCTAAAACAATAAGAAGTAAAACAAAAAATCAGATAGGGGTAAATGACCCAATTACTGCGCACTGAAATTTTTGATTGTACTAAATTTTTCATTTCTCAATGTTTTTCGATGTAAATTGAACCAGTTTTACTTAATCTTTATCTGCAGCATCTTGTGAGATTAAAACGACAAACATTTTTCTGTCAAGTAACTTTGTTTTTTTTAAATAATTGTTTTAGTGCTGATATCACTTGCTGGTATTACTGCGCACGGTTATAAAATTAGCACCAGTCACTGCGCCCCCAATTACTGCGCGGGTATCTCCCATAAGGTTTTCATGCTGAAGCCCTAGACTCAATTGCTGCGCACCAATCACTACGCACGACTACAAAGTTTTGTAGATTAGATTCGTTTAGAGTCACTCAGTTAAAAAATTGTAAATGTCATGATGTAAAGTATGATTCTGAATTGAACGTTAATAATGTCTGTACGTGTTACAATATCCAAGCACCCAAATTTTTCAGTCTGTTTTTCTTATTTTCAGTTACCGTCAAGTGCGCAGTATTTGGTGCGTGCGCAGTAATTAGGTCATTTACCCCTAGTAAGAAAATGTAATGCCATCTGTCTTTGTACTATTTTCCGTATGTCATGAGTAAGAAGCTCTAGCGCAAAACTTGGTTGATTACTTATGAGAAGGTTTCAGAACAAATCTATTAGTATGCTAGATAAAAATACAAAAGTAGAGTGGTAGCATAATTCGATAAGGCATAAAACGAATTCTTTTTAAGTAATTCTACAAACAGGCCGCAAAGTTACAAGCCAAACTCTGTTTTAATTTCACCACCTTATAGTTGTTGGTCGTTCCAAGTGTGCAAAATCATACTTTTTGCTTGTGGATAACTTTGATCCCATGGTAAGAAAATAGTACACTCTATTGTGTATTTTGGTAAAACATTTAAAGAATTGGTATCTTTTACATTATGATTTAAAAAAAAATCTTTATCTATTAAAATACAATATTTTTTTCAGTCAAATATTTAAGTTAATTAGTTTTTTCCAATCATTTGTTACCTATGACTTGATTATTGAACGTCTACATTTTTGGTCTTATAACTAAGCAAATACTTTCGCAATATATTTAAGTAAGTTCATAAAAAAAAAAATTAAGTTAGTTTGCATTCCAATGTTACGTATTTTACGTTGTTATTTTGTGTATCGAATTAAGTTATTGTATTGGCGAACGATATTTGCATGTGTAATACGCGTAAAAAATTATTTGCTATTTATGCAAGGTAATGACATAACATTTTTTGGTGAAGTTATTTACTAAAACACGAGGAAGTTGAGCATTAACATACGAACTCATGATTTGTGAATCTTAGAAATAAATTAAACTTTTAATTTCTATCAATCTTGTTGCCACCCCCTGTCTACCTGGTGATCCCACATGATAGTATTCGCTACGTGCACAATTTTGAAGCAGCGCCACCAAGGGAAAAACGAGAGCTATTGGTCTGGCACAGCAGAAGACAATATTCGTGATATGTGCTTGATACCTATAGGAACACAGTACCTCGATAGATACACGAAAGGTTCTGTGTTTATTATATCAAGAACTAATACAATGTCTCAAGTAGTACAATCTTATGTGAATAACTAAGGACAAAATTTGTACTACAAGCACTATAAGCGCTTGAGTATAACTTCAACACAAGTCCGTGTACTGTGTGATACGTGATACGTTTTATTAGTTTGCAATGTAGTCAACACAGACCTCCTCTGACCAATCAGAGAGCTCCGTTAGCCCTATTCCGGCGTGTTCACACAGTATGTACACACGTTCATACGATATGCTTAGAGGATCAGGCCCCATCTAAAAACTCTAAGAAATACACAGTACCCAATGTATTTCATTGCGTTTTTTAATGAACATGCCTAAGTAAAATATGTACATACTACTCATAATTTTATTAAAAATTTAGCCCTTAGAATGGTTGTCGATGTATAAACACATAACTTTCTAATGATAGTAATGCTTAGCAGTCTGCTAGCAGAAGACAAACATATCGTTTAGTTTCACATATTAGCACAGGTATTGCTGCGATCGCTTTTTCAGCTTGTGCACGTAGCGAATGGTTGGCATGCTAGGTAATACGGCCCTGCTTTATAACCTAAGGACTGAACGTAAAAAGTGTGATTCATAAGTCATTACTTACATAAGAGGCAATTTACCTTGAAGAATAATTATAGTTAGATAATAAATATACATCAGTTATGACCAAAAAATGAAAAGATAATTTTAAGTTTCTACAAGAATAACAAGATCTGTTTGACTTTCTAGCTAGTTCATGAAATTTCATTAAGGGATATGCTATTGTATCAGAAACTAAATGACAAAATGACAGATAAGTTTCGATTAGATAAAATAATTTATAAAGCCCGCATTACTTGATGTATATTTTTCATTGACAAAAAAAAAAAAAAAAAAAAAAAAAAAAAAAAAAAAAAAAGCTGTCTAATTAAGAATTAATGGATAATTAACTGATTCTCCATTCATACACTTATGATCTGTGAGGGAGTCTTTTAAAATATCTTTAAACTTAGATATCTTTGAACTTCATCAATCCATACAATGATTTAGTGATAAAAATAAATTGCAAAGGCTACACATAAAAAAAGGGTAATTTGTGATACATCTTTAACGTCATAAAAAAAATGCAGTTACAATTATCAAAAATTTAAATAATCTTATAGATATAACAGTCTTATTTCATAAATTTTTTGTTAGCACTAGCTTACAAGTAAGGTGCTGGAAAAGTGAATGATAATAAATTCTCATCTGAAATTTTCAATATCCATAAAAAACTCATTTTTTTACAAAAACACAATGTTAGGTAACTTTGCAAATGAAAGGTTTTGTTATAATATTTATATAGCCTTAATACACAGGGAACATTGAATTATTTCTTTTTTTTTAATAAATCGTTGGACTTATTACTTATAACTGGATAACCTTAAACTAAATAGATTACTATAATGTCTTAACACATTTGTTGACTCCTTGCAACATCTCTTGCCCATAATGTATTACTTTTAAAAGATACATATGGTACTAGTCAGAAATAAGAAAGACAAAGTTAAATTAAAGTAATAATGAGTACTACTACAAATATTATATAAAAAGTTTATTGCACAAAAAAAACTTAATACAAACTTTTTAATGCTAATGATTTATTCGAAATTATTAAATTTATAGCTACTTCTAGTAAAGCTCTCAAAAATTTTAGAAAAACTCCAAGGTGATATCAGTCTGACACTTCTTTTTACTTTTATTCAAATAAAACTTTATGAAAATTGTTATCTTACAAGAAAACTTCATAGACTATGAATGCAAATCATCAAAGTATATTCATATAAGGGTACATTTGTATCAACATGCCTGTCTATTTGTGAGTATACATACAAACGTTCAAATTATTGATTTCTCAAAACGTACATTTAATGTACTTATTACCTGTTAAGAATATTAATTACGATACTCAAGTGAGGGCACTTATGAATTAAAAGTTTTCTTTAATACGTTTTACTATACTTTATCCCTAATGTTTTACATATTAAATCATAATTATTCAAGAATTTAGTTAAGAAATATCAAACTGAACTTTGGTGGCACAGCTAGAACTCTGCACGAAAACAGAAACAGTAAATCTCGCTTTTACCGACCACCCTTTGCGCTTACATATTTATTATATTTCAAAAGACACAAATTAAAATAACTCGTAATGAAAAAAATATTTTTTGGTTTATTTCTTCCATATGATTTTAGAAGTCACTTTAAAAGATAACTAATAAAAGTTTTGAGTAGAAGTATGAACGTACATATTTATTCCTTGCATACTGTCAATTATAAGAAATAGACAATTTTGAAGAAAATATGCTTCTTCAACCAAATATTTTAGATAGTGCCGTTTTTTTAAAGTAAAGTGTACAGTACCTGATTATATAGTATAAATGTAATTGAACCATGACTATTACAAGGTCTGATAAATTTCATGGCAAGTCTTGTGAGATTTTCTAAAAAATTATTAGATATTTTTAGAGGTCAAGTATAAAAATGGACTAATTAAAAAAAATGATCTTCTTCAATAAAATGTTTTTGTTAGTGCAGTTGTCTTTAAATTAAATAAACATTACCTTCACACTTAAGTCAATATAAAATTTAGCTACGACCATAATAAGTGCAGATCCGGGTAGTTATTTTTGTAGAATTTTTTTATAAAACATAAGCTGTATTTATACCACGTTAAATTTCTCTTGAAAAAAAACTTAAACTAAACTATTTATACCATTCAAAGATAGTTATTTTTAGGTTGATATAAGTGATAATTTATTTTTGGTTTCTACTGCAGCTACTACAATTAATTTAAAAAAACATTTTAATAAAGATTTTCTTTTAAATAATCTTAATAAATCATTATTAGGAAATTTACTCAATACTATATATTATGTAACAAATACAAGTCAAGGTATTTCCACAATTGTTTGAAAATCAAGTAATGCTTTTTACTGTATCATAATTTTTTATTCCACAGCTCTGATAAAATAATAATGCTACTTTAGTTTAAGTTTGTTGTATATAAAACTATACTTATGAGAAAGAGTTAAAAAAAATGAATAAATAATAATATGTTGTTTAACAATCAAATTATCCTTGCAGACTGCAATTTATATATTTTCACAGTATGCTAAACACATATCACGTAAAAGTATTAACAATAGGTAGGTCCAATGTGACTATAGGTAGAAAGAGATAACCAAGACAGCTCTGTGAAAGTCCAAATTGAGGACTCTTAAATAAAACTCAAACTCTAAACCATAAAGGTTTTGGGAACTACCTATTACTTAAATGAGCTGCTATAATGATGCACTTGTACTTAAAAGCAAATAATAAGTTTTCGCTATTCGTAAGAAGATGGCTTAAATAACTAACAAATAAAGTAAAGTTATAAGTAGCAAACAATAGCTTTGTCGAACTTAAGTGCTATAGCTTCAATTTTAATTGTACGAATTTTAGAAGTAAGTTTATTTGGTTCCTGATATTTCGGCTAGATACACCTTTTCCATTGATTTTACGAAGCAAAAATATGAAAAAAAAATTGTTGACGATAAAATTTTTAATCGATTTAGGCCCTACCAATTTCATAGTAGTTTGTTTTTACAATATTATAATGCAAAAAAAGTTAAATTTTCTAATATGAAAAGATTTTTGTAATAATCATTTTTTTATAAATTGATAAAAACTAGTAAAAATTTAAGATTAGGTACCTACTTAAGGTAATTTTAACCATGCTTCAGTTTTTTAATTATTTTCATGCTTTATGCAAGTTACAAGACTTTTAAATTAATAATTGAACGGTAATGACATTTTCCACGATGAAGTAACATTAAAAATTTCTACGCCAGTTTCTCAAGAATACAAAGTCTTTAAATGAGAAAAGAATGGAAATGATAAGAAGTGTTTTTTTTAAAACAGTTTTGTTACAGAAACTTATACCTTAGTCAATTTTGTACATAAATCCGCGCATCCAAGTTTCTATGTAAGTTATTACTTCCATACGCATTTTTTAGCATATTTTATTGAATACTCTTCTTCTCACAAATTTTTTTTAAGTGCTCAAGATGTTCAGAACAAACTAGCGTTTTCCCTGATTGTTTATTAATTACTAAATTTTTTAAAGCGACAAATTTACGTCTAGTTTAACAGATAGCTTGCTGTTAGTATTAAAAAAATTTTTAATGTACACTGTTAGAAATGTCATGAAGTTTAACACGATTTCATGCACGAGAGTTCATTAAATTTAATGCAAAGGTAACCTAATCATGTAAAGATGCACTTGTGCATTAATATTAATAAATACTTATGACAATTGTTACTTAAAGTTCTATGCGTGGAAATTAAATTTTAAGTTATGTATCATTAGTCAATTAATGCACAGAAGCATTACGTTTCATATCTAAGTGCATTAAACTCAACCGTCATGTGCATTGAAAATAATAAATATTTAATAAAAAAGAAACTTAAAATTGTACGTCTGAATATTAAATTTTGATTCACGTGTTACTTATCCAGTGATACATGGCAAAGTTAAATTTAATAAATAATTTCATAAAATTAAGACACGTGTTTATTAAAATTAATAAGTACTTATGACAATTGTTACTTAAAGTTATATGCATGGAAATTAAATTTTAAGTTATGTATCATTAGTCAATTAATGCACAGAAGCATTACGTTTCATATCTAAGTGCATTAAACTCGACCGTCATGTGCATTGAAAATAATAAATATTTAATAAAAAAGAAACTTAAAATTGTACGTCTGAATATTAAATTTTGATTCACGTGTTACTTATCCAGTAATACATGGCAAAGTTAAATTTAATAAATAATTTCATAAAATTAAAACACGTGTTTATTAAAATTAATAAGTACTTATGACAATTGTTACTTAAAGTTCTATGCATGGAAATTAAATTTTAAGTTATGTATCATTAGTCAATTAATGCACAGAAGCATTACGTTTCATATCTAAGTGCATTAAACTCAACAGTCATGTGCATTGAAAATAATAAATATTTAATAAAAAAGAAACTTAAAATTGTACGTCTGAATATTAAATTTTGATTCACGTGTTACTTATCCAGTGATACATGGCAAAGTTAAATTTAATAAATAATTTCATAAAATTAAGATACGTGTTTATTAAAATTAATAAGTACTTATGACAATTGTTACTTAATGTTCTATGCATGGAAATTAAATTTTAAGTTATGTATCATTAGTCAATTAATGCACAGAAGCATTACGTTTCATATCTAAGTGCATTAAACTCGACCGTCATGTGCATTGAACATAATAAATATTTAATAAAAAAGACACTTAAAATTGTACGTCTGAATATTAAATTTTGAAAACAACAAACATTTAATTAAAAAAAACTCAACACTTTACATTTAGATATTATTTTTCGATTCGACTGACTAATACATTAATTCATCGCTACCATAATACATGGTAGCGATAAATTGGTAACAAAGGGCTGTATATTATAAAAATTTGTAAATTTTGTATATTTTTATTACACCCCCGTATGAACGCTGAAAAAGCCGCCACTTTGCCGAACGTTTTTTTACAATTACATATTTTTAAAAACAGAGTGGCGGCCATTTTTGGCGTATATAAGCGTTGCGCATGAAGTAAACAGCACTCTTAATACTCACTGACTACGCAAAAAAAATAATTTACCCTTCTTCAATTTACCAAAAATTGCCGCCACTATGTTTTTAAGCATATATTATTAAAAAAAAACGTTCGGTAAAGTGGCGGCTGTTTCGGTGTTTGTACGGGGATGTCCTAGCTTGAGGGTCAACTTGCGTCAAGTACTCTAATTTTGCCGCCAATGTCACTTTCTTTTATTAACTTTTTATCATCTATCCATTCGACCAGGTGGCGGCTATTTTGATGTTTGACACCCTGGAACTTTTTTAAAACAACCTAACTCATTATCAATAATAGATATCCCAAAAATACTTCGGATATACACGAGTTATGAGTTTTCCCAATATTTGACAAATTGGCGTCGATATTGCAATTTATCCACCCACCTGGCCCTAGCTCTTAGTCTACGACTGTTGTTCCGATCCCAATATTCCCATTACATATAAGCTATACTTCTCTTTCTCTCTCTCCATAGTCCATATATTATATGCAGATCCGTATACACATATTTTGGTTTTACCCTCTTCTGCTGGCAAAGCAGCGACGGCGGCGACATACACTGTATACCATAGGATCCGTATTCCTTACTAATCTCTCTACAGTGAGCAGTGTGGCTCGAGCTACTTGTGTGAAAGGTCCCTTTGAGGCATTGTACTTTACCTGCAAAGCACAGTTATGGCCTCTTTTTCAGTCTTTTAATTCTGACTTTAAATAATACGTGTCCAAGTACTCAGGGTAAGTCGGTACGAAAACGAATCAGAATAATCCACTAATGGCATCAACAGCGTGAGTGTACTTAAATTAAGACAATTTTCAAGATTATAGTATACACTACGAGATTCAGTTTCCAGTAACTTGTATGACCACCATTTTGGAACGTGACAACAAAATATAGGTAAGTCGTTTTCGTCAGCTAATTCTCCTTAAGTAGTGCTGTTTAAATTTTGATTATATTTTTATATGAAAGAGATAGTGTTTGTATGCATATGTACATATTTACACATACGTAGTAAGTACACACACATGTACTTTTCCAAAAATCATTTTCAATGGAAATATTGAAAGTCTGTATTGTACAACACTTAAGTATAACATTATTAACATTAACGTACATAATACGAGAGTAGTGAACCTCTCTCACGTTTTCCAGCTTACAGATGCAAATGTGTGCTTAATAAACGATAACCACGTTCCTGCCTGTCTCGGCTCGTGTCTCGAGGTGTTGGGCTCGCGTGGCAAGCAAGTTAACCTATATGTACTCTAAACCTCGCGTTCTAAGTGCAAATACTTTACAATCCAGATCAACTCGCAAGTTTTAATTTTATGCAGCTCGTGGCGCTTGTGTCACGTGGCGTCCTTTTGCCTAGTTAGAACTAGCTCTGCGTGCTTGTTATAATCAAAAATTACATAGTCCAAGTTTTTTAACCCGTGTTTACGAGTGTGGGTGAGCAATTGTAGGTACTTGTGTATGGATGTGCTCTCTTATCAGTCGGACCTAAGTGTTGAGAAAATCTTAACATTCACTCTAAAAATTTTCGCGCATTAATTGAATTTACCGGACATGTGCATTAAAAGTATTAAACATATAAAATTTTCAGTTAACATTGAATGTTGAAATATTAAATTTCAGTTACAGTGTTATTGGATGATTCATGCACAGTATTGGTAAATCGAATAATCAAAAACATAAACGTAACTGACATGTGCATTAAGATTATCAATATACAATAAAAATAATTACCACAAACACATAATAAGCTGCTGGTGCATGACTTTCTTTTCTTAAATCGACTCTTACGTTCCTTTTCCTACCGATATTTATTCGTAGAGAATTTTACACTTGATTTGTAAAGCTAGAATGACATAATATTGTATTTGCAAAATAATTGTTACAGCATAACATTCCAAACAAAACAAATTAATTTATGTATTTTAAATGTAACGTTTAAAAAATATCACAACATCTTAATGATACATTTAGATACGTTTCCAAACGCAAATATTAAATTAAACAAGAATTTTTTAATAGGCTTTATTTTTACACTTAGACTAATTTGAAAAAAAAAAGTTTTTGGCAGTTAGGTTCAAAAATACAGATAAATCTAGCCTTTAGCTTTCTAGCCTGAGTTAGGCGTTTAACTCTCTCTCTGAGGATGGCTTCAAATACATAAAAATGTGATTTTACCTAACCAAACTTTTTAATTTTATAATAAAAATTGACATCTGAAGCCATCCATGACCACTTTTTAGTTTTGAAATGTGTTTTTGAAACACTTAAGTAATAAACTTATTTCGAAGCTCAAAAGTAGTCATCGATGGCTTCGGATGTAAATTTTCACTATAAAGTTAAGAAGTTTAGTTAGGTAGAATCACATTCTTAGGTGTCCAAAGCCATTCATGGGCTATTAGGAGTTTTGAAATATGTTTATGCTGTAATTAAGTAATAAACTCATTTTGAAACCCAAAAGTGGTCATCGATGGCTTCGGATGTCAATTTTCACTATACAATAAAGTGGATAGTTAGATAGGTATCTAAATAATATAAATCCAATTAGGTTGAAATTTTGTTAGTAACTTTGTTTTAACATCTTAATTTATTGAAAAAAAGATTGCAGATATTTTGCTTTAAGGGTAAAGATTTTCCCAGTTTACAATTTATAAACTTTTTGACTTGTCGAAGAAGTTTTGGAATCCATATATTTGGATATCTCAAATAATAAAGATCCAATTTAGTTGAAATTTTGTAGTTAGCTTTTTTTTATACCCATTGACCTAGTAGATTTAAGTTTAAGGAGCTTACATCCATAGTAAAAAAACTTCCTATTCTAGATTGTTGAACTATTCTTTTGTCAAAAGAATGTACGTAACCATAAATTTGATGCATCTTGAAAAGCATAGATCTAATAACGCTTACTTTCATGTTATTTTCTTTAATGCTAAGTAAATTTATTTAACTGATTGATAAAAAAAGCATTGAACTGTAGAAGAATCTACAGAAACTTAAATTTGCATGCAAAGTTCTGCATATATTTGTATGCAAGCATGGTGTTGCCCACATTATAAGCATGCACGTATACATCTACAACATCGGGTGTGTAATGTAAATTCTTAAAGTATTTACATAGAATTTCTTGTATTTGAATTAATATTAACTTATGTAAGCTTTTAGTATTTTAAGAAATTGTGTTAATTTAGCAATTTTAGGGTCAGAATTTGAATTATATGGAACCAAGATTTTTATATGAACCTCATCCTAAGAAAAGAAAAAACTGTGAAAAAGAACTATCATGTTTGATCTTAAAAAGCATTCATTTATTATTTAATATTTATTGTTTTTAAAAACAAAATTAAAAACTTTATTTTGCTTACATCACAAATGAAGTACGCTCGCACTATAGCAATATATTACATGAAAAGTTTTTAAAACCAAAACTGTTTATCGTTGATAAAGCGATGATATTGTCTCCTTAAAAATATGACTCATGGCCAAACATCCGCGGGAGAATCACTTAATTTCTCACCCCATTTTCCTCTCTTTTATCGAACACTCGAAATGTTTTTGGTAAGAAAGTAGATGTTCCGGGTTCGGCTCTTTATGAACTAGCCGTGACATGACTTAGCATAGCTTCTATTTTCGTAAAAAGTAGCTTTTAGAGGTAGGAACGATAAAAATGAATAAGAAAGTAGGCGAGCGTTTACAATGTAATACCGTAACACAATATGTTTAGTGTGAATACTTTTAGTTTGAACCATGAAAAAGTAATGAAGGATTTTGTATATTTCTCACTTCTCGCTTCTGTTTATTTAGTAATAGATGAATTGTATCTATACATAGATTTATTGATGGCGTAACTAATTGAGTCAATGTTATTTTTTTTAATCTGTAGTAATAAAAAACATGATTTTTTTAAATTGCATTTGCCTTTAAGCCTCGAAAATTTACTTGGCAAATGAACGATTAACTAAATTATTTGAGCGGGAGCTGAAGAGGAGCTAAATGACAGCAAGGTGAAGCCGGGGGGGGGGGTATGTGACTCACTTTTGGGGCATACGATTACATTATGCAATTCAAAGTAAATACGTATTCCAAAATATTTTTAAATTCAAAAATGAATATGAATGATATTAATTGATAAAAATTGCACTATAAATTATAATTTTCTTTTTTTTATTAAAAAAACATTTTACGTAATGGTATGAAAGTGGCGTATGAGATCCAAAAAATTTTTATTGTAGACAAATCATTATATAAACTGCGATTGAACATTTTATAATGAAAATTGATGAATTACGTAGCAATACAAATAAATTAACTCAGTATGTATACAAACGTTTATAAAAAATTTAATGCTGATTGATTGGGAGCCACAACTTCAGAATTGCAAAAACTTAACGATTTCACCTTATTTTGCAAGATGCTTATGGTTTGAAGGTTAAAAATTAATTAACAAATATAATAAATTTATGAAATCTTAGCATATTTCCTCGCCACCATTGTTAACACTGCAAAACATCGCCTTTTAGAAAACTTTACCAAAGTCGTTAAATTAAAAAAAAATTTTCATTTAATCCATCGATTTTCTTAAAAAAAGTTCTACTCACTGACTAGTATTTAAAGCTCACTTAACGTTACAGAAAATACATAAAGTAACCCAAAACTACTTAGGTCAATTTTGTTATTTTCTACTTAGAGACAGAGCAAGGTATCTTTTATCGTATCCATATTTACAGACCCTAACGTCAGTATTTATTAATTAACCTTTTTTAACGTTTTAAAAAAATATATACGAATAAAATAGTTTTAGTTTCATCCAATAAAAAATAAATAAAAACTTGTTTTTTAGTTTAAAAAAAACACTGCTCTAGACTATTAGGAAAAGACATCGAAAAGGTATGGCTTCATTCATTAACGCACAGGTTCAAGCCCACAAGACAATATTTAAAAACTCGAGAAATGAAAAACATGGAAAAAAAAAACAGAAATCTTAACCGAATATACAGCTGCTTGCCAAGCAAGAAAAGATAACATACCAAAATTATCAGTTGTGTTTCGGTTGCTGCTCTTATACTTTCAAGAATCAGAAGACTTTCTTTTTAAATTGATTGATGTAAGTCCATTATGAGTTTTTAGAATTATGAACTATGAATCACGCTCATGAGGCTATTATTTTAATGGAATTTGTGTATCCTTCACCTACTTTCTAGAACCAAGTGGATAATGATGGTGTCAAAGGTTTAGCTTCATCGGAGTACCCCATTTTAATGATCAGAGGTATGTTAATAATTTTTTGTGTAAATGTAATGTTCTCAGTCAAAGCAAAGTATTACTTTTGCAGGAAAGTGTTTTGATGATGAAACTGCAAAGTTCAACGTTATTATTAAAAAAGAATTATCTATTCATGTAACCAATGCCGTAGACGGTATCTTGATCACGTTTTTATCTTACTACCTATTTGGGTTTTGCTACCCATCCGAATTGGAAAAAACATTGGAATTCATCCAAAGGTAAATTTTAATTACTAAAAGCATGTTATGAATGAAATTTTTATATGTATGTCTGCGCAATAAAACGCACGGAGATGTTGGCGCTATTAAATAAAATGATTTTTAACTTATTTACATGATAAATATATTTCGAAAAAATACCATTTTTAATTACTAGTATAAAAGTTGTACTTGTAAAAACGTTACTGGTTCGTATCTAAAAAGTATTAATTATTAAACTGTTGCTTACAGCAATAGCATATTAATTGTTCTTGAGTCTCAACCGAATCTTTTTTTTCTACATAGTTATTAATAAAAGTTTGTCTTTATTAAATGATTAAATTTTTCATTTAACAATATTATAATGGTATTTTTAAGAAATGTTAAGATTAAAAACAAAGTACGTAGACATTTATGTGAATTTCTAAATGAGTTAATCAACTTAAAATCAAGACTGTCATGGTCAGAAAACTAAAAAATTTTCTACATACTTTCAGATTATTTTTAAAGATTATTCCACCAACCGGAAGCAAACGACCATCAAATGCTAAAAGACGGCGTAAATCGTATGATTCTGCAGTTTTTAAGTTAGCCAAGCAATTAGCAGGATTTTCAAATGAGTTTAATGCAGAACAAGATGAAGAACAAGATGCCGTATAAAATTAAAAAAAGAGTATTTCCATAGTTAAAATGATCTTACTTGAAATCAATACAAATGAAAATAGTCTTTATCAAGGAAAATTTTAACTTTTGGTCAGACTGAAATCAATATGATTCTTTTATAACAATCGATAAATTATTCTTAATTTAAAATGCCAGAATGGCTTATCACATTGAATAGTAACAAAAAATGTACTTTTTATTCTATAGTCTACGTATCTGGTAAAATCAATCGATAGTGCGTAAATTAATGCGAGTAGGGATAATCAAACAACTTTGTAATAAAACGTAATAAGGTGCGTAGACAATGTTTTTTTTTAAAACTTTTATTCTGCGCACTAATTGTATTTGAAAAGAAAAAGCGATAGAAAAACGGTAGGATACGATCAATGTTTTTTTTTATTTACATCAAAGTCTTAAGTTAATTTTGCAAAGTCTGTATTAAATATCTTTGAAATTAGTTCTGACTTCAGAAAAATATATATATATTTTTTTTTTCAGACGCTCAATAAATTAGCAATAATTTTAAAAGCCAGAAAGAATTTAATAGTAGCAACACATGTACTTTTTAATATATAGTCTATGTACCTGGTAAAATTAATCGATAGTGCATAAGTTTGTACGAGTAGGGATTTAAAAAAAAACTTGGTGATAAAACGTGATTAGGTGCATAAAGAGTAATTTTGTGAAGACTTTTATTTAGTGTACTAGTTGTATTTGAAAACTGAAAGTGATAAAAAAAAGTTCTAGGACACGATCTATAATTAGTTTACATCAGAGTATGAGGTTAATTTTATATAACCTATATTAATCATCTCAAAAGTTAGATCTGACTAAAAATAAATTATTTCTTGTAAGATGCTCGATAAGCCACTAATAATTTTAAATGACAAAAAAATTAATTGCAATAATTAGTCTCAATAAGTATACTTCGTATAATACAGTCCATGTATCTGGTAAAGTAATCAATAATGCATAAGTTTTTATAAGTAGGGATAATCAAGAGGCTAGGTGATAAAACGTGATTAGGTGCATTGGCAGTATTTTTCTAAAGACTTTTATTCTGCATACTAAATGTATTTAAAAACTGGAAGTGATAAAAAAAGTGCTTGGAAACGACTAATGTTTATAATTATTTAATTATCTTAATTTAATTTTGTAACGTATTTACTAAATATAATAATTCAATTGAACAAAAAAAGTGGTTGATGTATTTTATTATTGTGATGTCAAGTATATTTATTTCCTTAATGTAAAAAAAAATAATTAGGAGCATTTTTACAAGTACGTTTTGTCAATTGAGGGACATGACTTAATCTTGCACTGAGCTTACACTAAACGTCAATGCAATTATTGTCTATAATTTTGGATACATGTACCTCATGCTAATGTCAAGCAGTTTGAATTTAATAACTTAAAATAAAAAAAGTTAAAAAACATGTGTGAAATTTAAAAATGTTTTTTGAATTCTGACTGATCCTGCCCATTTAAATTATTAGGTTTTTAGAGAATTTGCCCTGTATTTCCGTCGTGTCTATTAAATTTACAGATTTGCAAGAAAAATATTTCGAAAGCGTGTGAAAAATCTTATATGTTTTTCCCTTAAAAGCAAGTAACGCATCTTACAATTACACTGCTTTTCCAAAAATATTTTGTGCATTCTAATTATTAAAGATAATGAAAATGTGCCTTATAGGTACGTCATGTCTATTAATTTTAATTATTTGTATTAAAAATATTTCAGATGCGTGTGTCAAATTTCATACGTTTTTTCCTTAAAACCAAGTAACGCATCTTAAAATTACGTTGCATTTCCAAAAAGATTCTGGGCATTCAAAATATTAAATTTAATAAAAATGTGCCTTATAGGTACGTCATGTGTATTAAGTTTAATGATTTGTATTAAAATTATTTCAGAAGTGTGTGCCAAATCTTATGTTTTTCCCTTAAAATCAAGTAACGCATCTTAAAATTACACTGCATTTTCAAACAGATTCTGTGCATTTAATTGATTAAATTTAATGAAAATGTGCCTTATAAGGTACGTCATGTGTATTAAATTTAATTATTTGTATTAAAAATATTTCAGATGCTTGTGTCAAATTTCATACGTTTTTCCCTTAAAATCAAGTAACGCATCTTAAAATTACGCTGCATTTCCAAAAAGATTCTGGGCATTCAAATTATTAAATTTAATAAAAATGTGCCTTATAGGTACGTCATGTGTATTAAATTTACTGATTTGTACTAAAAATATTTCAGATGCTTGTGTCAAATTTCATACGTTCTTCTCTTAAAATCAAGTAACACATCTTAAAATTACACTGCATTTTCAAAAAGATTTTGGGCATTTAACTGATTAAATTTAATGAAAATTTGCCTTATAGGTACGTCATGTGTATTAAATTTAATTATTTGTATTAAAAATATTTCATTAGCCTGTGTGAAATTTGCTTCCAAGCCATTTGCATTAAATTTAACACGAATATATCTAACAGTGTATCCATAAATAAAGATGTATCTTATCAAACAATAAGTACTTGAAGTGTTGAGTCTGTAATCCGTAGGATAGTGATGAAAAACATGCATTAATGTACCTATGGACATTCCTGCAAAAATAGATTGAGAATATTGTTATTTAATAATATATTATTCGTGAAATATCGTTTTACGAACAATGTATTTACAAAAATTTATCGGACTTCTGAAAATAAGTGTTTGTTGTATAATAGAAAAAAAAATCTTTTTGTTATGATTGTTTGGGGTATCACATTGAGAGTAACGTATTTATCATACTTGAGAAACATTAAACTTTTATTACAAATTTATAGAGTACTTCTTTTCGGTACGTAAGTTTGTTTGGAGGTAATAAGATAATTATCTGAAGCTCTCATGGTGCCAAAAATACTGTTAGCTTTTGAAACACTCAGGCCTACATTATATTATGTACTATTGACCTTTTTGAAAAAGTGACGTTTCAAATAAGGATGATATAGTAAAACGAGTAAAATAACACGCTGTATTTTCTTCGTCATATACTCCACAATCAGAGTGCACGACAGTCCAAAATACTGCTAGAACTTGTACAAACCGTTGTACATCTAATTGTAATATTGTTAAATTTTTTCTCAATAAATATGACCGTATAAGTCGTTTTTAATTATCTACATCTGTAACCAATACTGCTTTAACTTTAATATTTTAGCAAAAAGAATCATGCGGTATTTAGTTCTGGTGCTAGGAGGGGTTGAGCATGCAATTTTAGGTCCCCTCAAGTACCTAACGTATTCATATGTTTTCGGGGTCGCTGATTCTGAATTTCGAGGGTACCAGGCCCAATTCTGGTCCCATTTCGAGCTTGGGCCCATTTTTGGCCGAAAATCGCTGTTTTTCGACTATTCACGGCAAAATTTATAATTTTTGCCTTCAAAACATTGTTTACATCAATAAAATGTTTTTTAAAATAGTTTTGTTATTTCTTACTTTTTTCTTATTAAGCTTAAAACTTATTTTTAGAAATAGATTGATTATTAATTTGCTTATACTTTTTGAAAATACTCATTCTTTCAAAGTAATACTTATATAAATTATTACTAAGAAGTTTATTTTATTGGTAAAAAAAAACTTTATTTATTGTTGAAAAGTAAGTAAAAAACGCGAACAATGTTTTCACACAATTAAAATATAAAATTTAAGATACTCAGACAACAATTTGTTTCAAAACAAAAGTCTTTCAATAATCCTACAAAATAAAATGGCTCAGAAAATAATAGAATTAGCAAAAGAGCGAAATTTTAGCTTACGTCAATTATTTACGTTCGAGTTAATACCAAATAATTATTTGTTTACTGAAAGTGGTAGTATAAAAAAAGAAAAAAAACAAAAGCGATCTTACAAAGGCATTAGAGGCAAAGGCAGAAATTGAATTTGTTGCGAATATCCATGACCTTACAAGTTTAACCGTAATTGTAGATGTGATGCTTGTATGTCGAACACTACAATAGAAAAATATGAAAACGTTTAAAGATTTTTCAATTGCTTTTTGCAATTCTGTATATGATATGATATGAGCTGTATATGACTCGTCTGAAAGCTTAACTCAATTGAAACTTGAGGAGATTTAGATAGCAAATATACCAAATTGACAAATTTCAAGGTGCTTAAAAAGCTGCAAGGTCATAATGTTGTTAAAAAACTGAATATGAGTGAAAAAAGGTTTATTAATATTAAGAAACGAACTTAGTATTGTGGAGCATCACTACTTCGATGAATTTAAGATTAACAAAAATTTGTTTGTACCAATTCTATTTATGCTTCTCTAAAAATAGTTAATTTAGAGTCCTTCTTTTTTACTTTACTTTTATGATCGAAGTGGCAATTGAATTTTAAGACTTACAAATTAATTGTGAGATACTTTTTGTTAATAAATATAATTAAAGCTCATGCTTTTTTAGATTGCAACATTAACGAAAAAAAAAATTTAATAACCAAAAAGACCTGCACTGATAGGTGAATTTTATTACAAACAACTTTTCTTTTGAACTTTTTAATAACACTCTTAAAAATATAACGTATTTTGAGAATCATTGAAAAAATACATCTATCGAAAATTGCATGTTTTGTATCAAAAACAATGAATGTACGATGTTATGAAATCTAATGCAATAAGAACGTCAATACAAGCAATGCACTCATTAAGTGTCCTCATTATTTTATAATTAAGTTTGGTTAAAAAAAAAAAAAATAAAAAAATAAAAAAAGAATTATTACATTTTATAATCATAATTACAAATTTTGTTATTTATGTACTGAACGAATTTGTTATGTTAGGATAAAAATTTTATTACAA
The DNA here is from genome assembly GCF_036245765.1 of Copidosoma floridanum. Classification (NCBI taxonomy): domain Eukaryota; kingdom Metazoa; phylum Arthropoda; class Insecta; order Hymenoptera; family Encyrtidae; genus Copidosoma; species Copidosoma floridanum. Next base: position 8,176,735 of record NW_028321894.1, read on the forward strand.
ACAACTTTTCTTTGGAACTTTTTAATAACACTCTTAAAAATATAACGTATTTTGAGAATCATTGAAAAAATACATCTATCGAAAATTGCATGTTTTGTATCAAAAACAATGAATGTACGATGTTATGAAATCTAATGCAATAAGAACGTTAATACAAGCAATGCACTTATTAAGTGTCCTCATTATTTTATAATGAAGTTTGGTAAAAAAAAAAAAAAATAAAAAAATAAAAAAAGAATTATTACATTTTATAATCATAATTACAAATTTTGTTATTTATGTACTGAACGAATTTGTTATGTTAGGATAAAAATTTGAGAATTTTTTATTGCATTTAAAAATGTGGTACAAAACTTTCATTAAATATTACTTTTATGATTATTCATAAGAATTATATAAAATTTCATACTTTTAAAAAATTATTGAGTACGCTTAGTTGATTTATGTCTATTAAGGAAAATTTTTTTCTAAATTCTGTAAAATAAAAATATTCCAGGTTCGATACAGGTTCTTTTAACTTTTATCTGAATTTTTTTTATACGTTATAAGCAGTATTTCAAAAATTTATAATTATTACTAGTAAACTATTTATAACTTTATTATCATCATTCTTTATCTCCATTTTTGAAACAATTAATGAAGTTTTATAAGCTGTCTATTTTTATTTTTTTAATTATAGCATTAAAAATCAGAACATTGTACGTAGCAAGACTGTGCCTTACAGTCATACGTATGAAGAGTTCTCATATTTTAACGAGAATTTTTATAAAATTTTTTATTGGCTTCATTTTGTACGATTTTAAAAAATAATCAGCACATGTTTTTTTTTTTTTTTTTAAATCTTACAAGATGAAACCCCAAGAGATTTTCTATTTTTCATAGTTATAGATATACTCCTTTTGTGTGTGACGTCATAACAATACATGCTAAACCAGTCTTTTTCATTTTTTACTATAATTCAGTTTTTTCGAAACTTTCAGGAATATTGGTTTTTCGTATTATGTAGACAAGGTTAAATTTTGAGTTAATTTGATTGAATTCCTCATACGTTAGTTGCGGTTGTATATATATATATATATATATAATGATTTTTCAAAATGCTGTCTCTTTAAAAGTTTTGAATCGTTTTTCATGTTTCCAAACTCATTTTTTGGTACATAATTGGAGAACATTGTAATTTTAAGGTACTATATCTGTTTGAATTCTTATTTCTTTAAAAAAAAGTAAAAAAAACTTGTCAATTATTTTTCAAAACTATGCTAGATAGACTAAATAGAATTTATTATGCAAGAACTTAACTGTACGAATGTGTGGCATGTGTGAGATATATTGACGAATTCATTAGCATTTACACACATTGTTCAAAATTCTTAGTACAGTTATGAAAAATTTAACATATAACATGAAAATATTTTCGCTGCTGGTAAAGATCGTTTAATAGAACGACGCTAGGTTGAGTATAAAGTAGTGCTTGTCGGTTGGCTCATTTGTAGAATTGCTTGTGTCTGGGATGTCACAGACGCGAAAACCAATTTGTCAAGTTCTTTGAGCCACAAGTTAGCGTACCATGTCACCATGTCACCAAAAGATTCGCCCAATCCGACGAGAAGCGTGAAAGCCAGAATAGACTTCATTTATGTATCAGTCATTTGTGGTTTGATATATTGTGTGAGTTATTTGTGTTTAAAAAAATTGCACAAGATACAGATGTCAAGGTTAAGTTGCAGAAGTTTACAGCATATTCAAAGACGTTGAGAAGAAAAACTACTTTTGTAATAGTTGCCACTATTAAGAGTTAGTTTTATGTGAGAACACATACTGCTCACAAATTGACACAAGAAATGCTACTATTATTAAATAAGGTGAGAAATTATTGAGTTCTTACGCACATATAAGACATACTTACAGTTGTCTTGTTTACGAAATTTTGTAGTAAACTTAGATTTACGTAGAAAAATTTGTGTTCAACCGTGTTCGTTAATTAAAAACCTTACAAAATCCGTATACATCCGATAAAATCTACGGTTAGTTTGGAACTGTTGCTTGAAGGCCTTTGAGGTATCACCCTAAAATCATGTTTTATTTGAATCATCATGATTAAAACCTAAAAAAATTTGTCAAATTTAAAAAACTTGTTAATTTTATAAGAATTCTCAAAAGTAATAACAATATTTTAAATTTCTACAAAAGTTTTAGAACCGCTGATGCTCATACCTGTAGCTCATACAGCATACATAAAGATACTCTGCCATATTCCTTGTAGTGCGTAAGATAGACATGAAAACATGTAGCGAGATTCGACACAGTAATTTTGGTGAAAGAGTGCATACCTTTTTTTTCAACGGGAGAAAAAATAAGCACTAGCCAATTAGCCAGACAATGAGTGGGTGTATGTATAGTAGTACGAATAGTTATCTACAAGTAATAACCTACCTCGGTGATCTACGTGGCCTGAAGTAAAGAGCGTATAATGTGGGTCTAAGGGGGGGGGGACAGAAAGGAAAGTGGATGAAATTCATTTTATTCACCAGTATAATCACTGAGAAAGCGTAATGACACGCGTTACTAATTGCCGACTAGCAGTCCTGATCGTTTTTGTAAAACCTACTTGCTCAAAAATTTAAAAACGTCAAATTGTATTAAATGTTGTCAATTTCACTTGACAGACTGTCTAATACCGATATGTAATGTTTTTCATTGAGATAATCGATCATTTAAAGTTGAATTTTCCATCCCGACCCATGTCCACAACTCAATTTCACTCATAAAAACTTTCACCGGTAAAAAATAAAGCTTGTCTGCCACTTGGGTGTGTAAGCATTTTATACCCTAACTATTGGGGATAGGATTTGTATCTTAGCCCCACTAATAATTGAGAAAGATGGGTAAGAGTTCACTGCATAGATTTTGTCCGCATATCTACACCATAATAACAGTTTTAATAAAAATCAGTTCAAACTAATAACTTTTTAGATTAGAAATGCTAACCAATGGTTACTTTTTAAAGTATAGGACTAAAATTAACAGACTCATGACAGTAGTACCAGAAGTTGTTGTGTCTCGAATAGCGAAGCTCTTCTACTTACGTATTTCGTGCGTACAAACATTTTACTCCATTCTGACCCCCCATGGAACAACCACTCCGTGTACGTTTGCAGGTACACAAACTACAGTTCTCTTATTGCATTTGAAGCTAGAAAATTGAGTATGGGTGGACAAGTCATTGTTATACGTCTATGAGTCATATGAGCACTATAAACTTTGAAAATTCCATTCCGACCGTACCTCATCTCAAAGTGCCTTTTTTTTCGTTTTAGAGCAATTAGTCCTAGCTAAACTTCTTGTTTATCACTGTTGGGCTGAAAGACGAGACACGTGTCTCAGGGCTTCATCCAATCGGCCTCTTTTCGCTACATAAATATAAAAATGGTGGTGTAACTTCCAACGTTGGTAACCAAGTGGTGCATTTCATTAGGTGGCTTTATCTGGGATTAAGTGAAGGCAAGAATATAGTCGTAATACTTAAATTCAAAATCTTTGATATTTATGACTCGAACGAAAACATACAGGAATTTTTTTAAAAATACTGAATTTAACCCAAAATCACATTATTAGCGATAGTATCGTTCTAATTAAAACAGCTGTAACTTTTGAATGATGGCACAAAATCAAACACAATTTTTTTTTTATCAAAAGGTCTTGATCCTAGCTTTTATAAAAGCCTAGTTAGAACACTTAAACTGTTAAAGGAGCTTATCTACACGTATTTAAAAGAGATACAATTATTCAAAAATCGATGAAAACTGACTTTCATAAAATTTCTTACAACTTTTGACCAGTAAATCTTGTAGTTGCATGTCTTTAAACATTTGTTACTCATGTTGTGTACAGTAGAAATACCATAAAAAAATTTTTTTTCGACCATTTTTTTTTTTAACAATTTTTTAAGTCGATCTGAGCAAATTGCGACAGAATTACTCATTGATATACGTACACGTACACTATTTCTCGATCTACATATATGTAACATTAAGTTAAACAATGTAAAAGACGGTTTGTTCTGTGTTGGCACATTTGTATTAAGATAGCTTCCCTGTCTACTCCTTTAGGCAAGTAGGAGAGTCTCCTCTGTGTATGTATACGTATATACGTACGTCACCTTGGGCGAAATAATTTACAATAGGAAATAAAAAAATTTTAAACTATTCAATAATTTTCGATATTTCCTAATAATTTTCAATAATTATTAATAGTTATTTTAAGAATTTGGACTTATTTATTTGCAATTATCGAAGATTATTAAATACCATTGAAAATTATTTGCAATAATTGGAACTTGTTGAATTTTTTTAATTTTCTTACTATATTTAGACTTTTTTTTAATCATCCGAAACTATCAAAGATTATTAAAAATTATTAGTAGTTATTTAAATTTGCTTAAGTTTTTTCTTAGTATATTTAGATTTAAAAAAAAAATTCAAAAATGGTGTCGTGGTTCGAAAATAATTTCGCAAATTACTATGCGTCAAGTTAATAATTCGTACAATTACACATACATTGTTTGACTCAGAGAAATCTTAAAAGTCTCAAGGAAGGCTTTTCGTAATGTATGAGTTTCTGGTTTATGTGCATAATTGTTAATAGATAAATAGTTTATCCATAACGTGACGTTTAATTTTTTATAAATGTATAATAGAACAATCATTTATTTTATCCTTAATGAATCTGATAGTTGTTCTCGTCGGATAAGTGCCATCGTCTCCTGAGCTTTTTCGCGACTCGAGGGACGTAAGTTAGCCCCAGAGCGATGATACTAATGTGATGGATCCTACTTCTTTTACCGAGGGCACAACAGCCTCTCAAAACATCCCAGGTAAGAAAGAGAATATATATTACGGGTGCTTTTTCGATGATGTCACGCCCTTAGTAGAAAAAAAAGTATTAGCCACTCATGTGCATTCCCCCAGGAATTAATGAGTATTAATTAACTACGGAAAATATTTGTAAATCTTGTTATAGAAAATATGTTACTTTATTATTTTTTAGCCCCTACCGTATTATATGACAACATTGTAACATTTGATCGTTTTTTTTAATTAACCACTGAGGAAACCTTTTAACATACTACATATATACTATTTGTAACCGACGTGGATTAATATACGTTGGTTTCTTAAATCGTTCTTCTCACAGGAACTAATTTACTTGAACTAAATGAAACACTTATTAACATGTCGAATTACCACTGAATCATCATTTTGTTGACGGCTTATTACTATTGGATGGACAAATTTCACAACTTGTTCTGTTGTATCATTTAATACACTAACGTTATACCTAACAACTTTAAGTCCACTATGTGTTTTAATAATTGAATTATTAATTTTCAGATTCTGTGTACAACTTTTGGTAGTGTAGTCTCAGCCTATATAAATTAGTTTTTCGTATCTCAAGCAGCTTCCTCCATATGCCAAGTTTATTTCTTGTTTGTTAAAATTTTAAGAAATTGATGCACCAAGATCTATTGCACAGCTTACAACAATACATAATTTTACTCGATTATCGAAATTTTCTGAAAATTCAATGATTCGTGGTCCAGTTGAAAACTTTGGGGCATAACTTGGTATTGACCTGTAAAACGTGTAGCGTTTTGCTATTTGAGTAGCAAATTCTGTTGGGCGTTTTTTTTTTATATGTAATAGTAAATCATTTTAGTTTTTAGAACAAAAGGCATCATTAAAATATAGTGGACCAAGATCCACAACAATTTTACACACATGTAGTAATAAAAGTATGTTACATTTAATTTCTTCTTTACCAAACTACTTTTGAAAATCTAACAAAAATTTTATTAAAAGATTGTTAGTAAATTTTACATCCTCTAAACTTATTGCGTCTCCTAGTACTATTGCAACTCCCCTGACTAATTGAGACGGATGTTTTGAATATTTTGACGGCAAAATACTATCCAGACATATTATACTATAACACAGTACCATAACCACTAATCCGATGCGCTCCATAAAGCCCGATGATTAAGAGATCTTGCTGTTTTTTATAATAACTTTAGTGTTTTTATAGTTTGTAGACGGTCGTTTATTATAGTCAGTTCTGTTGGGGATCCAACATAGTATTGTTTCTTATGAGAATTTAGTATTAAGTCCATGTGTGGCTCTGCCATACCAAGGAGTATGCAATGCATGCTGTCTGGAGTCATTCCATCTGTTAGATCGAAATATTTTAAATTAGTTAAGGCAAATGTACCTTTTACACCAATGATTTCTTCAAATTTTACCTGTCCAGTTCGTTTATCCAACTCTCGCGTTGACATCATATCTTTAACGATATTCACATGAGTTTAAAGTTAAAAAAAATCATTTTCAATAGTATATTTTTGCACACCGTCTATGTTTTCGGTTGGGTGGTAGCAAAAAGTGAACTTAAACGTACCATTGAACCGTTTTATGTTAACAATACTGCACCTGCACGGGAAATCTACACAGCATGTCAAAGAAACGATTTTAAATTTATTTTTTCTCCACTCATTTTCCAATCGATACCTTCCGTTGACAAAGAGTTAAGTTTTTCAACAATCAGTAGTAGAAGCGTATGTGTTCGTATTTTTTCTTGATTTACCCATAATTCAAATAAAACGATGTTATTGTTTCGAATTTTTAGGGACAGCTCGTTAATTTGTAGGTAAACCGGCCACACACTTACAGAGTTTGTATCTGTATGAGAAATTATATTTATGAGATAAAATATCGCTTGGAGAGGATGATCTTTTATACAATACCCCATCATAAACATCCTTAAAATCATTTTTCTTAATTTTCTCGCGGTCCCATCTGTAATAAAGATATGGTTATATAGAGAGATTTTATAATAACTGATACTGATTACAAGAAGTTGATGTATTAACAATTTAGTAATCTTAAGTCATTCAATAAATGCGGCTTTTACCATGCTCAGAACTTCTTGACTTTTTTTTTTTTTTGTGATAATAAGCAGTTAATTTAGGAATTGACCTGCTCAGCGGATCCATCTAGTTTTTTACAGCCCTTTCATCGTTTTCCTGTCAGTATTTTTAAAAATGTTTAAGCTTTTACGTTTATATACTCAAACAGTAAATTATTTTGTTATGTTTCAAACAGGTAGCTTTGTTAATATTGTTGTGATCAAATGTTTACCTGAAGTGTATTTCTCAAATCATGTAAAACAATAGAAGCCTTCAGAGGAAAATACGGTGGATGCAAGAGTATAATCAAAAAATAGGGTGAATTCGACTAGTCCGATATATGCGACTAAGAATAGAGTCCGACTTTAATTTGTTCGATTATCAATCGTTCGTTCATTAGAACCTATGCTTAAAGAATGTAGGAAAACATGTGTCGTTTGGTAAACTGTACGTTTCATAATAATTTGTTCTACTTAATAAAGTGCGAGCGAATAAACGATAGATAATCAAAAGTAACAACTACCATTTAACTAATCTAAAAAAGCCACCACTCTCACCAGAATTGAAAAACCTTAATACTCGTGGAGATCTAAATTTTTTTAGAAAATAAATAGTTATATTAGTAAGAATCATTTGCGGCAATATTCAAATTTATATTCTACTTGAAAATCGATCATAGATTTATTTTTTTAAGGTTAAATATTGAGTAAAAGACAAATTTTTATCTTGCCGCAGATGATAATATGCAATAGAACTTTTTATTTTCTAAATGTTGGTCTATGTTGCCGCTAGATTGTAAATTCAATCACATGGCACGCCTTAAATTACCACGTGACTCTTTACAAAAATAAAATATGGCAGGAACATTTTTGATTTGTAAGAATCATGAAGTCTAACAATTTTAGTAAGTGGCAGCTAGTTTGGATTTTCAACCAACCTTGAGCCTCAGGGGCCATATCATTTAACATTTTTTGCTTTACGGGCCTATGTTATAACATAGGCCAATGTACAGAAAATAGTTGCATGGTGTGGCCCCTATTCTTGGTCTCTTCTGGATTTTTCAGGCACCCAAACTTTTAGGTTTTGGAACATTCCAAAATAATTTGATGTGGGTTCAAAGTCCAAAGTCGAAAGTCCACCTGAGTTGTCCGCATTTTAGAACATGCCCAAAACTTACAAAGATAGATACCAACCTGACTAACAAAGGACTTATTACAGCTGCTGACTTTGTGTACCTTCGATTAAACCACTACTGACACGTGTTAATACATCAAATGTAAAGCTTCAGAGCTGCCTAATTTGTTTAAGAATAAACTCGTCAACTTGTTAATAAATTTCGTGTGCGCTTTGCGTTCATGTCTCTAAGCGACAGATAAGTATGTCAACGTGTACATAAAATCATTAGATAAACTTGAGTATGTGAAAAGAACTCAGATTGTTAACTTTGAATACGAAGAATTCGGTCAGCCGAGTAAAACATTTGAATTAAGGCCATTGTAAAAAAAATGAAAAAAAATGTAATAAAATGAAATAAAAATAAATAAAACAAGAAATAAAAAAAAAAAAAAAATTAAACAAGAAATAAAGAAAAAAATAAAAAAAAAAGGAATAAAATAAAATATGAAGTAAAAACAACAAAAAAAAACAAGAAATGAAGAAAAAAAAAAAAATAAATAAAAAAAAAACAACAAACCAGGGGGGATAAATGGGTCATGGGACCCACAGTAAGAACGAAGTTCTTTAAACATAAGATGAGTATAGATACAATTTCTCAGGTAACAAGGGGGTCGCCAGACCCACAGGAAGAACAAAGCTCTGTAAACGTTAGTACTGCATTTATGTTGTTTACTAAAACAAACACTTGAAAAACGAATAAAAAAAAAAAAAAAAAAATAATAGTTTACTACTCACGATGGTTGAACTTCGTTAGAACGTCGTGCATAAATACAGTATAAAAAAAAAAAAAAAAAAAATAGCTTACTACTCACGATGGTTGAACTTCGTAAGAACGTTGTTCATAAATACAGTACTCACGAAGTTCAATTATCGTGAGTAGTAAACTATTTTTTTTTTTTTTATTTTTATTCGTTTTTTAAGTGTTTGTTTCAGTAAACAACATGAATGCAGAACTAACGTTTACAGAGCTTTGTTCTTCCTGTGGGTCTGGCGACTCCCTTGTTACCTGAGAAATTGTATCGATACTCATCTAATGTTCAAAGAACTTCGTTCTTACCGTGGGTCCCATGACCTATTTATCCCCCCTGGTTTGTTGTTTTTTTTTTATTTTATTTTTTTTTTTTTCTTTATTTCTTGTTTTTTTTTTGTTTTTATTTTATATCTCATCTTATTACTTTTTTTTTCATTTTTTCTTTATTTCTTGTTTTTTTTTTTTTTTTTTTTTTTCATTTCTTGTTTTATTTTTTTTTATATTTCATTTTATTACATTTTTTTTAATTTTTTTGCATTTCCTTTATTTAATTTCTTTTTTATCTTTATATTTAATCTTTTTTTTTATTCCTTTTTTTTTTTTTTTTTTTTTTATTTATATAGTTATGTGACATTGTAACACAATTAGTTAGTCGAATTCAAAGTCTTAAAAACCATTGATACGTTGTGCAACTCTATGGTATATGTTTATTTTAAATATTTATTTATAAAATAATTTATTTATAACAGTAACTATTAGTATTACTGTAATGCCAAAAAAAACCTCAGGTTTAATAAAAATCGGTCGGTATTTTATGCATCAAATGCATTTTTTTTTTTTTGAACACAAATACACAATTTATCATGAATTGAATGTAGTATCAGTGAATGCATGTAAAAATGGAATATTATCGTTACGAACCGCACGATAAGTACAAGAAACCGATCTTCTATAGTCGGCAGCGCCTGTAGCAAAGTGGGTGAGGGACTGGACTCACGTGCAGGAGGTCGATGGATCAAATCTCTTTATTGGAAAACGTTTTTTTTTTTTTTTTTTTTTTTTTTTTTAAGAATTGTAAAAGAAAAAAATTAAAAGTAAAATAAAAGTTATTGTGGGAAAATAAAATTGTTATTGGTTTGAAAATTAATTGCTTGGGAGTGTGAGGGGAAATGGTGGGTAAAGGTGTGAAGAAGGGTAACACGGCACGGTTGACAGATATACACATATAGTGGGGAAAGGGGAAGTGTGTAGAGAACAGTAGGTGAGGGCAACGGAGTAAGGGGAGAAACCTGAAAGGCAGAGACTTTGGGTAAAACTACTCTCGTTTTCAAAAAAAAAAAATCTGTCGGTTTTATAATTCTAGCCCCCCGAGTAACGCGACATAAAGAACTTCGTTCTGAAAAGTGCATTTAAAAAAAAAAAGCTACGTACGCCAGAGTCTTGCCGTAGAAAGTTTGTAAATTGTATATATATTTATTTTTTGACAAAACGATAATGACTAGAGATTTTTTCAAAATTGCATGCGCTGTTTTTTCTTCTGCCATTTATTATTGAAGCTTTCAAAAAAATTAATGACCTTTTTTTTTAGCTATTAGAAAAGTAACTAAGAGCAATGTAGCAGAGCAACGCCCCCATGTAGTAAAGCTCAATGCATCAGACATGCATGTCGATGAGGAAAATCATAAAAATGAACTTGAGGTTGAAAGAAGTGCAGCTAAAAAATCTAATAAGGTATGACAGTTTCTACAATTGATAATAGTTATGTTTTAAATTTTAGATTACAATAGTGTCTGTATACATTCACTCGATAAAACACTGTCACAAAATTTTTTAAACATCAAGGACACAAAAGGTAAGAAAAAGAAAAGTGCTTACAAAGTTACGTCTGAAGTGATTGACCAGTATCAGAGCAGTTTGGTGTCAAATGAAAAGTAAGATAGCTAACTAGTAATGGAAATATTAATCGGCAAGATAATATTGAAAATGAAGAACATTTCGCTGGCCCCTCTACTGAAATACATAGAATACATGGAGAGCAAGAAGTGTATTCGTAATTCTTTTTAATTCATAGGATATATGTAACCTTGTGAATATAACATATATAATTACTTCCGTGAAATCTCTGATAAATAATGATTTGTTACTATTGCACAGAAAGTAAATTTAAAAGAGTCAGTAAATATAGATGAACAGGTAAAGGTTAAATTTGTACTATACAAACCGCTTATAATATCTGAATGCAACATGAGTTACTTTTTTATGATTTCTAGGTATTATTTAAAAATAATACGTCCTTACAAGTTTCTAAAAATTCTAAATCAAAAAGGCTACTCTCTGAAGAAATAAAGAAAAATCCATTTGCTTTGGACACTGTTGGAAATTTGCAGGCCACGTGTGGTAAAATAAAAAATAAACTTAATGCAGCAGCTGCTAAATAAGGTAAATACATACTCAGATGTCCATTATTTACCAAATTTGACTATTAAGAAAGTATAAGATTTAGAGTTAATACGTACCACTAGACACAAAAAGATTTCGTCTTTAAATAGCATGAATTTTTTAAATTACAACCTTGTTTTATTACTTTGAACACTTAATATTTTTTTCGATCTTCAAAGTGTACCATTGGATTAAATATTTTTAACACTTGGAAATTTATTTTCTCCAGCTCAAAATAAGCAAGTTAAAAAAAGTTGATTTTGATGTCTAAATCTTTCGAAGAGAAGAAATTCCAAAAAAAATCGAATTTCTCAACAAACTCCTTTTGAGCGAGAAAAAATGAGTATCAATTTTAAGCAATATGTAACAAGATTTTATCGCTTAATAATCCTAAAAAATTTAAGTCCCATGGTATTTTAATAGGAAATCAAAATGTGTATAAGGATATAATGGCACGAGTTAACTCTTAAGCTTTTGTATTTTTTCGGTATTTAGGGATGTAAAGAAAAGATTTAAGAAGGTATATTATCAAAAAATTGAATTGGGTAAATAACGGACACCCTAATGTACGCAATAATCTAAGTCATACAATGAACAAAACAAGGAATATTACATTTGATGATTGTACTATTTGTAAACAGGAGCTGATGCAGCTGAAAGAAAGGCTTAAATAAAAAGAGAGAGCTGAAATGCTTTCCGCCTATTATAAGTTCAAAAAGTACAATTTCGGCTCGTAAAGTGGCAGTTGAAAATGCCGATTTCAAAGTTGAGCTAGCTAAGTTTTACATCAATATGATGAACGCTACTTGGAGCTTCTAAGAGTTGGCAAATAAGTGTGTCAAAAAAACAAAATGAAACTCAAGGCATGATACAATTGACACCTAAACGTATCGAGTCGTTAAGACACACTTTTACAACTTTTTAAATCATTGTGAGTACCCTGAACTGCTGTACAATTTGCATTTATGTAAAATGAATGATTATGCACGTTGAGAAATTGATGGTTCTGTTGTTCATATGAAACTCATCGAGAAATATCCAGAGTTGAACGTTGAAAGTACCAAATCAAATGATAATATGATTGAGGTCTCAAATGTAATGATTTTCTCTTTTAAAGAACCCGACTGATGGAGTCATCTGATTTGTCAGCTGACATATCATGCCAAAATTTTATGTGAAACTTAACTGATAGTAATAAAATTGACATAATATATATCATATCAGCTGACACGTATTATAACAGAATAGTCATTACTTGTATAATAACGTGCAACATAGTGCCAAAAATACAGTGTATAACGTGTATTTCGCATTTGTAATGTACAAAAGATTTGCGATATATTGAATGAATAAAGTTTTTATGTATAAATTCATAAATTACTCTAACTTGTATGATTACTTTTGTTTGTCAGCAAATTTAATTATAATTAGATATGAAATGACTATTTTTTGAACTAAACTATTTAAAAAAAAGTTAAACATGACCTTAAATAATTTAAATAGTCTTCGAGAATTTCAAAACATATTAAATACATACAAAAAATTATAAATATTTCTCAATATTAGATATTCGATACATATAAATAATTTTGAACAAAACATGACTAATTTTGATAGTAATCATAAGAAATGAGACTTTTTTTTTAATATTATTATGATTATTTAAATTTTTCGAAAATTATTGAAAATTATCAAAAATTATTGAATAATTTCAGTTTTTTTATTTCCTATTTAAAATTACTTTAGCTAGGACAGTGGTGGTATTCTGCTAAGGTCTGTCACTTAATACCTCAAGTTTTTTTTTGTTCTTTTTTTTTCACTAGGTATGAAACGCTCGTGTTAAGTCTCTATCATACATAACAAAACAATCTCATTACAGCGCAAAAATCATAACGCGGTAAGTTACAGATAAGCTGTGCCAACGACAACTTATTTAAATATTTGCCAAACTAGATGTCACGGTGTCAGAATACAAAAAGAATTTACCATTCATTCTAAAACTCCCGCAAATAACGATAGTAAATTCATATGTACTATTACAATAAATCGAAAAAAGTTTAGTACTTTTCATAACTTGTATACATTATATAAGAAATCATTCTTACGATGGTCTAGAAGTCAAGTGACTATGTCCTTTTTGCGATAAGATCCACATTGTTGTATTATTTTTAACTGGCCACATATGAGGAAAAACAAAAAAATTAATGTTACAAAGATGAAGCAATGGCTCTTAATAACTTAAGTACATTAGAGAGAAATATGTCACAGTCTGTCTTAGTTTATAAGAATATCAAATATTACTGAAAAAATTTAAATGACAATAAAAGTTTTAATGATCCTAAGCCAGTTGAAAGTTGCTAAGAATCAGATAATTATAATGAACAACATATACAGAAACTATAATGAATTATATAGAATCAGACTTAAGTTGAAAAACTTACCAAAATTTGATCTCAAACTTAATGGTCAATTCTATTTACCTGTAACATTAGTGTAATGTATTGTCACTTACCTTAAAAATATTCAAAAACTAGCATTTACAAAGAACAAACAAAATGTGAGAGAAATCTTGCTTAAAAATAATGTTTCAGTAGAAATGGTAGATAAAATCACAATTAAAATTTAATGATAAAATTATTTTTGACAAAATCAGTAGTAGGCTCTATAGGCTGTACTATGCAGTAAACTTTTGACCATCGTGGCCAACACTGAGTCCAGTTTATATCTATACGTACAGCTAAGCTCTAAACGTAGTCAGTCTGTAGGCATTACCTCTAGCAATATTTAATAATGCTCCGTATGCTTGTAACAGGAGTTGACTTTCCAGCCCTCGAGCTCAATTATTACTAAATAAAGTCAATTCTTGATCCCTTACCCTATAATTATTTTGTTATCCCATTTACGGTTGCGCATTTGTTCATTCACCAGGTAATGGGCTTTGGAAAATCTAAGACACTAGGAGAAGGGTTAAGTGTTTAAAAGTGTTACAAAAGCTCTGTAACGTTTGAATGAAAGGTCAACCTTGGTCATAGAAAAGAGCTGTGGAGTAAGCTTGCATGCATTTTCGTAGACGATGCTTTCACGAGATGGGTAAAGCTTGTTTTTCTACCAATATCTACTAAGCTTCATGATTATGCAATGGTACAGAACTACGTAAGTAAAATTATGACATGTGAGCACAAGTTAAAAAGCACTAGCTTGGCCATGCCAGACGCGCAGCTTGGCATTATCTTGTTAGCAGGGCTACCAGAAAGATGAAAACCAATTATAAGGAAAATGTGGAAAAAAGATAACTACTGATTTTGTCAAAAATAATTTTATCATTAAATTTTAATTGTGATTTTATCTACCATTTCTACTGAAACATTATTTTTAAGCAAGATTTCTCTCGCATTTTGTTTGTTCTTTGTAAATGCTAGTTTTTGAATATTTTTAAGGTAAGTGACAATACATTACACTAATGTTACAGGTAAATAGAATTGACCATTAAGTTTGAGATCAAATTTTGGTAAGTTTTTCAACTTAAGTCTGATTCTATATAATTCATTATAGTTTCTGTATATGTTGTTCATTATAATTATCTGATTCTTAGCAACTTTCAACTGGCTTAGGATCATTAAAACTTTTATTGTCATTTAAATTTTTTCAGTAATATTTGATATTCTTATAAACAAAGACAGACTGTGACATATTTCTCTCTAATGTACTTAAGTTATTAAGAGCCATTGCTTCATCTTTGTAACATTAATTTTTTTGTTTTTCCTCATATGTGGCCAGTTAAAAATAATACAACAATGTGGATTTTATCGCAAAAAGGACATAGTCACTTGACTTCTAGACCATCGTAAGAATGATTTCTTGTATAATGTATGCAAGTTATGAAAAGTACTGAACTTTTTTCGATTTATTGTAATAGTACATATGAATTTACTATCATTATTTGCGGGAGTTTTAGAATGAATGATAAATTCTTTTTGTATTCTGACACCGTGACATCTAGTTTGGCAAATATTTAAATAAGTTGTCGTTGGCACAGCTTATCTGTAACTTATCGCGTTATGATTTTTGCGCTGTAATGAGATTGTTTTGTTATGTATGATAGAGACTTAACACGAGCGTTTCATACCTAGTGAAAAAAAAAGAACAAAAAAAAACTTAAGGTATTAAGTGACAGACCTTAGCAGAATACCACCACTGTCCTAGCCAAAGTAATTTTAAATAGGAAATAAAAAAACTGAAATTATTTAATAATTTTTGATAATTTTCAATAATTTTCGAAAAATTTAAATAATCATAGATATTCGATACATATAAATAATTTTGAACAAAACATGATTAATTTTGATAGTAATCATAAGAATTGAGACTTTTTTTTTAATATTGAAAAATATTTATAATTTTTTGTATGTATTTAATATGTTTTGAAATTCTCGAAGACTATTTAAATTATTTAAGGTCATGTTTAACTTTTTTTTAAATAGTTTAGTTTAAAAAATAGTCATTTCATATCTAATTATAATTAAATTTGCTGACAAACAAAAGTAATCATACAAGTTAGAGTAATTTATGAATTTATACATAAAAACTTTATTCATTCAATATATCGCAAATCTTTTGTACATTACAAATGCAAAATACACGTTATACACTGTATTTTTGGCACTATGTTGCACGTAAATATACAAGTAATGACTATTCTGTTATAATACGTGTCAGCTGATATGATATATATTATGTCGATTTTATTACTATCAGTTAAGTTTCACATAAAATTTTGGCATGATATGTCAGCTGACAAATCAGATGACTCCATCAGTCGGGTTCTTTAGAAGAGAAAATCATTACATTTAAGACCTCAATCATATTATCATTTGATTTGGTACTTTCAACGTTCAACTCTGGATATTTCTCGATGAGTTTCATATGAACAACAGAACCATCGATTTCTCAACGTGCATAATCATTCATTTTACATAAATGCAAATTGTACAGCAGTTCAGGGTACTCACAATGATTTAAAAAGTTGTAAAAGTGTGTCTTAACGACTCGATACGTTTAGGTGTCAATTGTATCATGCCTTGAGTTTCATTTTGTTTTTTTGACACACTTATTTGCCAACTCTTAGAAGCTCCAAGTAGCGTTCATCATATTGATGTAAAACTTAGCTAGCTCAACTTTGAAATCGGCATTTTCAACTGCCACTTTACGAGCCGAAATTGTACTTTTTGAACTTATAATAGGCGGAAAGCCCTTCAGCTCTCTCTTTTTATTTAAGCCTTTCTTTCAGCTGCATCAGCTCCTGTTTACAAATAGTACAATCATCAAATGTAATATTCCTTGTTTTGTTCATTGTATGACTTAGATTATTGCGTACATTAGGGTGTCCGTTATTTACCCAATTCAATTTTTTGATAATATACCTTCTTAAATCTTTTCTTTACATCCCTAAATACCGAAAAAATACAAAAGCTTAAGAGTTAACTCGTGCCATTATATCCTTATACACATTTTAATTTCCTATTAAAATACCATGGGACTTAAATTTTTTAGGATTATTAAGCGATAAAATCTTGTTACATATTGCTTAAAATTGATACTCATTTTTTCTCGCTCAAAAGGAGTTTGTTGAGAAATTCGATTTTTTTTGGAATTTCTTCTCTTCGAAAGATTTAGACATCAAAATCAACTTTTTTTAACTTGCTTATTTTGAGCTGGAGAAAATAAATTTCCAAGTGTTAAAAATATTTAATCCAATGGTACACTTTGAAGATCGAAAAAAATATTAAGTGTTCAAAGTAATAAAACAAGGTTGTAATTTAAAAAATTCATGCTATTTAAAGACGAAATCTTTTTGTGTCTTGTGGTACGTATTAACTCTAAATCTTATACTTTCTTAATAGTCAAATTTGGTAAATAATGGACATCTGAGCATGTATTTACCTTATTTAGCAGCTGCTGCATTAAGTTTATTTTTTATTTTACCACACGTGGCCTGCAAATTTCCAACAGTGTCCAAAGCAAATGGATTTTTCTTTATTTCTTCAGAGAGTAGCCTTTTTGATTTAGAATTTTTAGAAACTTGTAAGGACGTATTATTTTTAAATAATACCTAGAAATCATAAAAAAGTAACTCATGTTGCATTCAGATATTATAAGCGGTTTGTATAGTACAAATTTAACCTTTACCTGTTCATCTATATTTACTGACTCTTTTAAATTTACTTTCTGTGCAATAGTAACAAATCATTATTTATCAGAGATTTCACGGAAGTGATTATATATGTTATATTCACAAGGTTACATATATCCTATGAATTAAAAAGAATTACGAATACACTTCTTGCTCTCCATGTATTCTATGTATTTCAGTAGAGGGGCCAGCGAAATGTTCTTCATTTTCAATATTATCTTGCCGATTAATATTTCCATTACTAGTTAGCTATCTTACTTTTCATTTGACACCAAACTGCTCTGATACTGGTCAATCACTTCAGACGTAACTTTGTAAGCACTTTTCTTTTTCTTACCTTTTGTGTCCTTGATGTTTAAAAAATTTTGTGACAGTGTTTTATCGAGTGAATGTATACAGACACTATTGTAATCTAAAATTTAAAACATAACTATTATCAATTGTAGAAACTGTCATACCTTATTAGATTTTTTAGCTGCACTTCTTTCAACCTCAAGTTCATTTTTATGATTTTCCTCATCGACATGCATGTCTGATGCATTGAGCTTTACTACATGGGGGCGTTGCTCTGCTACATTGCTCTTAGTTACTTTTCTAATAGCTAAAAAAAAAGGTCATTAATTTTTTTGAAAGCTTCAATAATAAATGGCAGAAGAAAAAACAGCGCATGCAATTTTGAAAAAATCTCTAGTCATTATCGTTTTGTCAAAAAATAAATATATATACAATTTACAAACTTTCTACGGCAAGACTCTGGCGTACGTAGCTTTTTTTTTTTAAATGCACTTTTCAGAACGAAGTTCTTTATGTCGCGTTACTCGGGGGGCTAGAATTATAAAACCGACAGATTTTTTTTTTTTGAAAACGAGAGTAGTTTTACCCAAAGTCTCTGCCTTTCAGGTTTCTCCCCTTACTCCGTTGCCCTCACCTACTGTTCTCTACACACTTCCCCTTTCCCCACTATATGTGTATATCTGTCAACCGTGCCGTGTTACCCTTCTTCACACCTTTACCCACCATTTCCCCTCACACTCCCAAGCAATTAATTTTCAAACCAATTACAATTTTATTTTCCCACAATAACTTTTATTTTACTTTTAATTTTTTTCTTTTACAATTCTTGAAAAAAAAAAAAAAAAAAAAAAAAAAAACGTTTTCCAATAAAGAGATTTGATCCATCGACCTCCTGCACGTGAGTCCAGTCCCTCACCCACTTTGCTACAAGCGCTGCCGACTATAGAAGATCGGTTTCTTGTACTTATTGTGCGGTTCGTAACGATAATATTCCATTTTTACATGCATTCACTGATACTACATTTAATTCATGATAAATTGTGTATTTGTGTTCAAAAAAAAAAAAAATGCATTTGATGCATAAAATACCGACCGATTTTTATTAAACCTGAGGTTTTGTTTGGCATTACAGTAATACTAATAGTTACTGTTATAAATAAATTATTTTATAAATAAATTATTAAAATAAACATATACGATAGAGTTGCACAACGTATCAATGGTTTTTAAGATTTTAAATTCGACTAACTAATTGTGTTACAATGTCACATAACTATATAAATTGGAAAAAAAAAAAAAAAAAAAAAGGGAACAAAAAAAAAGATTAAATATAGAAATAAAAAAGAAATTAAATAAAGGAAATGCAAAAAAATGAAAAAAAATGTAATAAAATAAAAGATAAAAAAAAAAAAAAAACAAGAAATGAAAAAAAAAAAAAAAAAAAACAAGAAATAAATAAAAAAATGAAAAAAAAAATAATAAAATAAAACATAAAATAAAAACAAAACAAAAAACAAGAAATAAAGAAAAAAAAAAAATAAAATAAAAAAAAAACAACAAACCAGGGGGGATAAATAGGTCATGGGACCCACGGTAAGAACGAAGTTCTTTGAACATTAGATGAGTATCGATACAATTTCTCAGGTAACAAGGGGGTCGCCAGAGCCACAGGAAGAACGAAGCTCTGTAAACGTTAGTACTGCATTCATGTTGTTTACTGAAACAAACACTTGAAAAACGAATAAAAAAAAAAAAAAAAAAATAGTTTACTACTGACGATAATTGAACTTTGTGAGTACTGTATTTATGAACGAAGTTCTCACGAAGTTCAACTATCGTGAATAGTAAACTATTTTTTTTTTTTTTTTTTTTTTTTTTTTTTTTTTTTTTTTTTACTGTATTTTTGCACGACGTTCTCACGAAGTCCAACCATCGTGAGTTGTAAACTATTTTTTTTTTTTTTTTTTTTTTATGCGTTTTTCAAGTGTTTGTTTTAGTAAACAACATGAATGCAGTACTAACGTTTACAGAGCTTCGTTCTTCCTGTGGGTCTGGCGACCCCCTTGTTACCTGAGAAATTGTATCTATACTCATCTCATGTTTAAAGAACTTCGTTCTTACCGTGGGTCCCATGACCCATTTATCCCCCCTGGTTTGTTGTTTTTTTTTATTTTGTTTTTTTTTTTCTCTTTATTTCTTGTTTTTTTTTTGGTTTTTTTTTCATATTTTATTTTATTACTTTTTTTAAAATTTTTTTCTTTCTATCTTGTTTATTTTTTTTTTTTTTTTTTTATTTCTTGTTTTATTTATTTTTATTTCATTTTATTACTTTTTTTTTTTATTTTTTTTACAATGGCCTTGATTGAAATGTTTTACTTGGCTGACCGAATTCTTCGTATTCAAAGTTAACAATTTAAGTTCCTTTCACATACTCAAGTTTATCTAATGATTTTATGTACACGTTGACATACTTATCTGTCGCTTTGAGACATGAACGCAAAGCGCACACAAAATTTATCAACAAGTTAACGAGTTTATTATTAAACGAATTAGGCAGCTCTAAAGCTTTACATTTGATGTATTAACACGTGTCAGTAGTGGTTTAATCGAAGGTACACAAAGTCAGCAGCTGTAATAAGTCCTTTGTTAGTCAGGTTGGTATTTATCTTTGTAAGTTTTGGGCATGTTCTAAAATGCGGACAACTCAGGTGGACTTTCGACTTTGGACTTTGAACCCACATCTAATTATTTTGGAATGTTCCAAAACCTAAAAGTTTGGGCGCCTGAAAAACCCAGAAGAGACCAAGAATAGGGGCCGTACCATGCAACTATTTTCTGTACATTGGCCTATGTTATAACATAGGCCCGTAAAGCAAAAAATGTTAAATGATATGGCCCCTGAGGCTCAAGGTTGGTTGAAAATCTAAACCAGCAGCCACTTACTAAAATTGTTAGTCTTCATGATTCTTATAAATCAAAAATGTTCCTGCCATATTTCATTCTTGTAAAGAGTCACGTGGTAATTTAAGTAGTGCCATGTGATTGAATTTACAATCTAGCGGCAACATAGACCAACATTAAGAAAATAAAAAGTTCTATTAAATATTATCATCTGCGGCAAGATGAAAATTTGTCTTTTACTCGATATTTAACCTTAAAAAAATAAATTAATGATCGATTTTCAAGTAGAATATAAATTTGAATATTGCCGCAAATGATTCTTACTAATATAACTATTTATTTTCTAAAAAAATTTAGATCTCCACGAGTGTTGAGGTTTTTCAATTCTGGTGAGAGTGGTGGCTTTTTTAGATTAGTTGAATGGTAGTTGTTACTTTCGAATATCTATCGTTTATTCGCTCGCACTTTATTAAGTAGAACAAATCATTATAAAACGTACAGTTTACCAAACAACTCATGTTTTCCTACATTCCTTAAGCATAGGTTCTAATGAACGAACGATAGATAATCGAACAAACTAAAGTCGGACTCTATTCTTAGTCGCATATATCGGACTAGTCGAATTCACCCTATTTTTTGATTATACTCTTGCATCCACCGTATTTTCCTCTGAAGGCTTCTATTGTTTTACATAATTTGAGAAATACACTTTAAATAAACATTTTATCACAACAATATTAACAAAGCTACCTGTTAGAAACATAACAAATTAATTTACTGTTTGAGTATATAAACGTAAAAGCTTAGACATTTTCAAAAATACTGACAGGAAAACGATGAAAGGGCTGTAAAAAACAAGATGGATTCGCACTTGAGCAGGTTAATTCCTAAATTAACTGCTTATTATCACAAAAAAAAAAAATTCAAGAAGTTCTGAGCATGTTAAAAGCCGCATTTATTGAATGACTTAAGATTACTTAATTGTAAATACATCAACTTCTTGTAATCAGTATCAGTTATTATAAAATTCCTCTGTATAACCAAATCTTTATTACAGATGGGACCGCGAGAAAATTAAGAAAAATAATTTTGAGGATGTTTATGATGGGGTATTGTATAAAAGATCATCCTCTCCAAGCGATATTTTATCTCATAAATATAATTTCTCATACAGATACAAACTCTGTAAGTGTGTGGCCTGTTTACCTACAAATTAACGAGCTGTTCCTAAAAATTCGAAACAATAACATCGTTTCATTTGAATTATGGGTAAATCAAGAAAAACCACAAACACATACGCTTCTACTACTAATTGTTGAAAAACTTAACTCTTTGTCAACGGAAGGTATCGATTGGAAAATGAGTGGAGAAAAATGAAATTTAAAATTGTTTCTTTGGCATGCTGTGTAGATTCCCCGTGCAGGTGCAGTATTCTTAACATAAAACGGTTTAATGGTACGTTTAAGTAAACTTTTTGCTACCACCCAACCGAAAACATAGACGGTGTGCAAAAATATACTATTGAAAATGATTTTTTTTTACTTCAAACTCATGTGAATATCGTTAAAGATATGATGTCAACGCGAGAGTTGGATAAACGAACTGGCCAGGTAAAATTTGAAGAAATTATTGGTGTAAAAGGTACATTTGCCTTAACTAATTTTAAATATTTTGATCTAACAGATAGAATGACTCCAGACAGCATGCATTGCATACTCTTTGGTGTGGCAGAACCACACATGGACTTACTACTAAATTCTTATAAGAAACAATACTATGTTGGATCCCCAACAGAACTGACTATGATAAACGACCGTCTACAAACTATAAAAACACCAAAGTTAATATAAAAAACAGCAAGATCTCTTAATCATCGGGCTTTATGGAGTGCATCGGATTAGTGATTATGGTTACTGTGTTATAGTATAATATGTCTGGATAGTATTTTGCCGTCAAAATATTTAAAACATCTGTCTCAATTAGTCAGGGAAGTTGCAATGGTACTAGGAGACGCAATTGGTTTAAAGGATGTAAAATTTACTAACAATCTTTTAATTAAATTCTTGTTAGATTTTCAAAAGTACTTTGGTAAAGAAGAAATTAAATGTAACATACTTTTATAACTACATGTGTGTCGAATTGTTGTGGATCTTGGTCCACTATATTTTCATGATGCCTTTTGTTCTAAAAACTAAAATGATTTACTATTACATATAAAAAAAAAACGCCCAACAGAATTTGCTACTCAAATAGCAAAACAGTACACGTTTTACAGGTCAATACCAAGTTTTGCCCCAAAGTTTTCAACTGGACCACGAATCATTGAATTTTTAGAAAATTTCGATAATCGAGTAAAATTATGTATTGTTGTAAGCTGTGCAATAGATCTTGGTGCAGCAATTCCTTAAAATTTAAACAAACAAGAAAGAAACTTGGCATATGGAGGAAGCTGCTTGAGATACGAAAAACTAATTTATATAGGCCGAGACTACGCTTATAAACGTTGTACACAGAATCTGAAAATTAATGATTCAATTATTAAAACACATAGTGGACTTAAAGTTGTTATGTATAACGTTTGTGTATTAAATGATACAACAGAACAAGTTGTGAAATTTTTCCATCCAATAGTAATAAGCCGTCAACAAAATGATGATACAGTAGTTATTCGACATGTTAATAAGTGTTTCATTTAGTTCAACTAAATTAGTTCCTGTGAAAAGAACGATTTAAGAAACCAACGTATATTAATCCGCGTCGGTAACAAATAGTATATATGTAGTATGTTAAGAGGTTTCCTCAGTGGTTAATTAAAAAAAACGATTAAATGTTACAATGTTGTCATATAATACGGTAGGGGCTAAAAAATAATAAAGTAACATATTTTCTATAACAAGATTTACAATTATTTTCCGTAGTTAATTAATACTCATTAATTCCTGGGGGAATGCACATAAGTGGCTAATACTTTTTTTTCTACTAAGGGCGTGACATTATCGAAAAAGCACCCGTAATATAAATTCTTATTCTTACCTGGGATGTTTTGAGAGGCTGTTGTGCCCTCGGTAGAAAAAGTAGGATCCATCACATAAGCATCATCGCTCTGGGGCTAACTTACGTCCCTCGAGTCGCAAAAAAGCTCAGGAGAGGATGGCACTTATCCGACGAGAACAACTATTAGATTCATTAAGGATAAAATAAATGATTGTTCTATTATACATTTATAAAAAATTTGACGTCACGTTATAGAGAAACTATTTATCTATTAACAATTATGCACATAAACCAAAAACTCATACATTACAAAAAGCTTTCCTTGAGACTTTTAAGATTTCACTGAGTAAAACAATGTATGTGTAATTGTACGAATTATTAACTTGACGCATAGTAATTTGCGAAATTATTTTCGAACCACGACACCATTTTTGAATATTTTTTTTAAATCTAAAATTACTAAGAAAAAACTTAAGCAAATTTAAATAACTACTAATAATTCTTAATAATCTTTGATAGTTTTGGATGATTACAAAAAAGTTTCAATTCTTCCAACAATAATTACAGAGTATCAAAAATTATCTGAAATTATTTAATAATTTCAAAGGCTTTTTTTTCTATTCAAGACAATCTCGTCCAGCCAATAACCAAAATTATTTTTGCACCATTATTACATTTAAACATTTTTTCAAGTCAAAATATAGTAAGAAAATTAAAAAAATTCAACAAGTTCCAATTATTGCAAATAATTTTCAATGGTATTTAATAATCTTCGATATTTGCAAATAAATGAGTCCAAATTCTTGAAATAACTAATAATAATTATTGAAAATTATTAGGAAATATCGAAAATTATTAAATAGTTTTAAATTTTTTTATTTCGTATTGAAAATTATTTTGCCCAAGGTGACGTACGTATATACGTATACATACACAAAGAAGACTCTTCTACTTGCCTAAAGCAGTAGACAGGGAAGCTTTCTTAATACAAATGTGCCAACACAGAACAAAATGTCTTTTACATCGTTTAACTTAGGGTTACATATATGTAGATCGAGAAATAGTGTACGTGTACGTATATCAATGAGTAATTCTGTCGCAATTTGCTCAGATCGACTTAAAAAATTGTTAAAAAAAAAAATGGTCGAAAAAAAAGTTTTTCATGGTATTTCTACTGTACACAACATGAGTAACAAATATTTAAAGACATGCAACTACAAGATTTACTGGTCGAAAGTTATAAGAAATTTTATGAAAGTCAGTTTTCATCGATTTTTGAATAATTGTATCTCTTTTAAATACGTGTAGATAAGCTCCTTTAACAGTTTAAGTGTTCTAACTAGGCTTCAATAAAAGCTGGGATCAAGACTCTTTAATAAAAAAAAAATTGTGTTTGATTTTGTGCCATCATTCAAAAGTTACAGCTGTTTTAATTAGACCGATACTATCGCTAATAATGTGATTTTGGGTTAAATTCAGTATTTTTAAAAAAATTCCTGTATGTTTTCGTTCGAGTCATAAAATTCAAAGATTTTGAATTTAAGTATTACGACTATATTCTTGCCTTCACTTAATCCCAGATAAAGCCACCTAATGAAATGCACCACTTGGTTACCAACGTTGGAAGTAACACCACCATTTTTATATTTATGTAGCGAAAAGAGGCCGATTGGACGAAGCCCCGAGACACGTGTCTCGTCTTTCAGCCCAACAGTGATAAACAAGAAGTTTAGTCAGGACTAATTGCTCTAAAACCAAAAAAACGGCACTTTGAGATGAGGTACGGTCGGAATGGAATTTTCAAAGTTTATAGTGCTCATATGACTTATAGACGTATAACAATGACTTGTCCACCCATACTCAATTTGCTAGCTTCAAATGCAATAAGAGAACTGTAGTTTGTGTACCTGCAAACGTACACGGAGTGGTTGTTCCATGGGGGGTCAGAATGGAGTAAAATGTTTGTACGCACGAAATACGTAAGTAGAAGAGCTTCGCTATTCCAGACACAACAACTTCTGGTACTACTGTCATGAGTCTGTTAATTTTAGTCCTATACTTTAAAAAGTAACCATTGGTTAGCATTTCTAATCCAAAAAGTTATTAGTTTAAACTGATTTTTGTTAAAACCGTTATTATGGTGTAGATATGCGGACAAAATCTATGCAGTGAACTCTTACCCATCTCTCTCAATTATTAGTGGGGCTAAGATACAAATTCTATCCCCAATAGTTAAGGTATAAAATGCTTAGACACCCAAGTGGCAGACAAGCTTTATTTTTTACCGGTGGAAGTTTTTATGAGTGAAATTAAGTTGTGGACATGGGTCAGAATAGAAAATTCAACTTTAAATGATCGATTATCTCAATGAAAAACAATATTTATCGATATTAGACAGTCTGTCAGGTGAAATTGACAACATTTAACACAATTTGACGTTTTTAAAGTTTTGAGCAAGTACATTTTACAAAAACGATCAGGACTGCTAGTCGGCAATTAGTAACGCGTGTCATTACGCTTTCTCAGTGATTATACTGGTGAATAAAATGAATTTCATCCACTTTCCTTTCTGTCCCCCCCCCCCTTAGACCCACATTATACGCTCTTTACTTCAGGCCACGTAAATCACCGAGGTAGGTTATTACTTGTAGGTAACTATTCGTACTACTATACTTACACTCACTCATTGTCTGGCTAATTGGCTAGTCCTTATTTTTTCTCCCGTTGAAGAAAAAGGTATGCACTCTTTCACCAAAATTACTGTGTCGAATCTCGCTACATGTATTCATGTCTATCTTACGCACTACAAGGAATATGGCAGAGTATCTATATGTATGCTGTATTAGCTACAGGTATGAGCATCAGCGGTTCTAAAACGTTTGTAGAAATTTAAAATATTGTTATTACTTTTGAGAATTTTTATAAAATTAACAAGTTTTTTAAATTTGACAAATTGTATTTAGGTTTTAATCATGATGATACAAATGAAACATGATTTTAGGGTGATACCTCAAAGGCCTTCAAGCAACAGTTCCTAACTAACCGTAGATTTTATCGCATGTATACGGATTTTGTAAGGTTTTTGATTAACGGTTGAACACAAACTTTTTTACGTAAATCTAAGTTTACTACAAAATTTCGTGAACAAGACACCTGTAAGTATGTCTTATATGTGCGTAAGAACTCAAAAATTTCTTACCTTATTTATCAATAGTAGCATTTTTTGTGTCAATTTGTGAGCAGTATGTGTTCTCGCATAAAACTAACTCTTAATAGTGGCAACTATTACAAAAGTAGTTTTGTTTCTCAACGTCTTTGAATATGCTGCAAACTTCTGCAACTTAACCTTGACATCTGTATCTTGTGCAACTTTTTTAAACACAAATAACTCACACAATATATCAAACCACAAATGACTGATACATAAATAAAGTCTATGCTGGCTTTCACGCTTCTCGTCGGATTGGGCGAATCTTTCGGTGACATGGTGACATGGTACGCTAACTTGTGGCTCAAAGAACTTGACAAATTAGTTTTCGCGTCTGTGACATCCCAGACACAAGCAATTCTACAAATGAGCCAACCGACAAGCACTACTTTATACTCAACCTAGCGTCGTTCTATTAAACGATCTTTACCAGCAGCGAAAATATTTTCATGTAACATGTTAAATTTTCCATAACTGTACTAAGAATTTTAAACAATGTGTGTAAATGCTAATGAATTCGTCAATATATCTCACACATGCCACACATTTGTACAGTTAAGTTTTTGCATAATAAATTCTATTTAGTTTATCTAGCATAGTTTTGAAAAATAATTGACAAGTTTTTTTTACTTTTTTTTAAAGAAATAAGAATTCAAACAGATATAGTACCTTAAAATTACAATTTTCTACAATTATGTACCAAAAAATGAGTTTGGAAACATGAAAAACGATTCAAAACTTTTAAAGAGACAGCGTTTTAAAAAAATCATTTTATATACATATATATATATATATATATATATATATATATATATATATATATATATACAACCGCAATTAACGTATAAGGGATTTAATCAAATTAACTCAAAGTTTAACCTTGTCTACATAATACGAAAAAACCAATATTCCTGAAAGTTTCGAAAAAATTGAATTATAGTAAAAAATGAAAAAGACTGGTTTAGCATGTATTGTTATGACGTCACACACAAAAGGAGTATATCTATAACTATGAAAAATAGAAAATCTCTTGGGAGTTCATCTTGTAAGATTTAAAAAAAAAAAAGAAAACATGTATTGATTATTTTTTAAAATCGTACAAAATGAAACCAATAAATAATTTCATAAAAATTCTCGTTAAAATATGAGAACTCTCCATACGTATGACTGTAAGGCACAGTCTTGCTACGTACAATGTTCTGATTTTTAATGCTATAATTAAGAAAATAAAAATAGACAGCTTATAAAACTTCATTTATTGTTTCAAAAATGAAGATAAAGAATGATGATAATAAAGTAATAAATAGTTTACTAGTAATAATTATAAATTTTTCAAATACTGCTTATAACGTATAAAAAAAATTCAGATAAAAGTTGGAAGAACCTGTATCGAACCTGAAATATTCTTATTTTACAGAATTCAGAAAAAATTTTTCTTAATAGACATAAATCAACTAAGCGTACTCAATAATTTTTTAAAAGTATGAAATTTTATATGATTCTTATGAATAATCATAAAAGTAATATTTAATGAAAGTTTCGTACCACATTTTTAAATGCAATAAAAAATTTTCAAATTTTTATTCTAACATAACAAATTCGTTCAGTACATAAATAACAAAATTTGTAATTATGATTATAAAATGTAATAATTCTTTTTTTATTTTTTTTTTTTTTACCAACCTCAATTTTAAAATAATAAATACACTTAATGAGTGCATTGCTTGTATTAACGTTCCTGTTGCATTAGATTTTATAACATCGTACATTCATTGTTTTTGAGACAAAACATGCAATTTTTGATAGATGTATTTTTTCAATAATTCTCAGAATACGTTATATTTTTAAGAGTGTTATTCAAAAGTTCAAAAGGAAACCTGTTTGTAATAAAATTCACCTATTAGTGCAGGTCTTTTTGGTTATTAAAATTTTTTTTTTTGTTAATGTTGCAATCCAAAAAAGCATGAGCTTTAATATTATTTATAAACAAAAAGTATTTCACAATTAATGTGTTAGTCTTAAAATTCAATTGCCACTACGATTATAAAAATAAAGTAAAAAAGAAGGACTTTAAATTTACTATTTTTAGAAAAGTATAAATAGAATTGGTACAAACAAATTTTTGTTCATCTAAAATTTATTGAAGTAATCATGCTCCACAATACTTAGTTTGTTTCTTAATATTAATTAACTTTTTTTTACTCATATTAAGTTTTTTAACAACATTATGACCTTGGAGCTTTTTAAGCACCTTGAAATTTGTTAATTTGGTATGTTTGCTATCTCAATCTCCTCAAGTTTCAATTGAGTTAAGCTTTTAGACGAGTCATATACAGCTCCGTATATAAAGTACGTAAATACCGCATGATTCTTTCTGCTAGAATATTGAAGTTAAAGCAGTATTGGTTACAGATGTAGATAATTAAAAACGACGTATACGGTCATATTTATTGAGAAAAAAATTTAACAATAATACAATTTAATGTAAAACGGTTTGTACAAGTTCTAGCAGTATTTTGGACTGTCGTGCACTCTGATTGCGGAGTATATGACGAAGAAAATACAGCGTGTTATTTTACTCGTTTCACTATATTATCCTTATTTGAAACGTCACTTTTTCAAAAAGGTTAATAGTACATGATGTAATGTAGGCCTGAGTGTTTCAAAAGCTAACAGTATTTTTGGCACCATGAGAGCTTCAGTTAATTATCTTATTACCTCCAAACAAACTTACGTACCGAAAAGAAGTACTTCATAAATTTGTAATAAAAGTTTATTGTTTCTCAAGTTTGCTAAATATGTTAATTTCAACGTGATACCCCAAACAATCATAACAAAAAGATTTTTTTTTCTATTATACAACAAACACTTATTTTTACAAGTCCGATAAATTTTTGTAAATATAATGTTCGTAAAACGATATTTCACGAA
This sequence comes from Copidosoma floridanum, assembly GCF_036245765.1. Taxonomy (NCBI): domain Eukaryota; kingdom Metazoa; phylum Arthropoda; class Insecta; order Hymenoptera; family Encyrtidae; genus Copidosoma; species Copidosoma floridanum. The sequence goes on from NW_028321894.1 coordinate 8,206,577, forward strand.
TAAACTATTATTAAATAACAATTTTCTCAATCTATTTTTTGCAGGCATGTCCATAGGTACATTAATGCATGTATTTCATTACTAACCTACGGATTACAGACTCAATAATTTAAGTACTTATTGTTTGATAAGATACATCTTTATTTTTGGATACATTAAAAATTTTTTTAAGACTAACAGCAAGCTACCTGTTAAACTAGACGTAAATTTGTTGCATTAAAAAATTTAGTTATTAATAAACAATCAGGAAAAACGCTAGTGTTCTTAACATCTTGAAGAAGATCCGATTTCTCTCTGCGTCCACAGGGTTGAGACTGTCAATTGGTTTACAAAATTTATTTTATTAACTTCAAACTTTAAACGAGACGTATTTCATTAATTAGTTAACTGAATGTTGGCATGAAAAATTTTTAATTGTATTGCATTACCGCTTAAGATGAAGAAGATGCGAGTTTCTGCCAACCTCTAAGATATGTCCTAATTCAAATAATAGTATTGTTTCTGTCTTTTGATTGAACTATTTCCATAATTTATCTTAGCGCTCATCGAAAGCATTGCATCTTATTTTTTTCATCTAAAAATTTTTTTTTCTTGCCTCATTATGAGTAGAAATCACTTTATTAAATTTTCAATACTTAATTATTCCACTACGATTGTCATTGCAAATTATTCAGTCATATTTATTTTTGTTGCGGCGAGTTACTCAGCCGTGTATATTGCGGCAAATTGCTTAGCCATATACGTTGCGGCGAATCACTCAGCCATATATACTGCGTTGAATTGCTCAGCCATATAATTAACGGCGAATAACTCAGCCATGTAATTTGCAGCGAATTTTAAATTCACATACAGAGTAGCACATTACTCAGTATTAATATTTCTGAAATGTTTGTAACTCAGTAGTCGATATTGTTTATGAAAGTATATCTACTTTTGTAATAATTGTATAATTATTCGCATGAAGCACACACCAAAGAATGTAATGCAATATTATTTCTTTCAAAACATTGTCTATTTCAGAATCTTTTGCATGTACTACATTGGAATTCCATGCATTCAGGATTTGTAAAATCGGTGCGTCTTGAGAAACAAAATTGACAAGTGAACTTTGTGCATTTTTAATTTATGAGCAGTAGTTGAGCTATTCTCATTCTGAACTGATAAGAATCAAAATTTAAACAAAATTTTTCTTTTTTTGCCTCGCACTCCATATAGTCCAATATCACAACACCACAGTTACAATTATCTTTTTGTGTGAATCTGCCTCTTCTGTAAGTTTTTTTCATCCCGTTTGTAATTGAGTTCATATTATTTTTGCAATGATTTCTAGAAATTTAAAAATATTTTTCAAAATCATCCGCACACATTTTTAATTTATTACTTATGTATTGGGAATCCAAAACCATAGGATCATAGTGCGTAAATGTTCTGTTATTTACATCAATTTTCATGTAGCACCAATGATTTTAAAATTCATCTGGTGCTAATATCACACGTGATAAATTTCCTTGTAAATGTAACATAAACCAATTTTTATCTGGTTCCTTATTTGACATTTCTACCAGAAAAATGTTTGTTACTTGAGTTGAAAGTACAGTCATATTGTATTTCTTTTCTATATAAATTCTAAATGTACAAATCACGCTTCCCTCAATTGACTTATCACTAACATTTTTGTCAAATACTATTGGATATGAATTTGAGAATAGAAACAACTCATAATTTTTATCAAAATTCGAAGGTGGGTTTCTGTAAACGTCGATTTCACCGCAATCTCTGAAATGATGATTATCTATACTTTTATATCTTGCTACGGTAAACTAGAAATCATTTAAATAATAATGTCGAATATTAAGTAGAAGTCCATTTTCCATTAGGACAGTGTTTCTTAGATCATTTAAATTTTCAAATTGACTTTTACTTGGATTTATACTTTGATCAGTTTTTTTTTGAAAAGTCTGTTGGCTTACTCCTAAGCTTTTTTTATTATTGTCTTCTCCAAAATTTTTTATTTTAATACAATTTGCAAATTTTATAGTCATCTTATCGACTGTTATTTTAAAATTTAATAAACTATCTGATTGTGATTCACGATTCTTGCAATGCTGTTGTACTTTACGCATGTCGTTTTTACAATTTGTTGTGGAGTGATCACTTACATAAGCACTGTCATCGATAACTTTTTTTAATTTCATGGTTCTGTAAGATTTTGTCAAATAAATGTTATCGTGAGTATTTTTTTGGTTAGCTTCATTATTAAATGAAAAAGGGCTCTTATAAAATACATCATGATTAAATTCCGTGTATATTGATGAATAAAATGTTTCGAAAACTTTTGATTTATGTAAAATGGAATCTGTTATTATTATTTCCCCATAAAAAAGATTTTCGTCGTCTGAATTTTTTTTAGAATATTTCTTTTTTTTTTCTTAACAAACATTCAATTAATCATTTTTTCATTCGGTTTAAACTTACACGATCCACCTTGGTCTTTTATATACTGTGCAGCTTACATAATTGCACGGGTGGATTCATAGTTTAATCTTGATCTAAGGTCACTTTTCTCTAGAAATAGCTTACTTCATGATCTTTTAGGTGTGGAATATGATTAAGAACTACACAAGACATCAATGACAAAATTTGCTTGATTGTTAAATGTACAATTTTTATGACGATTATGTTCTTTAATCTTGTTCCAGAAAGAGTCTTTATTTTTTTTAGTTACATCACATTTTGGTAAATTGATTGACTCTTGATTAATTTTATCTTGTAGGTCTATATTTTTCGAATCAATAATTACTCGGTAACTTGGGAAAACTCCGCAGAGGGTTGAATATTTTTCGCGAAATTTCTGATTTAAGGCCTTATTTGGATTGAAACACATCATATTAAATGTCCTAGAATCACTGAGTGTAAATGTTTTCTGCATCTGTTGACATAGATCCACATAAAATTCTAAAGAAGACCGTTTGAAAAGGCATTTATTATCTTCGTTCAATGAAGGTAATTTGAGAAAATCTTCAGTATATTTACCAATAAGTATACCCGTAACACATTTATAGTTATTTCGATCCAATATATCTATATGATCTATCGAGTATAGGTTTTTTTTACATAGGGATTGTTCATGAACATCTTCAGATACTCTAAATAAACATTTAAGATTTTATTACTATCTTCTGGAACTGTACATTTTTCTGTTTGTAATTTTTAATTAAGATTTACTAATCGTGACAGAGCGCCTTCTAGGAACATATAATGTGCCTTGAGAGTGTAATCAGTCAGCAATTTTAGTATATGATCTACTTCTATAAAGTTATCCTTATCATTTAAATAAATAAACTCATTCCTAAAGAAATTTATCAATGCTGGCCATCTTTTAAGGATTCGCAGGATGCATTGATACAGTGATAGCCAATGCTTTTGACAAGGACGTAATGCTTGTAAAACTGGCAAGTCTAAAATTTTTTGTAATATTTTAAACTTGTAAGACCTTTTTAAGTTCTTTGACATGTAGTTTTAAATTAAATCCACTAAAGACGTACAATTAGGTGATAAAGTAGCAACGGCATCTCAAGCACACAAATGTTCTATGTGACATTATACCAGCAAAATGTGCTTGTGTCAGGTATAATATCTTCAAATCTTGATAATACGGAGTTATGCTAGCCTAGCATCACATTAGCACCATCCGATGAAAAAGAAATGATATTTGGAATGTCGATTCCCGCAACTACAACTGATTGAACAATCAATTCGTGAAAATGCTCAGCATTTGCAGATGTTTCTACATCATCATCATCATATACAAGTAATAAGACCCACAATGTGTCGACTATCTTTTCTTTGTCTTCGTCAAAGTATCTAACATTAATGCACATGTATTTATCAACAGTATTATCCGTAGATTCGTTTACCATTATAGAAAATTTTCTATTCTGCAAAATTTTAATCAGTCGTTCCTTATGCACAAGTGAAATATTATGCACTATAATATCTCTTACACGCCTTCTGGACATTGAAACTTTTTGGAGCGTTGGAGAGTAAGGAAGACAGCTTTTAAAAAATTCTTGTATCTGTTCAGTTTGTAGAAATGATAAATTTAAACTGACTTACGCTCCAGTAACACGTAGTTCTGCTTCAGCTATTTTGCGTTTCTCTTTTTTTTTTTTTCATTAGTATTTTCAATATGTTTCACAGACAATAAATGTTGATTACTTTTTCTGATAGATATTTGTTGTTGGCAATCCAAACATTGAGCTGTGTCATTTTCTCTATTGGTTTCGATTCGATCATAATTATTTTCAAAGCTTCTTAAGTCATTTTAATCATGATTATTGCTTGAAATAGATGTCAGCTAAACAATTTTTTAAGTATTTTTATCTTTTCTATTTTTTTATTTTCAACCCCAGCACATTTATCAGATTTATATGTTGAGGCATTTTCAAACTGGTAATTTGTCAAAGCCATGTCATATTCTACATGTTCTAATAGGTCATCCATTTTCATAAGATTTTCATTTGAGTAACAATTCAAACTTTTATATTTGTCAAAATCTTTCATAGGGTATAATGTCTCTTTGCTTTTCTTCACTTGTTCTTCAAATTCTCATTGTATGTGAAACAATTGTTATGTTTAGTAATGTTATTGGATTTAGGATAAAACGTGAAACTAAAAATTATACAAAGTGCACATTCTGTATTTGAATCTTGCTCTAGCCAGTAAGAGTAGCGTTCATCCTCTTCCCACCTTTATTTGTGCAAGTGAAATAATTCGTGTTTTTCATGATTGCTTGTAAGACAACATTTTTTATTTGTATCTTCTGTAGACATGCTGTTATCTAGAAACATTTACTGTGAAAAATTACAAAAATAACATTCTATAAATTTAAAACAAGAAATCGAAAAATTTCACGAAATAAATTGTCATAGAGTTAAAAAAAAGTTGTATATAAAATTATACATTTTATGACATCATACCTCCGTTGTAAGACAATGTTTTTTTATTAATAACAGAGAAAAAAATGCCGCATTCCTCCCATGTAAGAGGTTAAATTCTTAGCTTGAAGAAATAGTATATTGCACGCCAAGGGAAAAAAGAATCGCATTTACACCTGGTTATGAGTTAACACCCTAGCCAATAGTGAGGGTGGAGAATACCCGAAAGGTAATGGAACGAAATTCTTTACGTTGCGTGCTTGGGGGGCTGGAATTTTCAAAACCACAGATTTCCATAAAACGGTAGTCGCTTCCTAGAAGTCTCTTGATTGTGAGAAAAAAGTTTTTTTCTAAGTAATAAATTGAAAAAAATCAAAAAATTTGATTAGCATACATATGATTATGTACATTAAATTGAAAAAGGCGCGTTATTACGCATAAAATATAAGTATTTTATACATTTAATGCATAAAATACCAACCGATTTTTTTGAAACCTGATGTTTTTTGGCATTAATATAATGCTTATAATTACTGTTATAAATAAAATATTTAGTAAATAAATTAATTATAAAAATTAGCATATACAATAAAATTGCAGAACGTATCAATGGTTTTTAAGGGCGCTTATTTTAAATTAAACAGAAAAATTATATTACAACAGCACATAATTATATAAATATAGTAATTTACTAAATTATTAATAAATACATTATGTCAAATCATTATGTATGTATATTTCGAGTTACACATTATTTTAATGGTTTTTAAGGGTGTTTATTTTGAGTTTGATAAGCAAATAATGACAAAATGTCATTAAATCAGTATATAAAAATAAGAAAAAATTGTATTAATCGGCTATAAAATTGCAAAAAATTAGTGATAAAAAAATTTTGAAAAAGTAATGGAATAAAATATAAAAAAAATTAAATGAAATCAAAAAAGACATGAAAAATACTACGCAATAAAAAAAAAATCAAGTAAAATAAGGAATAAAAAAAAGAAAATTAAATAGAAATATAAAATAAAATAAACTAAAGGAAATGTTAAAGAATAAAACAAATGTTATGAAATAAAATATAAAATAATAACAAAATGAAATTTAAAAAAAAAATAAAACAAGAAATGAAATAAGAAAAACAAATTAAAAGAAACAAACTGGGGGGTATAAATGGGTCATGGCATCTACGAAGTTCTTAAAACATGAGATGAGAATAAAGACACACAATTTTTCAGGTTACAAGGGGGCTAGGCTCCCAGATTTTAGGGAGTTCGCCACATGCGCAGTGCGCAATCACCCTTTCTCTATAGAGCAAGCTGGAGCGGGAGAGTCCCCCTACCCATTCCTTTAACCTAAGCCCCGCCCACTTTTCACAACTTAAGTATGACATCTTGTCTAGTAGGAGTACAATCGACGATAGCCGCGCGGGCTAAGTCTTTTGCCCCAGCCAAACTTGCCAGCTTTCGAATCTCTCTGATAATTTTTTTTTTTTTTTTTTTTTTTTTTTTTTTTAATGTACGTTATACATAAAGTGTTACAACACGTTTCTGTCAATAATTAGATGTATAACGTTTTAATACTAAGACATAATTTAAAAAAATACTATGTACAAGACAAGGTAAGTAAAATTATAAAACAAAATATTCGTCACTTATTAAGGAAATAAAAACATTATTATTTAGTGAATTAAGTGTCGAATTATGATAATTAAAGTATTATTTGGTATTTAAAAATTACCAAACGACACGTCTCGATCATTGTTCATATAATTTACTATTACATTATTATGGTCGGTAAGCAACACTGTTTAATACATTAATCTGTCCCGAATTGCACGACCTTTTTTTTGATTCGTGTATCATTAATAACTTACTTTGCTATAAGTATTTATTCTTGGAAATACGTCTCGTCGAAAAATATGGATTGCCATATAAGCTCATGCTGCAATTTCTTAATATTTTTCTATATGTATCCTAAAATCACTCGACAAAAAATAGTGAAAAAATTCATGCTGATTTCAGACAGTATAATTAATAAAATATATGAATAAATTACCCCAAAATTGATCGATTTCAAGAGATTTTAATTCTACAACTTCTTTTTCAAAAGTTGTTTATTTATTAAACAACAACTAAAAATTCATATATATTCTATTAATTATACTGTCTGAAATCAGCATGAATTTTTTCACTATTTTTTGTCGAGTGATTTTAGGATACATATAGAAAAATATTAAGAAATTGCAGCATGAGCTTATATGGCAATCCATATTTTTCGACGAGACGTATTTCCAAGAATAAATACTTGTAGCGAAGTAAGTTATTAATGATACACAAATCAAAAAAAAGGTCGTGCAATTCGGGACAGATTAATGTATTAAACAGTGTTGCTTACCGACCATAATAATGTAATAGTGAATTAAATGAACAATGATCAAGACGTGTCGTTTGGTAATTTTTAAATACCAAATAATACTTTAATTATTATAATTCGACACTTAACTCACTAAATAATAATGTTTTTATTTCCTTAATAAGTGACGAATATTTTGTTTTATAATTTTACTTACCTTGTCTTGTACATAGTATTTTTTTAAATTATGTCTTAGTATTAAAACGTTATACATATAATTATTTACATAAACGTGTTGTCACACTTTATGTATAACGTACATTAAAAAAAAAAAAAAAAAAAAAAAAAAAAAAAATTATCAGAGAGATTCGAAAGCTGGCAAGTTTGGCTGGGGCAAAAGACTTAGCCCGCGTGGCTATCGTCGATTGTACTCCTACTAGACAAGATGTCATACTTAAGTTGTGAAAAGTGGGCGGGGCTTAGGTTAAAGGAATGGGTAGGGGGACTCTCCCGCTCCAGCTTGCTCTATAGAGAAAGGGTGATTGCGCACTGCGCATGCGGCGAACTCCCTAAAATCTGGGAGCCTTGCAAGGGGGTCACCAGACCCATAGTAAGAACGAAGCTCTATAAAAATAAGTACTGCATTCATGTAGTTCACTAAAAGAAAAACTTGAAAAACGAATAAAAAGAAAATAAGAAAATTCAGTTCAGTACTCACGATAGTTGAACTCTGTGAGTACGTCGTGCATGAATACAGTAATTTTCTCAGTTTTTATCATGCCTAGTTTAATTACGTTTGAGTTGAAAGTTTCACTTCTGCCAGGAGCCCCAACGCTGGTTTTTTTCAACTTCTAATTTTTTTGGAAAAAGTTTTAAAAAAAACATATAAAAAAACAACAACTAATGAATAAGATTCAAATATTCTAAAATATGCAAAAAATTTTATTAATTATTTTCATATCACTTTATTATTAAGAACCTTTATACATTTAACTGAAAGTAATACTTTGCACAACAATTGTTGACTGACTTATCTGGATACTCCTAACCTTAAAGTTATTTTGAATGCTAATAAAAAATAAAGATAAATATTAAAACACAAGAAACCTTTACAGTAAAAGCTACACATAAAATATCAAGAATCACCCGAAACTTTTAGTACCTACTTACTCCAGAGATAAGTTACACCAAAAATTTAAAATAAAATTTTTCACTTTATTTATACTGTCATGTTGATAGACTTAAACTACAAACAAGTTCTTTTCCCCTGCACATTTCGTAGGAATGTTGTTTTGAAGGCACTCATGCAAAAACCAACGTGCATCTAAAAAGAGGTGAATCACCTGCAAGTTATTGAGACCTGCAGTACAAAGATGATTTATGTACATTCACGCTGGTCTATGCCAACTGGAAATGCAAAACAAAATATTATTTTACAAGTATAGATAAAAAAGATTAACTGGGATCAGTTAACCTGAAATATTAAATGTAGGTATAATTTTAGATTAGCATAAAGGTAAACATTAGGATAGCTTAGAATTAATAGATAGAAATAAGCGAAAATGTTATTACAAGGCAGAATCGTCAAAAACAACCAGTACATACTTCCACTACTAGTAAGCAACTACGTTACATATTAACTATAACAAACCTGGTGCATAACATTAGTAACCTTCAAGGGATTACCCAATTTTCACCATTCAAGTTCGCAAGCTCATGATTTACAGAGTAACCCTTTTTGCATCGCATTAATTATTTTATAAACATACTGCAATACTTTAATTTGTAATCTAGTTAATTGCAAATACTTTTTTCCGGATGTAAAGAAAAACGGAACGTAATCCTTCCCTATTTTTTGTCTTGAAGAGAGAGTCCGTACGTCTGCCTCCAATAGGGGGAACAAAGATTCTGATTCCCTAAGGTACCGCAAAACTACTTCCTCTCCAACTACTAGCAGCCAAGAAATATGTTTACTGAAATTCTACCAAAATTCCGTACTATTTTTGTATCAGTATAAACATTCAAACTACCAGTAAACCAAATTATGTTAACTCGCGACAGGCAAAGCACTAGTATTCTTACAACTGCTATTCTTATTATCATTATCACGATTATTATTACTACTATTAAAATTATTATGATTATTATTATTATAATTATTATGACTACTACCACTTATATTATAATTATGAGTTATTATGGCAGTAGCCACCGTTTTGGCGTTTAAGTAGTAGTATCAATTAAAAAATCACCAAGCGTTTGTTCACCCGAGCATCAATCAAATTGTTAAGCGATTTTCACCGCTCTTTTTGCAACAAGTTTAGTTAAAGAAGCAGCTGGTGCTTAACATTAGTGAATATAAATAACATTCTGTCATAATGTTACGGTTAAATAATATTCTGTCATAATGTTAAGGTTAAATAATATTAAAATCCTATAAAAGAGAAAGTTTTTTGGCCCATACACCACTATACTCTTGAGAGTCTCTTTGATTTCAGTAATTGAGTTTGTGCTTTCTGGCCCCAAAATTATAGATTACCTATTCATTAAATATAACAGCTTCGTCAAAATTTAGCTGGCCATTTTTTTGGCCTATACACTACTGTACTACTAAAAGTCACTTCGATCTCAGTAGCTTAGTTTGTGCTACCTGGCCCAAAAACTAAAGATTACTTACTCATCAAATAAACCAGCTTAGTCAATTGCTAGTTAGCCAGTTTGAAGTCCCATACACCACCATACTTTTGAGAGCCACTTAGCTCTCAGTAGTTTGGGTGAATTGTCATGAAACTGGGTGTCTTAACAAATGCTTTTTGCACATACATATGGACCACACAAAACACACCAATCAGTGAGTGGCCAAGCTGGTATTTTCTGTAAGTCAAAATGTTGTCGTTAAGATGCCACTTAGTATAGCACAGACCGTTGAGGGCTATCTGACTCTCATAAGTAGTAGTGTGCATGGGCATGAGTAGTAGTATATGTGGGTAGTATATGAGATTATACTTAACAAATATACCAGCTTAGTCAAAAGCTAGTAAGCCAGTTCAAAGTCCCATGAACCACTTTAATCTTGAGAGCCAGTTAGCTCTCAATGGCTTAGTTTGGGCTTCCTAGCCGTTAAATTTACAGTTATAAAATATGTCAGCTTGGTCGAAAGCTAGTCAGTCAGTTTCAAGTCTTTTTGAGAGCTAGTGAGCTTAGTGGTTTTTTTCGAGATTCTTCCCACTTGTAAATTTTAGCTAGAAAATTCACATGGAAATCCACGAGAAAATCCATGTGGATTTCCTCGTGGATCATCATTAATTTTTCAAAGTGATTTTCTACTTGGAAATCCACGTGGATTTTCACGTGGAGAACTGCCTGGAAATCGATTTAGAAAACTTGATGTAGCAATTAATGTTTGGTGACATTACACGGTGATACAAACAGGTAATCTACAAAGGTTATGTTATACAACTCGGCTTTAGATATTGCATTCTGACTGGAGCTCTATCCATCTAAACGGTACATCGCAAAAATAAGAGTTCATACGTAGGAAATATAACTATGTGGAAATTGACGTGTAATGCCACCGTTAGTAATTACTTTATGCATTATACATATAGGTTCATCCCTCTAGCAATATTATAGTAGTGGTGGTAACAGATAACAATACAGGTGTCCAAATCCACAAGAACAATTGTACATAGATTCTTAGAAGTGGAATTTAAAATCCACCAGTTATGTAAGACAATTTCTCTGCAATCCAACGATTGTTATGACTATGTCACATTTTTTAACTTAGACAACAAACCATCGTAGGAAATGCAAATTATAATGACAACTTTTCACTGTTACAGTTAATCCAAATCTTTGTGATTTTTGTTAGTGTTAAATTTAATGTCACAATAAATTAATAGAAAAATAAAAGTTCAATTATATTAATAAAATTGTGTGCAATGTGGGGTTTTCTGGAATTAAAAAAAATTTTTCAAGTAAGCTACTATTTTGGGGGTCCTTGGATTGTATGTGGATGAAAATGCTGAGAGCGTTACGTCCGTAACGCCTGGTTAGAGAGTGAGAAATAAAAGCTAGGGAACGAAAAATGTGTGTGAGCTCGTGAACCAGGCAAGGGGTATAAATAATTAGGTAGTAAGAGAGCGGCTAGGCTTCCACATTTAATTCCACTATTGGTGATACAGAGGAAGAGGTACATACACAAATAGAGGAACAAGTAGACTTTATCGTAGCTAGTTGCATATTCGAACTGCACGTGCGTGCATCTTTGGCTTTCTTTATCTTTTCCTCATTTGCAATCCTTTATATATATACATGTACTTGCAATCTATGTGATTGGCACTACTTTTATAATCATTTGTAAACATTCAGATATTTTATTATTAAACAAGGGCATACCCTACTACCCTAAAAAAATAAAAATCAATACACAATAATCTAGTCCTGTAAAATGTGTTATTTATTTACTTTAATAGACGTATGAGTTAATTCACTAATTTCATTTGATAAAGTCTCATTCGTGTCATCGTAATAGGGGTTATAAAATATAATTTCTGATTTATTGCATACACCTTCTACTACTAACATGACCTTACGTAAGTTAAGTTAGTTAACCATTCTATCTCAGTTAAAAATGATTAGCTAAAAATTCAGCTATTAATTGTATCTGTAAGTTAAAGCTATAATGACACTTTCATCTATAGCTAAAATTAACAACAATGTAGCTAATAATTTATGTAAACATTAGCTGCAAAACGTAGGTGTAAACAGCTATAAATTTTTCGTGAATATTGAAGAAAAAATCTCAAGCCGGCGCCAGAGACATCCGAGCGCATGACGATTCCGCGCCTCGAGCTCCAAGCCGTACTGATTGCCGCCAAGCTCCTGCGGGTCGCTGCCGACGAGCTTCGCGTACCTGTCGACCACTGTCACGCATGGTGCGACTCCCAGATCGTTCTGCACTGGCTGCGTTCAGACAGGCCAACCAACAACGTGCTGATCGACAACTATGTCGCCCAAATCCAGGAAATCCTGCCTTCGAGTGTCTGGCGATACATGCCGACCCAGTCAAATCCAGCCGACCTCGTGACCAGAGGTGCCGACATGACCGGCCTTCGCTCGCAGCGCACTTGGTAAGAGGGCCCCGCTTGGCTCGCCGAGGATGTCGACTCGTGGCCCCTAGACCCGCTCCCCGCACCGAACCAGCATTCATCCATCTGCTGCGTAGTGCAGCAGCTCGACGCCAGCTACCTCGAGCAATTCTTCAACTTACGCATGCTACTAAGCTTCCTCGTACGCACTCGTCGATTCGTCTGGAGCCGCTTGGGCAGGGGCCCCGTGCTTTTGGTCGCTTCACCTCTTACGCCGACCAAACTCCACGACGCTTTTCTCGCGTGTGTACGCCTCAGCCAGGAGAGATCATTCTCGAACGACCTCCAGTGTCTTCGATGGGGCGAACGTCTGCGGAAGATGAACCCCTTGGTACCGTTAGCAGCCTTCCTCGATGACGACGGGATTCTGCGCGTCGGCGGGCGGCTCGAGCATTTGCCGCTGACCTACGAGGAGTGGCACCCGCTGATCCTCAGCGGCGCCTCTTTCCTTGCTTCTATGGACATCGCCTAGGCGTACTGTCGGGCGCTGCACGGTGGATACCGTGTCACCAGTGCCTACGTCTGTAAGCGCACTTGGCTCTACGGTGGGCCCCGGCGGATCAAGGCTCACCTCCGCTGGTGCGTTGTCTGCATCCGGCTGCGAGCGCGACCAGTGACTCAACTCATGGCCCCACTGCCGTCGTCCCGAGTCTCCCTTTTTCGTGCTTTTGCCTGCACTGCAGTGGACTACGCTGGCCCTTTCCACGTACTCTCCGCCAGAGGACGAGGAGTCCGGACCACGAAAGGCTACATCGCCATTTTTGTGTGCCTTGCCACCAAGGCCCTGCATCTGGAGCTGGTCGGCGATCTCTTAGCTGCGTCCTTCTTGGGCGCCCTCCACTGATTCGCTGGACGCCACGGTCAGCCCGGCGAGATATGGAGCGACAACGCAACTTGCTTCCGCCACGCTGATGTCGAGCTGCGCAATGCCTTGCTGACAGCCGAGCTGGACTGGAGATTGGTCGCGGGCTCTTTCACTGATTAAGGAATTGCTTGAAAGTTCATTCCACCGGGTGCTCCTCCCTTCGGTGGCTTGTGGGAGGCCGCCGTCAAGTCAACCAAAAGTCACCTCCGGCGCGTCATGGGGTCACGCCATCTCACTTACGAGGAATTTTCCACGGTGCTCGTTGGCATCGAGATGGTCTTAAATAGCCGACCACTGAAATCGCTATCTGGAGACACTGGAGACCTCGATATTCTCACCCCAGGGCACTTCCTCGTCGGTGGCCCTCTTAACTCCATCGTTCTGCCCAGCCCTCCTGCGGAGAGCTTGGATGCGCTCACCCACTGGAAGCTCGTTCGGGGGGTCCGCACCCAGTTTTGGTCCCACTGGAGCCGAGAGTACTTCAACACACTCCAACAGCGGTCAAAATGGACTACTTCTCGCCGGAACTTCATCGTTGGTGATGTGGTCGTCCTCCTTGACGCTACACTTCTGCAGTCCAGCGGCCAAAGGCCAATCAGCCGTGTCATCAGCGTCCACCCGGGAGCCGACGGCTTTGTCCGCGCTGCTACCCTCAAGACGGCGACTGGCGTGTACAAGCGATCCATCACCAAGATGGTCTTGCTGCCTGTGTCAGCGCCTTCCGCGGCTCCGCCACCTCCAGAAGACTCCCCGACCGACCCCGGTTCGGCGGGCGGCACGTAGTTCTTCGATCCTGGATCGAGGCGGGCAGATTGTTTGGTTTTGCGCCCGAGCTCGATAGCTGAGCGAGGCGCTGCGTGCACTTCCGCGATGCTCACGGGCTTCCGCCTTGCCGGGAGCCGCCTTTGCGTTCGGGCACTTGAGCACTGCTCTCCGAGACGACCAGACGCTTGTCCCGCTTACACTTACGACGCCTCTCACGCCGTAATTAACCCTCTTGTACAATATAAAAAAAAGTGTTTTACCAAACAGTAATCATCATTAACATTTATAAGGTAAGTAAAATTTTAAATTAATTTGCTTCATTTCACTCTCGCTGTTGAAACTATACCGAAGGTTTTGCATATGCTTTTACTTTCGGCACAGAAATGATGTCGAAGGTTTTTACCTTTTTCCTTACTCTTAGCGCAAAAATAATGTTAAGAGTCTCCTTAAACATATTTCTTCTTTGCTTGGCACATATTTAATGTCTAGTTCTTAAAAGCTTATATTTCTTGCGCAGCATAGCTTGTTGCATAGCTTAACTATGATTCAAATTTATAATTTTGATAATATTTGCATTACAGTTTTTCAAATGGTAAAAAAGACAAAAGCTTCCGACATCTGGAGATATAACGAACGACTCCTGTGACGGGCTCTAGCTGTTCATGCTAGAGATTTTGACGGTATGACTGAGATATCAGCTTAAGTTCCACCCAAGACAGCACTTGATGTCATGGCAGTCGAGGAACTGTCAGCCTTAGACAACATAACTTACTAATATACTTTAGCAGCAGAAAACTCAAATTTCTTAGATAATGCAACAGCTGAAGAAAATAATTTTTGAGCCATGACGTCAGCAGAAAAAAATGTTGAAATATATAATCTTCAATACATCTTTATTTGAAAATGTCTTTTTTAATTATTGTTTGTCGCTTACAGTAAGTAAAGAGCCCATGCAGGTAACGCAATCTTATTGGCTAGATAACCTCGAGGATTTCCAACCACCATTGGCGCAATCAGCTTCGTGGTGGCTGGATCTAAACTGGAATTTGGAAGAAGAATCGTTGTAAAGACCTTCAGAAGAGAGCATTATTTCACCTCTACCGAGTACAACGATAGCAGCAGAAGATGCACTAGCTGCATATTATTTAACACCTTAACCACTATCATCATTAGCTCAGCAGTCTTCTTCTTCTCTTTTGTCTTCGATAGTACCAATACTATCAGATAAATAAGAAAAAGAATGGACTGAAGATGATACTAAAATTTTGATGACAAAAGCAGAAGTAGCTCTTAAAAGGGCTACAAAAAAATTAAATTCAAATTGTAAATCTTTAAAGTGAAAAAATTTTAAAATAAAATAAACTATAATAAGGATAATTTTTACAAAAAACCTTTTTACAAACTATATTTTGTAGTAAAATAAATTTTTTTAAAAAAAGCTATTTTTATGTAATACATAATTTTAAATTAATTTGTGTGCAAAATATTTATTTATTTATAACTGATGGACCAAAGACTCAACTATATGAAAGTCAGATTCTATCAGATGCAGCACTGTTGAGTTAGATAATCTTCTTAGGTGTGGTCCAGTAAAGAAAAATATGTAATTGTTTGTAATTAGTCGTACTAAGTTGTAGTTCTTGCATTCCTTAAATAGTCATGATTTGTATATGGCATTGAGCTGGTAGTATTGTATGAAGATATTCGAAGGAAATAATGTAGGATACTGATAAGTTGTGATATTCTATCTGGTATGAATAAAGTCCAGAATACTGATGCGTATGTAAGAACAGGTAAAACTAAGGTATTGTACAAATGAATAATTGAGTCCAGTTTGTTGAAGTCATAGAATTGAATTTTTCTTTATAAAGTTGTAGTTTTTAAATCAATATAATTATTGTAAATAGAATTGTTTCCTTATCATTTGCATAAATAGATAGTCTTATATGTAACATTCGAAATTTCATACTCAGGATGTTTTTGGATCGAGTCTTTTATTGCTATAGCATTTTCACTGCACACTTTGGATCAATGTTAAAGCTATGATGTATACATAGTATGTGGTTACGTGTGAGAGTTGCAAGAGCTAAACACGTAGATTCCTCAATGTTGATAACCCTCAAATTTAAAGTATAAGAAATTCAAAATAATACTTAATGAATTTTTCATTTATTAGTGATTTCAAACACATACTTGCATGATAATATTCTTTGTAGCCAATTCTTCTTTTTACGACCCTTTACGTAAACCTCTTTAACATCAACCAGCATTCGTTGACAATTTCCAAGTCCTCCCTTGAAAGAAATGTTGCCTAAATTCCAGCTTATGCTATAAAAAATAGCCTCTAACTATTTATTCA
The DNA here is from genome assembly GCF_036245765.1 of Copidosoma floridanum. Taxonomy (NCBI): domain Eukaryota; kingdom Metazoa; phylum Arthropoda; class Insecta; order Hymenoptera; family Encyrtidae; genus Copidosoma; species Copidosoma floridanum. Next base: position 8,223,005 of record NW_028321894.1, read on the forward strand.
GACCTTGAGCTATTTTGATCAACATTCGAGTTGATAAGGTGGCTTGAGCACTATAACAACAGGTATGGTGTCTTTCTTTAACTCAATGGAAGAAATCTCCTTGAAATAGTAGATTACGACACTAGGCCAGAAAGATGGAGTTTATGGCTGCGGCTTCGCCTCGGCCGTTATAAGTCGCATGCCATCGACTCACAATGTCCGGCCAAGTATCGTATAGTACTTTTCTCCCTCCCCTAGCTGAAAGTACGTTTTTAATTAATATTACCTGCATACGCTGATATGTATAGGTATTAAGGATGTATGCTCAACCAGCGTGAGATTACGAGCTGACAGCTCGTTGCTCGATTATGCTTGCTGCCGTGTGCCGTGCTGCCGTGCATGTGCGTGTTGACGCCCACCAACCTTGCAGGTCAGGGGCGGGCGTCAAAAAGCACATGCACAAGTTAACAAAATGAAAAATGAAGTGATAGGAATAGATACAAAATTACAAAGAAAATAAAATATAACCATCTAAATTTTAATTAACTACGAAAACAAGTTTCTATTTTTTTATTTTTTAACATAAATAATGATTTATTATTTATCAATTACAGAGGATTACCATTGTATTTTTTGTTACTTTTTTTGAGTTTATCACTGTACGATATCCTTATCTCTTTTGTAATCTATATACACACAACTCTATAAAATACTGCTGTGACACTAAACTTAGGTTAATTGGTCTTGGCTCAAAACGAAAAAAGTCGTGTATCGAGTGTAAACAAAAGAGACTCTTTCTTGCTAAGCAGACCAACCATAAGGTACGTACTTTCAGCTAGGAGAGGGAGAAAATAAAATTATTGCCAAAGCTCTGGAAGCCCTGACAGTCCACGATGTACTCCATTTATATAAAAAGAAAACAGATGTTGCCTAGTTCAGTACAGTTAAATAATGGAATTCCACCGCTATAGACTTACAATATATCCACGCCACTAAACTCCTCCCCTCTCCTTCTCATTACTAACTAATAAAAATAAATTCTACCTCCTTCCACCATTTTTTGTAAGGATTTTAGGGGATGTATTAGCTTAAGCAGCTTACTTCTACGCAAACTTTACACTAGTAAACTTTCTCGTAAGAGTTTTAGTATAACTTCTATTCAAAATTTTAAAGATGTGGCTCATTGCATTTGTTAATGCAAATAATCAATAGTAAAGTTGATTTATGTCACATTCAAAAACTATTAGATATGAGCCTTACAATTTGTAAAGATATTAATATTTTAACTCAAAAAAAATTAACAATTTGACAACATCAAAAAAACAAGAACTACAATCTGTAAAGGTTTTACTAAAAAGTGTTATACAGCTAATTAACGATCGTTTGGGAGTGTTAGAGGCAACAAAATATTTTGGAATAAATCTGAAATATTTATATCAGACAGTGAAAAAGAGGTGGCAGTGTTAGTAGATGCTCTTAGAAATGAGCCAGGATTTTTGGTTTCAGCAAGTAATCGAAAAGTCGTTCTAGGTCAAGGCGTAGCCAGAGCATCAGCTGCTGTAGTTTCAAACGCAGAAAATGTTGAATCTATATATCTAGATGACGTTAATACTGCCTTTGAAAATTGTATTACGTTCTCTGTAATTGTGAATTTGAAGCATTTATATGTAATTAAATTCTCAAAGATGCTAAACAAAAATTTATTTAGCGAATTTAATAGTCTCTTAGTAATCATGAAGCATTGAAAGTAAAGACAGTTTTAGTAGCTGAATATGTGATAATCAAAGATAATGTTGAGGATGCTGGTTTAAAATGTTTCAATACAAAGTCACAAGCCATTTACTAGATGACTGATCTAATTAAGTGGTTTGAAGTAAATGTGCAACAATCTATAGAAAATTAGACGATCTTAAGGATAAAGAATCTGTCTGGTTTCTGCTTTGGTTTTTTTAAATCGAGTTGTTAACACAAATAAACTAAATCTTACGCGAGACAGTTCTTTTATAGACTTACCAGATAGTATCAAAAAAAAGCATGCTTGTGTAAATTTAATAAATGTAGATATTTAATGTTTTAAATGGGCTATTCTGTCAGCTTTACACCCAGTAAAAAAAAAACTTAAATCGTGTCTCTGGTTATATTCAATATGAAAAACAGTTAAATTTTAATGACATTAAGTTTTCTGTAAGCCCTAGAAAAAGTTTTAAACTTGAAAAGCAAAATAATAATTTTATTAATTCATATTTTTTTTAAAAAACAGTAACACAAACAATGTTTTTCCTAGTCACTTGAGAGCTAACAAAAAAGAAAATCACGTCAATCTTTTACTTGTCGAAAGTTTCTATCTAGACAGTGAAGGAGAAGATAACACAAATAAAATAATTGACAATAATATTGAGTACAAATTTCATTACGTATGGATACAAAATTTATCTCGTCCAGTACATAAGCAGTTATCTAGACATGAACATGCAGCAAATACAAGTGACCGCTGTTTTTACTATTTTTGGTCCAAGCAACCGTTGGAATGGCACAAAATTAATTGTAAAAATTCAAACAAGAGTCAAATTACAGTACCCATCAAAATAATAACGAACACATACTTGAGTTTTAAAATTTTACACACAAGAACCGTGTACCTTTTGTTGTATATGCAGACTTTGAATCAATGCTTATTGGAACCTGTTGAAAGTATTCGAGCATAATAATGTCATAAAGCATTTAGTATTGGTTATTTTATCAAGTGCTCGTATGACGACAGTGAATTAAAATATAAAATCTAAAGACAAAGTAAAGAAGGTCGAAGAGATACCTGCTCAGTGGTTTGCTTGAGCTCTTTATTTTCTTGCTCTGAAGCTAGAAGAATTATATAAAAATCCACTCGAAATGATTGATTCGACTCTTGAAGAAAAAGTTTAATATGGCATAGCAACTTTTTCTCATATATGTGACAAATTTTTTAACTTGGATGACGTAAAAGTTTAAAATTATTGTCATTTTACTGGAAAGTAAGTGTAATTCATTACTATGATAATAATTTTTCTGACGTCTCGTTTAATTTTTTTTTGTTTTTAGATATTACAGTCCTGCCCGCAATAAGTGCAATGTCAGCTATGAAGACTCAATAACGATACCGGTAATTTATTGTAACTTAAGTGGTTATGATTCACATTTTTTTATAAAAGAACTTAGCGAATATTTCTTCAAAAGAGTTCAGCTTTTACCGCAGACAAAAGAAAAATACATTTCGTTTACAAAATACGTAGAGGGTACTAAATATTAATCTTCAGTTTATTGATTCCTTCACGTTTATGGCCTCGTCTCTTGACAAATTATTATCATGGTTAAACGAACTAAAAATACTAGAAAAAGTATTTTCTAGAGATAATCAGTATGCAATAGCGCAGATTAACTTACTGAAGAGAGAAAGGGGATACGCGTATGGTTATACTTCTTCTCTTGAAAAGCTGTAAGAAGATGAACTTTCATCAAAACAAGATTCTTACAGCAGCTTATATGAAACCCATATGTCTGACGAAGAGTGTGAACATGCTAAAAATATCTGAAACACTTTAAACATTCACACTCTCGGGCAGTACTCTGATTAATATTTAAAGACTGACGTACCAATTAGACCCAGCACATTACTACGCTACAGCTGGCTTAACTTGGGACTCTATGCTTCAATATAAAAAGGTGAGTAATTCATACTTTTGTGTTAGTCATAGTGTATTTTATCGTTATTTATAACTTTACTTTAAACAATAACATTCGAATTATTTTTTAAAATTAACATATAATTTCAATTGTAGGTTAAACTAGAATTGTTGACTGACATTGACAAAGTTTTGTTTATAACGCAAGGCACACGAGGTGGAATAAGCAAATGCTGCAATCGATATGCCAGAGCTAATAACTCTTACATAAAAGAAGGCTATTAAGCAAATAGGGATCAAAAGTATTTAATATATTATGATGTTAATGATTCGTATGGGTGGGCCATTACTCAACCATAACCTTCCTCAGGTTTTAAATGTGTTAAAAATGTTAGCCCATTAGCTATTTCAAACGTGGCAGATCATGCAGAAATTGGCTTTATACTCGAAGTTGATCTTGAATATGCTAAGACTCTCCACAATGCTCATAATGATTTACCATTATGTGCCGAGAATATGGCACCCACTCAACCAAAAAAAACTAATGACTACGCTGCATGATAGAAAATGTTATGTGATTTACTATCGTGAACTCGAGCAAGCTGTAAGTCATGAGCTCTGTATAACAAATATTCATAGGGCAATGCAATATAATCAAAGCTTATGGTTGAAAAAATACTAAGATGTAAACAGTAAAAAGCGTCAAAATGCGAAGAAGGAGTTTGAGAAGATGCTAAATAAGTTATTTAACAATTCAGTGTATGGAAAAACAATGGAAAATGAACGAAAACGCATTGATGGTAATCTTGTCAATAAGTGGAATGGTAGATATCATGGTGCTAAGGCTTACATTGCACGATCGAATCCTTATAGTTGTGATATATTTTACGTGAAGCTGGTAGCTATACAATTGATGCGCACTGATGTATGCATTAAAAAACTAATGTATGTGAGATTGAGTGTGTTGGATCTATCAAAGACACTTGTTTATTAATTGAATTATGATTTCATTAGAAGTAAAATAAATGATAATTTTAAACTCTTATACGCAGACTCCAATAGTCTTGTGTATGAAAGAACTAACTGAAATATTTATAATAATATGCATGAAAATATTAAGGAATTCAATACCTCAGACTATTATTCAGATAATGAATTTAATATACCAGTGATTAATAATAAAATTTTGCGTTTACTAAAGGATAAATGTAATGGGAAAGTCATGTTGGAATTTGTAGGATGAAGAAGCAAAATGTATAGTATAAAGAAACAAGATCAAAATCCATTGAAGCAAGTTAAAGGCATTAAAAAATTCCGTTGTGAAAGCTACGATTACTTTTGAGAACTATATGATGTGCTTGTGTGAAAAAAGTTGTATGACTCGTCAGCAAAAAAATATTAGATTGCACCATAATAAGCTTTCAACCGAGAAGGAAACAAAAATCGGGTTAAGGGCACATGATAACAAACGGTATTTACAAATCAGTCATACGGATTTCCTCGTGTGGTCATTTTAGCACACTGGAGTTGGAAGCAATCAATGCAATCAATAGACCGAGCACGAGTAAATGAGCCGATAGTGGAGGGAACAGTAATATATAAAGAGTTATCGTGACCAGGCAAGCTCATTCTACTCTCCAGTAGAGATCTAAGAAAGGTTAAACTGAATTACCAGAAGTTAACATTATCTTTAAGTGAAACGGTGCTTAAAAAACCAAGATACAGTAAAGGTAATATGTTTTTACAATAATTTTTTGTGTATATTTGTGCACATGCACATGGCATATGTAATCTATTAGTATTTCATGCTAATTTGCATGTTTTTGTGAAAGATACATCTTGCAGCATTAACCATTATCGCTGACAGCAATTTTCTTCCTACGAAGAAACTTTCTAAATTAATTCCTATCCAAAACTACATGTTCTCAAAACTAAGAAAAGTGTATACTAAATTCATACTTTAGGTAAGTGCTGAGCTCTACGATGAATTTTAAATTTATCTGCAGAGTAGAATGAACTCAGCTCTATTTAAAAACAAAGAATTTTATAATGGACTGTTGAAGGCTGTTAATAAATTTAAATTGTTAATAGTGGATTATGAATAACACATTATATTTTTTACGCATAAAAATTGTGCACAAAAATTGAAGAAATAAATAACAGTTTATTCTTAAAATGTTGAGTTATTGTTTAAACATTTTTTCAGTGCAACATTTTCATTATTACTTGATACGTGTTACAACGTTGTAATTTTAATCTCGAAGAAGTTCACAAACTCTTATTAATTGGTCCAACTATTGTGAGTATTGTCAAAGCCCATCCATTTGATGAAAACTTGATTCCTACGTCTTCAAAGGACCTTTTTTACAAGGTAAGTATCTGAATGCTTTGTTTTCTGCAGTTCTTATCCATAGAACCCTGCAGGAGGTTGATCGTGATATTTTTTGCGATGCTACGTTATTGGATTTATTGCTGCTATTTGAATAATTGTAAACATTTCCGTCAACCAATTTGGTGTACACCCTTCATCAAATGCTTGTTTGGTTTTTCTCAATCGTACTTCATCATCAATTTTGAATTTAGGTTTTAACTTACTACTATTCTCACATTTTCATATCAAATTCTCCGAAATTTGAACTTCATTTTCAGCCACAACATCTTTTAGTTCTAAACAAATCACCAATTGTGCTTTCTATTGTTAGAAAATATAATTAACGTTTGTAATAAATTAAACCATTTATAATGGCCTTGTAAACTAATTTTTTTCCACATCAAATCTTTCAAAGTACGATTAAATCGCACGCGTATAGACACTTTAAGATTGCTGTGCATTAAGTATACATTTATTTTATATTTCTGCATGAGATTTTGGAAGCTTTCTTTATAGAATTCTTCGCCACTATTAGTTTGCATGTTCACGGGCATTCGTCCTTTTTTAAATATTAAACGCATTGCTGCAGCTACTTCTTTACCAGTTTTTTTCTTGACGGGTACAGCCCATGCGTACTTGAAAAAAACATCTATTACAGTAAGTATATTCGCTATGCGCATCTACGGTGCTGCCCTCATTGTCATTAATTTCTTATGTTTAATCTTATAGAGCAAAATAGTTGAAGCAGCTGCTGTCGACCAAAGTGCTTTACATTATTATTAGAATACGTATTAAACTAAAAAGTAGCGCCAAGTGACTGGGGCATAACAAATACCGATAATCTTTGTTTTCACAAACGTAAGGCTGCATCTCTACAAAATCTGCTTGTCAAGTTTCGTCTAAGCCATGTATGTTGAACTTTTAGAGTAAAAAGTTACACATGGCTGCCGTACAGAGTTTTTCAATGATTTGCTCTATGCATTAACCTAGGTTTAAGTTTTTTGAATTAGCTTGAATAAATGGAAATTTTTTTTGCAAGTTGTACATCAAAATTCGAGAGCCATCTATTTTTTTTCAAGTCTTTTAAATATTTTATTAAAGTAAGCATAATTTATAGCATTTAAAGGTTGTTTTGGTGTTACAACATTGCACAGCTTTTAATTATCTAAGTCATACTGTCCATCTGCGGGAAATTAATATCCAATACCGGAAACGATCTACTAACTCATAAGGATCATCCCAGTGTGTATAATCTACTTATTGTGTTATTTAAGCAGTTTTGTAATTAGGTAGCAACAATTCACCTTTTTTATGAACTGTACGATTAAACATTAGAGCAATCATTTTATTAAACTTGTTACTATTACGGGTTTGTATAGCTCCGTTTTAATCTTATAGAGCAAAATAGTTGAAGCAGCTGCTGTCGACCAAAGTGCTTTACATTATTATTAGAATACGTATTAAACTAAAAAGTAGCGCCAAGTGACTGGGGCATAACAAATACCGATAATCTTTGTTTTCACAAACGTAAGGCTGCATCTCTACAAAATCTGCTTGTCAAAATTCGTCTAAGCCATGTATGTTGAACTTTTAGAGTAAAAAGTTACACATGGCTGCCGTACAGAGTTTTTCAATGATTTGCTCTATGCATTAACCTAGGTTTAAGTTTTTTGAATTAGCTTGAATAAATGGAAATTTTTTTTGCAAGTTGTACATCAAAATTCGAGAGCCATCTATTTTTTTTCAAGTCTTTTAAATATTTTATTAAAGTAAGCATAATTTATAGCATTTAAAGGTTGTTTTGGTGTTACAACATTGCACAGCTTTTAATTATCTAAGTCATACTGTCCATCTGCGGGAAGTTAATATCCAATACCGGAAACGATCTACTAACTCATAAGGATCATCCCAGTGTGTATAATCTACTTATTGTGTTATTTAAGCAGTTTTGTAATTAGGTAGCAACAATTCACCTTTTTTATGAACTGTACGATTAAACATTAGAGCAATCATTTTATTAAACTTGTTACTATTACGGGTTTGTATAGCTCCGTTTTTTAAACCCTTTTCTGTGAACATTTAAAATTTTTAATGTTATATAGATTTTTTAGAATCCTTCTGTATCAACAAAGATTTATTAGGATGCTTTTTAATAAGTAGCTCGACTAATCTTGGAGCCATTGGATACCTTAAATTATCAGTTTTGATATAATTATTTTCAAAGTCCATTCGCAAATCGCCAAGCTTGTACACCTCATTTTCTTTTTGTACTCCATACTTTAAATGTCAGAAATCTTTCTGATTCTGATCAAGTACTTGTAAATAAGGATTATTTATTGAGTTATTACTGACTTGAACAGAATTAGCAGATTAATTTTCGATAGTATCATTCAAATCAGTACCATCATCATTACTTTCACTAATGGCAGACTCGAATGTTAAATCACGATTACTTAATTTTTTTCTGTTTTTTTGTTAATTAATTTAATCAACTTCATAATTCTTATTATCGTTTTTACAATAAAAATAATTGTGAGTAACAGAATTAATACTATTATTTTTTTGTTTTTTTGTTTCGGCAGCAATTTTCATTAGAAAGTCTGTAATTGGTTTGCAAGTCTTACTAAGCACTTTTTTAGCCTCATTTTTCCCAAACTGTAGTAACCTGTACTTTTCTTTAATCGCCTCTCACACCTTTACTAACTAACGCAGAACATTTTTTTCTTATTGATAAACGATCATGATAACGCTCTAATGTCTTGCAACAGACCGCAATGGTTGTGCACTAGGTATGCCCTAAATGTACAGTAAAACTATCAGAGCCTCATTCATAGTGGCCCTTATTTATTTCCCTATCTTTGTTTGTAACAACGAATTTATGTTTATTATCATTTAAGCAATGAAAGCATTAATTTTTTAATTAAATGTATGACATGTTTGAGCTAACATGATCATCATACACATGCTTTAAGTTAACTTTATCTTAACGAAATAAAACTTAAAAGTTAACCTTATTCCTTACGAGATGCTTTAGTACCTGAGCATATAACTGACAACAATAGAAGCAGTCCATATTTTTCTGCCTGCCCATGCAGAAAAAAGCTTTTACATTATCTTGTTTTTCACACGGTATGTCAACAAAAATCATTATAGAATTTGGTAAAGCATTATCTGGTGAGACTACAGTCTTGTGTTCGCTGAAATATAAATATTTTACACCCCTTATAGACTCTAATAGATCTTTTAAATCTTGTAATTTGGTTAATGTAGCGATTTTTAATTCACGTACACATTTTCAAACTTAACCTAATTGGGATGTACGATTAAAGCTTATAAGCTATTAGTTTCACCACAATAAGATGGATCACAAAATATTCTATGAATAGGCTCCAATAGTTTTGTTAAAAACTTCTACTTAATTTGATCTAGCTATTTTTAATATACTACTGCACCTACTTTAATCCCGCCTACTGCCGTCAGATAATTTTTTATTATAAATGTAAGCCAAGGAAGACAGCCCTGAAGAGTATGGGAAGCTACAATGGCTTCCTTTTCAGTGGTCGCGTCTCTAAAGGCATACCCACAGAGAAGGTATTCTCTAGACCCATTTCCTCGAATAAGAACGAGCAGTTAGTGATCCGGGGAATGCCACGAAGACGAGATATTCTTTGGTCAGCGATGTATCCTTCTCTATCATAGTCTCCATATACCAAGATTTTGATGGTAAGAGTCAAGTTGCCCACAGCTAGCTTTTGATTATCAGGAATAATAATAAGGAATAGCTGAAAGTTTTACCACTGGCTCTTTTCAGGGCCATTGTAAGTATTTACATTTCCTACTTAACCATCAATTTTATCATTTCTTTCAAGGGCCTCCTTAGTTTAAACTACCTCGCTAACAAATATCTCTTTACTACCATTGCCGGAAGCGATTCGTCAACAAAAAGACTATGTTAACTAAAGACGGTCACTATTAAACCAAGTCAGTTATTCACTGGCAGACGTCACGAGCAGAATTGTTCTTCGCAAGGCTGGGAACCCCACTGACTGACGACCCTACATTACTCTCTTGACTCTAAGCATTAAACCAGGAATCACGTTTCCTCTCCAAGGTCTGCGCTTGGCAAACCTAACAGCTATAATTTGGAAAAAAACTTGAGCCAACGGGACAGTCTCTAACGGTCAAGCACAACGAACCAATCTCCCTATCTTAGATCTCCAAAATAATTAAGTTTGCAAAAAAAGGTGTTTTAGACACCAACATCTTTGACGTTATACTGGAAAATATTGGGAAAGATCTCTACAACTAGCTCCAAAGCTTGGGACTTTGTCATTCTTCTCCTGATCAGTCTGGGGCTTAAACAGCAGGACAGAGAAAATCACTCTAAGGTACCCAGGCAGCCACAATTGCTGCTAACTCCAGTCAAAAAAGAGTTTACTTCAGAAGATTACCAGTCTTTTTAGGGACATCGGACGTTGAACTACCTTCCTAAAAAATATATAAGAACTAAACAAAGCTTACAGAATACAACCTTTAGGGGTTATAAAAATCTTAAGCATGCCAAAAGTCGCAAGAGGGTGGATTAGTTGGAAAACTACAAATGTATCTAATGAATACAATTTTAGGCGTCAAGAAACTGACGCAGAAAATTTATCAAGATTGAAAAGCAGCGTCACAATCGACAAAAACAGAATCCATTACGTGAGAGATAAGATTTTTATCGTACCCTCATGGTTATCTTTTAAATCTTTTAGTTTTTTAGTAAGTAGAGATAATTTAAATAATGTAGAAATTAGGCTCCAGGACTTTGTTGCTCTGGTGATGAAGTTGTGACATAAGATGAAATAAATTTTTTTTTAGTATATATTTTTTTTGAGTTCTAAATATTAATAGCTTCAAAAAGTTATCCTTTTCATAAATTATATAGGAGAAAATGTGGATCAACGGCCCCTTATGACCAACGATTATTTTATGGCATAAGCAATGCGAGGTACATTTCAGCATAATTATATTTTTCTTAATTCTTCCAGCTTATTATTTGACTAAATAAACTGCGTGGGTTCTAAAAAAATGTATGTTTAATAAGAAAATTTTTTTTGTAAGAAGTGTCAGGAACAGATGTAAAATTTCTAACAAACATGTCACATTGCATGTCAACACACTATGGTGTTCCATTTAGTAAGTCTCGGGCGAAGCCGAGACGGGGGCCCCCTAGTAATACTAATAATTCCAATAATGATTGTAATAATAATAATAATAATAATTATAGTAATAATAATAATAATAATGATAATATTAATAATAATAAAAATAATTATGATGATAACAATAGTAATAATACTTATGATAATAATAATAACTACAAAAGCATTATTAGTAACAGAGATTATAATAATAATACTGTTATTAATAATGGGGCCGCTAGTGTTGAAGACTTTGACAGTTTTGGGGATCTGCCACCATCCACTAAGTTAATGTTGTATCTTAAAGTTAGTAGGGTGAAATTTAATCGTAAGCGATATTAAAAATTTAACTCCTACAACTGCAGTTATCCATGCTTAGAGTTTCTTTTAAAACAAATATAACTTCCTTAAATAGAAAAAGTTGCTTGTTTCCACTTTAACAACCATAAACGAGACATAAATAATTAGCTTTTCTGGTACTTCTTTTACTTCAGGAACACAGTATTTTCCACTAATTAAGTTATAACCAAAACACAGCTACGTTCTTGGATTAGTAGAACTTTTGTCATTCAACTCGATCCTGAATATTAGTAAAAATTAAAATAGATTTCGTGTTGGCAATTTATTTATTGTATTACCAACAGACAGTTATGAGATTAAAGATATTAGGTCATTTTTTATTGAGATATTGTTATTATTAAAACCTCGCAACATAACTCTCAATATCAAGCCATACAATAATACGCTTTGAAGTGTTATTAAGTGCAGTCATACTATTAATTTTAGACCTAAAGATTCTATAAGACGTCTATTAAGCTTAACTCAGAAAGTTCTGAAAAATAAAACCACTCATATTTCAGACATACCTGTAACTTTTCTGAAGATAAATGCATTAGGAGTTAAATGTAACATCACACATAAAGCTTACATTAACAACCACAAAATACCCGCAATATGTGAATTCTTTCCTGCTGTACCAGCTAGATATAAGATTATTAAAGTTCCTTAGCAAATAGTTTATTTACTGATTACTGGACGTATCATTGATCATATACAACTAGACATTGTAGATCAGGATGATGATTTAGTCAATTTTCGAGGAAAAGTCAAAACTATAAGATTGCATATAAAAAAGCCCATCAAAGCATTGAGACATCTTAGAAAACGATTGATACGTCAAAAACTTACTCATCAAAACATTTAGTTTATAAAAAGTCTTGGTATAAAAATAAAAAGCCGTGGTGAAAGCCTTATTGGATATTTTTTTGTTGCATACAAAATGGACAAGATTCTAATTATTTAGTCTCCAGTTGCATGTGACGATTCTATTACGCACTATGAAATGTATACTGATCGGCCATTTGCATCATTAACATATGGCAACAGCGATGAAATTCGTATTTCAATTCGCCATTAAGACTTGTGTCTTTTAACATCTAAAAGTTCTTCACATGTTTACGGAAGATTGGTCGAAGCAGATGAAAATACTGCAGTAATAAGCACTGCAACGATAAATAACACCATCTGTTACTTATTTAAAGAAATATGATATGCAATAAATGCTATAAAGGTAAGCATGTGCAAAAATGTTGGTCTTACAACCCTTGTGAAAAATTGGCTACCGCTTTATCCTGATCAAAAAATTCTGTGATAAATGCAGGTTAGCTCGGCGTTAAGAAAGACGAAGATAGTCTTACTCATAATTACGGTTACTTTGATATTATACTTCCACTGAATATGATTTAAGGTTTTGTTAAAGACTATCGTAAAATAGTTGTTAATGTGAAACATGAGCTTATACTTACAAGAGCAAGAAACGATATACATGCCATGTTGCAGACTACAGTTAATGCCAATGCTGCTGATCTTGCGGCCACAGCAACTTGGGAAAACTCTAAAATAGTAATATTAAAGTTTGAGTGGCTTATGCCGTACGTGGTGATGTCAGATTCTCATAAAATTCATTTATAAAATTATCTGCAAAAAGATAAGTTTGTATCCATGAGTTTTCGAACGTAAGAATTATATGAGTATCCCCTCTTACCTAGCACATTAAAACATATTTAAACAGTTAGGATATCTAATTAGTTAGAAAAGCCACGTTACGTTATTTTATTCTTTAAAACAAACCAAAAATATCAGAAAAATGTCAGTGCTCCCATGTTTAATCACTGCAATACAAAAGATGTGAAACTCTTTAAATTCACAATATTACCCTTATGGTGATCTCAATCTCGATATAACACGTAACCAGCATGCGTTGCTAAATAATATGTATGCTTATTCTTAAAATTCATATTATGGCAAAAATTGTACGCCTTCATTAGGCAAACATCACTTTCTTGGCTGGATACCTTTAATCGTCCTTGATTGTTCAAAACAAAATGAGTCATTAAAAAATGCTCCTGTAGATGTGAGACTATAATTTGAGTCGCATAACAATGTCTCTGCGTATACATAAGCTTATTGCTTAATTTAATATCATTGTACCGTTCAGTATAGTCCAATGAGTGGGGATGTCAAGAAACTCATGTAAGGCTATTTATTTTCTTCGCATCTTACATTATCATGCAACGCACTCGCTCATAAAAAAATCTTTAGTCAAGCAACGTGTAAAAATCAGCTTTACAGAAAACTTACACACACATTGCATCGTATAAGACTTGAGTAGATAAACTAGGCCGGTACGAGCACACGTGGAATCCACCACATGTCCCCCTCCCTGCCGACGTGCGCGACTGTGCGCAAACAGCCACGACTCTACATGAAGCACTAGGGGTTGTGCACAGCTTCCTGCTCTGGTTAGCCTATAGGAGAGAGTATTTTTTTGTATGTGTGGATGAGAGTCCCGACCACACGCTCATATCTGTGAGGCATAAAAAGTAAGTGTTACCTCTCCATAGATGTACATATCTACATGTTCATCTACATACATAGATAAATACTTACGTACGATGCGTGTATGTATATATTTTTATAAGGATTTTTAATTCAAAACGTATAATGTATGATAATAGTGGGTTGGACAAGGAGTTGATTTTCATTTTTTAGAAGAATAATAGTGAATCTTGAAACATTTATTCTTATTTTTTAGGAAATTTATTTTGAATGACAATCAACAAAGTACGAATTACTTTGTTCTTAAATTCTTATGTTTACAGCTCTTTATTATCATCACTATCACTATATGATGATGATGCATATGGTTTATAAGCATGAATTTTATAGTATGCGATAGACTCATTAAACGAAACGGGGAACTGAATGCTTAAAATGTCATACATCTTTAACTTAACGTAAAAAATTTAAATGTTAGTGCACACCTTTCATTTTGAAGCCAAGAAACTTTTAAGAAATTTTTAAGAAACTGTATGTTTTGATTTGTCAATTTTGCTACTTTTGTTGTCCTTTCTGACATCTCGACGATTTGAAAGCTTGCCGTTGACTAAGCAAAGAAGTAAAAGTCAAGATGCTTATATACTTTTTGTGATTACAAATGATACCCATTATGATGAAGGTGTAATGTGCAATCTTATCATGATGACTTTTCCACGAAAATTTATTAAATAACCATCTTGATCAACTACGCGTGGTTGAAAGTGATCTAAGACTTGTCCAATGACAGGTAAGTAGATTATTTTTGATGGAGCTTCAATAATTTTGTATCCTGGTGGTACCACAGAAGAAAATTCATGAATTATATAAACTTTTTTTTCGTTTATACAAGCTTCACTACTAATGCTGCACTCAGCTTGTTATGCGTTAATCTTGAGAATGGATACAGGTTAGTCAGAGTCATGAGTTAAGTTATCTTGTAGTAATCGTTGAGTAAAACCTAGTAGTTGCCATATAGAATCTTTTGGTCTGAAATCAATAGTATGACTACACCTAACAACACTTCAAAGCGTATTATTATTTGGCTTGATACCGATACTTATGTCTTTTGGTTGTAACACATGGACTAAAAATGACTGAATATCTTCAATTTCATAACTGCCAAATGGAATAAGTACCACTTGATCACCCACGTAAATTTAATTGGTATTTACGTTAATATGAGAAATTGAATTGAACGTTAGGAGTTCTACTAAACCAAGAACATGTTTGTGTTTCAGTGATAATTCAATAAGTGAAAAATATTGCGCCTCTAGGGTAGAAAAAGGTCCAGACAAACTAAGTGTTAATGTTTCTTTCATGAACGTCAATGTGAAACTGAGATTTTTTTACTATTTCAAGTGCTTCAATATGTTTTGACAGAAACTTAAAGCACAAGTGATCACAGTTGTAAAAGTTAAATTTTTTACATTGTTTGTGATTAAACTCAACTGTTTGAACACCCCAGTACAACGCTAAATCAATGTGTGGCTACAAATCTTCATAACTGTCATAATAAACAATATTCTGGCCATATTTTCGATACGCCACACAGTGAGTTCCGGGTCCATTCTTGTCGTCAAGATTTACTATAGCAGTTTCACGATATCATGACCCATCCCTAGGGTAATCATTTCACATAAATGCTCCACCAAAAAAAATAATTTTTAAACTCTTAGAGAATTTTATTAAATCTACATTTGTTAAAGCTCTCAAATGTACTTATTGAGAATTTTTTTTCCAGACCTTTACCAAATGGTTTTAACTATACTCCTAATCTAGTTTTCTAAAGCTGAAAATAAAGACCTTTTCTTAACGCAATAGCTTCCATAGTTTTATTATGCCTTTGATTTTCATCTAGTTGTTTTTTTGCAGACTTAGCCACTTTAACGCTCTTTTTTATTCCTGCAATACCATTTGCCAAAGCGCCAACAAATGAAGGAACCAGAGGTAAAGCTCCACCAATTTAGGCAGAAATGCGTATTTTACGAGGAATTTTAATACTTTTCTTACCACCACACATTTTAACTGCATTGCGAGCACCTTTTAAAATACTACGGATTACTTTACCAGCATTTTTTCTCTTAGTATTTATTTGATGTGAGGCAGCCTTAATAACTGTGTTCATAGTAGTTTTTAGTTTCTTTATTTACTGCATTTTTTTTGTTCCAAACCCATACCTAATTTACTCTTAAGCTTCATTGCACCTGTTGCCAGAACAGCAGCTGTTTTTTCACCAATACTTGAATCTGAAGCCTTAACTCCTTGCCAAGCTCGCTTAGCTAAAATTTTATCTGCTTTTTTTTTAGTCTTAAGATCGTATCCATTTTTTAAATAAGCTACATTATGCTCTTTGCACGCCACATTCAGAGGATTTACTTCAAGATCACCTCTAGTGACGCGTTTTGCAAGTTTAGTACCTAGACCACAGTACTGATAACCTGGCTAATGAATTTCTACAGGTACAGAATTCATGATTTTATTTACAAGACCATATCCTTGCTTACAATGTCTGATCATTTGACTTTGAAGGTTGGGCTGTAACTGAGTATTGCAAAATAATATGTATTCTTACAGTCATTAGATCAGTTGAAATATAGCCATAGTATAACATAAAAATGCAAGAGTATAAAAGTCAGTATCATTTTATCTCACAGTTAAGTTGTAACTATTATGTCATACAGCACAGACGTGAAAATTAAAGAACAGTCTGTAATATTGCAAAATCAAAATTTTGATGCTATGGTGAAACAAGAAAAGCGTGTAAATCGACATGGTGAGCTTCTTCCAGATAGTATTCGTGCCATATTTTGTGGGCCATCTAACTGTGTTAAAATTAATAGCTTATTAGCATTAATAGTACTTCCTAATTGACTGAAATTTAAAAATATATACGCATCTTCAAAATCATTAAATCAACCCAAATAGCAATTTTTAAAAGAGCTATTAGAACCTACAGATAGTGTGAATTCCCTACCTTTCAGTGAATGTGAAGCAGTAGTCTCACCAGATGTTGCCTTACCAAATTCTATTGTGATTTTCGATGATGTATCTTGTTAAAAATAAGATACTGTAACAGCCGTTTTCTGCAGGGGAAGACATACAAATGTAAACTGTTTCAATCTTTGTCAGTCATATGCTCAAGTACCAAAACATCTTGTGAGAGAGAACGTAAATTTTTTAGCTTCATTCCGTCAGGATGAAGTTTATTTGAGACATGTGTATAATTATCATGTACATTCAGATATGCCATATACTACATTTGAAGAGTTATGCTCTAGCTGTTGGAATGATGATCGGTATGGATTTGTTGTTATAAACAAGGATGTACAGACAAAAAATAGTTGATACAGAAAAGGTTTTGATGATTTTGCTTTAAATATAAGAGATACATATCAAAAATTTGTAGTTCAACGAAAGGCATTAAAGCATTAGTATGTATGAAAAAGAAAAAGACGTACTTAATCAGTTTAAAAAAAAAAGGCAAGAGAAGCCGTGAAAAAAAAGTACAGACAGTTAAAGTTTGGAAAAAATAATGTTGAAAAAGTTCTAAGTAAAAACTCTAAGCCAATAACAGATCCTTTACAGAAAATTGTTACTACAACCAAAAGATAAATAAAAGAAATTTATTTGTAATCTATAACTACTAAAATAACGATAAAAATAAAGATGTTACAAAAGCAAAAACTAAAGAACTACTCTACAATGATAATAGCATGATGTTTAAGTCTGCTATGAGTAAAAGTGATGATAAAATGAATAAAGATACTGATGAAATGAAGAAAGCTATTTAATATATGACTAATCGTGTTAAAATTAATGAAAACTTATCGGAAAACTCATATTTGCAAATGATTGATAATGATCAAAAAAAGTTATTGAATTTGATGTATGGGTTACGAAAAGAAAATTAAACATATAAGCTTAGAAATTGACCAATATTTTTTGATTATAATAAAATTACAATGGACAAACTCAAATTTCCAATGACTGACGGATTAATGAAGCTACTTATTAGAAAACACCCAAATACAAATCTTACAACGGAAGAGGATTTGCAAAAATATTGTATGCTCTTAAAAATTTTGGGTGTTCCTAGAAGAGGATTTGATAAAGATGAACCTATTAGGCAACATAATAGTCATAAATTTGATAAAACTATTGCTCCTATGTTCGATGGCGTTCCAAGTAAGACCGGAGGATCATTATTACCAAAAAATGCAGCATGTAGATTACTTGCACTGGGACAATCCCAATGAACTTGTGGACCGCTTACGATTACTTATAGCTGAAAGATCGGCAGGAAATCTAAGTCATGACAATGAAATAATATAAATTATTGAAGAGCTACGTAAGGTAGAGTATATATATATATATATATATATATATATATATTTATATATATTATGGTGAGCAGTCATTTTGTTTCAGTATCACAATAACTGTTAATGTATTTGGTCGTAAACTAGGTAGGAGTAAAGGCAGTACCCAAGGTCCTCCTGGTGTCAGATACAAACTTACTGCAGATGAACTGTATGACTTAGATAATAAAAGATTGTGCAATGTTGCAGCACCGAAACAACTTCGAGATGCAGTAAATCATGCTTACTTCACTGAAAAAATTACAAGTATTGAAAAAGAAATAGCTGGCATTTGAATTTTAATAAACAATTTACAAAAAAAATTACCATTCATTCAAGCTGATTTAACAAAAATAAATTTAGACATTTAACACATGGAACGAGTTGTCGAGGAACTTCACATGGTAGCAAGGCATAACGATCCTCGTTGAAAATTTGATGTGCGTGGCTTAGATGAGACTTGGCAAGTAGACCTTGTCGAGTTGCAGCCTTACGCTAGTAAAAGCAAAGGTTATTGGTATATACGTAATTAATATTTTTTCAAAATATGCATGGTCTGTAGCGATAAGAAAAGTAGCAGGTGAAACAGTGTCAACAGCGATGTAGTATATACTAAAGAACGGAAGGGTGCCAGTAAACTTGCAACCTGACCACGGCAAAGAATTCTAAAGTTTAAAGTTTCAAAATCTAATGCAAAAATACAAAATAAACTTATACTCATTCTACAGCAACCTTAAAGCATCTTTATGCGAACGATTTAATTATACTTTAAAAGACCTTATGTGAAAAAAATTTAGCTTACAAGGCAATTACGAGTGGTTTCATATTTTACAAACGTTGATTGAATTATATAATAATAGAAAACATCAAACAATTTGTATAAAACTAAAAGATGTTACTACTGCAAACAAAATTTAAGTCCTGACAAAATTTGAAAAAAAGATGCAAACGTCGCAGCAAACCAAAACCAAAATTCAAAGTTGGTGATAAAGTACGCGTGAGCGAAATAGAACAAGTGTTTGAAAAAGGCTATACTTCTTATTAGTCAACAGAATTATTGACAATCTCTCATGTAGCAGGAACAAATCCAACTACGTATCTTCTCAAAGATCATCGAGAACAACCTATTTCCTGAGGTTTTTATGAGCAGGAACTGTAAAAAACAAAAAATCCTGATATTAACCTGGTGGAAAAACTTCTTCGAAGACGTGGACAGCAAGTTCTTGTAAAGTAGTTGGGTTTTAACAACACTTACAGTAGTTGGATTGATAAGCATAAATTATGAAAAAGTCTTTTTTCTATTTTCCATAATAAGTAAGAAAATGTTTTTTTATATAATTCATCAAATAAATTATTAAAATAAAACTTTTTAATTTAAAAAAAATATGTTAAGGTAATTTTTTTTAATATGATGTATTAAATTAAATAATATATTGAAAAAAAACTCTCTTAATGTAACAGAAAGTGTATTTGAAAAATGAATACTTCAATTTGAAGAAAATTGTCATTGTATTTACTTATTCCTAATTATAAGAAAAAACAATTTGTTTTCTGTTGTATGAAAAATAATCCAAACTTTTTAACAGCATCCAGCAGTACGTTATAAAAACCATTATTATCATACAGAGCTATTCATATTTTAAACTGTAAAAAGACTTGAAAATCGTCAGCTAACTCAGCTACTACTGTTGGCTCAAATCTAGTGTTAACATTTCTCAGTTTGGTCACCATATATTTCTTATGTGGAATCATGTCAGAAATTTTTTTTCTTTGGCAGAAAACCTTTGTTAGCGAATTTATTGAGTTCTGCAAGATCCATCTGTACCATTCTTTATGAATGATTTTTATTTTATCTGTTTAAGTTTTATTGATTCATTTTTATTTTCTTATTTTTATTCTTATTTTTAATTTTTTTGATTTTTCATTTAATTTTTTTAATTTTTTCATTTTCTTTTTAATTTTTTTTTTTTTTTTTTTTTTTTTTTTTAATTTTGAAAAATTATCCTAAGAAAATTCTAGGCTTTTTTACTTAGTGTAACATTGTCAGAAATGACTACTGATGGTGATAGGGGCTCCTGTTACCTTTTCAGTCCAGTCCTATTTAAACCTCTGGTTCTTTATTCTGATTTGCTGTTTCGATCCCTACTTCTTAATTTTTGATTAGATAAGCTGTCTTTGTCCCTTCTAGCTGTTTACCTTGGTTTACTAATCGCCTCTCCACTATGCTGTAATGACCCCATGGTAGGGTGTCTGTAGAACAACATAGAAAATAGCGTTTGTCATCATGCCCACTGAGCGCAATTTTCGTTTTTTTTCAGTAAATACCTGATAATGTCGTGACCTGATACTTTTTTGCTCTCGAGTCATACTAGTATTTTTGCATAAGCACTTGATGTAATCATCAAGTTAACCATAGCATTAACTACGAAACTTTTGACACCCTTGGCTTTTTTCAATGGCTTCTGGTCTTAAATTCTTGCACTATACATTTTGCTTCTTAATCCTACGGATTCCAACATGACTTATCCATTGCACTCATCTTTCGTAAGGCCAAGAATTTTTTTTATTACTATAAGGCATGTTAAAATTATTACTGATAGAATAGTCCCATGTGTCAAATTCTATAATATTTTTGCGCATCACATTGTAGATAATTTAATTTAATATTTAATACAGAAGACTGTTGGTCTCTCTGTATAAAAGTTTGCATTGATCTGCCATTTGACTTTGCATAAAGTCATAATAAAATTAATATACAAGTGTCTGAGATAGGTCCAAGACACTCAATCCAACATACATTGGCTTCTTAATGCTGATTTTGGTGCGTAATAATTGTACAGCCACTAACTGCTCATTAAATATGTCACAGCTGTGGAAATTTGGTCGAGCGATATAACTCTCAGCACCGTAACGCCCTTTCCATTTATTAATAAGTTTGACATCAATACGTTGCGCTCA
The DNA here is from genome assembly GCF_036245765.1 of Copidosoma floridanum. Taxonomy (NCBI): domain Eukaryota; kingdom Metazoa; phylum Arthropoda; class Insecta; order Hymenoptera; family Encyrtidae; genus Copidosoma; species Copidosoma floridanum. Next base: position 8,244,387 of record NW_028321894.1, read on the forward strand.
TTCTCCATTGTTCTTCCATACACAGCATTAATTAATAATTTAAACATTTTCTCAAAGTCATTTGTTGCATTCTTACGCTTTTCGCTATTAAAGTCTATATACGAGTATTTTTCTAACCGTGGACTTTGATTGACTTGTAAGACTCTATGAACTTTTTTCATGCAAAGATCATGGCTAACGGCTTGTCTGAGCACGCGATAGTAAATCACATATCGTTGTTTACCGTATAGTGTAGTCATCAATTTTTTTTGCTTGGACGCTGGACCTGCGATGTGCTCAGCACAGAAAGGTAGATCTTTATGGGCATCGTGAAGAGTCTAAGGATAGTCAGTATCCACTTTAAGTATGTAATCTATTTCTCCATCATCTGCCACGTTGAAAATGCCAACTGAATTATTATTTTTAATCCATTTAAAGTCTCCATAAGTTTGGTCATAGCCAATCTATACAAATTATTAACATCATAATACATTAAATATTTATCACTTTTATTAGTCGTATAGCCTTTTTTCATATATGAATTATTGGCCTTGGCATACCGATTGCAACATTGGCTTATACCACCACAAATTTTACGCTCGATAAACATAACAATATCTATGTCACTCAACAGTTCCAATTTTACCTGTAATTATAATTTTACATATAAAGTATACATGTGTAACGATCTTAATACTTTGCACATATTACTCACATTCGTAAATTTCAACATCGCATCCCGTGTAAGGCCAGGTGTGCGTAACAATGAGCTGGATATAAATGATAATGCCTCAAGACAATTATTCCTAAAGTTTTTCAATATTTCAACTAGTAACAATACATTTGTCTCTTAATATAAGTTGGAATACTGCCCAAGTGTTTGTATGTTGAAAGTATTCCAAATATTTATAGCATGTTTATATTCTTCATCACTGATATGAGCTTCGACTAAGATGCTGTAGAAGCTTTCTTTTGATGGAAGCCTACGTTCTTTGAGTTTCTTAAAAGAAGATGTATAATCGTAAGGGTACACACCTTTTCTTTTAAATATATTTATTTGATCTGTGTTGTAATGATCATCATTTAAAAACACTGTTTCTAATATTCTTAAGTCCTTTAAATACAATGACAATTTATAAAGACATGAAGTCATAAGCTTAAAGAAATTAATAAATCGGAGACTGATATCAGTCCCTTCCACATATTTTGTGAATGAGATGTGCTTTTCTTTCGTTTTTGGTAGAAGCTGGATTCTTTCCGAGAATCATGTAGCAAGTTCTTTTACAAGCAAATGCGAATTATATCTGCTTCAGTTGTAAAAAGTTTTGGGTATCCTTCTCGAGTCTGGATAATTGAGATTGAATTTGTTATGAGTAGGACCACGGTATCTAAAATAATAAAAAAATTGTACGCTTTATGATATAATATGTTCAAAAAAATACACTTACTTTCCAGTGAGATGGCAGTAATCTTTAGCTTTTATATCATCCAAGCTGAATACTTGGTTGCATATGTGACACAAAAAAGCTTCATTATATTTTAATTGTTTTTCATGTGTCAAATTTTTTATTTTTATAGGGTTTTTGTATAATTCTTCTAGTTTCAGAGCAAGAAGATAAAGAGAACAAACAAACCACTTAGCAGGTGTTTTATCATCGTTCTTGTCACTTTTTCTATAACTCTTATAAACTGATTTGCTATCATCGTAAGAGCACTTAACAAAATAACCAACACTGAATGCTTTATGACTTTAATAGGCACGACTACTCTTCTTAGGTTCTAGCAAACACTCAAAGTCTGCATATACAACGAAAGGTACTTTGTTTTTATACGTAAAATTTTTTAACTGTAGTATATTATCTTTCTGATTTCTATTGGGCAGTATAATTCTACTTTTATTTAGAATTTTGCAATTGACTTCATGCTTTTCTAACTTTTGTTTTGACAAAAAATAGTAAAAGCAACGATCACATATATGTACTGAATGTCCATGTTTAGATAATTGCTTACATACCAAGCGGGATAATTTTTGTTATTCAAACGTACTCATATTTTAATTCTTCATTTAAATAATTATTACTTTTATTCATGTTATTATTTTCTTTATAATATACATGTAAGCTTTTAAAAAGTAGAAGATTCACATGGACTTATTTTTTATTTATTATTAAGTGACTGGAAAAAACATTGTATACATCATTCCTCTTTTCAAAAAAATGTAAATTCACCGATACTTTGTTTTGGTTCTTGAACTTTCTCATTTGCTTTGGGATAACAGGAAACTCAATTCCATCAAAGTTTAACTCGTTTTCGTATTGAATATAGTTGAAGACCCGATTTGGATTTCTTTTTGTTGGATGTATTACTGACAAAATAGCCTATTTAAGACACTGAATGTCTCTGTTCACTATATTTACACAAGCATTCTTGTTTTTTTTATGTATAAACCTGGAAAATCTATAAAAGAACTACCTCGCATACGACTTAGTTGATTAATATTCACAACTTAATTAAAAATTAGGAGCTAAAACCAGCCTGATTCTTTGTCACTAAAATCATTTATATTTTTTTTTATTGGCTGTTAAATACTTACGTCAAACCACTCATTCACGTCTGTTGTCTAGAATATAGCTTGTGATTTTGTATTAAAGTGCTTTAAATCTACATTTTCAAAATTATTTTTAACTATAATATATTCAGCTACCAACACTGTATTTACTTTTAACGGTTCATATTCACTAAGAGATCGATGGATCCGTTTTACGATCAAAGCTGTCGTAATGCGTTTTTCGAATGCACTATTAACGTCATTTAAATTAAGTGATCTATCGTTCTTAATAACTAGAGCTGCTGTAGCTCCTATTATACATTCATCTTGAACGCTTGATGTAGGGCCCATTTCTGTCACACCTTTACCTTGGACGCTTATTGCAAGGCCTGCCTCTTGCGTACTTTCTGGTATAAAAATTGCAGGCTTATTGTCGAATGCCTTGACTACTGCTGTTACTTCTTGCTCACTGTCTGCCACAAAAACTTAAGGTTCATCTATAAATACTCTCTCCGCTTCTACTATTTCCAAACAGTCATAAAGAAATCATACGGTAGTTGTGAGTAAAGCCACAGCTGCCTAAAATTCTTGTTTTTCAGAGGTTGTTAACTTGCAACTCTTACTCAAAGTATCAGCATTCTTTAATGTTGCAAGACTACGATCTAACAGTCTTTGAATTTGAGTGGCATTGACTTTACTTCCAACAACTTGTTGGTATGATTGCCACAGGCAGGTAGCCGAGTCCTAAAAATGCTGTACAGTAGCCATGACTTCTTGCAGGAGGAAGCTTAGTAGTCAAGTCACTGGGTAAAAATGAACTGCTCTGTCAACGTAAACTCCTTTAAATACTTTTAGAGTTTAGAAAAAAGCATATTTAACTAGGGGTGGGAAGCATGTGTGTATGTATGATCGTATGCGTGTGTGAGAACAAGAGAAAGAGATGACTTAGGGAGGTGGTAAATACCTTACAAAAAGTCAGTATTACAGGTATGATAATATCATCGATATTAAAAAGGTATCAACATTAAACAAAAAGTTAACTATTAATTACAGTGAAATTTTAAAAGAAGGGAAACAATGTTTGTAAAAGTTTTTTTCTTCTTATTTAAAAAAGAAGTTTAACATCATGTTAAAATAAAATACTTGATATTAGAAAATTAAATAATATTTATAACATTTAATAATACAGTTATATTCTTACACACGTTTACATTGTACGTACAAAAGAACTAATATAATGTTCATTATTTTACTCTAATTTTTTTTTAGATGCATATTTTTCTCTTTATTTTTAAGAGTTTTTTTTTTCCTTTTTTCTCTTTCGATTTCATCGTTTTTTTTTTTTTTATTAGCTAGGCAGCTTGACCCCTTTCTTTTTCATCTAATTTTTTTTTAATGTGTTCGATTATTTTTAACCACACCTTCATCATTTTTATAATTTTACCTGCACTTATTTTTAACTCCTGCTGCTTAAGCAAGATTTGGACTCTCATATCTAGTTCTTTTTTATCATCTACTGTCCATTCCTCAATTTTCTAGGGCAGTGGTCGAATCGATAATGGTGACTGCTGCTGCTTCTGCTGCTGATGTGATGATGTCGGTGGTAGTGTTTGTGATAATGGTAAAGGCGATGATTCTTTAAATGGTGATGGTAGTGTCGGAACTGGTGACAATGGCGGTGTTGATGATAAAGAAGGTGGCGGTGGTTAGAGGTACATCTTCTTCTTTTATTGCTGGCACTTCTAATTTTTCTTCTGATTATGCTTGATTTTAATAAGGTGATTTGTCGTCTTCCTTTTTTTGAAAACGCCACTATAAAGGAACATCTAATTGAATTGGTGAAACTGGTGGTGGCAGTGGGATAAAATTTTTGCACACTTGGTCGAAGACATCTTCAAACAATACTGGCATCTGCTCTGTAAAAAAATGTTTGAGTTTAAAAAAGCTGTTACATTATGAGCAAGTAAAATTAGAAAAACTAACAAATATCAAGATACCTTTTTCTATCTTTTTTGTACTTTTTTTTTCTGCTGATCAATCTTTAGACCTTGATGTTAAACTTTGTCCTGAATGATAAGTCAATGTTATCTTGACCGTCGTAATGCTGTAAAAAAAAAAAAAAAAAAAATAGGAACGCGTTATAAGCACTACATCATGTATTATTTGAAACACAAAACTACTTGCTTTCTATCTAAGAAATAGTTGAAATTTATAGTGGAAAGATGTCCATCGCAGTAGAGAGTGAAAACATTCTTTTACGATACGTCGTAGAAAGAGAAAATAAAAGCAATCATAGTAATACAGATAACTTACTTTTTCTGCTGCTGGATAGGTCTCGTGGGATACTTTAGTCTTTGTAACTTTATGGCTTACAGCTTGCTACTACTTATTGTTGTAGCTATTTTCTTTCTAATGAGATAATTTTAGTAGCTACAGTATAATTTTTCGGGAAAAAATATTTTGACTACGAAAAGTTTTAGTCAAGCGAGTATGAAAAAAAGTAAAAAGAATTTTAGAAGTACAGATTTAGTTAACTTTGTAAGAAAAAGATATTTTAGGATTTTCAAATGGATGCACTCTAACCTTTGTTGCGTTAAATCGCGTATAAGAAAAGTAGAAATAATTTATTAAGGCAGTTGTATGAAACATATGTAAATGGATATAGGAAACTGTAAGATGAAAATATTTTATGTTTGAAAAAAGATAGTTTTAGTAGCTTCAGTAAAATGTGTCAGGAAAAAATATTTTCACTACAAACAGTTTTAGTCAAGCGAGTATGAAAAAAAAGTAGAAATTATTATAGAAGTACAGATTTGGTTAACGTTGTAAGAAGAAGATATTTTAGGATTTTCAAATCGATGCACTCTAAGCTTTGTTGCGTTAAATCGCGTGTAAGAAAAGTAAAAATAAGTAATAAAAGGCAGTTTGTGTCAAACTTATAAAGATGGATATGATAAACTGAGAGAAAAAAATCAGTTTAAAAAAAGATAATTTTAGTAGCTTAAATAACATGTGTCAGAAAAGAATTATGACAAATATTTTCTCTACGAAAAGTTTTTCAGGGAGATAGTTTTAGTCAAGCGAGTTTGGGAACAAGTAGAAACAACTTAAAAAATACAGATTTAGCCAACTATGTAAAGGGAAGAAAAAAACATCTTATTATTTTACAATCGAGGCACTCTTACTTTGGCTGCGTCAAATTTATGGACCACTTGAAAACTGTTTCCTTTACTACGGTGTTTGTTGAACGTGCCGTTCTGCTCCCAATTGTTTCCATGATTTCTTGAGGTTTTGTGCACAAGCACACGATCAGTAAGAGCTAATTTAGGAGTGAGAATAAAAACTCCAAAGTCAGGTGTTAGTTTGAGCAACGTTTCGTTGGTCTTAACGCCAACCTCATCAGGCTCAGTCTATATCGTTAAGACGATCGTTACAGACTGTAACGATCTGTAACGATCGTCTTAACGATATAGACTGAGCCTGATGAGGTTGGCGTTAAGACCAACGAAACGTTGCTCAAACTAACACCTGACTTTGGAGTTTTTATTCTCACTCCTAAATTAGCTCTTACTGATCGTGTGCTTATGCACAAAACCTCAAGAAATCATGTTTCCGTTACTGTTGCTGCTGTTTTGACTACCATTGATATTCTTTTTCTTTCTGGAATTAAGCTCTTTGTTTACTGTTTTCCTCTTTTTTCACTTTTTGCTTCATTGAATACTGTTGTAAAAGTGGGCAAATTCATTATTCCCCTCGAAGAAAATCAAGTGCATGACTAATTGGCGTACATACACATGTATGTTTTAGGTAAGGGGGAGGGTGTTTTTTGGATGTGCGATTTCCCCTACTAATCAATATTCACACAATGATGGTCCAATGGCTGCAAAACGCAGATTTCCCCTACTCATGAATTTTTCCATGTATAATGCTGTTTACATTTGAAGAAAAAAGATGGATACAGTCATAGTTGTATCCTTTTTTATTACAATTTTCCCTTACTTGTGGATTTCTGCTTAATGATGGTCCAATAGATCCAAAATGCAGTTTTCTTCTGCTTATAAATTTCTGTATGTATAATGCTACTTGCATTTAAAGAAGAGAGATAGTAGCAGCCATAATTGTATCTTTTTCTACTACTACGATTTTTCGGCGTAGCTGTTCTACTGCCTATTTAAACGAGGTGTCAGTCCCTCAGAAATTAATTTATTCATTGACATGGAATCTCACCAAGTATCTTTTACACCGACAGAGCATTTGGAAATGGAAGTCTGCAAGCAGTTGTTTGAGTCTTCACCAATCACCAAATCTCAGAATGCAGGACAAGTCGTCGCTGACCATCTATCGCTGCTGCAACCACATAACTCTCAGCATACAGGGCCACTCATCGCTGAGCACCTTTTTCCATCGCTGCCAGTTGAAGAAGAGCTGGGTGAATTAGTTAAATATTTGCAAAGTGATGACTGCAACGACGATAATTTGTTTTGGCAGAGATGGGCCGCTCACCCAATATCACCGTTATTACTTGGTGGACTATTTTCACCGATAACACCTGTAAGTCCTACTCCTTTATTTACAGAGGAGTTTGATAAGCAGCATGAAATTTCTAGACGTCAGACATCACCCCTACCCATAATTGACCTCACGTGGTCAACGGTAAAAAAATCAGTGGTGTCAAACGCAATGCTTTTGAATGTTGATCCTACGCTACCAATAATACTAAATACACTTTTGTGGTTGATATCACCATCAAGCCCAAGTCCCTTATTTACGGAAAAGTTTAAAAAGCAGCATTCTAGTCATCGGGCAACATCACTGTCATCGCCACCTGCATCACCACCATTAATTGATCTTACATGGTCAGTGGTCAAACAATTGGTGATGCCGAGGCAGCATCGCCAATAGTTGGCCCGAATAGTGAGGTATTGCAGTCTCTGGATTTATCAACTAAAAACCTCAGTTAGCAGGATAATTTGCCACCCCCACCACTTGAATTTAAAAACTCGACAACCGTCAACAAAAAAAGAAAGAGGAAAAGTACTATTAATGGAGGAAAGCAGAGAAATAAAGTTTGTCCAAGTATAAAAAAAAAAACATGTCAAAGTATTATATACAAATAAAATTATATTAAAACGTTGTGAAACAAATATTTTTATTACGTAAAAAATAAATGGTTAAAAAGTAAAATAAGATTTGTTTTAATTGAAACTTATTACCTTGTAATTTAAAAATTCTATCCTTGTCCCATTCATGTTTCTATATATTCAGATAAACCCTCTCTTAGTAATAAGTATTAGTTGTACTGCACGTGAAAGAGTAGATGGCTGAGACACTTCGGTCATAAATAAAAGATCGTCCTGGCTGCTGATGTACCCTAAAAGAAAGCGTATCGTTGGATCTCTTAGTTGTACATAGAAAGGTAATACAAGATAACTCCTACTGCTGATTTTACTGCTTCTACTGCTATTTGCAGATTATATTTCTGCTGTGCGTAAACAGTCCACCAATACAACAAATTATATATAGGCCGGTAGTCAAATTCGAAGCAAGGACCTGTCGATCCACAAACAAGATAATTCTTACTGCTGTAATTTTGCTGATTTTATTAATGCTGTGCAGAAACAGTCTACCCATAAAAAAATCTATGCATAGTCAAATTTAAACCAAGGACCACTCGATCTAAACATACAGTGCTACATCTCTAACTCTAGTCCTTCTCTATTACCTACCCATTATAAATTTTAGACTAAAAATCTTTATAAAAATATATACATACACGCATCGTACGTAAGTATTTATCTATGTATGTAGATGAACATGTAGATGTGTACATGTATTACCTTGGAGAGTAAGCACTTATTTGTCATACCTCACAGATATGAGCGTGCGATTGGGACTCTCATCCGTACATACAAAACAACATTATCCCTTACAGGCTAACCAAAGAAAAGAAAGCTGTGCATAACCCCTAGCACTTCGTGTAGAGTCATGGCTGTCCGCGCACGGTCGCGCACGTGGGCAGGGAGGAGGACGTGTGCTGGATTTGGCGTGTGCTCGTATCGGCCTTGTTTATCTACTAACTCAAAGTAAATTATCACTTTCGAGAGTACCCTATACATCATATTTATTCGAGTATAGTCTCCATAGGTTGTAGCCGATCTAGGGTATACGGATCGCTCGAGCATAGCAACACGAAATATATGTATGCAACTATCAGTTGCACACGCTGCACAAGATTCTGCTTAACTCAAGCAGTGCATGCGGCGTGGTGGTTCATCAAGTAAAAGATACAGTTCAGGGGAACTTGGGTAGCGGTTAGACCATTTGAGCATACTTACCACAGCTCGGCCACGGTTGCTGCATGTCAGGGGCAAGGGGGTGAAGTAAGCTACAACTTCCTGGCAGTTTTAACTCAAGTGATCACTGTTTATCTACTCAAGCTACTATGCTTTGAATAACATCGAAAGACATGTAACTATAAATATACATTTACAAGTACCTAATAAAAATGAGTTTAAGCTAGATATAATTTATTACATAAGAGAAGAAAAAAACGGACAACATCTCGTTGGTAATTCTTAGCTAATTTATTTCAAACATAATCAAATAAAAAAAGGTTCTACGATGTTCACTAACTCATAGATTATTAGAGTAACTTAGAAAAAAGCATCCTGATTATCAGTTCATGACACTAGATAATTTAGTTAAATACAAGCAAATCTTTGAAACTTTAAGTGAACATACAATAAAATGACAAAAATAAGAAAATTTGTCTATACAATAAAAAATTGTGCAATACTGCATTAACTATTTAGTGTGACAATTTTATTAGTTTGCTTACTCTGCAGAAAAAAAGTTTTATTTTGGATGAACAATAAAAAATAAATTAACTATGAAGAAATCAGACTGGTGTATTTTTAGAAACCATACTTAATTTGTGGCGTAAAATAAAAATACAGTCAAGGAGATTACAGCACACATCTTATAAAACTTCAAACAACAGTTACAAATACAAGCAGTAGTGGAAGAGTTTCATAAACTTCTGACATGTAACTACCTCAGCCGAAAGTTTGATGTTCAAGGCATGGATATAACATGTGACGCTGATCATGTAGCGATAATATCTTATGCGTTTGGAAATAAAGAATAAAATCTGTAAAGACGTAACTGAAGCAGTAAAGTCAATTCAAACAGAAGGGTAAATTCCCAACAATTTGCAACTAAATTGTGGCAAAGCGTTGAGCAATAAAAGTTTTGAGAATCGTATCCAAAAAAATGTTTCCTCGTACTTAATGTACGGTAATCTCCAGGTGTCTCTATACAAGCCATTTAATTGTTAGCTAACGATGATGTAAGTAACAATTTCAACTTACACGTTAGCTGTAAGTGGATTGTCATCTCACCTAAGTTACTGATGACTTATAGTAATCAAGAACATCAAATATTAGCCATGAAACTAAAGTATGGATCAGCTGCTGAAGATAATAAAATTTTAAATAATTCTTGATTAGAAGAATGGGAGTCAGAAAACAATCAAAATTGAAATTTAATAAAACGTAAATAAGAAATGCTAAGCAAGTATTTAAAATAAAAAGAAACCCTTAACTAACTGACTGAGGAATTTACAACAGTAAAAGTAGCTCCATCTAATTCAACAACTTACCATTTGAAAGATAACCAAAATTTACCAATTTTTAGAGGCTTCTAGAAAGAAACTGCAGTAAATCAAGTATTATGATACTCATCTTCTTGAGAAAATTGAACGTTAACAAAGAAGTTGAATATTTTTCAAGTAGTTAAGCTTTAATAACACTTTTAACAGTTGAATCAATAATAACAAAGCAATAAGTTGAAAGGAATTTTGAAGATTATAAAAATTCAGAAGATGTAGAAGTTTCCTTAAAAACTTGTTTTTTTTTTTTTTTTTTTAAGCTGTCAATTTGAGTTTGAATATGATTTTTTACTACACAAGCGGATATTATATTTAATGTCAGATTTATGGTTCTGAATAAAACACTGTTATAGATTGAATCACTTATCGAACAAAAATTTAACGCGATGACCATTAAAGTGAAGTGACATGTTTCTATCGATCGATTTCAACAAACTCCTAAATGATAGTTCATAGTTTACTAGATACTCAGATAATTAGTTAGGTAAAAGTCTCTGGGAGTATTGGTCTAATTAAGCGATAGCTTTTGTGCCAAACTTAGTGTTAGCTGTCCTCAGCTTCGGTATCACATGACTATGTTCTCTTGATTATTTTGTTAATCCTCTTTATTGTTAAAAATCTTTCAGAAAGCAGTTGACTAAATGCTACTAAATCAACCATCTGATACGTAAAAAAATTATTTGAGTCTTTAAACTAGTTACAATAGATATAAATAAGAATCATGTCTCAAATCTTTATTTCTGAGATGTGCTGTTCCAAACAGATCTGCATATTTCTGCAGAAATTTTCCAACTCCAAACGTGTTGTTTTGAGATCTTATTGTTGACCATAACTGCTTGTATTAGATGATAACATAGTCAATATTTTTTGCTGCTCACTACAGCTCTGACTAAGCCTAATTGATGCTGCCGATAATAGAGTGCGTGTGTTGTTTAGTATGTGGGATAGGAAATATGGTCAGACCAGGATTACAAGGTGCAAAGAAAGAATGCAAAACGACTATAAATAAATTTAAAAGTATATTCAAATCTTTTGTTTGGTAAGTAAGTTACAAAGTTTTGATTTGGTGCAATGGCTTAATTATTGGTACAACGAATAAAGAAAATAAAAAAAAACATAACGTTAGTCGTCTGATTTTAATTAACCACCCTGAACTGTCTATTCAACATAAAGTAAATAACTTGGTTTTTTCCTACGATTATTTGTGGCTTATAAATTATTGCACAATTTGTGATTTTTCTAGATTAAAGATTATACAACATTAAAAATTTTTATAAAACGTTAACGCTACTTCACCCTTAACAACGATGTAAATATCTCAATCACGAAAAAAGGCCCTTTCTTAATGGGTCTCACATGATGTTTATGATCATCGTGTCTTTACCTATACATTAATATACCAGAATTTTAATTGATTCTACAAAACATATTTTAAACTTGTGTCCCAAGTTTAGTTGAATTAAATCCTAAGTGCAAAAAATAATAACTTTAAATAAAAAAAAAGTATTCTCGAACGTACAATACTTTCGTTAAGTAGGCTTTGTGCGTTAGTTAATAACAATTTTATATCAACTCAAATCCCTTACCATTTTTACTTCATTGAACTCATCAATTTCTTAAATATAATAAAAGAAAAAAAATACAAATGTTGGCACATCGCATAATCAACAGGATATGGCGGCTAGACGACACGATACGACGATAAAAAAAAATAACAAAAGAAAGGAACCTCAAAAAAAAAAATAGGCAAATCAGTCAGCAAATAAAGATGAGTACGCCTACGAGGCCACCACAAGGGATTTATCACTTCAGCGACGAGGAGTTATAGCGATGATAACCCACGAACTTGCTTCACGTGCCGATTAGATGGCCCCTTCTACTTACACACACCAGAAAAAAAAGATCAAACAGAAGCTAGAGGCTTGAAATTAAGAGGACCGTGCCCACTGAGGAAGTCCCAGTAGAGAGCCAGCAGTTGGTGGGCAGCCCTCATCCAAATTTATTGGGTCCGGTTCGTGAGGAACTCTTTCTCCGAATGCCTCTCCCGTCTTCGCTCTCCAGCCTCTCTTTGGTCTTCCCCTTCCCCGTAAAAAGCCGCCCAGACCACTGCTTGTTTCCGGGTGTTTCCGCGCTTCCTCGTCCCAGGTCGTGGCTCTACGCGTCAAGTCCCTACAAGAGAGACTTGACCACTACTGAAAAGCTCTTATCATCTACATTGGTGGCTTTTTTATTGGATGTAGGTCTATTATAATTGTCTATACTTTTTGTGACTCTTTGTTCGCTTACTACTTTTATCTTTTGATGGCCGCAAGGCAGCGTTTCTGTAGTGTTTTCTAAAATTTAATGTTAATCATCTCGGAAACTGAGAGAAATTCTATTCTAAGTATGAAGCCTATAAGGACTGAATTTTATATTTATTTTCTCTTAACTGGCATGTATAATTTGGTCATGTAAGCACTCAGTGCAGTCATTATAATAGATAGTTGCTTTAACAAGGTTACTTTTAAAAACATTTGCTTGTTAAATCACATTCTCATTTTTAGTGAGAATATCATGTATCTGGCATCTGAGCCATAAAAACTTTAAATAATATTTACATTGCACTTACCGTTTATGAACCCAACGATTTTTTTTATTTTTCAGCAGCCTAATAAATAAAACATTTCTTTGATAATCTGATGTATCAAATTCTTTAACATCCAAGTCCAGTGTTTCTTAAATATTTCAGTTCTTTACCTCAAATACAAGACCGTCTGTATAAGTATAAGGGAGTATAAAGTCATTTTTAAGTTTATAGGACATTCAATCGTAGTGAGAGCTGTGCGTAAGTGTCTTGGATAAATCTGAAACACTAAGCTTAATGTAAATTGATTTTTTATCATTATTTTTGTACGTTGTAGTTTTCTAACTGAAAATTCTTAGTAAAAATATCACAGCTGTGAAAATCTAGCTTTGCAATGTATGCTGCCACACTATTGCGTCCATCTCAATAATCAAGAAGTTTATCATGATATGTGGGTGACTAATGAGAGCAGATCACTTAGCATGTGTAAGGCGTAATAGCCTGAATGCGTCTTGCTTGCTCATAATGGTTGAGAGATGGCTGAAAAAATTAATAAAAAATACAAGCCGATGAATTATGATTTGTTTCTTCTAGTAGTACTGTTTGTTTTTACCCTTAAATTTCTTTTCCAATAAACAAAATAAGCAAGAAATTCTGAACGTTTCTTTAGAATTCACCATGGTTTGGAAAAAAAGTTTGCAGGAATCGAAAGAGCAATGCTAAAACATGAATTTTATTAACTTTAAATATCAAAAAGCAAAAAAGTGCTTGAATTATAAGCCAGTGAAAGAGGATTGTTTAAATTAACTCTTAGAATTTTTTCTCTTATTACTATTAAAATTTTAATGCTCAATGAATCTTTGTCCGTTAAAATCTATTATTCATGGTTTGCTTTAGGGCTTTGGAATTAAAAGTATATATTTGCTTGTTATGAAATATTGTCAGTAATTAAAGCTTCTTTAAACTTTAAATTATAATGTCCGTACTTAGAAAAAAATAGTTAATATTTATGAGAACAGAGGAGCTTCTCTGGATTATCCAGACTTACTTCTAAAATTCATCCGTAATTACTATCCTGGCCAAAATTGTAAGATTTATAAGTCTGTAGCTCAACACTTTTGATCCACTTAGAACCATTTGATGTTAGTTTTTGAGTCATTGCCTAGCTATACTCACTTCTAACGTTAAAATATGCTATGTATCTTTTAGTATCATTTTTTTTATATATTTCTATTTAGTGACTATAAGCTTCTGCATATCTGTTGCAACAGTAACCTAATTCATCTAAAACGCCTTTTTCAATTAACAAAAAATTTCTCAACAAGTAATAAGTTCTTGCAAATATTAACTAAAGCACAATTAACATTCTTATACATTAAGCCTACTTTCGTTTTTTTTTTTAATGATATTCTGAGTGACTCCTGGAGTAGTAAAATTATTTCAAAAGTTTTCAAGCACTTTTGTATACATAAGTACATCAGATTTAATGTAAAAGTCTGAATATTGTAAGAGAATTGTAATATCAAAGTTTAAGCTTGTGTATTATTTTTACTACTCATATGAGTACTACATAATTTACTTTGGAAATTATCTTAAAATGAACAATATAAAAAATTTTTAGAAATTTTTAAAATTTTACATTTTTATTAAAATAATTTTAAATAATCATACTTTTGAATACAATCTACTCAGATCACTTTAACAAGATTTTGGAATAAATTATATTACTTATAAATAACTTACATCTATTACCGATTGCTGTTACTGCTGCTTCAAAGTTTCCTAATACTTTGTGTAGTAATTTTTAGTGGTTCCTAGTACTGCACGAATTAGTTAGTGGCTGGTAAGATGTTGCGGTTTCTAATTTATCTGCTATCGCTGGAACCACTTTCAGCGGGTCTCCTTTGTTATACCTCGCTCCTTAGCATAGTCCAATACTATTGATGTCCTCGAAATATACCCAAGTTGCCTTAGCCAACACGCTATACCTTACTCATCAGTCGTGGGAGTCAAGAGTAGACTAAGCCCTTAGAGGACAGGTGACAGACGTAAAAAGAGCTATTATTTCTCTTGACGGTTTGTTTTTATAGCGTCAGAGCGAGTAAAAGAGGCCTTTGGTTAAATAAGGTCAGCCAATGAGCGATGTTCTTGCAAACTTCGTTGACAGCAATACAGTAGGCTTGCACGATGATGCTACATGTTATAATTTCCTATATATGGAAATAACAGCACAATAATACCAATCGCATTTTTCTGACAAGTGTGATTAAGTTTTTTGGATCACTGATAATGAAAGCTTGCATCAGCAATAAAAGAACGCTAAATACAAGTTGAAGTGTGACAGTAAATTGACAAATTTCGCAACTAATCCTTTTAGGGATCTTATAATGAATTTTGAGTATAATAAAATAATGCATAATTACAGTTTTTCAATTGGTATACATAACTAGAAATGGACAATTAACTCGCAAGTAGGTTTTTTATTCATACATACAATACGATTGATGCATCTATACATGTTACGTACAATTTTAATACATACATGCATTCTTACAACGAGGCTGGCCATATTATATGTCAACACATTATGAAGCATTTACATTGAAGCTTTTAGACACACACGCATATAAGTAACGTATAAACTCAACTTGTCATATGAGCTTACTATATACACAATATGTCCTGTATGAATTTTATGGATGAATTGCGATTTTACTTGTAATATGGTTCATCTATATTAATTCAGGATGTAACACCCCTCATTTTATATTGTTGCCGCGTTTGATAACTACAGATTATTTAAGAATTTACGCGAGTAAATAAGATGAGATAACATTGATTTAAATGAAATATTTTTTGTGTCTTTTTGTTGCGAAAATGATAGATCAATCGTCTTACACTTCTGCTTTCATCGTAAAGCAGTGTAGGTATCCAGTTGTTAAATAAAATTACGCGCATTAGGTATTAATAACGTCGTATGTTTTTCTCAATGTATACATATTTATGTGTATTTTTGTTAGTTAAATTGATAAAGTATAAAATAATGGTGTAGTGAGAATTCTTTCCAGTGGCACGCAGTAAATATAGCGGTGTTATCGTTTCCTAATAGTATAGGATTGTGGTTCATGCATAACCAAAAAGAAAGTAAAGGTAGAGAAGAGGGGCAATGTAATTAAATTTTTTATGGCTCATCACCCTGTAGACTTTCTCAGCTTGAGATTAAACATTTAAAGTAGTTCTGGAAATTTTAAATAATAATAATAACATATAATTACTGAGTACATAAGTAAATTTTTTTTTTTGTATTATTCTTGACAAAGGTATTTATCTACCGTTTTTTGTTAGATTTTTTACAAAGTTTTAGTGACATTATACCGGCAAGTAATTATCTGTTGTTTTGTCAGACACTAGTGGTGCTAAATCTTTTACAATTTTTCCTACTCTTTTAAGAGTTTAATGTTGCGTTATAAGAATTTGAGGCTCAATCGATTTACTTCATTGAGCTCTATGTAGAAGTCGTGGTAAATTAGTATATTTCTCTTTTTACTTTCCAGCGCATTTTAATGGAATTACAGCAATGTCTATGGTAACAAGTAAATTTACCATTGATATTTCAAAAATTATTGCGATATTTTAAAAATTTACTTGACTTTTTATGGTGACATCTTCTAAAGTTTCTATCATTTTAATTAAGTACATTGCGTCATTTGATTTTGCTCATTTATCAATTTTAGTTTTTTTCCTTTTATACATCAAGAGTAAAGACATTATTGCCTATTTTGCTTGTTTTAATATCAGAAAGGTTTCATAAATTATCTCAACTGTAAAAAAGCTCTGATCTAAAGTAGAAAGTCTCTGTTACATCTAGTGTTGTTACTTCATACAGTGTGTAGCCAGGAGCATTATCAATACTATTACTGTTGATTGCTGGTTTTTCCATATCTTGTTATTGAATTTCAGTTGATTGTATGGTTACTGAGGATTATTCCTACACAAAACTTATCTTGTGGTACTACTTTGTACAGAGTAAAACTATTTTTCAGTGGTTTTTGGCTTTATCAAATAAATTTCTGTTGACTTGTATAATGTTATTTAACAATTTTCTAATGCTTCTGCTAATAGGCTAATAAATAGAGAGAATTCGCAAGGATTATTCATATTGTCTTACAAAATAGGCATATCTGGTCAGTAATATAAGATCTTCTCATCTTTAATATAACTATTTAGAAAACTATGATCAGTAAGGACATTACTCTGAAGATTATTGCTGACACTCAGGTTACTATGTCAGGGCTTAATGCTGACATATTCTTTCAAATCTGAGTGTAAATTTCTCGGAACTGGAATCAAATGCATCGCATAGTTACTTAATTGTTTTTTACCTATCAACAGAGAAACGTAAAGAACTGCTAATTTTTCTGCTATTATTACTGCGTTTGTTGTAAACAGTGCGTGCAGGCGCTCAAGCATAACAGTTGAATCGTTCCATGGTAGGGTATTTTTTTTGTATGAATTAATTTTATTTGAAATTTTAGATGGCTGTTTGTTTCGTATCAAAAGTAGATGTAGGTGTCGTTGTGAGGTGCTTTCTACTGCACTGATAAATGTTGTGTAAAAATTTAGTATGAAGTATAGGGATTTTTTTAACAGTTCATTTATTTTAATATTTTATTTTATACACAATTGTTCTATTATCATCATTTAATCGGCATACTTCTTTAGTTAAACTTTCAAATTTTTTTATAACTTTTCCATTGTGTCTTTCATTTTTTCTAATTTTATATGTATTTTTCAAGGTTTGAGCGTACAGTATAAGTATGTATTGCTTCTAAATGTAATATTGTTTGTGTAGAGTTGTAAGAATTATTTATATCCCTGTTTATACTATGTCGATCATCTGCATCCATAGATCCAAATAATTTTTTCGAAATACACCCCACAAATCTTATTGGTACTTGTCTCATTGTCATATGGCTAAAAACAACTTTCACTATATTGTTAAAGTTTGTTTCTTATCAACGTATTTGTATTAAAGGTGCAAAAAACATTTTTTAATCTTCGTATGTTGATTTTGTTAAGCAAATCATATAATTTGCCGTGTATTTTGGTACAAATTTTTGGCATTCTTGATGTTAAAGTACTCTAGTTCATTGTTTGAATACAGTATCTAGCTGTTTATGGTGAAGTTTATTTTAGTATTGAATGCTACGAGATTTTAAGGTAATAATAACGTTCCATTGAGTTAAAATTAGTCTGACTTCGTAAGTTTAATCATAATATTCACCTGAATTGTTTACCAAAAACTGTCGTAAGATCTTGCAGGTATCTCTTTTCGCTTTTCATAATGATAGGCCTTAGCGTCAGCAGAAGCAGAAAGGCAATGTTCTTAGTCAATATATAGAGCGGATTAATCTGCAACACCAATATAAACTTTTTTTTTGTATAGCTAGCAGCATTTTACTTTGTCAATATGTTTGTTTATTATTCTTTCATTTTTTTATTCTGATATATGACGTTATTATTTCTATGTATTCCTTGAATTTTTTAAGACTCTGTTATAAAATCAATCTCATTCTTTTTTCCAAGATTTTTGAAGCACATAAACAGTTATTCCACCTTCTAAGTTTTGTAGTTTTGACTTATTGTCATAACGTGATTTTGTATTTTGTTTAGATATTTCAAGTATATCATGAGCCATTTCTTAGATTGTACGTAAACAGCAAATAAAATTACAAGCGTATGAGCTGTATGTTTTTAGTTGGAATTCGTCTGACAGTGGATTTAGACAACGTACCTGTCTACCAAAGACAAGTCTCAAAGGTGTAAAGCTTCTTTCTGAATAAACTCAAGTGTTGTACTCATGCACTGCAGAGGGAACCATTTCATCCCACTCATTTTTGTTTTTAGCATTAGTTTTTAAACAATCGTTTAATATAGCGTGACTTCTTTTTAACGAACTCTTTGATAGTGGGTAATTTGCACTAGTAAGAGCTAAACCGAATTTTTTAATACTTCCATCAATACTTGATTAATAAAGCTTTTTGATCCATCACTGAGAATAATGCTAGGAGTGTCGAAAATCACAATAAAAATTTTATGTCAAACTATTGGCAATAGTTATTGCCAGCATATTGAAAACAGTAACTGCAATAAAAAGTCTTATAAGTAAGCATTGCATTGAAAAAATGTGCTTGTTTCCAGATGTGCTTTGTGGAAATGGGCCTACTGTATTTATTTCGACTTTATTTCCAATGGTGTGTCTGTAATAACAAAAGATTCTCTGTTTCTTGTGTGGACTAATTTTTGTTTCTGGCAAACATGACATTTTGTGTATGTATTTAGCAATGTTATTGCGCATTTTTATTCCATTATATTTTTTTCTCATTCGTCTATATGTTTTTACAATTTTTCTATGACTTCTGAATAAGCTAGTAAAACAATAAACTTATTTCTCCTTCCTGTCTTCTACGGTGAGATAAGAACATGCGCCAAAACAAGTTTGTACTATAAGGGAAAGTTGACGTCATTTTTTGCATTAAATTGATGGCTTCTCTCCTGTAGAGAGATTGTCGGCTAGTGAAAGTATGTAGCGATTTGGATTTTCGTTCTGATAACATTTCTCAATTCTGGTTGAACAACTTATAATTTATCTTTAATACAGCCCTTTAGCTCCTAAATCAAATAGTAGGTCACTGTTAAATAATCTTTAATCTACAGTCTTAGAAATAAAATGAATGTAATTAACTATGGTGTAAGTTATATTTTCGTGAGTACTTAAAAAATGTTAATGTATTCGTTTTACAAGTTATAATAGATAAACTTTTAGCAGGGCTTACATTTATTGTTACCTTTTTACAAAGAGCTATTTTCCAATTCTACTGTATAGGTTCTAACGCTGCTGTATGATTTACTTGCAGTAACACATTTTGAGTGGAAGTTTTCTTGGTATCGCAATTAGTTTTATTTTCTATTTTTTCCAATTAAGAAGGGTTATTGTCTCTTTCTTAGTTACTATTTTGTTTTGTAGATGATAAAGTTCTTCTGTACAGTTCGTCATTAAAGTTTCGTAATGTATTTTTGATAAGACCATTTCAGTGGAATTTAATTAGAGACTTTGCTCTTACGGGATAACCATTTGCAATAAATTTGTGATTGTTTCATTGATTTGCTTATTTACCATGGTAGGAAGAATTAAATCTTAAAGTTACAATGGAAGTAATTTTGTTTGTTTTTGATTCAAGTTACTGCCTTCATGACGTTTGCCAGGTGATGTAGGTCAATATTGTATTTTTCCAAGAACGCTGTTACTTGGTACTTTATTTTTTTTGTCGTCAGTTTACCTCTATATTGAGTTTTGATTTTATTCAACAACAAATTTTTCTTTGTCGTAATCTTTATAACAGTGAGTATTAGTTCTTAAATCAAATAACGGTTTTTTATTTTTATTTGTACATTTTACTTAATCTTGTACGGAGCGTCGAAAAGTAAATTAAAATTTTGGTTGGTGCATTTAATTCACCTTATGTGCTTTCTAAATTCCAAAGTACTGTTAATAGTGTATCTGTAGGTTAATTTTCTCTTACTGTAGGTACTGATTTTATGCTTTTAGTTATACCGGAATGAGACCGATTGGTTTTTGATATATTTTGGCAAGCTGTTGAAGTTTTAGTTTGGTTAGGTTTTATAGTTAACAAACGAGTTGTTGACGATATTTCTTCGTCTAAAGAAAAATTTTTATCACTTTCTTCTTTATTTTATTCTATTGGATTTCTTGATAAGTAGTATGCGTAAGTGTACAGTCTACCAGGTTTGTATTCATAAGTATGGCTATAACATCAAAGTCTTGCTCTCCATCTATTAAGCATACTTATCGGACCTTTGATATGCCTTATCCAAGATAGTGGCTTATGGTCTTCATAAACCATAAAATCTTTGCCACATAAGTAATGTCAGAAATATTGAACTGCTACAACTACTACCAAGCATTCATTTTTCGTTATAGAACAATTTCTTTTAGCTTTCTTTAGAGTTTTTGACATATACGCAATGAGGCGGTCTTTTCCTGGTTCTTATTGGCCTAACATTGCTCCATTGGTTTTATTAGATGTGTCTGTGGGTATTATGGACGGCTTATTTAAATTAATGCAAGCTTATGCAGGTTAAATGCATAATAGTCTCCTCAACTCTTCAAACCTATTTTGCTGAGTATCTCACACTTTTTTCTTTCTCTTAACAAGAACTTTCAAGACTTCGCAATTTCTGTAAAATTTCTGACAAAGCAACGGTTATAGTTTGCTAATCCTAAAAACTGTCCAACATTCATTTGATTTTGGGGTTTTGGTAATTTTTTACCAGCTTTGTATTTTTTGAAATCCGGTTTGACTTTCTTACTTTCTTTTTTATGTCCTTAATAAACAAAATTAATGGAATCCATTGTCTAGTTAAAAAACGGAGAAATATTTTGAGCCTTCAATTTGCTCTAACATTTCCACAGTCTACAGTTGTAAATTAGCATCAGGGATGGTTTTTTCGTTTAGTTCACAGTAGTCTATTACCAATGTGTATTTTTATGTTTTATTAGGTCCTTGTTTCTTGGGTACTATTCAGAGATAACTACTGTAAGGGCTGCTTCATTTTATGATTGTACCATCTGCTAATAACTTTTTTGTTTGAGTTTTTATTTCTTGGTGTCGTAATAAGAAGTAGCAATATTATTCGATATATTTAGGACGGTCATATGTGGTAGGTATCTTATGCGTCATAATAGATTTGCTAGAAGATAGGTCACCTGGAATGTGAAATAAGTAAGCGTTATTTTCTACAATTTTTTTTCCGATGGACTAGCTTTTGAGTAGTAAGGTTGATTTATTTTATTCGTCTTAGATTCAATGTCATCTTTTATATCACTTCAATTGTTTTCTTTGAAGTCAGAGTCAAAGAAGTTCTTAGATTTCATGTTTAAAAAGTGATCAAGTTCTTGTGCAGGTGTTTCTATTTAAGTTGGCTAATCTCTTGTGTTAATAGCTATTTTATAACAGTAACCTTCGCATGATATGTAACGGTGGCATTTCCCGAGAACCGCGTGTAGAGCGATTTTTTCTGACGCGAACCCCGTTGGAATTAATTTTTTAGAGCAAATAGCTTTTAAATGGAAGCCGACTAAAAATACGATCCAAACTACCCCTAAATGGGGTTGGAAAGCTATAGCGCGCCCGCATGAACTCACGACGTTGCCATATTGTTATTAAAGCTTAGTCGGTAAACAGTGAGAACTATATCCATGTGCGCACGCAAGAGTGCCAGCTACTGCTGGTAACTTGAAGGTTGGATACAAGAATTTTTATACCTTAAGGTAAATATTGTCTGCTCCTTATGTTGTCAGTTGTTTATTCCCGCGCTTACTGTCTTTCTCACTCTCATGTTGGACAAAAACATCTTTAATTTTTTATACTTAAGTAATGTTACCTTGAATTAAAGTAAAATACCATATCGGTAGGGATTTTTTCACTCTACACGACAGTATTTTTGCAAAAATAGTCGACCTCTCGGTTAAAAATATTGTTGTTAGGTATGTCTTGCTTACGTTCCCGGGTATGTCGTCTGTACACGATTAAGAACGAGTCCATTCATAAACTGCAATAATCAAGTACCCGAGAAGTGCCCGGGAAGTACCCGCCAAGTGCCCGGGAAGTACCCGAGGAAGTGCCCGGGAAGTACCCGGGAAGTACCCGAGTAAGTGCCCGGGAAGTACCCGAGGAAGTGCCCGGGAAGTACCCACCAAGTGCCCGGGAAGTATCCGAGGAAGTGCCCGGGAAGTACCCGACGAGTACCCGGGAAGTACCCGCCAAGTACCCGGAAAGGAGCCACCAAGTGCCCGGGAAGTATCCGAGGAAGTGCCCGCCAAGTCCCCAGTAAGTACCCGCCAAGTACCCGAGAAGTACCCGAGGAAGTGCCCGGGAAGTACCCGCCAAGTGCCCGGGAAGTACCTGCCAAGTACCTGGGAAGTACCCGCCAAGTGCCCCGGAAGTCCCCACCAAGTACAATACAGTCAGGTACTTCCTTGGGTACTTCCCGAGCACTTTGCGGGTACTTCCCGGGTACTTGGCGGGTACTTCCCGGGCACTTACCGAGTACTTTCCGGGCACTTCCTCGGGTACTTCCAGGGCACTTCTTTGGGTACTTTCCGGGCACTTCCTCGGGTACTTGGCGGGTACTTCCCGGGCACTTACCGGCTACTTGGTGGGTACTTCCCGGGTACTTGGTGGGTTCTTTTTGGCACTTGGCGGGTACTTCCCGGGCACTTTCCGGGTACTTGATTATTGCAATTTTTGAATGGACTCGTTCTAAATCATGTACAGATGACATACCCGGGAATGTAAGCAAGACATACCTAACAACAATATTTTTGACCGAGAGGTCCACTATTTATGCAAAAAAAATGTCGTGTAAAGTGAAAAAATCCCTACTGATATGATATTTTACTTTTAATTGAGGTAACATTACTCAAGTATAAAAATTTAAAGATGTTTTTGTCCTACATGAGAGTGAGAAAGACAGTAAGCGCGTGGATAAACAACTGACAACATAAGGAGCAGACAATATTTACCTTAAGGTATAAAAATTTTTATATCCAACCTTCAAGTTACCAGCAGTAGCTGACGCTTTCGCGTGCGCACATGGATATAGTTCTCACTGTTTACCGACTAAGCTCCAATAACAATATGGCAACGTCGCGAGTTCATGCGGGCGTGCTATAGCTTTCAAACCCCATTTAGGGGTTGTTTGGAAAGTATTTTTAATCGGCTCCCATTTATAAGCTATTTGCCCTAAAAAATTAATTTCAATGGGGTTCACGTCAGAAAAAATCGCTCTACACGCGGTTCTCGGGAAATGCCACCGCTACATATCACGCTGTATACAGTTCGGGTACAGTAGTAATTCTACGAAAATAAGCATGCCCAGTGATCCTTTTTTTACTTGGTAATTTCATAGCTACTCTTGTTACAAATGTCGTTAACTTTATCGAAAGCATGCTTGTTATTAATCAATATCATAAAAAAAGTAACCTTTTTAATACAACGCTGACTTAGGGGTCCTGTGTTTAATACCCGGTGAATGCATATTTTTTCAATAACCGTTTTCAGCGGGAAAAAATCCTATGTAACCCTGGCTGTTTCAGGACAGATTTTTCCGTGGAATTTTTGTTCACAGTAATTCCATGATTTTTTCCTTGCCCCACAGGTCTTCGGTCTTGGGTAAATTCGAAACAATGCTAGGGCTACAGGAAGGGGTTAACGGATCCGATGCACTAGGCAGGGATCAATGGCCTTACCAGCGAGGAATGGTCCCTTAAACATGGGGCTTCTCTGGGGATGCTAATTAGCCTGGATTTGGTCGTCCTGAAATATGGAAACCTTTCCGGGAAAAGGCTACAGAGTGGTGAGTGGACCCGATGCACCGTTGGTGCAGAGAGTGTCATCTTAACTGGCAAAGTGTTTCACTGGAAATACTCGCACTGTGCCAATAGATTAGGTATAACATCAGTAAGAGGTTTAAAAATGGGTGTGGTAATACACCTCCGCACATAAGTAGTGAGTGGGTGGCCCCAGTGACTTGGCCCAAAAGCTGTCACGGTTACTCGATAAAAAAAAAAGGAAAAAGTGCTCTTGTTGTACCTGGTAAATTGTCGCTGCTGTTTTTATCAAATTTGAATCCTAGAGAATTATAATAAATAGTATTGCGTAAGGGAATGGGAATTTTTTCTTTATCGTGAAATAGAAAAGTAAGTTTTTTAAAATTTGACTCTAAATTTTGTTTAGTTTTTAGTATGAAGGGTATTTTCTGTTTTTTAATTAATTTTATACAGAAAGTCTTACTATCTTGGTACAGAAAAGGTATAGGTTCAAGAAGTCTGATTTTTACTATCAATGCATTCAATCCATAATCAATTTTAGCAATTTTTTGTGCAAAAAACCGATCTTCTAAAATACATACATTACTTTTTAGCTATTCTGGACTTATAATGGAAGGTTAATGATCTGAATTAAATGAGTTTACCGTAACAGTATTTAGCATGTGTATCGTCTGTAAAGCTATTTCTTTAAGTTCAATTATTCTATTACAATTTATTTTTGTACCATTCTTTAATGCATGATAATTAATAACATTAACTTCTGCACCTGAATCTAATATAAGAATTTCCGAATTTTTTCGAAATGATTTACAATGTAACTTAGCTGCTAGCAAATTTTCTATTGCTCTTGCTCAAAAGGCTCTATAGATTTCATTGCCGTTATTGATTTCTAACGCGTGATCGAATTCAAACTCACGTCCAAACAGTGAGTCTCGTTCTCGTTTTTTGAAAAGTTAGGGCGAGAGTCTCCGTATCGTTCTTGATGACAATTTTAATATGGTTTTGGTTTTAGTATTGAAATGGGGTTTGTTTATGGTAAGTATAGCCTCGAGTACGAGGATAAGGACAATACATCTGTGGGTTGGATAAATAGGTGGTGGTTAAAAATTTAAAAATTATTGATAATTTTAAGGATATCAATAGTAAAAAAAATGATTTCTTGAGGATGGTATAATTGTAATAGTTTTTTTTTTTCTTTTTTTTTTTTTAACAGAACCAAGATTCGAAGGACACACAAGAAATGTCATTTCGTTACGACCGGACTTGCTTAGTGTATGGTCGTAACCTTTTTTTTTAGTGTCATTCGTGGGTCTTTTAAGATTTAGTTCGTCAGTTTTATTTGTTTTTTTTTTTAGTTAAAAAAAAATATTGATTTAAATAATATGGATAATTTTTATTCGTATTTATTGTTTAATTTTTGTATAAAAACAATTTCAAATAGTTATTCTTCTAAACGCAATCTACTAAAATCTCTAAACTAGGTTTTGGTGTTAATTATAATACTGTCAAATAACTTAAATCAATCACTGATTGCTGTTACTGCTGCTTCAAAGTTCCCAAATGCTTCGTGAAGTAATTTCCAGTGGTTCCTTAAAGGACACAAATGAGTGAGTGGCCGGTAAAATGATGCAGTTTCTGCTTTCTCTGCTATCGTTAGAACAACTTTTGGCAGGTCTTCTTCGTTGAACCTTGATCCTTACTGTAGTCTGACACTATTAATGTTTTTAAAATACACCCAAGTTGCCTCAGTCAATACGGTATACGTTACATGTATAAGGTACTCGCGAGTCGTGGCAGTTAAAACTTAAACTTCAGAGGACAGGTGACAGACGTAACGAAAGTAATTTTTCCTTTAAATGGTAAGTTTTTATAGTATCAGAGCGAGTAAAAGAGGCCTTCTGTTTAATTAGGTCAACTATTGAGCGATGTTTCTGCAGACTAAGTGGACAGCAAAACCGTAGGCTTTCACGATAATATTACCTATTATGATTTGATATATTAGGAAATAACAATACAACTGTACTAATTGCATTTTGCTGACAAGTGCGACCGAGTTTTTAAGATTAGTGATGATGAGAGCTCGCATCAGCAATAAAAGAACGCCAAGTACAAATTCAAGTATGACAGTAAGTTTACAAATTTCGCAATTAATTATCTTGAGGATATTACAATGAATTTTAAGTATTATTAAGTAATGTGTTAATTACAATTTTTAAATTTGCTTTTATTCTTAGAAATGGACAATTAATGCGCAAGTAAACTATTTATTTAGACATACAATGCAATTTATGCATTAATACATGTTACGTACAATTTCAATATATACATGCATTCTTACAACGAGGTTGGCCATATTATATGTCAGCATATTATAAGACATTCATTTATAAGCTAATACCCATACACTTATAAAAGTGACGTATTAGCTCTGCTTGTCATATAAGCTCACTATATATACTCAATGCGTCTTGTATGAATTTTACGAACGAATTGCATTTTTACTTAAAATATGATTTGTCTGTCAACTCAGGATGTAACAGAAGCATTGTTTCTTTAAGCTTCTGAATTATGCTACGTAATTATATGGAAGAATACCTATTCTCCTTAGCATACTGATTTGCTTTAAAAGTTGGTATGTCTCGATAGAAAACCTTTTCTGAGTAAGATTTCAACTTATTAAGTGACAATGGCAAAAATTTGAACGAGTCAATGAAGCTCAAGCTTACACTTGCCCCTCTAAGGTAATTTGTACGAAATAATCTTTTTCTGACTTCCAAAAGAGTTACTTATAAGCTTTAAGAAAGTTAGAAGTTTTTGTATAAATAAGTGGGCCTTCTAATTTCTGAACTTTGGGAAATCTATTGGTACTATTTGAGAGTCTTAATACTAGAGATAACGTACATTGTAAGGTGGGGCTTGATATCTAAGTAAAGAGAACAAAATTTAGGTGGAAGAGAAATAATTTGTCTACTAGGAAAATTAATTATAATATTTATTTTCTAGTGAAATAAAAATGATTGTTCCATATTGTGCTTGACACCTAGTGGCTGTAACTACAAATCGATACCAACGCACGCTTAGTCAATCGCATGCTCACCAGCCATTCCTGCTCCCTTACTTCAAGCCCACCAAATTCAACATCTGGCTTATGGCTGCAGGTGCACTTTTTTTCAAGAATATGTTAATCAAATTTACTTTCACTCCTTCACTCACCACGGGTCCTACCCCCGATGATTAATCTGATTTAGGGTTCAAATAGAACCACGCTTTGCGAGATCGTCCTCTTTCCTAGAGAAACCACTGACCAATAAGCTACTAGCCACTTTTAACTAAAGCAAGTTATATTATTGAACGTCCGTCTGATTGCTTAAATCTTCGTTATTATGTTTGTTAATCAATAAATCAAGTTTTGCTAACGACTTTTACCAGCCATCCCAGGGGAGGTTTCAGCCTTTTATTGCCCATTACTCGTAAAGATACTGGTAAATTACTTTTAATACTTACACTTTATTACAAACACTGCTGAACACGAGCACATTTGCTGTTTGCGTGCTAGACACTGCATTTGAATTCTCGTGCAGCAAACTTACGTTAAAGAGCTATGATTTAGCAATTAGGGGCTCGTCCTAGAAAAAAAAAGCCACTACCCCTTACATATTTACAATGGACAACTGTAACGCTGACGCAATCAAAATTCTACTAACTCACATTAGGAGAATTAAACTTACTTTTACAGCAAAAAATAACCGACTTTATAAGACTGTTTAATTATTTAGAAATGAGACAAGAAGACTAACCTGATAGTAGAAATCTCGCAAATGCTCCCAAAATTAAGAAATTACTCGCATCCTCATCGGAAACAATAGACACGGAAATCGTCACAAGTGTTTGTCAAGACGCAATAGTAATTGATATCTTCAGAAATTTACTCGTTCAAAATATAATCGTTGATTTCCTTTAGCTCGGAATGCGCTCATAGGAGTATTTTTTCAACCAGTGGACAGTAGTTGCTCGAATACCTAAGTATAAAGTTAGACTTTCATGAGATGATATGGCGAACAATGTGATTATGAGTTAAAAAATACCTTCTATATGATGTTTAGTACAAAAGTGGTGCAATCATGGTGGATATGAGTTTACCTTCATTGATTGTGTGTGGTCTTCATTTTCATTTTAATGTTTAATAAATCAACAGTTATGAACAATATATTATGGCACAATACAGTATAAATAATATTTAGGCTGCCCAATACAAGGGTTTGAGCTTTTATCGAATCTTCCAATTAATTAAAAAAAACTTCTTTTTGTCTACGCTGATGACATCTATAATGTCACTCTAACATCTGTCATTTACGATCGCATACTTATTTTAGTACGTATTGTATACCCAAAATATTGCTGAATTTAAAAAATTTAGAAAAATCATCTTACAGTGCTGCTTTTTTTAATGGAGAAGTATGACATGCCAGTAAATGTCCTTTCAGGACCTTTATCTCATATAGATTCTTTTCACAGATTTTATTTAAAAATCAACCATCCATTGAAAATAGCATAAATAATATTTTTAAAAAATTCAGGTTGTTTAACTGTTTCTTTTTTTTTACAAGTTTAAGTTAAAAATACCACAATTCGATATGAAACCTTATAAAAATATTGCGTGAACTTTGCACTCGTATGATCTGTAAAAACCTACAAATACATCCACAAGCTGTTCTTTTTATTAACCCCCAAAAAAGAGGAGTTAAATTTGAGTCGAAGCGTGTACGTAAGTACATCCATATAAAAAAGTAATCCCTGGCATTGCTGAAAATATTTAGGCTCTTTTTACCTCTTTGAACTTTTCTACTGGTAACTATGTAAAGAACGTGCTTAAGTCCAAAAATAACTTTAATCCTAAGTAATTAAATTGTGAAAAAATAAAACACATTACAAATTAATGATTGTGTTTCTGCAGTGAAAAAAAATGTTTTTTAATTTTTTAAAAATTGAAAAAACTATAAATGAATGGTATGGACAGTTATGTATCTATTGTTAAAGTAACAAATAAATGATACGTTAGCAAATATTTATTAATACGTAGAAAAGCCACTCTGCTTTAATATACTAATTTTTTAAAGTTTTCGAGAAAAACATTTAACTACAAAATTAGTTTATTAAGTAATTTATTCACTAGTTGAATTCATAATAAAATTAAATTTATTTTCATACAGTGGATCACTATTAACATTAAAAATAAGTTACAAACTACAAGATCAGATGCAGGAATTGAATCTTCTTCGTCAGGACCGTTTACAAAAAAGTGGGTAATAGCCCCTGGCCAGTGTACAGGAGGTCGGGGTTTTAAATCTATTTCGAAAATTTTTTTTTTTGATTGGGTAAGAGAAAAAAAAAGTTCATAAAATTTAAAACGTGTGTCTTTTTCGTCACACTTTTTCATAAGGTCACTAAACTAAAATCATTGATTTACCCTCTTGCATAATACGCCTATAAAAGTGTAACTTCCAAAAGTTTTTCTTACCAAAAGCTTTTTTTACCATGTTAGAGTTTTCAGGATTTACACAAGATTTAAAAAAAATTTTAGGTCTCTCTTATTTCTCGATTAGTAAAGTTTTCTGTATTTTTAAGTTATTTTCGGTTTTATAATGTAATTTTCAGCTTAACAACGAGACCCTTGTGCATGGCTTGAAACCTCTATAAAAGGTATCTAATTCTTAATTTTGAAATAGTTTTATTAAGAACTTTTAAGTTTGAAATGCTGTAAGATAAAAATTCTGAATGATATTTTTTGCACGTTTTCAGACTATAACTTTAGTTTCCGATAATCTCATCAATGCAGATTAATAGATTCTCAAAAAATTATAAAGTTACCTTTAGTTTTTTATGTTCTCATAGTACGAAAAAAAGTTATAATCGAAAGGATGAAGAAGAACTAACTCATTTTCCAAGTATTTGTTGATGATGAATTTTTGCACATACTTTGTTGGGCAAAACCATTTTTCCAGAAAGTGGAATCATACATGAAGGCAATAAAAACAGGTTCTACGTAATAACCTTATTCTTATCTTATTCACTATTATTTTATGCCTCGCTTATCAGGTTGATAATTAAACAAGTGCCACACTGCTAAGCCACCGAGAGCTCATATCACTGGGTATTGTTGGCTGTAAACTAATTAAATATATCTAGCTAATATCACACTGTCAGCTTACCGACAATAATAATATTTTTTTACTATTGAAAAAATTAATTATGCATATTCAACGTTGTTAGTAGCAAAGTGGCTGAGACCTTATATGTTTCTTAAACTTTTCTGGTACCAATTCTACCAGATTATTTTTCATCAATTCATGTAAAAAAGTAAAAAAATAGTTTAATCTATTTTTTAATTCATCGTGAGAACAAGATAAGTTTTAAGAGTCTTGACAACCATTGATAACATATTATTAATGTTAACGTTTAAAAGAAGTACATTATGCCAGAATCTCAATTGTGCGTGGGGTTCCAATTCATGCTTTTGTTTTTTGGAATTTAAGCACTGTACGCTCTTAATTTTAAATTAAATACTACTGCATTAATGTATAACCATACATCTGTAACTCCTTAAGTTTAATGCATGTATTACACAACATATACATGCATTTAGGGTTTCTAACATACATTTTATTATTTTTCAGTAGATATCATCAAACACTGCCCACTTTAATTCTCAACATAGATTTAAGAAACCTTTATGTGCCATCACAAAACTTAAACTTAGAATACATTTCATGATGTTTATTTAATTTCACTCAATAAAACTATTGGTTACATAGTATAAGGATACTTTACATTATTCAAGTTTGCAAATCTAATTTAATTATATTCTCAAAACAAATTAAACACAGCAAGATCTATAATGATAGTATTAGATTTGCATTGTTTAAGAGGATACTTATATTATTGTACATTGAAAAAGTATTGTAATGATCGTATTCGTAGAATGATTCTTATCTTTTTGAAATTTAAGATTTTCCATGACACTGTAATGTAATTAACATATAGATCATGTCAACTATATTTATAAAAGCTGTTATCAGTATGTTTGCATGAAAATTTATGACCTTTCTTACAAGTTTACGTACGCATGTACGTATATAAACACTTATTTGGCATTGTGTTAAATAATTTGTAAACATATTTTTTAATCTAGTCCATGCATTAAATGTTTGAGTATACTTACATGTGCATATTATGCAAAAAGGTCATTAATTTATGCATTTGTGAATGCGGTAATGTGCATTCTAAATTAGTAAAAGACAACATTAGTTCGTCACTAGTACTAGCAACATTATAAACACAATCAAACAGCCTTTTTTATCTATTACTTTAGCTTTGCTATGTAGTGAAAAATTTGTTATTTTGTTAGTAACATTAGAAGAGAACTGTATGATCAATAAAACTTTTACACTTATTTCTAAACGTATAACACTTGGAACAAAGAAGTTTTCTACTTTTTAATGTAAAATGAGTATTTTATCGTAATCTTTTTTTTTTAATTTATAATTTTATGCACGAAGTCTGTATTAATTAAGTTAAAAATTATCTTTATGATATTATTGCTTGTTTAAATAACTTGCACGTTTGTTTTTAATTGTTAAAATTACTCAAGATCTAGGCGCATGCGCTATTGCTATACAAATATCAATCACAAATGGTGTAATAGATTTTCTAGCTAAATAATAAGATACTTACAAAATAAAATATTTTCAAAATAATGTATTTTAAATTGTACCCCAACGTGGTTCAACAAAAAGCAATTTGTTGGATAGTAAATAACGATAAGATCGTACTGTACATGATCTTTTTAGGTAGAACAGATTAATTTTGAATTAATGTTAAAATAAACATATAACAAACGACAAGCAGTTTAAATAATGTTGCTATTGTTAACCTTTATCACATCCTATCAAAAAACTTGTATAAGTCAGAGTGCATTATCAGAAAAATAGTAATGTTGAAACCTCTGACAAAGTGAAAATATTGGTGAAAATCTTGAATTATTTTGATTAGGTAATTAAAAGTTGTTTTGAACATCTTGAATGAAACTTGAAATTAAGACAAGGTTTTTTATCAAATGGTCACTGGAATATCATGAAAACGTTTTGTCTATTACTAAGGAATTCACAGGTTCATGTTTTTTAGTACCAGGTTTTCTTAAAGAATTTGTTCATGTATTCAGAATAGCAGTAAGAAAATGGTTAATTCTGTTAAGGTTTATAAGTTTAGATTGTTTCCGTATTGCACAGATTTTATTGTTTTCTTAAAAAACTTCAAGGCAAAGAAAATTTCATGTTACAAGAAGCAAACATGTCGTGATTTTAAGAGTCCTGCCTTGTAGACAATACAAAAGTGAGTTCTCATTTTTATGAAACTGTAAATAAGTTAGAAGACAACTCTGGAAACTTAATAAACTACTTAGTAAAAATAATGTTGCCTATACTTCTAAGTTCTTACTTACGTCTCAAAAATATAATACAGTCCTACATTTATTAATCAAATAAATAAAACATATTTTTAAGGAAATCATGTAAAAAAAGTTACAAAATTTTTTTGTCTCAAACACTGTAATCAGAAGTCTTGCAAGTTAATTTTTAGAACAAAGTAATTGTCTCATAATAAAATATTTCTCAATCCTCTTTTCTCTAAAGCAGTTACTTAATTATTATTAATAAGTACATAAACTATACTATCTGTTTCTTTCAGTGTGTAACTTTATGATGCCCATACAACTGACAATGTGGCAAAGTTCATAAGAGTAGATTAAAGAAAAAACTGTAATAGAGAAGAATATAAGTTAATATTAAAGTTTTAAGACAGTTTACAAACGTCAATTTTATCTCCTTATGATATTTTGAGTAACAGGTAAGCAAATTTATCTATTCTTACTAAATTTTTACCACAACCAAATTCTCTGTAAGTTTTTTGAGAAAACTATAATGGATTAGGTCTGTGATTAAGTTAAAGTGTTAACATTAGGAATATGACAAAATTTTTTGTGTATCCTTATCTTATTTTAATCGACTCAAAAAAAAGTTTTAACTAGTCTTTAGAAGCGCGAGACATTTTAAAATTATTCCTTAAGTTTTTTCATAAAACTCCTTTTTGAAATCATTGTTTACATCTAGTTATAAGAAATGAAATTTTTTTATTTAGATGTTAAGTGCATTGTAATGTTTACAACGGTAAAATCTTCGCACAGACCTGAGGATTAGTTGACAGTACAATATTTGTACTAAATTTATAGCTGTAATTGGTATAGATTTTCGTATAAAATTCTGAATAACCTTTCTGCTAGTACATCTTGAACAGAAATTTAAATGGTCTTAAGATTTAAACAATGACACAAACAACCGCAGTACAACAACTAAATATTTTTAGAAAGCAGAGGCACGAGAAAATACGACATACGAGAAAAAAGAAATTCTAACATTACAAAGTACTTCAGAAGTGGTACTTTATTGCGTCCATGATAGTGTCTTTTATTTATAGATGCAGTATACTTATAATTATTATACGTAAATATTTGACAGAAGTACTAATCAAAGACATTTCCCATTATTCAAGTTTTTGAATACAACTTACTGCGTAATGGATCCTTCTAAATACAGTTTGAATATTTGATTTAAGTGTTTACTAACACGTTTTTATTATACTCATCAACTATTTTACGTGTTGCTTGATCCAAGCTCAAATAAGCTTGTATTTATACTATAAGATTATTGAAAATATTGTTATTTATTGTGAGAACTCAATATTATGCAACTTCTTTGAAGACTAATATCTCTTCTAAAAATTAGTGAGCATACATTATATTTAGAGCCTCTTTAGAGATTGTAAAAGTTTTAGTTCTAATAATGGAATTAACTTATTAAGTCTCTTATTCTCGTTCTGAAAAATCAAAAAAACGTTTTTAATATTGTTCTAGTGGAAAGATAAACGAGAGGTTTTATTAGACAATTTTTATATAAGATCGATACGGATGCCATTGCATTATTTTTCCCTCGAGAAATGAGCTGATTAATAAATGTTGTTGATAGAAATGTTGTCCTAAGCCTCCAGGTATACCAACAAAAAAATTGTATTAGTTTGCTAACATATTATTTGAAATTTATTTTTCACTATCACGTAGTTAAATACAAACAAAATAAAATATAAATAAAAAATGCAACTTTCCAAGTGTTGCGGTTTTAGTTTAGGTAAATTTTTTTTTAACTTCTAAATTAAGAAAGAAGCAAAACTGAACTTTGACTCCAAAATTTGAATCATGTGAACAAGAGTGCGGTCTTTTTTGTTTGAAACAAAATCTCTTATAAAATAACTTTTATACTATTTATATGTGCCATTGCCTTAAGTGGTTGCTGAAATGAAAAACTGCCTAAACCTATGTTGTTACTAAAATGGAAGAATAATTAGCTAGCTCCTCAAAAAAATAAAATGCATTTGAGTATCAGGATAAATTAAACTCACAGGAATTGGAGTATGCTACGAAACTCCTTTCTTTGCATGTAATCCTGACAAGTTCTCGTTAAATTATCTTTCAGTCCCTACCATATCTACAATGACAATTGGTTGGTCAGTTGGTTTGTCAAACAAGTAAACCTATGATCTAAGCATCAACACATATACTTCCTTATGGGATTAAGGTGACCAACAACTCAAAAAATATCTATCTAATGTTACAGTAGTGAATTGTAACTCCATTAAAAGTTGTGTCAGTTCAGCACTATGTAAAAGTACTAGATCATACAGAACACCCCAGTGACCAGTATATGACCTTTTATCATTTACTAATCTACGCAGCAACTCTTTCCTCGCACCCTCAACCATGTAAGTTAAGGTGTCTGGTTCTATTCAAAAAAGCTGTAGTAGTAGGGCTACATGATAATTATAATAAGCACGAGAAAGACAGGGGTATCCTCGTTCGATTTCTTCGAGCATTTTGAAACATGCCATCTGTCTGCACCGTTTCCCTTTACTACTGCCAGCTTTTCCCTCAGCTTACCACAATTAGCTCTGTACTGTGTGAAACAGTACTCCATAACTTAAATTATTGTTTTGCGTCAGTCAGTAAGTTGTAAAGTTTATAATCTCAAATGTTAACATAGATAGCCTAAGTGAACATACGCTAGTCCAAACAGACTTAAGAGCCTTTGTATACAAAAAAAAGTACAGGAATAACAGGAAAAATAATGGAAATTAGTGAAAGAACACACTGGTCTACTATAATATTTTGAAAATATCATGCCGACAGCCCGACTGATATTTTCAAGAAAGCATAATTAGTTGATGCCTTATTCCACTTATTCCTGCTGTTATTCTTTTTATACTAATTACTTCCTTATTCTTCAACCTTATGACTGTTGCGTGTAAAGGCCCTAAGAAACACAACTAAAATTATGGGGTGCGATGCCTGTATTAACTTCAGCTTGCCTTTGCAAGAACGGTCCTTTTCTTGATTCTGCTCACCTTGGCGTGCTCTGTGTATACTTAACATCAATTTAATTTAATATTTATTTTTTGCTGTCGTCATATACATAAATGCCAGATACCTGATCTCACCTTGGCAAGCCCAGCGCTGCCATCTCTCTGCTTCATTTACCTTAGTGTGCTTTGCATATACTCGTTCTCACCTTAGCTCGCTTCGGTAACCACGATGCTGCCAGCTTCCCATCCAGCTTGCCTTGGCTTGTTTGGTGCCCTGTATATACCTGGTCTTTTTTTCTTAGTTAAAAATAAGGTGTTTTATTGGCTCTCCAAATAAACGTACGTGGCCAAATGGCAAGATTCACAAGGATCTTTTACACAATTATATGACTCTGTAGTTGACTTCGTATTTTTATATCACATTACTGTCTTTCAGAACTGTTTATCTATATAGTATTAGTAATCTTACGTGACAGGTTGTACTGTCATTTCAGCTTATTTATCTTGTTTGAGATCACCTATATAGAAATATACTATTTTATATTATTATTTCTGACTTACAAATGAACTCGCAAACCGCTTTAACCACATTAATATTTAAATTAGTGAGAAACTCCTCCACGCTAAGCGGGTATCTCTTATCTATCTTAATTCGAAAAGAAAATAATTCTCTTTGTGTTTTGATTTTCTGACATTGCCATAGTACGTGGTCAATATTTTCAACACCCTCTCCACAATCACAGATCACATTATTAACAATGTTTTGTTCGATAAAACTAGATTTTAACGAGCTATGGTTACACCTTGGTCTATTAATCTACGCTATAGAATTTCTGCTCAAGTTATATCTATGGAACCAAGATTTACTTAATGTTTTATTGAAAAACTTCTGGAAATAATGCTTACCTTTGTTACTATTTAGTGCTAAGTTATTGATTTCTTCATCGTTTTTTACATTACAATTTTTTAAATTTATTAAATACATCGGTATACGGTAAAGGTGCATTAAGTAGTACTCCCTTCAGAGTAGCTTCTTTGGCAGCTTTGTCTGCCTCCTCATTTCCTAGGATACCACAATGAGCAGAAATCCATACTAATCTAATTCTTTCACCATTATTGTATGCTTTGTATAGTCAACGCAAAATATTATGAATAAAAAAGGATTGGTTCATGAGATTATTTTTACATTTTACGGCCTTTAGCACACTTTAAGAGTCCGAAAATATAGTAAAGCTTTTTTTCAGATTTA
The DNA here is from genome assembly GCF_036245765.1 of Copidosoma floridanum. Classification (NCBI taxonomy): domain Eukaryota; kingdom Metazoa; phylum Arthropoda; class Insecta; order Hymenoptera; family Encyrtidae; genus Copidosoma; species Copidosoma floridanum. Next base: position 8,281,271 of record NW_028321894.1, read on the forward strand.
TTAATTTTTCCTCTATCCAGAGTAATGGCTAAGGCTTCTGTAGAGAAAATAAACAATTAATTGTTCATAATATTAGATCTACAAAATTCTTTATAATTACTAAATATAGCTATACCTATACAAGATAAATCCTCTTTGTCTATTTTTGACCCATCAGTAAAGATGCACAGTTCACTTTGTATATCTTGTTCAAATTTTGCACTAAAAATTATATTGGATAAAAAGTAAGATTTATCTTTAACACAAGATTGGATATCCACATCGGGTTCTAGAATAAATGATTCTATATTCTCATGAAAACAAGGTGGAAGTTCTGAATATAATATAGTATCCTTGAACTACCAAGTATTATAAGAAATGTTTAATAATGTTAGTGGATTAAAATTCATTTCATTAATAGGATGTTTGCTACATTCCTTCAGATAGTTTAACTTTCCAATCAGCATATGATCATCTTTCATTAACATACATTTAAGGATAAATTTGTATCGTATTCATTCGCATCTGTGTTTTAATAATGGAATTTAAGATTTTGCGTTTAAAATTTTTAATGGAGTAGAAATTCTATATCCCATAGCTAACTTTATGCATTTATGTTGTATTTTTTCTAATTTTTGAAAATCTTTTGGATTATTTGGAGACATCAAAAAACCAGCATATTCTAGTTGAGATGTAATTAAAGATTTATAAATATAATACAAAATACTGGGATCTACTCCCCACCAAACTCCTCTTAAACAGCTAATGATCATAACAAAAACGCTCGTTTTTTCACATAGTGAGTCTATATTAGCTTTACAATTTAGTCTTCTATCGAATTATACCTAAAAATTTTGTTGAATTAGATTCATTGATCTGTATACCATTGATTTTCATATGGTTATCATTGTTACGTTTACGTCTACTTTCATTAATATCAAACCATTGCTATCACTATTAGATTTTGTGTATAGTGCAATATCGTCAGCAAAATTTAGAATTAATATATTTGGATCAATACAGTCATCAACATCATTTATATAAATGGAGAACAAGGTCAGACTTAGTATGCTTCCTTGCGGCAAGCCCTTATGAGTCTTCGTATTTATGTTACCTAGGCAATTAATTAACTATATGACTTTTTCCGCAGTTACATTGTATATAAACTTTGTTAGTTTTTTTTGGAAACCTAAATCTACTAGTTTTTAAATGAATATTTTTGGGAGCACATTATCATAGCCCCTTTGATGTCCAAAAAAGTTGCTATAAGTTGCTCATGGGAACTGTCCTGAATTATATAGATCATTATATACATTAAGTAATACTCTTAATGTTGACTCTGAAAAAAATATAGTGAAAGCGAAACAAATTTTGTCAGCTCTCCGGGCTGAGTGAGTAAATGTGTTAACATTACGTAAAGCATATATTAATTCATTATAGTTAAAGTAACCGTGTTATTTATTACTAATATTTGAAAATGTATATTCAAGGAACTCGAATTCTTGCCAAAGAGGACAAAGCTTATCTATACTTTTGACCATATTTCTTGCAAAATCAATATTTCCATTCGTAAAATCTTTTTCTTATAGCTTATTTTTAAAAAATTTAATTTTGTTAAAGATATACCTTGGGTTACTAAATCTATTAAATGTAAGTATGAATTTTTTAAAAGCCTCTTGTTCTTTCTTTCTAAGCACAACCTTGGTAATAGCTTCAATGTATTTGTACTCAAGAATGGCCTCTTTCGATTGATTAAATTGTATTAAAAGTAATTTAGCTTTTTTAATTCTTATGGCTTTTTTACAGTTATCATTCCACCACACCACTGGAAATATCTCTTTTTTTTTTCTTTTTATCAAACGAAGTATTTGTATGACTATTATTATTGTCTTTAAGTTTTACGGAGCATGTTGCTACCATCTCTCCGTCCAACCTACGTAAGCGTGGCCTGTGCGTACCCGCTCTTAGCCTGGCAAGCACAGCACTTCCAGCTCTCTGCTAAGCCAACCTCAATGAGCTCTGAATACACTTGATATTATCTCATCAAGCTTGATGCTGCCAGCTTTTTCTCCTTGATGAATCACGGCAAATATACTATTAATCAACTCACGTTAGATATTATTGATTAAGGATTTTTTGATACGCTTGATCAAGAATGAGTTTGACCATCACAATGACGGTAGAACTTTCACTTTATAACGCAGTTAGTCACGCACATACAAGTCCTCTATTATATTGTCACTCTCCTCATGTATGAAGTCAATGTTTTTGGCTCCACCTTCCGATATACCCTGGTAAAAAAAAATTTTTTTTTTGCTTAATTAGTAAAGACCTACACATAGCCACCCTGATTAGTCTGGTGCATCTTGTCTGGCTTCATTTGTTTTAAAATTCAATACAGTCATCTGTTTAGTCATTACTAGGATGGGGGGTGGCTTATCTGAAACAAGTTTGCTTCTTATTAAGAAATTTGCACAACTCAAGGTAAGAATATAGTATTATTATATATTTTATTTTTTATAAACAGTATTAGTAACAATGGTTGATTCTATATTTTGTTATATAGCTTAAAAGAAGAGGGTATACACTTAGCCAAGGAGTACGTGAGTGATATCTTTCATTTGAGTTGGCCAAGGTTGGTCAATTGTCCAGGAACGATACACGTAACCCTTGGTCATCATTCAGTTTCGCTAAAGTTGTATTTGATACGAGCTTTGAAGCTTGAAATGTTGGCACAATATGCGACTTTTAAGCCTCATGTTAGGAAGTTCTCAGCACGAGTGTACGATTCAACCAAGGAACCAAAAAAGAATAAACAAAAAATTTAATTTGAGTAAATAATATATTTAAGTATACGTGTATAAAAAAACAAGATCTTTTTTTCTTAAAAAATGATTTTAGTTATAAATCTGTTTTTTTTATTATTATTTAATACCTTATTTCTTTATATTTCATAAACACAAGATTTACTAATTCTAAAAAAAATTTTTTTTTTATTATTATGCCTGTACATGGAGAGACATAGCAGGAGTACTAAAATATGATAACCTGCTGCGTCGTTAGAAACGTGTAAGCACTGAGAACCACACGTATCTATACAATATACGTATGTGCCACTGAACTGCGCCACATTACTACGCTTATGTACCTTCACATACATACAAATGTATGTATATTTATGTTACAAACATATATAAATACACATTTGTGTACCCATAAATGCAGGATATATAAATAAGAAGAGTGAAAATAGAAGGTGGAGGGATTTAGAAAAAAAAGTAGCAACAATATAAATGTATGGCAATAACAATGCATGCTTTGTGTGGGTGATTTAACATGTTTCTGAGAGGGTAATAATCTTAAGAGGGTAAATATTATCTGTATACTTAGAAAAGTACGTTTTTTTATTAGATAAAGGGTGCATTGATGGTCTTGCTGAAGTTGCAAAAATCATGGGCCCTTTGACTGGTTGTCTTATGTTTAGGGATATTGAACAATTCCCATTTCGAAAATGTTATTTGTTATTCTTCCTCTAAATTAAGCGTGTTGTTTGTAATGCGAGAAATGACATCTTGAGATAATAAAAGGGTTGACTTAGGTTTGTATATGTAGGTGTAATTTAGTTTTAATAGGTTTATGCAATATTGGGTGACATCACGTAAATGTCCTGTGCAATGCTGGCTTAGTGTTAGAATTCCGGTGCCCTTAAGTGTCAATTTTTAGCGATTATTATAATCACGAATTAGACGAAGTGAAAGAAAATTTCTAGTAGAATGTAGCCGTTTCTGAGTGTATTCTCATTTGGTCTTATATGATTTTACCGTATCATATAACATAATTTTATACTTTTTTACGGCTCCTTTTGTGGGTCTTGTGAAGATGGGAAATTCACAAGTAGCATCATCTATTTCTTCCATCATTGCATAGGAAGGTTCACATAGTAGTAATTGACATATAGTATATATAGTAGTACATACATTCATTAAGGAAGTCTTTATCAGCTAGAAAATGATTTTCTGGGTGGTAGTTTATAATTAAATAATCTGTTTTTAGCTTGATACTGACATAACCTAGTAAGTTTTGGTAAATATTTTGTGGCATAGATAGTTGATGCATTCCGTAAGTACTATACTTGTCGTTTTCGATTGAAGAATATGTAATTGTAACTGCTAATTGTCCGTCATTTATTACAGCTGTTGTAAGTAAAAAGCTAGGTTATTTACCTATGTTATTTAGTTGTACCTGCACAGATTTGCTCTCCATCGATTGTGGTGACTCGTGGGGTCTTCTAGGGATTCGATTCATGTCAAAGGCTTGTGGTCTCCGTAAACAGTAAATTTTTGTCCGTATAAATAGTATCGAAAATTTTGTACGTCGCCTATTACTGCTAAACACTCTTTTTCAGTAGTGGAGTAATTTCTTTTGCATTTATTAAGAGTGCGTGACATGTAGGCTACAGGACGGTCTTTTTCTCGTTCTTCATGACTTAAAACAGCATCAATAGCTAAGGTAGAAACGTTGGTAATTAGAATAAATGGTATTTTGAGATCAACATATGCAAGTACCGAAGCCTTACATAGGACTGGTTTTAATTTTTCAAAGCTATCATTCTGAGTCTCAGTCCCATTAAACTCTTGACTTTTCCGTAACAGTAGGGTTAAAGGTTCTGCAATTTCAGCATAATCTTTATTAAATCATCTATAATGTTCTGTCAGTCTTAAAAATTCTTGAATTTTCGTACGATTTTTTAGTATTGGAAAATTTTCAACTGCTTCAAGTTTCTTGGGATTGAGTTTTACTCTATAACCACCTGCTTTATATTTTAAACATGTTACTTAAGAAGTTAAAAATGTGCGTTTGATTAGCTGTAATCTTAAACTAGCATCTGATAGTCTATTGAATACCTTTCTTACTTTCATTTCATGTTCTTCTAAAGTTTTGAGACATATTAAAGTATCATCTAGGAATATAAATAGTTATGTGCCTTGCAATCACAATAATACAAAATCCATGAATATGAAATGTATCTGGCACATGGCATAATCCAAATTTCAAACCTGTACATTCATCATGTCCGTGCAAATTCCTGAAAGCTGTTTTATGGCAACTTTCTAGACATACTTCAATTTGATGAGATCCGATATCTGGATTGAATACTGAAAGTACTTTTGACCCATCAATTTGCTCTTATATCTCTCTAATGTAAGCAACGGATAAGCAGCAGAGATAGTTTTAGCGATTAAATTTCCTGTAATCTATTACAAGACAATGCCTTTTTCCTTCATTGGATCTTGGCTTTCTAGGGATAATCTACAGCAGATAATTGTATGGGCTAGAAGAGTAGCTAATAATTTCTGCTTGAAATAACTTATCGATCTGATCCATCCCTATCTTGAGTATAGCAGGAGGATATCTCTATTGTTTAGCAATAACAGGTTTATCGTTAGTTTCTGGTATTTGATGTTGCATTTATGATGTACGTGGAGCAGCATCGCCTTTGAAATAAATTAATTGTGAATACCACTTTACTGCTTGGCAAAGTTGTTTATAACTTGTTTTTTCATGATGATAACGGCAAAGTTTTTCCGTAATATATTTAATTTTTTAATTTTTTTTTCTGTTGGTATGTCAGGAACATCATTACTAAAATCTGAGTCTAGAAATTTTTCCGGATCATCTAAATCAAAAAGTACGAGATTTTGCGAGCACATTTTGATTTCTACTGGCTTTTCTCTAGTCTTCATAGCCATTGTTAAACAAAGGCTTTTATCGTATATTACTGCTGTTTCGCCCATAAATATACCAGGATAAGTTCTTATGAAGATTAGGTATGCTTGTCCGTGGCTGTTAGTTTGCGTTAAATTTATTCTTACGGGAGCTCTCATTCTGGCTGGTAAGTTGTATAAGCGTTTTGATCAAAGGTAACTCCCGTAGGTTTAGAATGTTGAGAACTTAGCAGAGATTCTGAGCTTTTTTCCTTAATGCTTATATTATTTATAATCAAGTGAAATTTTTTTTTTTTTCTTATACATTCTATTGTTGTAGCAAGCAATTCAAATCCTTGTTCTTCGTCGCATATTGTTAAAATTCTTCCTATAACCGTTATGGGACTTATAGGTTGTCTTTTTAGTACAAAAGCGCTTACGTCTTTACAAAACTTGGCCTGTTCTTTAGCTAAAAATAAATTTCTTAATATTTTGATCTATATGAGGGATCTTAATCAGCGTCCACTGAAAAACAAATTTGTGCAATCGCCCAAGTGTCCGTCGCAAGAAACATTGGGAATGCATCGACAGTAAGACTTAAAATTCAACAATTAAATAAAAGTGAAGACACTTTTATCATGAAGAGGGAAGAAACTTGTTTTCTTGTTATAAAACGTGAAAAACATGATTTTCATCAAATACGTTTAACGTTACTGTTCCTTATGTTCTAGTGTTTTAAGAAGCTTATCTAATTAGAGCAATTTTGGTATCAGTAGTTATAATAACTTTTACTAGTAATAATATAACTCTTTTAGCACTGACGTCAGCTTTTCTATCCATGATAAAAGTGTCTTAACTTTCATTTGATTGTTGAATTTTAAGTCTTACTGTCGGTGCATTTCCAATGTTTCTTGCGACGGACACTCGGGTGATTGCACAACTTTGTTTTTCAGTGGACGCTGATGAAGGTCTTTACTCTCCATGGCATCTGGACGACAAGCATCGTTCTCGTTTTAAAAACGGGCTGCATAAAAAGAATTTGGTCTAAAATTTCGCTGATTATTAGAAGAATTCGACCTTAAGTGAAAGCTAGTGTCGTTTTACAATTTTTGTAGTATCTGAACGTTTTTACAAGTGCAAGAATAATTTCTTATTGGAGAAGTAGACGAATGACCCAATAGACATTGCAGTGAGCTTGTGTAAAAAGGGCAATTTCTATAGGCTAGTAGTTGACTTTGGTATTGTATTGGTTGTGTGTGGCTGAGATATCCATGATTTTCCGACAGGTCGTTCAAAGGCTGGTAAGGCTTTGTTTTATTTAATTCTTGCAACAAGTTTACAGATCGATGGAAAGAATTGTTATTTCGATATTAAAGAGCTGAGTGTGATAATATTTTCCCGTCTGAGCAAACTGTAGTCGGGAGAATTTTTTTCTAATTAGAGTTGTAATAAAAACATTTATAGCTCTTTTATAAGTCCTATAGGGACCCTTGCAGTCAACTTGTACATTGTTTCGATTAAGCTTAAAATATTTAAAATTTTCTTGTCTGTTTTGTTGGTGTAGGGTCTAACTGCTGCGCAAGAAACATATGTAAATTCTAATGTAAATTCTGTTTGACATAACGTTGGCCTTCAATTCATCGGGTAAGTCTCGCATGAATGCTTTACGGCTAACCATTTTTAGATATAACTTGGAATCAGCCCGTTACTGCTCAAAATTAATAGTAAAAGTACCCTTTATTTTTGCTGCTCTAGCGCCTTGAATAATAAGAAAAAAGATTTTTTTTTCTGGAAATCGCTAACGTTCTCTCCCTGTTTTATTTAAAAATTACACAGGCACACAAAAAAATTTATCTATGCGTAAGACAAGATCTATGTACTGATAGGTTTTTGAATACGCTTAATTTCAACTCAAGGTCAAACTTAGTCCATCACCCTTAGGTTTTCCAATAGCTAGGGATAACACAGTGTCGGATTTCGTCATTTTTCGTTTCAAAATCAATAAGTTTCGGAGGAAATGAGATAACTGTATTGTTTTCATTTTAATTGTAGGAAATTGAATAGAAAATAATAGAAAAATATGGAAATTGTGTTAAAAAAATTTTTCTTGCAAGAAAAACTCGTAAAAACTTGAAGGTTTATAAATCGAGCAATGAGGTAATGCAATATCACAGGAAAACACAACTTTCAACAATTGATACTGTCATTATCTAAGTTTTTCTTTATATTCAGTACTTTTAAGAGGAAAACAGTCGTTTTCAACAAGAATTATCAACATAACTTCAAAATGTTTTCTTACATAACCAAATTTTCTATTGCTACATCGTAAAATGGATTTTTACAATATGATTTATATTTTATCAAATGATTATAGTCAACATTCGTTACCTAAATGGGAAACATAGTCAAAAATAGAAAAACAAGCTTCTAACCTGCCGAATCACCATGATTAGGTTTCATTTTGAAACTATACGGTTAATATCGGAAAAAGTCGATTTGTCATGCGTTAATTAAATGACAATCTTTCAGTGATAATAACACTAGTTAAACGTATAAAAACTTATGTCAACATAACTTCATAACATGAAAACGAAATTTTACATAACCCAAAAACTTTCCAATATACTTTTTTGTTAATCTATTACTTCCTAAACAATTTTTTCAACACGTCTACAATAAAATATACACCTAAGCTGGTTGTCTAGGTCTCAATCTCTGCATTATATAAAATTATTGTCCAGAACTGCGGAAACAGAGTGTCTAGCCTCAACATTCTCACGTTTCTGTTTTATTATTTAGCCGTATACTTGTTTTGAAGAATATTCCTTGCTTTTCGTTCATTGCGTGACGAGCTGTGTTAATATCTATACCAGATAAATTTGATAAATTGTTTGTAATTGTTCACATAACCTTAATATGATTTTGGAACATACGCTACATTACCTACAGTTTTTTGTCGAACTATTTAGATGATTTAAACCTAAAAAGGCTACTGAAAGTATTATTAATCTATTACTTTATTTAAAACTATGTTCGTTCTTGTTTTACTCATGTAGGAGCTTTTCAACTTAAAAGTTTTAAAAACTGGGTTAAATTTCGAGTTAACTTTAGATTATAGGGATGCATGAATATTATTCCAAGTTTTCCTTAGTCATTGTATCGTTATAACAAATTTTCTGTACACTTATTATGATGAATACAAATTTCTACAACTTTGTTTGATAATGACAAAGTAACTTATTACACATTAAGTGTTATTATTTTATTACTATCAGTAAATTATGATTCATGTCTCTATTCATTATGAAATAACAATACCTACTGGGATAGATATGCATACTTATTACTCTATCCCAAAAGTTAGTACGATTACTAATTACATAAATAAGTTATTTTCGTGGCTCTGAGGTTGCCTCATCCTTAAACTAGATATGAGACAAAAAAAAAATTCTAGATTATATTGCAGTGGTCTCATATTACAAGAGGCTGTAGAGTACCTCCATTCGAAGCCTTTACAGTTGGTAATAGTTATACTTTGCATCAAAGAAGATAAGAATCTTGGAATTCCAGCTATCATGGCATTTTATGGGGACGATGATAACTGTTCTAATGAAGATGCATAGAATAATTTGCTCCCCAGAATAATATGGTAATGAAGCCAGTGAAGGCACGCTGACCTGCAGGGGGACATTTGATTGCAAGTATGATGCCGTAGTGTGTCCAACGACGAGTTGACATTGTCCTGGTCAAAGTAAGAAAGCGCTCATTCTTAGTCCTGGAGAGGTATAAAGGTTATCACCTCCAGGATGGCAGACTCACCTGTAATTTAGGCAAAATCCCAAACGTGAGGGGCTCTTTACAAATTTATGGCTACTTCAACTCACAAAAACCAACCTCCAACATCTACAAAGCAACCACTTTACAACCACCGTAGTGACTCTTATCTTTTCTGACATGTCCATGGGAGATTTAATGTTCATAAAAGTCGGTTTCCTATCTCCAAGGAGATAAGAAGAATCTATAAAGACTGTTTTCGACGGAATGTAAAAGACTTGAATCATAGTTTGGTTCCATCGTAGATATGTAAGGCTTGTAATAACATTTTTATGTAATGGAAATCTGCAGAAAAGCAAAGAGAAGAGACTTAACTCAAAATCCAATAACTAACTCGTTGGAGAAAGTCCCAAGATGAAAGGCAATGTTTTTTTTTAAATACAAAAGTATCTGGATTTAACGTAAAAAATAAAAGTAAGATAGTATATGCGGATGTCTCATCAGTTGCGAGAGCGATTAAATCCGACCTTATTAATAGGAAACAGAATGAAAACATACCCTTCCTAGTAGGTCAAGTAAAAACTGATGACAGAAGTAATAATTTGAGTTAACAGGATGATAGGTGCAACAAATTAGATAGATCTGACGACGCAGATGGACCCAAGGACAAAGAGGAGTCTGAGGACGAAGGTGGAGACTTTAAACCATACAATGATAAAAAGAAGCCTTTTATAATTTATACACAAGAAGCAATGAATGACTTGATAGGAAATATAGAGCTCCCTAAAAACATGGCAGAATATTAAGCTTCAGGTCTGAAAAGGAGGAGTATGCTGGAACATAGTTTTAAATCAACTATCTACACATATAGAGAAAAAGGTTTCCGTAAACATTTCGCTGAAGAACAGACTGAAAAAAGTAAGCTAGTCTACTGGAACAACGTTAGAGGATTCATTAATACACTGAAGCCTGATATGTACAAGTCTGAAGATTAGAGGCTCTTTAATGACTCGTCAACTCAGAGCTTAAAAGCAGTGTTGCCTAATAATAAGAATGTATTCGCACCGATGCTGATCGCTCACTCAAGCCAGTTAAAAGAGAAAAATATAAATTTAAAATTTCATATAAAAAATCTATTATTCAGAGCATAACTGGCTTCTATGTGGTGATCTTAAAATCTTATCTATGATTTTGGTACAACAGTTGAAATCCACCAAGACACTCTTCTATCTCTGTTCATGGGATAGTAGGGATCACAAAAACCACTTTAAAAAATCAAAATGGTATCCAAGAACGACATTTTAAACAGGTACATACAACATCATCGCTAAGCCACTCGTGGAACTTTCAAATGTTTTGATTCCCCCACTTGATATTAAACTTGGACTAATGAAACAGTTCGTCAAGGTACTTGATGAAAATGAAAATTGCTTGTTATATTTGGGTCAAAAATTCCCTCAAGTTTCAGATGCCAAGTTGAAAGAAGGGATTTTTGATGGATCTTAGATACGAAGAATTTTGAGGAATCCTCGATTCGCTACAACAATGACAAGTCCTGAAAAAATGGCTTGGCAAAGTTTCCAACAACTTGTCGAAAATTTTTGAGGTACTAATAAGCGACATGGTTACACAAAGATAGTTGCAAAACTTATTACAAGCTACGGTTTGTTGAGGTGTAATATAAATTACTCACTTCATTTTCTTGATTCTCATTTAGACAAGTTTCCAGAGAATTGTGAAGTTTTCAGTGAGGAGTAATAAGGGAAGCTTCATCAGGATATACAAGAGATGAAGAGAAGAATTCAAGGCTATTAGAATATCAATTGGTTAGCTAAATTTTGCTCGAACTTGCTGGGAGAGAATCAAGGAAGAAAAAAAAGAGATGGAACCCCCTTCACAGATTGTTTACAGACAAGATAACAAGGTATCATTGAAAAACCATAAAGCGATCTATTTTTTGAAAACAGATACTTACAATTCTTATTCGTACAAATTCCTGATTTCAGGTGCATATTAAAAAAAAGTCATAACTTTGGATATTAGACAGTGGTGGAGACGAAGAAAGAACGATACAAGATAGTTGGAATGATATTGACAGGATCTATTGTCATGAATTTTTTTCCTCGTTTTAAACTTATGTTTCTAGTGTTCTTTATGATGAGTATAACTCATTTTACATGAACTCAGTGGATGCCCCTGAGTTGGGCAACGTCTAAGTACCTGGTTCTCTGAGATCATGACAGTAAATGTTAATTGTGCTATTAGTTAAGGTTTATTCCTAGCTAGGGGAAAACCTGAGAGTGATGGACTAAATCAGACCTTGGATTTAAACTCAGCGCACCCAAAAACCTCTAAGTATATGGGTCTTGTTTCAAACTCAGATAACTTTTTTTTTAATGGCTGTGTTATTGATGATAGTGATGTATTTAGCATAAGACTTTGAAGGAGCAAACTGTCCCTTTACGTGGCTTATAACATCGTCTTATGTATTTGTTGTCAATCCGTCTAAGCAACTTCTTGATCTACCCTTCGGCCAGAAAATAACTGTTTTTGAAATAATAGATTCTTACGCATTGAAGATAATGAACGTACCATTTTCCCCATTTTGCAATAAACTTTTGAGTAATGTTTTTTGGACACTATATATAGATATGTGTACGGCAGCTTGTTTTATACGTAAAGCTGAATTATTTAGGGCAACGTTACTTAGTAATTTAAGTAATTTAAGTGATTTTTCAACTTTTCTTGCCCTATCGTAACGTTCAAGTAACTGTACCCTTGTAGCTACATCAGCCATCCTGCTTATATCCTCAAGTGTTAGATTCATTAAAGAAAAAATTTTTATTATAAATAAACGAAGACAACAAAGAAATTTGGAAAAAAAATAAAAACAAAGTAAAACGTCAAAATAACAGTTTTGATTCTGTTACAGCGTACTTAAAGTGAATCAAAATGCTTGGTTCCGGACAACGAAAACAAATTTTTTACATTTGAACCTCTATTTTCTTTGTATGCAAGCTGGTGTTGACCTACTGCATTAGCACAAATTTTATATAATGCAATAGCAGAGTATTTTATTTTTTGTTTTATCTCACGTCCTTGTAAGGGTCTTTGTAATACATTGTCTATTTACTTTCAGATTCGCATTTACAATGCTTATACACTTTATAGTTTTCTCAACTCAACTCAGTTCTATGATCGTTGATTAGCCACTGCTTGCACACACGCAGTAGCTAGATTTTTAAAATTGACCACAACGATTATTCTAATTATACACGAGAGTATTCGTGTCGACAACAGACAACAATAATTAGGCTACTACCGTTGAAACCCAACTCAACTGTCCTTTTTTTCTTGTTTCTCCTAGATTGACATTTTAGACGAGTCTACAGGGGCATGGTTTACTCAAGCGTTTTTCACACAAATCAGTTCACAAAATGAAGTCGTACATTTGCTTAAGCACTTTTACCACGTTGTTTGGTTACCAAACTCAGTCAAACATCCACTTAAAAGATGCAACAGAACTCACTATTCGTCCTTTATTGTTATTTTAAGGCACTTGTTACATCCGGAGTTGATACTTATTGTATCATAACTAAAAGCTATCCGTCTATTAAATTCAGATAAGACGTATTGTTAATATAAAGCAAGCTCACATGATAAGAGGAGCTAATACGCTATTTATATGCGTATGTGTAATAGCTTTGAGGTAAATGTTCAATAATATGCTAACATATAGTACAGCCTCCATCTTTGATAGAATGCACGTATGTATTTAAATCGAATTGCATGTATGAATGAATTAATTACTTACGCATTGATTTTCTACTTCTTATAACATCAATTATCAAATTTGTAATTAATACACTATTTTGTTATTTTCAAAATTAATTGCAAGATCTCCAGAAGGATTAATTTCAGAATTTGTTAACTTACTGTCACAATTGAACTTGTATTTGGCGTTCTTATATTTCTGATGCAAGCTTTTGGCATAACTGACCTAAAAACTCAATCGTTCTTGTCAAAAAAAATGCGATTGGTACTGTTGTATTGTTATTTCCTAATATATAAAATCATAAGAAGTAACATCATCGTAAAAATTTTCTATTTTGCTGTCAACGCAGTCTGCAAGAACACCGCTCATTGGTTGACCTAATCAAACCAAAGGTCTCTTTTACTCGCCCTGATGCTTAAAACGCATTATCAAGAGGTGACCATGAAGCTCTAAAAGGTGCTTTAGTTACTAAACGCACTTGCTCACCAGCATACAATCAGGCCGAGTACATTAACAAGGCCATGACCATGACCTCTTCTTCTACAACTCCTGAATCTTCGGTACCTTACGTTATTGAAGTTTCTGTTCCTGTCTCTACTCAGTTTGACTACCAGAAAAAATACGTCAGTTTTAATGACCTATTGACTCACAATAAAAATTCTTTTCTGCACACCTACGATAAAAATAATGTCAAGATGACTTAACCAAAATTCGACAAGTATGGTCAAAAAATTGTACATCGCGCACTTAGCTACGCATCTTAACAACGATCAAGTACTCTGTCACCAAGCCACACACCACCTTGACCCTGAAATTCTCGACCTAATCTCTATCATTACCCTCTGAATTTCCAAGAATTTCTATATTTTTAACCACCACCCTCTTATCTACCTGACTACCCGCATACGTATCATCCCTATCTCCATACTCAAGGCTTTACTTACCACCAACAAGGTCCATTTCAATAGTACAACCAAAAACAATACCAAAATTATACTCAAGAACGATACTGAAACTCTCGCCCTAACTCTCCAAAAATCAAAAACGAGACTCGCTGGTTGGACGTGACTGCTAGTTTGGATCCAATGACGTGTCCAAAATCAATAATGACAATAAAATCTACAGAGCCTTCCGAGCCAGAACCATAGGAAATTTACCAGCAGTTAAGTAACATTGTGGAACATTTTGGAAAGATTCAGAAATTTTTATATTAGCTGCATTGCATAATACAATTGGATCAAAAGAAATAGCTCTATAGCAAATATATACCGTTGGTACCCTGACGGTACATTTATTAGATACAAATCACGAAATTAACGTTATGAGTTTACAATCGCCAATAAATAATGTATGTATTTAAGAAAACCCATTCTTTACACAAGAAAATGCTAGAATCGATTATGGATTATATGCATTAATAGTCAAAGAAAGACCAATTAAACCTATACTTTTTTTACACCAAAATGATAAAATCAGCTCTATAAAGTTAATTTAAAAACAAGAAAAACCCTAAGGACTTAAAAATAAACAAAATTTTGAATCAACTTTCAAAAAGCTTATTTTTCTCTTTCACAATAAAGATAAAATATTTACACGTCCACGCGATACTATTTGTTATAATTCTCAAGGATTTATAGTAAATAAGAACAGAAGTTATAATTTACCAGCCAGAATAATACTAGATATTAAATTACTGACTAGAAAAAAGATCACTCGCCATGCTTATCTTCGTAGAATTACTACCGTACACAGAGTGTAAATAAGCAAGGTGGTAGTTGATTGCAAAGAAACTCACTGTTATATAATAGCTATAAACACAAGAGATGAGCCGATAAAAATAGAATGACTCGAGCAAGAACTTGAGCCTTTTGATGTTACAAAATCTGAAGACTTTTTTAACACTGTCTTCAAAGGAAACGATTCAAACAATATAAAAGATAGTATTGAATTTAGAATACATAAGCTAAAAAGACCTCGTTACTCAAAAACTAGTCCATCAGAAGTGAGAAGAATGATAGAAAAATATGCTCACTTCTTTTACATTCCAGGTGACCAGGCTCCTCGTACTTCTATTATGACACATAAAATACCTACGACAGATGACCATTCTGTATATGTCAAATAATACTGCTAACCCTTATCGTTACACCAAGAAATTAAAACTCAAATAGAAAAATTATTAGCAGACGGTAAGATCATAAAATTAAACAGCCCTTACAGTACTCCTTTCTGAATAGTACCGAAGAAACAAGGACCTGATGAAACTAAAAGATATGGATTAGTAATAGATTACCGTAAACTAAACGAAAAAACCATCCTAGACGCTAATGCACTACCGAACATTACTGAAATATTAGAGCAAACCAGAGGCTCAAACTATTGCTCCGTGTTTTAACTAGCCAGTGGATTCCATCGAATAGAAGTTGACCCTGCAGATAGACATAAAACTGCTATTAGTACAGCTAACGGCCATTGTGAGTATGTAGGAATGCCATTTGGACTATGTAATGCACCTTCAACATTTCAACGACTAATGGACGTTATTTTATCAGTACTGCAAGGCATTAAGCTATTTATGTTTCTAAATGACATATCTGTATGTTCAAAAACTTTAAAAGATCATGTGACAAAAAATACTTACTTATTTAAAAAACTTTCAAAATCAAAATTTAAATTACAACTTGACAAATGTGAATTAATAACGCCCGAAGTAACTTATTTAGGACGTAAAATAGGAGACTTAAAAAATTCCCAAAACCAGAAAATCAAACGACTGTTAGACAGTTTTTCGGATTAGCGAACTATAACTGTCGTTTTGTCAAAAATTTTTCAGAAAATGCAGAGCCCTTAACGTCCTTGTTAATAAATCGGAAAGAAATTTGAGTGGACACATACTCATCAAAAAAGCTTTGAAGAGTTAAGTAGAACATTATGGAAAGCACCTGTGTTAGCTGGCGTCGATTTAAATAAGCCATTTATAATACCCACATACGCATCTAATAAAGCCAATGGAGCAATGTTAAGCCAATAAGAACTAGAAAAATACCGCCTTATTCCATATACGTCAAAAACTCTCAAGAAAGCTGAAAGAAATTGTTTTACAACGAAGAATGAATGCTTAGTAGTAGTTGTAGCAGTCCAATATTTCTGACATCATTTATGTGGCTGAAATTCTATAGTTTATGAAGACCATAAGCCACTATCTTGGATTAAGCATATCAAAGATCCGATAAGTATGCTTAATAGATGAGGAGCAAGACTTCGATGTTATTGCTATACTTATAAGTACAAACCTAGTAGACTATATAGAAACGCGGACGCCTTGTCATGAACTCCAATAGAATAGAATGAAGATATAGGTAATTAAGATAATCCTTTGCACGTAAAAATATCATTAAAAGCTTGTTTTCTACCTAAAAAACCTATGCAAACTAAAACTTCGATAGCTTGCCAAAATATGTCAAGAACCAATCAATCTCATTCCGATACCATGGAAAGCATACAATCAGCACCTTAAGTAAGCAAAAATAAGCCTAGAAATGCACTATTAAAAGTACCCCGGGGTATGGAAGGCGGACAAGGTGAATTAAACGCACCTACAATAGCGAAAAGATTAGAAGCGAGACGAAATAAAGCAACACCAAGAGATCAAATAAAAGACTTGTCATTGGAACCCGATACTGTGTCTACTTCTCAGTTTAGTCACCCACGATCTGACGTGCTTATACCATAACAAAAACGACTATTTACGCCAATTTAATAAACGCACTTGCAGAAGAGACCCTTTAGAATATAATGGAAAACTTAAGTGACGAAAACTCGGAAATCAGTGAAATTTAAGAAATAATCGGAAACATGTAGGTTTTTCACCAAGACGAACTAATATTAAAATCAAACCCAGTATATCCTGAGCCAATGATGTTAATTAAAAATCTGTAATGTTTCAACAATATGGGGACTCTACTTTTTCTGATAAAAAAACTTTCTTAACTACAATAACATTAAAATTTCAATCTACTTTTTGACGCTTCGTACAAGACCAAGAAAACAATACAAATAGAAATGAAGAGCAGTTATGCGATTTAAGAAACAATACTAACAGAAATAAAGATTGAGACAGAGGAAGACTCATTAAATAATAGAAACAATATTCATTATGCGTTGATGGTTACGATAAAAAAAGTGAAATACCAAGTAACAGCATTTTTGGAGAAATACAATCTTTACCTACATCCCCTACCGAACGTCATGATGGCAGTCACTCAAACCAAGAACAAATAAATTTACTTTTATCGTCATCTAAAAATTTCATTTCTCCTACTATAGTAAATAAATAAATCGATGAAACAATGAACAAATTTACTGCAAACGGAAATCCAATAAGATTAAAATCTCTAATTGAATCACACAGAAGTAATCTTACGAAGAATAGATTACAAAACTCTAATAACGAACTCAGAAGAAGGATTTTCTCACCTATCGAACAAAATAGTAATTAAGAAAGAGATGACAACCCTTCTTAATCGAATAACATAGAAAATAAGACTGATCATGATACTAAGAAAACTTTTAATCAAAATATTTCACTGCAAGCAAGTCATACAGCAGCGTTAGAACCCATACAGCAAAATTGGAACTTGGCTAGTAGCAAAAAAATAATAAGATATATGAGTCCCGTTTAAAATCTCATTATTATTACTTATAAAACCAACAAATGAATATCCAAAAGTGATTGTAAAATTCAACTGACACAGTTGATAACTACATCCATTTTATTTCTTAAACTGTAGATTTAAAACCAATCAACAATAAATTACCATCAGATATAGGAGCTCTATTATTAGAGAAAGTACTAAATTTTAACCAAAAGTAGGAGACGTTATTACTACGAAAAACCAAAATCCTACATATTTTCACAAGTCGTGAACAAAAACTTTACTGATGAAATAAAACCTAGCATTTAACGAACCTGCTTTAAAAATCTTGCATATGCAATATCAGTAAAGAAAGTTAACACCGCTCATATTTCTAGGAAAGGTGAGCTCACCTATAATCTTCCAAGAGCAGAAATGCCATTAATTTTATATGAAGAATTAGGTCACCTTCCCCTGACAGTAAAAATTTGTTTTGGCGCAGGTTCTCATCCAACCCTAGAAGATAAAAAGAAAAAATAAGTTAAATGGTATACTAGCTTATTTTGAGGTTATATAAGAGTAGTAAAAATATATAAACAGATGAGAGAAAAATATTATTGGAAGGTAATGCGCAACGACATTGCTTAATACATAAAAAAATTTAAAATTTGCTAAGAACAAAAAATAGTCCACACAAAAATCAAAGAACTTATGCAAATTACAGACACAACATCAGAAGTCTTCTTCAAAGTCGCTGTAAATACAAAACACCATTTTCCACAAAGTACATTACGAAAGAAGCACACTTTAACAATGCCACGTTTACTGACAAAATTTTTTATTGCAGTTCTTATTTTTTATATACAGGCAATAACTGTGGCCAATGCTTTGTCAAGATATTTAATATCAACTTTCGACATTCCTAGAATTATTCTCAGTGACAGGTAAAGAAGTTTTATTAATTAAGTATTGACAAAAGTATAAAAAATTTATGAATTTCATTTAGCTCTTACTAATGCATACCACTCACAATCAAATGGTTTGTTAGAAAGAGGTCTCACTATGTTAAACGATTTTCGGAGAACTAACGCTAAAAACCAAAGGTTACTTCGAGTAAATAGTTACTGTCATAACGTATGACTACAACACTCCAGTTTATTAAGCAACAAGCCTTATAACTTTCAAATTCGTCTTTGGTAGACAGGCACGCTCCTGAAATCCACTTCCAGACGAATTTCAACTAGAAACATACAGCTCATATACTTGTGACCTTGAGCGCTGCTTACGTACAATCTAAGAATGAAGGCATGTGACTCTAATGCTTGTTGGTAAATTAGAATTCAATACGTCCAATAGGTATACAAGCGAACGTCGATACACTTCAATCATTGCATCAATAGGCGCATATGTATAGATGGCGGTACTCTTCATACAAGCACTCTTTATTACCATCCATACATGCCCTTTCTCAATACATAAGATTTAGAAATAACTTGACAATACAAATCCACATAATTTCTTTTTCAAGAAATTTTCCTTTGGAGAAAATAATTCAGAACGAGAAAAAATCCTTCCCGGGTGCGGATCGAACACACAACCTCCTGTTTACTAGACAGTTGCTCTACCACTTGAGCTACCGAGGAGCTGTGCATTCACTCGCACCGTAAGTTTAGATAAGTTCTCGTTTTCAATTCTTAAGCTGTCTTTCACCTAAGCTCGATAATGTAGGCATGTGACTCTAATGCTTGTTGGTAAATTAGAATTCAATACGTCCAATAGGTATACAAGCGAACGTCGATACACTTTAATCATTGCATCAATAGGCGCATATGTATAGATGGCGGTACTCTTCATACAAGCACTCTCTATAACCATCCATACATGCCCTTTCTCAATATATAAGATATAGAAATAACTTGACAATACAAATCCACATAGTTTCTTTTTCAAGAAATGTTCCTTTGGAGAAAATAATTTAAAACGAGAAAAAATCCTTCCCGGGTGCGGATCGAACACACAACCTCCTGTTTACTAGACAGTTGCTCTACCACTTGAGCTACCGAGGAGCTGTGCATTCACTCGCACCGTAAGTTTAGATAAGTTCTCGTTTTCAATTCTTAAGCTGTCTTTTACCTAAGCTTAATAATGTAGGCATGTGACTCTAATGCTTGTTGGTAAATTAGAATTCAATACGTCCAATAGGTATACAAGCGAACGTCGATACACTTTAATCATTGCATCAATAGGCGCAGATGTATAGATGGTGGTACTCATCATACAAGCACTCTCTATTACCATCCATACATGCCCTTTCTCAATATATTAGATATAGAAAAAACTTGACAATACAAATCGACATAATTTCTTTTTCAAGAAATTTTCCTTTGGAGAAAATAATTCAGAACGAGAAAAAATCCATCCGCAACCGGGGAGGATTTTTTCTCGTTCTGAATTATTTTCTCCAAAGGAAAATTTCTTGAAAAAGAAATTATGTGGATTTGTATTGTCAAGTGATTTTTATATCTTATATATTGAGAAAGGGCATGTATGGATGGTAATAGAGAGTGCTTGTATGAAGAGTACCGCTATCTATACATATGCGCCTATTGATGCAATGATTAAAGTGTATCGTCGTTCGCTTGTATACCTATTGGACGTATTGAATTCTAATTTACCAACAAGCATTAGAGTCACATGCCTACATTATCGAGCTTAGGTGAAAGACAGCTTAAGAATTGAAAACGAGAACTTATCTTAACTTACGGTGCGAGTGAATGCACAGCTCCTCGGTAGCTCAAGTGGTAGAGCAACTGTCTAGTAAACAGGAGCTTGTGTGCTCGATCCGCACCCGGGGAGGATTTTTTCTCGTTCTGAATTATTTTCTCCAAAGGAAAATTTCTTGAAAAAGAAATTATGTGGATTTGTATTGTCAAGTTATTTCTATATCTTATATATTGAGAAAGGGCATGTATGGATGGTAATAGAGAGTGCTTGTATGAAGAGTACCGCTATCTATACATATGCGCCTATTGATGCAATGATTAAAGTGTATCGTCGTTCGCTTGTATACCTATTGGACGTATTGAATTCTAATTTACCAACAAGCATTAGAGTCACATGCCTACATTATCGAGCTTAGGTGAAAGACAGCTTAAGAATTGAAAACGAAAACTTATCTTAACTTACGGTGTGAGTGAATGCACAGCTCCTCGGTAGCTCAAGTAGTAGAGCAACTGTCTAGTAAACAGGAGCTTGTGTGCTCGATCCGCACCCGGGGAGGATTTTTTCTCGTTCTCAAATATTTTCTCCAAAGGAAAATTTCTTAAAAAAGAAATTATGTGGATTTGTATTGTCAAGTTACTTCTATATCTTATATATTGAGAAAGGGCATGTATGGATGGTAATAGAGAGTGCTTGTATGAAGAGTACCGCCATCTATACATATGCGCCTATTGATGCAATGATTAAAGTGTATCGACGTTCGCTTGTATACCTATTGGACGTATTAAATTCTAATTTACCAACAAGCATTAGAGTCACATGGTTACATTATCGAGCTTAGGTGAAAGACAGCTTAAGAATTGAAAACGAGAACTTATCTAAACTTACGGTGCGAGTGAATGCACAGCTCCTCGGTAGCGTAAGTGGTAGAGCAACTGTCTAGTAAACAGGAGGTTGTGTGTTCGATCCGCACCTGGGGAGGATTTTTTCTCGTTCTGAATTATTTTCTCCAAAGGAAAATTTCTTAAAAAAGAAATTATGTGGATTTGTTTTGTCAAGTTATTTCTATATCTTATATATTGAGAAAGGGCATGTATGGATGGTAATAGAGAGTGCTTGTATGAAGAGTACCGCCATCTATACATATGCGCCTATTGATGCAATGATTAAAGTGTATCGACGTTCGCTTGTATACCTATTGGACGTATTGAATTCTAATCTAAGAATGAGCTGATAACAGACTTAAAGTATCTTAACAAAATGCAAAATCACGTTATGACAATAAGTCATCATCTAACCCTAGAAGATACAAAGGAAAAATTAGTTAAATGTCATACTAGCTCATTTGGAGGTCATATAAGAGAAGTAAAAACATATAAACAGATAAGAAAAACGTATTAGTGGAAGGAAATACGCAACGACATTGCTTAATACATAAAAAAATTTAAAATTTGCCAGAAACAAAAGTTAATCCACACAAAAACTAGAGAACCTATGGTATTTGTAAACACACCATTAGAAGTATTTTATAAAGTCGCTAATTATACAGTAGGCCCTTTTTTACAAAGTTTGTCCAGAAAGAATTACATTTTAACCAAGCAATGCTTACTTACTAAATTTTTTATTACAGTTTCTGTTTCTAATATACAAGCAATAACAAGGTTAACTTCTATTCGACGGGATGCACTAGCTAGATCGAAAACGGAGAAGTGATGTGAGCCCTGAATATTCTCCGTGACCGACTAGTCTCTCTTGTTAATTTATAATAATGAAAAAAGTGATGTGTTATTGGTGGTCTTTATTTATATCTTTTTTTTATAGATAGAAATATTTTTGTTGTCATTTTATGTTGATAGCTAACACTGTGCTTGATACTAATTCTATTATTAATAGGTGCACGCAGGGCGAAGAGTAGGTAGATTGCCACGCGGAGTGCAGTGCTTGTGGGGCTTTAATGCATGGCCCATCACCGCAAGCTACCAATCGGCTCATAGGAAATGGGTTTCGGCAGCACCTACCGCAGGCGGTCTGACAGCACTACCCAGGCATGGCGAGTGCATGATTAGGTACATTCTCCCTTTGGTACTGGCTTGGTCGAGACACTTGATCTTTCTGGTGCCAACGGGGAATGTGGCATACATTTGTGTCGCACTTCAATGCACCAAGGCACTTAGCTTCAATGGTTGATTTAGAATAGCTTAAATGTACCACTATTATTTGCTTTAATGCATAGCGTTAATTTTTATTTTAAATACATTACCATTTTGGCTTAAGCGCATATTTGTTATTGCTTAAGCGCTTAGTTTTTCTTTCTTTGCTATTCTCTTACTTTTGTACGCCTTTATTTAAATATCATGTTATGGTTGATGTAGTGATTTGTGTGCATTATTGAAAGATATGTATTGTTAAGTTTGCTACAGTAAAGCCTTGGTACTCAAACGAAATCCCGTCTCGCTTGTTTCTTTGAATTTTGGTGACTTTGCATGCAACTATCATTTTATTTTCAGCTTTCAGCGAACGTCCAGGAAAGCATCAGATGGCGGTGGAGCTCTCTCTCGCTTGTTTTGGTTCCGCAATAACGCCAAGGTCGTAAATACAAAGACGAGAAACTCATATCATTCCGAGCCTCTTCGATCTATGGCTCAGACACAGTGATAAGTGCCCGTACCTCATCCTTTATCCTCCCTAATCACTCAGTGTCTCATTTGGCTGAGGAGAAGGATATCCGTACATTGCGTAATAGTATTTTTAAATACGTAGATAATTCAAAAAATATGTAATCACGACACCCATCGCTTCATCACACGCATGTAGTGAAATTTTTCTCCCTCGTCATCTTGACTCTCCCTTTTAGGCAAAGTCTCACATGATTTATTTCATTTGTTTTTAAAGAACATCGTGACGCAAAAAAAAACTTTACAGCTCTTATATTACAGCCATGTTTGGTATTGGATATTCATCAAGGAGGGTTTTTTCGTTTACTTAACGGTAACCTATTGCTAATTTATATACTTTTGTTCTATTAGGACCTTGTTTCTTAGGCACTTTCTAAAGAGAACCAGTGAGAAAACTATTTGATTTTATGATTGTACTGTCCGTTAGTAATTTTTCTATTTTAGTTTGGAGTGTGTGTTTTTACTATCATCGTAAAACAAAAAAATTAGTTTTTTTTAAATTAATTAAAATTTTTAAAAACAACATCCAATGGTGGTACTGTCAAATTTTGAATTTATTAAAAAACAAAACGACGTTTCGGCCGTTTGGACAACGTCCCGGCCCTCATCAGGTACAAAAATCTATGAGTAATAAAATTCTTTGCAATACAAATTGAAGTAAAATATAATAAACGCAAATTAAGTTACATGTATAACATACCTCTGACTCTTACGAAAGGGATGTAAAATCGTAATGTAGTCAGAGTTTCAAGCTAAGTTGCTTTTATACCCTGCACATACACAAATGACATAGTACACGCACGTAATACAATCGAATAAGAATCGCAAGCAGTTCCTTGAGACGCACATAAACAGTTCATGTTTTCTTAATACTATGAATGAAAGGGGTCCTCGAATCATGTATATAAAGTTAGTCACCTTTCTTAATTGACATAACGAGAGACCTATAACAATCTTTCAATTTTTCTGTATCTTGTTGTCTGTTAATATTATTATTAAAGTAATGTATATTTAGCATTTCGGAAAAAAGGCGCTTTTTGTAATTTTGTTCTATGTCTAAAATTTTAATATTATCAAAATTAAAATAATGTGTGAATTCAATGCTGTGTTGTGATAGTACCGATGTATTCTTTTTTTTTCTCGATGTCTCTTTTGTGTTCTGTCATTCTTAACTTTACAGCTCTCGATGTTTGACCAACATAACAGCGGTTGCAATTCGCACATGGTATGTGGTAAGCAACATTTTTTTTATCGAGTGGCTCAGTTACATCTTTTCCAAGTGAAAAGATCGATTTTAATTTATTCTTTAAACTGTATATAAGACCAATGTGGAGCTTCTTACAATAATATTTAATATGACTATTGAATTCACCCACATATAGTTTTTCTAAATTTCTTTCTGATTTTTTGATTAAGAATATTCCGCTGGCAAAATCACACATAAAAAATAGCTATGAATTAAGAAATAAATTAAAAGAAGTTATCATTCCACCTGGTTACACTCTTATTAGTCTAGATGTAGTTAGTCTTTTCACTAATACTAGTAAAACCTTAATCACAAATGCAATAAAACATTTTTGGAAATTCTTGAATAATAAGATCAATGTTTCTTTAAATGAATTTTGCGCAGGAGTGTCATTGGTTTTGAATTCAACTTTTTTTTCAATTTAACAAAAAATTTTACAAACAAGTTTTCGGCTCTCCAATGGGCAGTCCCTGTAGTCCAGTAATGTGTGATCTGGTAATGCGTTTACTTGAAATTTCATGTTTAGATAAGTTATGTTTTGATGTTCCATTGTACGTACGGTATGTGGATGATATCCTCATATGCGTGCCTACTAAATATATCTACTATACCAAAAACATTTTTAATAGCTATTGTCCTGAATTACAATTCACTGTTGAGACATGTAACAATAACAACAGCATCAGTTTCTTAGATTTGGAGATTATTATTCAAAAAAATAACACAGTACTAACTAATTGGTACCAAAAACCTACACACTCAGGCCGATACTTGAATTTTCTTTCCTACCATCCAATACAACATAAAATAGGTATCATTTACACACTTGTAGACTTTTCTATTAAATTAGCAGACACACAATTTCATAATAATAATTTAAAATTGATTAATAAATTTTTATTAGCTAACAACTATCCTCAAAGATTTATTGACAAATTTGTGAATAAAAGATTAAATACCTTGAAAAACATGAATACGATTGACAATAGCAACAGAAATAAAAATAATTATAAATTAATCTTATCATTACCGTATATTCCCCACTTGCATAGTCATATTAAATATTATTGTAAGAAGCTTCACATTGGTCTTATATACAGTTTAAACAATAAATTAAAATCGATCTTTTCACTTGGAAAAGATGTAACTGAGCCACTCGATAAAAAAAATGTTGTTTACCACATACCATGTGCGAATTGCAACCGCTGTTATGTTGGTCAAACATCGAGAGCTGTAAAGTTAAGAATGACAGAACACAAAAGAGACATCGAGAAAAAAAAAGAATACATCGGTACTATCACAACACAGCATTGAATTCACACATAATTTTAATTTTGATAATATTAAAATTTTAGACATAGAACAAAATTACAAAAAGCGCCTTTTTTCCGAAATGCTAAATATACATTACTTTAATAATAATATTAACAGACAACAAGATACAGAAAAATTGAAAGATTGTTATAGGTCTCTCGTTATGTCAATTAAGAAAGGTGACTAACTTTATATACATGATTCGAGGACCCCTTTCATTCATAGTATTAAGAAAACATGAACTGTTTATGTGCGTCTCAAGGAACTGCTTGCGATTCTCATTCGATTGTATTACGTGCGTGTACTATGTCATTTGTGTATGTGCAGGGTATAAAAGCAACTTAGCTTGAAACTCTGACTACATTACGATTTTACATCCCTTTCGTAAGAGTCAGAGGTATGTTATACATATAACTTAATTTGCGTTTATTATATTTTACTTAAATTTGTATTGCAAAGAATTTTATTACTCATAGATTTTTGTACCTGATGAGGGCCGGGACGTTGTCCAAACGGCCGAAACGTCGTTTTGTTTTTTAATAAATTTAAAATTTGACAGTACCACCATTGGACGTTGTTTTTAATTATTTACCAACTGTCATTGGACGTTTTATTTGAATATTTTTTAGCGCTGGTGGAAGCTGTACGTCCTTTCAATCTACATCTGCATCTGCACTACGCTACTATGGAGAACACCAGACTGCAACAACTACTAACCATCCTTACGAGTAGAAAGTTCGAATCTCTTTCAAGGGTGCTGGACTCCATAAGTACACGCTTTGGTAGAAATGTAAGTTTTATTTTTTATAAGCTTAGTTGTGTTCAGAGGGAATTGAAGAGCAGTGAGTTGAAGTGCAAATTTTTAATTAAATGTAGGGCTTATGGCGTTTTCCCAAAACATATTACACAAAGTACTAACAAGCTTAAATATATTACCTTCTTTAACTTCCGATCGAACATAAAACATAAATCAACTATATCTAAATTACATAAATCAATTTTGAATAATGAAATTTCGGACTCTTGCACAAAAACTAATTATTTAAGAAATAAAATTCAACTAATACGAAATAAAATTTTAAGTAATGGCTGTGAATCTGTTGTAATAAATTTATTTATTGATTATTATCAATTAAAGTTGAATAGCATTTTTCGCGAATATCGTTGTAAGTTGGATAGAAAGTTTGATGCCCTTTTGTCACACGAAGAATCCGAGCGCGAAGGGGTATACGAAACAGTTCCAGCTACAAGTGTCAGTGACCCTGGCCCGGTTCGGTGCCCTGAAATTGTCAACAATGAAGGCACAAGTGAAATAAAAGAAAACTGGCTATGTAACCTTTCTAATACACCGCTGCCAGATTGTGTATCAAGCATGTTAGAATTAGGCGATAAATTTAATTTTGTTTCTAATATTAAAAAATCTGATTATTTTCATCTTTTTAAGAATGTTGAACATTCACTTAAATATTCTGGAGAATTTGAGACTGTTAGAAAGGAACTTCTTAACATTATCAATAACAATAAACATAATGTATCTACTCGTCTTTCTTTAAATGATGGAGTTCTCCAAGACAATTTAAAGCGAACACGAGCCTTCCTTAAAAATAATGAACACATTTTAATTACTAAAGCAGACAAAGGTAATGCCACTGTTGTCATTGAAAAAGAAACTTACATTAATAAAGTAGAAGAATTGTTAAGTGATGATAAATATTATTTACAAATAGAGAAAAATCCTTTATACCAATTAATAAAAGATACTAAGAATTTTGTAAGCAAGTGGGATAAATACGGTGTTTTTGATGAATTTGATGAATTAAGTAAATTTGATAAAGATATTCATAAAAAAGACTTATCTAAATGCTATGGACTGATAAAAATACACAAAAAAGACTTTTCTATCCGTATCATTGTCTCAACATTGAATTCACCCACATATAGTTTTTCTAAATTTCTTTCTGATTTTTTGATTAAGAATATTCCGCTGGCAAAATCACACATAAAAAATAGCTACGAATTAAAAAATAAATTAAAAGAAGTTATCATTTCACCTGGTTACACTCTTATTAGTCTAGATGTAGTTAGTCTATTCACTAATACTAGTGAAACCTTAATCACAAATGCAATAAAACATTTTTGGAAATTCTTGAATAATAAGATCAATGTTTCTTTAAATGAATTTTGCGCAGGAGTGTCATTGGTTTTGAATTCAACTTTTTTTCAATTTAACAAAAAATTTTACAAACAAGTTTTCGGCTCTCCAATGGGCAGTCCCTGTAGTCCAGTAATGTGTGATCTCGTAATGCGTTTACTTGAAATTTCATGTTTAGATAAGTTATGTTTTGATGTTCCATTGTACGTACGGTATGTGGATGATATCCTCATATGCGTGCCTACCAAATATATCTACTATACCAAAAACATTTTTAATAGCTATTGTCCTGAATTACAATTCACTGTTGAGACATGTAACAATAACAACAGCATCAGTTTCTTAGATTTGGAGATTATTATTCAAAAAAATAACACAGTACTAACTAATTGGTACCAAAAACCTACACACTCAGGCCGATACTTGAATTTTCTTTCCCACCATCCAATACAACATAAAATAGGTATCATTTACACACTTGTAGACTTTTCTATTAAATTAGCAGACACACAATTTCATAATAATAATTTAAAATTGATTAATAAATTTTTATTAGCTAACAACTATCCTCAAAGATTTATTGACAAATTTGTGAATAAAAGATTAAATACCTTGAAAAACATGAATACGATTGACAATAGCAACAGAAATAAAAATAATTATAAATTAATCTTATCATTACCGTATATTCCCCACTTGCATAGTCATATTAAATATTATTGTAAGAAGCTTCACATTGGTCTTATATACAGTTTAAACAATAAATTAAAATCGATCTTTTCACTTGGAAAAGATGTAACTGAGCCACTTGATAAAAAAAATGTTGTTTACCACATACCATGTGCGAATTGCAACCGCTGTTATGTTGGTCAAACATCGAGAGCTGTAAAGTTAAGAATGACAGAACACAAAAGAGACATCGAGAAAAAAAAAGAATACATCGGTACTATCACAACACAGCATTGAATTCACACTAAATTTTAATTTTGATAATATTAAAATTTAGACATAGAACAAAATTACAAAAAGCGCCTTTTTTCCGAAATGCTAAATATACATTACTTTAATAATAATATTAACAGACAACAAGATACAGAAAAATTGAAAGATTGTTATAGGTCTCTCGTTATGTCAATTAAGAAAGGTGACTAACTTTATATACATGATTCGAGGACCCCTTTCATTCATAGTATTAAGAAAACATGAACTGTTTATGTGCGTCTCAAGGAACTGCTTGCGATTCTTATTCGATTGTATTACGTGCGTGTACTATGTCATTTGTGTATGTGCAGGGTATAAAAGCAACTTAGCTTGAAACTCTGACTACATTACGATTTTACATCCCTTTCGTAAGAGTCAGAGGTATGTTATACATGTAACTTAATTTGCGTTTATTATATTTTACTTAAATTTGTATTGCAAAGAATTTTATTACTCATAGATTTTTGTACCTGATGAGGGCCGGGACGTTGTCCAAACGGCCGAAACGTCGTTTTGTTTTTTAATAAATTCAAAATTTGACAGTACCACCATTGGACGTTGTTTTAAATTATTTACCAACTGTCATTGGACGTTTTATTTGAATAATTAAAATTTTGTTTAGTTCTCGAACTAAAGCTTTCTTTTTTTTTAAATTAACTCTCTAAAGTAAATTTAGTTATCTTAGTAAAAAAAAGACACAGGTTTAATTGGTGTGCTTCCTGCTGTTTATGTATTTAATCTATTATTAGTTCTAGTGTAGTTTTTAACAAGAAATAAGTTTTATAATATACTCAAGTTTTCTATTGACTGTACCGAACTCATAACACAAAAGTCCTAATCTGTGTCAAATAAATTAGCCGCAATAGTATCTTAAGTGTGTTTTTGCTGTTAAAGTATTCCATTTCATTCAATTATATTATTACAGTTAATTCCTGTGCCATTCTTCAATGCGTTCTAACTTTTGACGTTTACTATTATGCTGTAATCTTATGTTTAAATTTCTAAAGTGTTTAGAAATGCTTTGCAACGTAACATAACTGCTGTGAAATTTCCTATTGTTTTTGCTTAAAATGCTCTGTGGATTTCATTGGTATCGTTAATTTCCAACGCGTTATCAGATTCAAACTCGTTGTCACATCCAAACGGTAAGTTTTATTCTTGTTTTTAAGAGAGTTAGGCAAAATTCTCGGTATCTTTTTTGACCATCATTCTGATATTGCTTTTCGTTGTGGTACTAAAATAATGAAAATTAATGGTAAGGATAGCCTTTAGTATGAGGATAAGGATAATACATTTGTGAGTAAAAATGTGGATAAAAAGGTGATAGTATCAAATTAGCGATAAGGTTAAGTTCTCCGCAGTGGTAGTAGTGTATGGCTTAGTGGCAGAGTGTTTGATTTACATTGCAGCGCCTAGCTAAGTGCAGCATGTACAGTTTCTGGAGCATACTCGTTGGCTTTTGGTTTAGTCATCTTGACATTATATTCATCGTAAATAGTAAATATATGAAAAAAAACTTCTCTTGTTGGTCAATGGGTCATTTAAGCTGCCGGCTTTTTCTGTTGTTTAAGCTGAGGAGGGGCAGAAATCAGAATTTGAGTAACTTTCTTTATTATACGATTTGGTTGGCAAAAATTCTTCTTTTGGATGGTTTTTTAACTGATTAATTAATGCAAAACTATAACTTAATAAGCTCTCTCAAGCTTTGCGTTTAAGTCTAGAAATAACTGTATTAGAATACATACATTCTTGAGCGACTGTTATTACAGTTCGTCTATTATCTATGTCGTCTAAAAGGTCTAATAAGAGAGTTGAGTGTCCGTCATAAAAGCGTATGTATTGAGATGCCAGACGCATAGACTTAAAAAAATTATTTCTGTTTAGTCCTTGTGGTATATTTAAAAGCTGTTGTATTACGGAGTTGTCTACTGATAATTTTTTTTCTCTATTTCCGGATTTTTTTTATAATTATGTTTTTTATTTTTTATTAACTCATATTATTCATTCAACTTCTTCTTTTTTTTTTTTTTTTTTTTTTGACAACAAAACTGAGATTTAAAGAACACACAAGGGATGCCAACTTGTAATGACCGTAATTGTTTAGATTATGGTCTTAACCATTTTGTTGTAGCCTCATTCATGGGTTTCTCAGGGTTGAGCTTGTAAGCTTTGTTTGTTGTTATTCTAAAGGTAAATATCTTTTTTTAAATGATATGGATAGTTTTAACTAACGTATTTTTTTATAAAAACAACTAAAATTAGTTTTAATTTTAAATACAAATAACTTGCGTCACTTTAGGAAGGCTGAGTATTCATAATATAATCAATAATAACTCACATCCATCACTTCTTGTTCTTATTGCTGCCTCAGAGTTTCCTCATGCGGTTATTTTCAATGGTCCCTTAAACTACATAAGTAAGTTTATGGCTGCCAAGATGCTTCGGCTTGTGCTTTCTGAGCTATTGCTAAAATCATTTTCAGCACGCCTTCTTCGCTGTACCTTGCTTCTTATCGTGTTACAAATGTGTTCGAAATGGACCCTAATTGTCTTAGCCAATACGTTATGCTATTTGTGTATCAGGTACTTGTAGGTTGTAGAAGTTAAGACTTGACAGAAACCTTAGAGGACAGGTGACATATGTAAAAAGAGCAATTGTACTTCTCAATAATACGTTTTTATAACGTCAAAGCAAGCAAAAGAGGCCTCTGGTTGAATGAGCTCAACTCATGAGCAATGTTTTTCTATACGGCGTTGACAGCAGAACGATAGGCTTGCACCCTAATGTCATATGTTTATATTTGATGTTTTAGAAAATAACAACGCAACAGTACCAACCACATCTTTTTGACAAGTGCAATTGATTTTTTTCAAAAGTTTGCATTAGTAATACAAGAAGTATCGATTGCAATTAAAAGTATTATGAATCAGCTTATAAATATTGCATGTTATTCGTGTAAGAACCTTACAATTTATTTAAATGTAATAAAATAAATTGTTTATAATAATTTTTTAATAGGTCTTCACTATTAGAAATGTAAAATCAATGCAGAAGTAAACTATTGATTTAAACGTGCAATACAATTCATGCATTTATACATGTCACGAACAATTTATACGTACATGCATTATCACAACAAGGCTGGACGTATTTTATGTTAGCATAATATAATCATTCAACTAACATCCAAGACGCACACAAAAAATATAAGTGGACGATATGTTTTACTTGTCCAATAAGCTTGTATATGTACAGAATACATCTTGTATTAATTTTATAGATGCATTTGATTCTTACTTTTATCATAATTTCTCTGTATTAACTCCGGATGAAACTGTTGAACTAAACTTGTTATGCGTTAATTCAGAGAATCGACACAGTTATGCCAGACTTGTGACTAAGGTTGTCTTGCAGTTCTCGTTTAGTGGAATTCATTAAATAATCTACAGAATTTTTTTGTCTCAAAACAATATTACGACAAATCCTGATAACACTAGCAAGCGTTTTATTGTTTGTCTTGATACTAACAGCTAGATCTTGCGGTTATAACACATCGACTACAACTGATGTAATACTTTCAATTCCATAACTTTAAGTGAGGATGAATACAACTTGATTATCTTCTTAGGATCCATTGTTATTTATGGCTATTATAAAAATGAAGTCAAACTTTAGGAATCTTAAAAAAATTAAAACATATTTGTGTGTTGTTTTTTTAAAATATTAAGAATGTTGCTTTTTCAGAGTAGAAGAAGTACCAAAAAAAATTTATTGTTAGTGTTTCTTTCATGTCTGTCAATGATGAACTAATTTTTTTTTACTATCTGAAGTGCTTACATTTTTATTATAACCAGAACTTTAAGCCTAAGTGACCGCAGTTGTAGAAGTCAAAACTATAATGTCGTGTATCCAGACTTTAGTAAGACATCAAATAAAGAAGTTCACTATCTTAATACAATATAATAAACAAAATTGTATTTAGATTCTCTGTACGGAATTTTGTAAACTCTAGGTCCATTCCCACCCTGAAGATTAACTACAGCAGTCTTGCAATGCTATGGCCTATCACTCGGTAAGTAATTTCGTAATTACTCCACCAAAAAATTTTATTTCAATCTCAATACATTTCATTACACTCCAAAATGTTTAACCTCTTTGAAGTTTTTTTTTTGTTTGACAGTTTCTGTTAGAACTCTTCTACATGGCTATAAATAACTAGCAAACATTGTTTCATGTATTCGATATTCCTGCAGTGGTTATTGTACGGACTTCGTTATATTAATGCTTCTAATGGTTTTTCAAACACCATTTGCCTAAGGTTAAGCAGAACTTGAGTCTATAGTTCAAGAAATCTAAAGTTAATCTTTTTAATTCACGTGGAAAGACGTTAAATAGAAGGAATTTAAACACTTTTTGGTCAACAAATATTTTTGAAAAATACTACAAGCGCCTTTCGAAGCAATACTAATTTATTAACAAGTGTTTTTGCTCTTAGCAGTCATAAATTGCAAGTCAAGCCTAATAGCTGCTTTTACAGTCTTTTTTAGTTTCTTATCCAAACTTTTTTTGTCCAAATTAGTAAAAGTTTTTGTGTAACGACTTTTCATTTGGTTGGCGAGTTATCTCCTCGTGACCCTTAAAGTATTGATTTAGAAGGCTGTATAATTAGGCTAAGCACTGGATTAATCAGAAAGAAAAAAAGTATAATTTTGCCTTGGCCTTTTTCTTGATAGTTCTAATAACAAGACTAATCTTTTTTATTTTACAGTAAAATAAGGCTTATGCCTTATACAAAATAATCAACTTTAATCAACACTGCTTTCAAAGTTTCATGTTTTGTATGACTTATTGAATAATAACTTTCACTTTCATGGTTACAGATCACTTTTTTATAAAACTTGTGGTTAAAAATATGAGGAAAAAAGAAATAATGGCTTATAAAATCAGCTAGAGGAAAACTTATAGTACGTATAGTCTAATCCAAATAAATTTAAGCAGCAAAATCGGTTCCTTATTTAAGGGACTCTGTCCACGTCTTACACAAGGCAACAGAAACGCTCAGTTTTCTAAATGTTCAGGCAGTAACTGACATACTTAAAGTTTCTTGTTTACTCGCTCTTATCTCGCGCCTTTTGGCAGGGGTCCCAACTTAATTGGGTTATTTTTGCCTTAGCCATCTTTATCGAGCCCGCATCTCAACAAACTTCTTCCTTGGTTTGCCATTTTCAAAATAAGAGAGAGCCAAATTTACTCTAAGTCATTTTTCATAACCAAAATAAAGCAATGAGGAGGATGAGTTTAAGTTAAGGAATTATTTTTTATGGAGACGACACAAACAAATGTGTTGATACCGAGGAAAACTTCAAGAATTTAGCTAAGAGGCCCTTATACCAGGGGAAGTATTCTCGCATTTGATAGAAATGGAAATGCCAGCGCAAAATAAACCAGATGGTGTGTGCCATTTTCCAAATGTCTGTAAAGATTTAATGTATTCAGTTGAACAGGACTTTTAGGTGTAAAAGAAGGTTTTTTTATAAGTAAAAGAAAAATGAGTTTGAGAATCATGTAGCTGTCATTATCCTTTTTTAAAACAACCTGCAGACGTAAGTTTAAAAGAGCTTTAATTCTACAGTGTAAAGTGAAATATTCAACACTCGTAAGGGTCTGGCCATCAGTAGCTCTTTTAAGATGATACGTAGCCCATTTGACCATAGCCTCCCAAAAACTGCCAAAAAGAGGAGCAGGAGAACGGATGCAGTTCATGTCCCTTAAGTATGCACTTGAATAAGATTGACTGAAGTCTTAAAACATTTGCGGTAGATTTTTTTCAACTCCAACAAAATAAGTGCCTTGTTTGCCGTACATCTTAGCACAATTACCATGTTGAACTGTAAACCTAACAAAAACTGTAATAAGCAAGTCCACCATGTAATCTTCTACGATTTTCAGATAGATAGCTCGAGTGCACATGCACACAAAAACCCCTATCTTACCCTTTGTGGTAATTTGGCCTCTTAATTTTGACAAACGGACTATAACAGCTCTTGCATGGTCAATTCTGGTCCTTATACAGGCTGACATAAGTTAAACTTCATGAGTAGGGAGGGGGCTCATCATATGTAATTAAGTATGACCTTAGTACTTCATGCACGCCAGATAACTCAAAATGTTGAAACTAATAGTTAAAAGGTAACTGATAACCCAAATTTTCTTTCACATAATTACCTGCATCATTCAGGGGCCTCTTTGTTAATGTCGCTGGTGAAAGGAACGAATTGATAGAATGGTAGAAAGCTCACTCGCAAACAGAACCAACGGCTGTTTGGAGTTAAAGAAAAATTCAAAACGTTACAATTGTCTACTGACGTAGATAAAAGTGTTAGTGAGTGTGGGAGTTAACTTAAAAAGCTTGGTTCCTGAAGAAAAGCACTTTTGTTTATAAGTCACCAACTAAAGAAACAGAAGAAACTAACTAACAGGAGCTTTTCAATCTTACTTTTTTCATTTTTAACTTATTTTCTTTTAAGGCAGCGTTTAGTCTTACAACAAACCAAAGGCAATGAGCGCTTTCTCTTGCTAGTTTTTTATGATTATAAAAATATGATTGAATCTCCCAAGAAATTTGAGTAACAATAGTTGCTTTAACCTCATATTTAAATTTTGGATAAAATTTGTTTAGTTTATGGAGTAGTTTTGGACTCTTATACCATTGCTTTAATAAATAGATTTAATCTTGGTAAATACCTCGTGACGCTATGTCAGTAGGTTTAAGCTCGCAACTTATGTAATGCCACTTAGTAGAGGGAGCAAGATTTTATATTTCAGCACAAAAGTTCGCTTCAAACACTGGAAAATTAAAGTTTATTAAGCCAGCGCAAAATACTCTTGTTGTTTAATAACTAGTAAGTAACGTCAAAAGTTTGTCATATTTTCTCGAGGTAATGACTAGTAAGCTTCGCTAAAAGATGAGCAGCGCAAACTTGAAGATAAGGTATAGTTACTGGTTTCAATGGAGCAACCTTGGTTTTGACTATTAGCAGGGAAACATAAAACTGATTACTCTTAACAGTTATAAGATACAAAAATGTGGCATAAGTCAGCTTCAAAGCGTCGGCATAACCGTTAGCCTCAAGGCATTTCCGTTTAGTAGCAAAGAAGTTTTACCTAGGTATTTCAAGAAGATTTACTCTTGGAAGTCCTATGAACTTATGTAGCTATGACTCAGTAGAATTTCTAGAAAGAACATCGCTTATATTTAGTTTTAGTATCCATAACGACGATATACGAATAATGCTGGTAAGAATCAGAGGACTGAGCCAACCAAATGGGTAACACGATTTGGCAGAACGAGACAATATCGCTCTTCTCATCTAAATGTCCAGGAACTCTTCAATCATCACTTTGTTATAAAAGTTAACAGTATCTGACTGCAAAACCAAACCTAACCCAATTACGATGTCATCGGCGTTAATAAGTGAGATGTTCTTGGCAGAAGGTTATCCTGGACCCAAAAATCAAATCAAACTGGGACATTGAGAGGACCGCTTACGTAACGAAAATTTCTCTAATTAAACTAAGAATACATGCACATCTATTCTCAGTATCGCTTGGATCTTGCAATAATCTTCTGATAACACGTCATCCACATGAATCTCTTAGTTTACTATGTCAGATATCTTTGAGTTATGATCTCAGCCTTCTGGTGCAAGCTACTTGATAACGTGGCATGCTAAAGAAAGGGAAAAAGCTAAAGAGTATGTTACACTCAAAGCCCTTTAATTAAGAGAGCTGCATCTTCCTTAAATCGCCAATAGCTCGCTTGGAATATTTGATCGGGCTTTTGTATTGAAATTCGGTAAAACATCTTTTCCACTTCCACAGTGAATGTAACACTGTAATTGTGCCATCTTAATAGCAATTCGAAATGTTAAGGTAGTAAATTTTGGCCAGAATGCCGTTTAAGAAAATAAAAACGTTTAATTCAGAATGAGTATTTGAAAC
The DNA here is from genome assembly GCF_036245765.1 of Copidosoma floridanum. Lineage (NCBI taxonomy): Eukaryota > Metazoa > Arthropoda > Insecta > Hymenoptera > Encyrtidae > Copidosoma > Copidosoma floridanum. The sequence continues at coordinate 8,318,228 of NW_028321894.1, forward strand.
AATTCAAAGTTTAGTCGTTGAACTTGACTCTGAAACCAACCCGCTGGGCTCGTTTATCTATTTCACAAACTTAGTTAACTGCTTTCGATCATAAAATTTCTGCAAGAAAGCTAAAGAACCGTCCTTAAGTTCGTCGTTCCTTATAAATTTCCTTTCCATAACATTAGGCATTGCCCTTAAAAGTTCCGTATTCAAAATATAATAAGCTTAAATGACTGAAGGACTAAGTCCAAATGTTAAACAAGTAATAAAATGTCCTGACTTAGTCATCTTCTTTCTATTAAAAAATTCTGCATACAATCCTTATCTTCAGGAGTTACATCTCCAGTGTAACCATAAGGGTCTTTCAGGCATCAAAACTTCTGAAAAATCCAAGAAACATCTTTGAGGATAAAAAAGTTTATCGAAATGTTGTAAGCAACAACCGTTGAAGAGGTAGGACCTATTAAACTAGATAATGACGAGCCCAACTGTGTGGCCGTCGCAATTATGTAATTTGGTTGGCTTTTTCTTACGACTGCCTTCATTATTTCCGAGTGGACAGCAACACTCAAGATAAAATCAATTCCATCGTTGAGCATAAATAGAAGATCAGCTAACTGTGCCAATAAAAAAACGCTGCCAATATCGTTGAGTTCTGAATTTTAAATAACAAGTAAATAACTAGATAAAGATATCATAGTCACCGATTTGAGTGTTTGATTGTGACTAGAAAATCCTATGGAGTCAGAATCTCAGTTCATAGTCCTTTAAGCTAGCTCAGAGAATCGGATGTAATAGCTTTGCAAACTAAGATAGCCCTGGTGTATGATGCTTATTTTTTCGAAGACATCAGTGGAGACATATTCATGTTTCGAATCATAATCTACTGTTCGGACTATAGGCTGATAACTATTTTTCAACCTTTGCCATCTTTTTCTAAGCACTTTAAGTTCAACTGAGCTTGGCCTTTAATTATATAACATCACCCCTTTTTTTTTTAAATAAACTAAAACGTTTCTTATGGGACCGTAAATGGCTTATTGGGCACGGACTTAAGCTTTCATGGCGTTACAAAACATAATATATGGGACGAAATTTGAGGCTTTGGGTACAAAGTAGTGCCTTACAACTAAGAGTCATATACCTAATAAAAAATTGAAATTTTCTTATCGAAATTTGTCCCTTTGAACATTAGCTTAGGTTCAATTAAACAATTTGTTGAAGCATTGGCCAGGTTCGTTTACGCTTATACCATATTACTGTACAATAGTCAAACAGCTAACTAAGCAATCGTGAACTCGATTGAATAACCAATTATTGTAATATGTAAGATAAAAGAGTATTAAAATTTCGTTCTTAAAAGGAACTTCCCAATTTACAAGTAAAACTTATTATTTTCTAATTCTCTTTCCTTTTAAGGAAGGTTTGTTAAATATTAAAAGTCAAGAGAATCTATAAGCATTATTATTTATTACAAATAACAAACTCAGAAGAAATTGAAAAAGTCTTGACTTAAGATCAGTGAAAATTCTACGTTATAAAATGTAGAAATTAAAGTAGTTGTTCACAGTGTTTATTATTAACTCAAGCTTTCAAATTCTGGCAGTAAACTTTTGTAACACTAGTGCTACTTACAAACGCTAACTTGTAGTTATATTCTTGTTAGTAGTCAACCTTCTTCAGAGTCAAAAAAAGGTCAGACTTTCGATCACTTAGTTTATTAGATTAAAAATGTAGAAGCTGATTGGACTCATCGTTAATGTCAATCTGTGTTGATGGAATAAATTAGCTAGACCGCTTTTTTGATACGCACAACTTTTATTTGTTTATTTTTTTTTGCAGCACTCGAGAGAGACAGACAGGAGTTTAAAACGTACACTAGCCTTCTCACTTCTCACATCATACGAGAGAAGAGCCGAGATCAAATCCTTTCCTTTTACACGCACAACTTCTGCGCTTTTTTTGCAGCACACGAAAGCGAGAGATAAAATTTGAAATGTGCACTAGCTTTCTTACTTTTTGCAGCACGGAAGAGAAAAAGAAGAACAAACACCGTCCCTTTTACACGTCCAACTTCTATTTACTGTGTATACCATAGGAAAGAGAGAGAGAGAGAGAGAGAGAGAGAGAGAGACACATACAGCTTGGAATGCACATGCACTCTTACAAAACTGTATTATGGCTGACAAGCCACTACTTGATGGGCCACGTGGTTCCTTTCTCGTCCTTAATAATAACGGGAACTGGCGTAGCTTCGAGATGGCTGGCTAAGAATTTCAGCTCTTCCGCGAGGCGTACCTTTGCCTTTTTTTGAATAACTTTGTTCAGTTGGTAAGTTACCTGCTCGTCATCTTTAAAGCGTTTATTCATCATACTGAATGATTTTGCTAAGCACTGGATTGTCAAAAAAAAGGAAAGAGAAATCCTAACCTCACATTTTTCTGGATAACTTGAATTACAAATCTCCCCTTCTTTATTTTACCATACAAATAAATTGGCTCATTAAACAAAAACTAGCTTTAAAGTACACTTTTTGCGTTGTTTTATTTTTTACCATGTACTAAATAATCATCTTAACTTTTACTGTTAAAAATCACACTTTTACTAAGCTTGCGGTGAAGAGTATGAGAGAAGGAGAAATAATAGCTTATTAAATTAACGACAAGGCAGCTTGTAGAGCTTATCATTTTATAAAAATAAAAACCAAGCAGCATACTTGGTCCCTTAGTTAAGAGGCTTTGGCCATATCCTACACAGGGCAACATGAACGCATAGTTCGTTTGATGTGCAGACCACAACTGACTTAACTAACGTTTCTTTTTCGCTCGTACTTGTCTGGCATCTATTGACAGTGGCACCAACCTAATGGGCTAACTTGCCCTTACTATTTTTTACTAAGCCTCTATCTAAAAATTATTACTAACCAGCACCTCCCCCCGTCAGCTTCGCCCAAGGCTCACTAAATGTTACGCCGTAACGTGTTGACATGCAATATAAAAAGTTTTCAGTTAAAGTCTTACATCTAAAACTGACACTTTATAAAACAAGAATCTTCTTATTTAAAAATGTTGGTTTGGAATTCAAACAGTTTGTTTGGTCAAGTAATAAGCTGTAAGAAGTGAAAAAAACACGATTATGTGATATATAAGTAGCTTCAATACTTATCACATTGTTCTTTTGCACAAGGCATTAACATTGACAAATTTGTTCTATTAAACTTTTACCAACATAAGCTCTTGTTATAGTTCGAATGCAAACGTTTATAACTGTTCAAATTTAAAGCCATTTGGTATTACAAATTGTATCAACTACCCTTGCCACAAAATATACACTAAAACTTACAAGGTTATATCAGTATTCAGCCCAAAACAGACTGCTTAATTATAAATCACAAACAAGAAAATTATTTTCTAGCTGATAAGGACTACGTGAATTAACATATACCCTACTGTCGATTACTACTATGTAAACCTTAATATGCAATAATAGAAGAAATAAGAAATGCTACTTATTAATCTTCCCCCTTTAAAAAACCCACAGAAGAAGCCGTTAGAAAGTATAAAATTATGTTATACGATTTAGAAAAATCATATTGGACCAAAATAAAATTAACTCAGAAATGACTATTTTTTACTAGAGATCCTCTCACACTTTGTTTGATTTGTGATTATGATCATCGCCAAGAATTAACACTTAAGGGCACTGGAATTCTTACACTAAGCCAGCAGTGTACAGGACATTGTAGTGACGTCACCCTACACGGCTTAAGCCTAATAAAACTTGACTACACCTATATCTATGAACCTGAGTTGACCCTAAATCATCCCACACTATTATCTCATGATGTACTTTCTTGCATTACAAACAACATACTTAATTCAGATTAAAAAGAGAAGATAATGTTAACAAAAATGTCTAAATCAAATAACACCGTATGGCTATAAGATATTGAGTGTAAACTGAGAGAAATTGAAAAACCGTAAAAAGGAGAAATCCCTAGGAAAAACCTACCCTGCTACATACCTTCATGCAACGTATAAAATCATACTTCAGTGCAGATGAATAACGACAGAATTTAAGAAAACTTAACTATGGTGATAATCATACTCATAATTTATCGAATGGGTTTAAATTATCAAATAATTATCAATATCAAATTATCCACATAAGGCATGCATTAGCATCGCCATGTAACTGTATTATTATTATTTTCTTTTTCATATCTGTACACTCCTTCTAACAATTTCTTTACTTCTTTTTTTTTCTCTTCTCCTTCTTTCCTTCTATCCTTTTCATAACATTAAAGAAAAAACTAAGAAAACAATTTAAAAAAAAGGAAGGGAGAGACAGAGAGAGACGTCATTAATAAAATATTTTTAGTATGAGTAATAAAAAAAAAAAAAGAAAAAAAAAAGAATAAGGATAACTAAATAAAAGGAAACCCAATTTATAATTAAGAAATCACTTATTAAAGAAAGAAAAAGATAACTTTTTTCTTTTTCTCACGTTTTTTCATACATATTGTTTATTAAATTTTTTTTGCCTCTTTTTTTTTCGTTTCTTGGTTAGATCACATACCCATACCAATTATTTCCCAACATAAAGTTCAAAAGTGCTGAAGTGTGCCAATATTCGAAGCTCTGGCACCGTATCAAATAATACTTCAGTGCAGGGAACTAATGACCTGAGGTTGTATAAATTGTCTATAGGACTTTGACTAACCTTAGCCAACTCTAATGAAAGGTATCACTGACGTATTCCTTGACTGAATTTCCACCCTGTCGTTTGAATCTATATAACAAGACATAAAATAAGCAATTGTTGATATTTATTGTTTATCAAGGCATATAAGACAGAAAAAAACAATATATATATATATATATATATATATATATATGTGTGTGTGTGTGTGTGTATGTGTGTGTTTATAAATAGTGACTTTAACGGACTTTACGTGCTTCTAACATTTATATTAACGACATGGTAGAATTATGCAGACGTCCACATAATTCTACTTTTGTCCTCAAAATAACCCTTACATTCATGTGATTGTTTGCATAAGTCACCTTTTGATGAATTTATATATATAACCCTCTCTACGATAATTAAACGTAACAAATGTCTAAGTTATTAGCAATAAAAAGCCAAAACTAAATAATCCATATGTATACCAATCTATAATCATAATCAATTAAAATTAAGCAAAATTTTTTTTTCTTATACTTATCGATAAAATCGTATTCTTTTATTTCATTTTATATACCACATGATTATAAAACAAATTATTTGTACAGGCAAGACCAGCAATGGAAGATTTCATGTGTTTTCAACTACTGATTTTCAAGAACATTAAGTTTAACACTAGTGCAGTGTAGAATTATGACGAAATCGACAGTAAAAATGATGTCCAATAGTATGCAAAAATCTTTTTTAAGCGTTTTTAAAACGTTGTTAGATTAGAGAAACATTTTCAGAATATTATAAAAGTATTTTAAAAAGTTCTTGGCTGTTATAATTAAAAACAGTATAACTTTGTTCAAAAATACTCTGTACACCAATTGTATGTTTGTTACTTGTATAAAATTTACAGGCAAAGTGTTATCGTAAAAAAACATGTCTTTGTAGTGCATGATGTTATTGCTGTTAATGTGATTTTAAAAATAATCTAAGAATCACAATTTTTTGTTGCAGTTTTTATTATTGATATATTACTGGTGTTTCCCCCCCCCCCCGTCTCGGCTTTGCCCGAGACTCACTAAATTTATTACCGTAGTGTGTTGACATGTAATGTAAAACATTTTCAGTTAAAAATCTTACATCTATTTCTGACAATTCTCAGAACGCAAATCTTCTTATTAAAATATATTTGCTCATAATTCATACAGTTTATTTGGTCAAGTACAAAGTGAAAACCTTTTATTATGCTGAAAAGTACCGTGCATTTCTTGTGTCATAAAATAATTGTTGGCCTTAAAAGGCCGTTGATTTGCAGTTTCTCCCGTATAATCTATGAACAGGGCTATTTTTTAAAGATATAAAGATTCAAAGCTCACAAAAAACACATAATTCAAAAATTTTTTTCTCTTATCTCACAACTTTAAACCAGAGCAACAAAGTCCTAGAGCTTAATTGCTACGTTTTATATCGCAAAAAAAATACGAATACATTTTTTATCTATTTCGAAATCTGAAAGATTAAGGAGATTACTATGAGGGTCATAGTGAAAAGCTTTTCTTCCACTTAATAAATTCTTTCATCAGTTTCTTGACGCCTAAAATTGTATTCATGAGATACATTTTAAGTTTTCCTTCCAATTTAACTTCTTGTGATTTTGGCATAGTTAAAACTCTTGTGAGTTCTAAAGGCTATTTTTTTAACTTTATATAGTTTTCATATATTTGTTTGCAAGGTAATTTGACGTCCAATGACCCTAAAGAGGACCAGTGAGCTTCTTAAGTAAACTCTTTTTTGACTGAAGTTTCCAGCAAACGTAATGGCCTCTATACCTCAGAGTGATCTTCTCTGGCCTGCTATTGCAGCACCACACTGATCGAGAAGAAAACTACAACGTTTAAAGATTTGGAGCTAGTTGTAGAGCTCTTTCCCAACGTCTCCTGGTATAATGTTAAAGACGTTGGTGTCTAAAGCACCTTTTTTTTTGCAGTGTCAGTTGTTTTAGGGATCTAAGATGAAGAGGTTGGTTCGTGATGCTTGCCCGTTAGAAAATGTTACTTTGGCTTACGTTTATTATTTTTTCCTTATAGCTGTAAGGTTCTCCCAATTTCGACCTTACAGAGGATCGATGATTCCTAGTTAAATGCATAAAGTCGAGAAGATAATATAGGGTCGTCGGTCACCAAGGTTCCCAGCCTTGCGACGAACAACTCTACTCGTGACGTCTGCCAGTAAATAACTGACTTGGTTCAATAGTGGCTGGCTTCACATAGACTCTTAGTTGACGAATCGTCTCTAGAAATTGTAGTAAAAACGTATTTGTTACCAAGGTAATTTAAACTTAGGTGGCCCTTAAAAAAACTGATGAGATTGATGGTAAAGTAGAAAACGTAAATACTTATAATGGCCCTGAAACAGCCAGTGGTGAAACTTGCAGCTATTCTTTCTTATTATTCTTGATGATGGAGAGCCAGCTGCGGGTAGCTTGACTTATCCTGTTAGTCTCTGTATAGAGACTGGCGACCGCACTGGAGGGAGGTACGACGCGACGGTGACCTAAGAATATCTCGTCTCCAGTTCGTTCCCCAGATAACCAACTGTTCATCGTTAGTCAGAAAAGTTGGCCTGGATATTACCTCCTCTGTATATATGCCGTTGGGACGACCACAAAGGAGGTCGGACTACCCGTACTCTTCAGGGCTATCTTCCCTGGCTTGCATTTGAAGTAGAAAGTATCTGACGACCCCAGGTCGGATGGTGGAACGTCCTCATGGTTCTGAGGTGTTGGAGAAGGTTGCGCTCTGGCTAGACACGTTTCTTGATATCCCACCAGAGTCGTTGACGTTCTGAACGCCTATTTTTCTGAGGCACTCGGTTATTTTGACGATCCAGAGTACAACCCGATAAATTTTGCTTGCCCATGAAAGAAGAGTGTCATAGGTAGCCAGAAAGCCTGGCTGCACAACGGACTACTCTGTTTTTAGTGCAGTTTCTATGATTGACTACGAAAGTTTCCAACTAAATGCGGCATGTTATAACCACTCTTCACTATCTTAAATTGTGGGTGGCTTCAATTTTACCTTGACACCACCTTGCGGACTCTACAGAACTAAAACTCGAAGCAAGCTTATTTTAGCAAAACTTTGAGCTTATGTATCGCTATTGTTATAAACTTTTAGAAAAAAAAGTCTACGAAAATCATCTTGGAATCATCAAGAATCAGTATGAAAAATTCCAGCAAAATCGGTTCAGTAGTTTTCGTGGTTAGCGGTTACAACGGTTTTAGCAACTTTGCTTTATATATTAGTAAGATTATGTATTTTAATTATGATTTTTATTAAAGAAATTTTTTTTTTGCAACCAGTCAACTGCGCAAGCTGTTTAAAAGAGTTTTATAAACAATCTTCTAGAGCCGAGGAACACGTCCTCATTCTCAGGTTATTTATAATTTCTTAATTTATTAAGATGCGTAATTAAATTTATAAGATCAAAAAAACATTTATACTTAGGTTATACGTGTGTAACCTGTACCACTAAGATTTTATATGAACGTTTTATCATTTTTTTTAGATTATCAACTATTTTACGATTGGCCAAGAGGGAATGTAAATATTAATATTTTTTACCATCACCTTATTAAAGGCATTAGCAGTTCATCGTTCTCAGGTAGCTTTAGGTTTTCACTAAGGAAAATTGCATTTATACTAAAATTATTTGACTTAAAAATTTGTTGTGTCAATGCAACATTTATTATTTTTTATACATTTGAGTATCGCCTATATTTCTAAAAGTAACAATCTATGTGTTTATCTAATAATAAACAGTAACAATAATAAAAGTGATTTACCCATTTGTATCAAAAAAATCTCGTAACAGATGCAAATACCGTTTCTAATGGGCATGCATCTATAGAGATGCCAGTTTACAACACTTGTTTGGAGTCACATACATTTTTAGAAGTATTGAATTTTATGGAAGAATGTATAACGAACAGTAAAGTTTTTTGTAACTGTTGCAGTAAACTCCAAAATTATTTATGAAGTTACTTATTAGCGTATCATACTACGCTGTTATACACTCTTATATTTAAGGCCATTTGTATAAAATGATATTCATACATACGAAGAAGATAAATTGGCAAGTTTTTAAATTTGTTGAATGTCTTAATTTATAATTGAAAAACATGTCAGATGAAAGTGATTATATTGATTTAAGTGTGTAAGTGTAAAGAAAATATTTTTATATGATCTCATTCTCAACTTCGTTCCGCCTAAGCTTCTATAACTAAAGGGCAGAACTTAATTTTTGTTCATCAGGAACCAGCCATCAGCCCAAAGGCCTTATTGCCTCTCACTTCCAGGGTACTATTCCTTGAAATCGTTGCTTTAGCGTTGTAGTGTTAGGTTTAAGCAACAGATACGTATGGAGTGGTGTTTATGTGTTGTGAGCCAAGCTGACGTTGACCTTCTGTTTAAATTTATATCTTATCTAATTGAATAGTAGTATATCTTGTTTGTCTCTTTATCTAACGTCCTTTAAAAGGTTTTTGTCGTATGTTTTCTACTTGATTTTTGCTTCATATTTTTTTTGTTTATCAAAGCTCAAATTCCGTTTTAATTAATTAAAATTTTTAATCTTGAAATTTTTAAATTAAGAAAGTAAACTAAATAGTCAACCAAGTTATGTCTTATCTGATTAATAAATTATTTAAGAAAAGCCAGAAATAGTTGAGCTTACAAACAATATAAATTATTAAGTTACATATTCGCATTTATAATTTTTATACAGTTTATACTTTTTTTTAACTTAACTTTCTTCAGTGATCGTTGGTAAGCCACTGCTTACGTGCACGCAGATACAAGATTACATGGTTTACCACAAAAATTATCCTAATCCTACTCGTTGATTGTCCTTTTTTTCGTGCTTCTTCTTAATTTACTTTTTAGGTGAGTTGGCAGTGGCCTGGCTTGCTTGAGCTTTTTTCACACATTTTGGTCACTAAACTTAGTCTTACATTTGCTTGAAATGCACGCTTCTAACACGTAGCTTAATCACCGAACTAAGTTTAATATCCACTCAAAAGACGCAACAGAACTCACTCTTTGACCTTTATAGTTACTTAATAGCACTTGATAAAAGAGAAGAGGTGAATGTTGTTTTGCGCAAAGAGTTCTTATATGCTTGAACTTAAGAAAGACGCGTTAGGTTAAGGATCCGAAAAACCAACCAGATCTTAACTTAATGACTCTCGGTTGACACGAGCACAGTCGTAGTGCAAGAATTTTACAGTAGTTATTGGTTAAAACTGCTAATTTCTCAGATTTTACTTTAAGTACAAGTTGCTGTTAAAATTATGTATGATATTTCTTGTGGAAATTCGTATTAAAGAATGTTAAAATTCTTGATTCTTCACATTCTTGGATGTACCACTGCAGAGAAATGTTGTAAGACTGCTTCACATTATTGCTTAGAGGTTCCACGAGTTGTTTGAGTTTTGCAACAGCTTGTTTCAAGAGAAGTAAAATATACGTCATACGATTGCAGAAGCAGGTGTAGCCCCTAGCGGTTTGATATTGCAGAGCTTTTACTTTTTTATAGTTTTTAAACGTAATTCTGTGTTTCCAAGAAAGTAGATAAGCTATGGCGATTCCAGCACAGTCCCCCTTCCCTCGGTAGCCCCTGTCGTGGTGTTCTTCTTCTTATGGCAGTGGCCCCCTCTCGCGGCGTTCCCCTCCTTATGGCGGTGGCCCCCTCTCGCGGCGTGCCCCTCCCCACGGCAGCCCCTCTTCGTCGATGAGGTGAACTCCCCTTGCAGCCAATGGGCGCGTAGGTCTGGCAGGCTTGAGTTTGCGTGCTCTGCGGTGCGCATTTTTCGCCTACAGTGCTGCTTGAGATTGCGCGCTCTGTTTGAATATCTTGTGCAGATTGTGCATGCGTTGGGTAAACGTATTTTTTTTTTTTTTTTAAGTGAGTGCGTTGCACGATGTTGTAGGACGTGAAGGGAAAGGAATATAATTGTTTAACATTTTTATTGTTTATTTTGGTTAATCTGTTTATTTTAAATTAAAAAAATTTATATTTACAAAACTAGACTTACAAAATATTTTCAAGTTTTAATAAATCTAACAATAATTATAAAGAACTTTTTTTTTTTATTTGCGTTTACAAAAATGAATGGTCAAGTATGTGATTCTTTTAATTTTATACTTTTCCTGACTTTGCATTCAATCTTTCATAGCCAAAGCATTTTTCACTGCACATACTGGATCAGTATGAAAGCTGTGATGTTTGCATGCCTCATAGTCTTGTACAAGATTTTTAAGAGCAGGACACCCATACTCCTTAAAATTAATAACTCTGAAAAAAATGTTTGTATTATTCGTAAGAATAATTTATTTTTTTATTTTCAAGGTATTTTTATTAAGCTAACAATATATAAAATACATACTCGCATGGTAGTATGTTTTGTAACCAACTTAGAGCATGGAAATTAGCTTCTAGCCATTTATTACGTTTTTTATATTTTTTTGGTAGATGCTCCAATAGAAAAGGTGGGTTAAGCACAATAACAACTGGCAAAGTATTTTCGTTAAGGTCAACAAATGAAATTTCTTTAAAAATAAAATAGTTGACGAGGATTTTAAAGCCCTGAAAGTCTACAATGTACTCCATTTTAAAAGGAAAAAGTAACCGATGCTACTTGGTCTAGTGTGATCAAGTGAATGAGGTCGAAAGCTTGATGTGGTTTATAATAGGTACGTTTAAGCTAAGCGGATAAGTGCGCATTAAGTATGCACAAAGGCTCCTACCCCCTTTCAATTGTGTGCACCACCGGCAGCGTTGTTGGAGTTTGCGCGCGCCATGTGAAACTGCGCAAAGGCTCCTACCCCCTTCCAATTGTGTGCACCACCTGCAGCGTTGTCAGAGTTCGCGCGCGCCATGTGCAACTGCGCAAAGGCTCCTACCCCCTCCCAATTGTGTGCACCACCTGCAGCGTTGTCAGAGTTTGCGTGCACCATGTGCAACACTGCTTGAGTTTTTATGCAGCTGATGGGCGAGCGACTCAAACAGCTCCGTTTCACTTTTTCACGTGTTATCGGAGTTTGCGCTTGCCACGTGCAATACTGCTTGGATTTTATGCAGCTGATGGGAAAGCGACTTTGACGGCTACCTTTTACTTTTCCGCACGTTGTCGAGTTTGCACGTGCCATGTGCCACATGGCTTGAGTATTGATGCAGCTGATGGGAGCGTGCCTTTAACAGCTTTCTCTTACTTTTTCGCGCCACGTGCAACACTGCTTGAGTTCGCGGTGCAGTATGCGTGCATTACCTGTAGCGTTGCAGCTTCCTTTCACTTTTTTCGCGCCATGTACAACACTGCTTGAGTTCGCGGTGCAGTATGCGTGCATTACCTGTAGCGTTGGTTGAGTTATTGCGTCTTCTTAGATATTTAAATACTTTGCACGTACGATACTTACGCAAAAATGTATTTTGTAGGATTGTGCGCATTGTGTAATAATATAGAATGAGGAATCAAAGGGAAATAATTGTATAAGACTTTATTTATTTGAGCCTAGTGTATTTTTGATGAAAAATATGTACACATACAAAATTCAATTAATGAAATTAATGTTACTTATCCTTAAATAAATTTACAAATATTAATTGTTAAAATTAAATCAAAAGTCTACGAGAGTGCTTTTTTTATCAGGACTGCCTGTTTCGTCCTCTAAAGATTTTCTTTTTTTTTTCACTGTACTCATGTCATGCAGCTCTGGTGAAGACAATAAGTCAATAATACCGTGAGGTGTTCCCGAGAGGTAAACTAATGGTATAGGCTGTAGCGATTCCGTGAGGTTAACTTCTTGAATTGGTTCTGGGGATCTCGTGAGATCGACGACGGGTATCGGTTGCGGTGATCTTGTAAGATCCACTTCATGTATCACCGATCTTGTGAGGTTCGCCTCGAGTGTTGGTGATCTTGTAACATCTACCTAGAATATTGGTGACCACATGAGATCTGCATCAGGTGTAGGCCTATAGACACGTGTTGGCGATGTACGGTTATGTTCTTTAAGCATCGAAAAAGATGCTTGAAGACACGTGTCGGTAGAAATAAACTCCTAAGCATTGTCTGAAAACAAACAAATAAACAAATTTTAAAGATTGAAACAAAATGACACTTTTTTATTAAAATAATTATTCTGATTCAATCCTTTATACTACTTACCGAAAAAGGAGGCGTGTAACGATGGTGATAACAATTCATCGTCTAATGGTGTTTCCAATCGTCCAAACATACTTAGCTCTGTAAGCTGTCTTGCTCCTAGCAATGTGTCCTCGTTAAGTAGTGCTTCTTCTACCAAAACGATGTTATTTAGGTGTGGAAAGCATGTTACAAAGTTACCCTCTAAGTCTGAAACAAAAAAAAAGCAAAAAATTTACATTTTCATTTACGTTAAAAATTTTTATTACATCTTTTAATCTAAGATCCTATTTTAATAAATAAACTTACCAAAAAACGTGATTTCTCGCAGTGGCAATGAAGATGACTGAGCCGATCTTTTAATATGAGCACGCATATTAAGTTCTTCTGTGTATAGGACTGAGGACGATGATGGCGATGAGTCTTACTTATCGTTGAAGCCTCGTTCAAAAACCTCTTTTAAATCCTGCTCGAATATTTCGTATGCTGGAGGTTAATCCTCTTCATCCTCCAAGTCCTGCACAAATTCCTCGAACACTAACTTCTCCAAATTTTACCATTCTAGCACTTCAATGTCTTTAAAAAATTTTTCATTTACAGGAGCCATTTCAACAGACAAGATATCTACTGTTTAACTAGAGTGTGACTGATATTTTCAACTAACTGTTTTTGACTAACTATTTTATAGCACAACTTTCCTTTTAAAGACTTCAGTACTGCTACTCCAACACTTTACCCCTTCTCCATTAATTTTCTCATGAGCAGTATAAAAAACTCAAACTATAGTGGTGAAAATTTTCTAAACCCCCCTTCCCTAAATTTTCACCCACGCTCTATGAGAATTCAATATCCTTGGAGATGAAAATTTGTATCTTGTAGTGAGCCAATGAGAGAACTAGAAAAGGACATAGTTATACCTTCCCCTTTCCATATGCACATCAAAGGTCTGTGGTTGGGAAGAAGTATCCCCTCTCCATAGCATCAAATACTTTAAACCAATAGGAAGATTAGAAAAAGCAAAATATTTTCTCCTACTCATTCCATCATATGCAAAATCTTCAACTTATGGAAAGTGGCTTTCCTCTTTACCTTTCGCCATAATCTTGAAGAGCAATCCCTTGACCTTCGCCACGTGCTTCAGTTATTTTCTTAACATCAGTGACAGCAGCCGAGGAGAGAAAGAAGTTACACTTCAGGGTACTTCGTACAACGCATCAACCAACGCTCTCAAGTGTGAAGGTATTTTGTGAAATCTTAATAATTTTTTTCTTTTAAAAAAATTGAATAAGTAATTTTTTTTTTTGCTTAAGACCTATTAATAACGTCATGAATTCAAAATTTTTTAAAAAGTTTCTCACTTTTCTATCAATAGCAACTTAATTCAATTTTTTAAGTTTCTATACTCCTCCTTTCTCTACAACAATATGGTTGCAAGATATTTGACTCAAGACGCAGAAATTATGTCTAAGCGCAGAAATAATGTCATGAGTTCCTTATTTCTTTTAATTAGTTAACTTCTTTTTATTCTTCACCTTTACTTTTTTTTTTTTTTTTTAGTATTTTAAAAAGCATTGACAAAAAAAAATTTTTTCAGCATTAACATGGTGAAGAAGACACGCAAGGGTGAAATCAGAAGATATCAAGAACGTCTGATATTCCGTGCCTTAGGACGCAACATAAAAAAATTTAGAAAGGCAGCTTGTAGATGATGATTTTTCAGAAGTAGCAGCACCACCAGAACATTCCCCAGCTGTTATCATGGATCCTCTTCCAGATATACCTTCCACACTACTCAAGGATCCTCTTCCAGAAGTAGTAGTGTCAACAGAGGAACCTATTGCAGCAGCAGAAATACCAACAGAAGTTAAAGTGTTCAACATATCAACATTCACAGGAGTAACAGGTACTTATTATTATTATTATTTTTTTCAGTTGCTCAACATGTTGTAATAGATAAAACTAACTAATTTTGTACTTAATTGTTTTAGATATGCCAATGCAATTCGATAATGAATTGCAACTTTCACCATTAACATCATGGTGGCTGCCTCAGCAGGATTGAAGTGGATTAATTGACTTGGTTGAAAACAGTGATTTTAGTAGACCTCCATCACCCTTACTGCTGACAGCAGCAGCAAGTGTAGTTGTAGAAAATGCAACACCTATACCTCTTGCGTCAATGCAACCGCCACTACCACAACAACAGCAGCAGCAGCAGATTTCATTACCACTGCCGTTGCCTGAAAATCATGAGGTATGGTCTGAAGAAGACCAAAATATACTTATGATGCGAGTTCGAATGTCATTGAAAAAGGAAGAAATAAAACTTCTCGATAGAGAACGAAAAAAAATGATTCGTGAAAGAAAAAAAAAGATTGAAAAAATACAGAAGCAGCAGGCTTTGGCAAAAAAAAAAAGAAATAAAGGTAATTAAAAAAAAAAAAATAATATATGCATATTTATTAAAGGCTTTTACTCCAAAAGAAGAAAAAAAAGTAAATAGACAAAAAAATTCAATACCACAAAAATTTATAAATATTGTATGACATTTACTCTGAAAAAATTTTTGTAATCAAATAAAACTTACTAATAAAAAATACTTTTTTTATGTTTTCGTAAAAATTAGAACCTATAATTTTTAGTACAAGGTTATCTAGATTTTTTTCAAAAACAGTTTTTGAATGATTAAAATAATTTAATACATGTTCAAAAAGTTAAACTTGTTATTTATAAATTTAAAACCACCCTCCTCCCCCATGGGCTGATTTCTAAGGATATTTAGGGGTAGAAATCACCGAAGCAGCTCACTTTTGTGCTGTTGCTTGAGTAGTTAACTTTTTGCTAGCCATGGCTTCGGTTCAATATCTTAAAGATGCGGCTCACTGCATCTGGCAATCGTTTCAACAAACGATTAATAGCGAAGTCGATGCGAGTCACATTCAAAGACTAATAGACACATGTCTTACAACTATTAAGGATAGCGATATTTTTAGTTGGAGGAATAATTTGACAACATCGGAAAAACAAAAATTAATAACTGCAGCTTCATTATTAAAAACTGTTTTACAACTACTTTATGATTAATTGGAGGTAACAGAGTCGAAACAAATATTTATGAATGAACCTGTTGTTTTTGAATCAGATAGTGAACAAAAGCCTAAAGTTTTTGCATCTAAAAGTGGTCAGGAAGATGTGTCGGATTTAGATAAGACATTTAAAAATAAAAATATTGTATGTGTTCAAGGTGAAGGTGTAGCAACAGCTTCAAATGATGAAAATGCTGCTCCAGTTAGTCTTGATGATGTTAACAGCGCATTTGAAAATCGTATAACAACAACTTTGATAGTTAATTTCAAACACTTGGATCTGAAAAAGTTTCTCAAAGATGCTGAACAAAAATTTATTGAACGAATCCTACGATCTCTTGAAAAACATACTGCATTAAAAGTAAATACCATATTGACTGCTGAATATGTCATAATTAAAGATAACATCAAGGATATTGATTTAAAATACTTTAATACAAAATCACAGCCCATTTACCAGACCACTGATATACAACAGTGGTTCGATATAAACGTACGACACTTAATTGAGAAAAAAATGGATGATTTTCAAGGTAAGGAATCTGGCTGGTCTCTGCACTTGATTTTAAATTTGGTGGTTAATATTAATAAACTAAATCCTATGCAAGATAGTTCCTTCATAGACTTACCAGACCACATAAAAAAAAAATGCTTGTGTAAATGTAGTAAACAAAGACGACCAATGCTTTAAATTGGCTGTTTTATCAGATCTTCATCCAGTAAGCAGAAATCCAAATCGCGTCTCTAACTATATTAAATATGAAAATGACTTAAATTTTGATGGTATAAAGTTTCCAGTTATTCCAAAGAAAATTGTAAGGTTTGAAAATCAAAACAATATTTCAATCAATTTATATTTTTTAAAAAAAAAGGGTCATACAGTTGATATTTTCCCTAATAATTTGACTGCAAATAAAAAAGAAAAACATGTGAATGTTTTACTTGTCAAAAACTTCTATACAGATGATAATGAATGTAACAATAATAAATGTGACTCCGTCGTAGAGTACAAATATTAGTATGTGTGGATAAAAAATTCATCGCGTTTAATACGGAAACAGTTATCTGAGCATCAACATGCAGCAAATATGTGTGATCGTTGCTTTCTCTATTTTTGGTCCAAGCAAAAGTTAGAAGCTCATGAAGTTGATTGCAAACATAGAAATAAGTATAAAATTACACTGCCTGATAGGGAGACAAAAGAGCATATACTTTTTACTTTCTAAAAATTTTACGTTCAAGAACCGTGTACCTTTTGTTGTATATGCAGACTTTGAATGTTTGTTGGTACCTGTTAATGATGCTCGCGTCTATCAAAGTCATGAAGCATATAGCATTAGTTGTTTTCTCAAATGTTGTTATTATGATAAAAAATCAGAAGATAAAAGTTTTAGACAAAGTGAAGAAAATGATGATGAAACACCTGCTCAATAATTTGTTGAGGCTCTCCATTCTTTAGCAATAAAATTAGAACATTTTTACAAAAGTTCTCTTAAAATGATCTACTTGACATCCGAAGAAGAAATTAAATTTGACGAAGCCATTCTATGTCATATTTTCAACTAACCTTTCAGTTCAAATGATATTAAAGTCAGAGATCACTGTCATCTTACTGGAAAGTAAGCATCATTTTAGTAAACTCAAAAAAAATTTTTTTTTTTTAATAATCATGATTAATTTGAAAAATTTTTTTTCTTATATATCGTGGTCCAGCACACAATAAGTGTAATATTTATTATCAAGACTCAAGAACGATACCTGTAGTTTTCCATAACCTAAGTGGTGATGATTCGCATTTATTTATAAAAGAACTTGCAAAGTGCTTTTCAGGAAGAATTCAACTTTTACCGCAGACCAAAGAAAAATATATTTCGTTAACGAAATATGTAGAGGGTACTAATATTAATCCACGATTTATTGATTCCTTTAAATTTATGGCTTCATCACTTGACAAATTATCATCATATTTAAACGAATTTAAAATATTAGAAACAGTCTTTACAAATGATGATGAATATACCATAGACCAAATAAATTTATAAAAAAGGAAAGGCTTATTTCCTTATGATTATACTTCTTATTTTAAAAAGCTTGGTAAAAAGATGTTACCATCCAAACAAGATTTTTATAGCAGCTTATACGTTATGTTTATTGAGCAAGGCATTCGTGGAGACATATCTCAATGTTGTAATCAATATGCAAAAGCCAACAACTTATACATGAAAAACGGCGATAAAGATGATAAAGATGAAAAATATTTAATGTTTTATGACGTAAATAACTTGTATAGCTGGGTGATGACTTAACTATTACCTTATTCAGGTTTTCAATGGATTTAAAATATAAGTTCCTTAGGTATTTTAAATGTTGCTGACGATGCTGAAATTAGTTACATACTCGAAGTAGATCTTAAATATCCTGAAATTCCTCACAATGCTCATAAAGTTTTATCATTCTGTGCTGAGCAAATGACGCCTCCAGGATCTAAACAAAATAAGCTAATGACTACTTTGTATGACAAAAAGCGATATGTGATACACTTTCGTGCACTTAAACAAACTGTAAGTCATGGTCTTCGTATAAAAAAAATACATAGAACTCTACAGTTTAACCAAAATTCATGGCTAAAGAAATACATTGACTTAAATAGTGAAAAGCGTCAAAATGCACAGACTGATTTTGAGAAAATGTTATATAAGTTATTTAATAATGATGTTTACGGAAAGACTATGGAAAATGAACGCAAAAAAAATGATGTTAAACTCATCAACAAGTGGGAGGGGCGATATGGTGCAGAGACATACATCGCACGACCGAATTTCCACAGCTGTGACATATTTGATGAACAGCTTGTAGCTATACAACTACTTCGTACAGATGTCTGTAAAAAAAAACCAATATATGTTGGGTGGAGTGTCTTAGATTTATCAAAAACACTTGTATACGAATTTCAATATGATTTTATGAAAAATAAAATAGGAGACCGATGCAAACTTTTGTACGCAGACACTGGTAGTCTTGTGTATGAAATAACAAATCAAAATATTTATAATATGATGTGTGAAAATATTGAGAAATTTGATACTTCAGACTATCATTTGAATAATGAGTTTTATTTGCCTCTGGTTAATTAAAAAATTGTTGGTTTAATGAAGGATAAGTGTAATGCAAAAATCATGTTGGAATTTGTAGGACTAAGAAGCAAAATGTACAGTGTAAAAATTGAAGATCAAAATCCATTAAAGAAGACTAAAGGTGTTAAAAGTTCGGTTGTGAAGACTACAATAACTTTTGACGATTATACAACATGTTTGTGTGAAAACACTAGTATGACACGAGAGCAAAAAAATATAAGATCACATCATCATCAGCTTTTTACTGAATAACAGATGAAAATTGCACTAAGTGCTCATGATGACATACGATTTTTGCAACCTGCTTGTACAGATACCCTACCTGTAGGGTAATTACAGCATAGTGGGAAAAGAATCATCCAATAAGAGGGAGGGATTGATAGAGGGGCTAGCCAATCAGGTAGCAGAAGCTGCAAGGGCTTTTACTGTATTAAATCCCCAAAAATAGACCGAACACAAGCAGATGAGCCTACAGTAGAGGGGTTGGTGCTATATTGTCTCAACCAGGCAAGCTTATTCTACACTCCAGCAGAGGTTTCAGTAAGGTTGAACTTAATCAACAGAAGCTGACATCACCTTCAACTGAACCACCGAGTGAAAAATCTTAATACAGTCAAGGTGACAAATTTTTTTTATAGTAAATATTTAGGCATATTTACTCAGCATATGTTGTGTATAAATATTTTATGCTAAGTTCCATGTTTTTTATTTTGTTAAAGATGGATCTTGCAGCACTCAACAAAATCGCTGACAGTGATTTTCTGCTTACGAAGAAACTTTCCGAATTAATACCTAATCAAAACTACATGGTGTCAAAACTAAGAAAAGTGTATACTAAATTTGGACCTAAGATAGTTGCAAAACTTGACGATGAATTTTTAATTTTTCTGCAGACGAAAATAAGTTTAGCTCTATTTAAAAACGAAAAATTTTATAATGAATTGTTGGAGGCTGTTAATAAATTTAAATTATTTATAGTGTACAACGGAAAACACATCATATTTTCTTATGCATAATGTAAAAAAGGTGAAAAAATAAGTTACAATTTTTTTCCAAAAATTTGAGTATTTATTTAAAATATTCTTACTACGTGATATTTTTAATATTACTTGATACATATAATAATCTAATAATTTTTTAATTAACGTTATTTAAAAAAAAAAATCTTATTTATTTGTCCAACTATTGTGAGAACTGTCAAAACTCAACCATTTGACAAAAACTTGATTGCCACGTCTTCGAAGAACCTTCTCTATAAGGTATACATCAGGATGCTTTGTTTTCTGCAGATCTTGTTCGTAGAAACCTCCAGAAATAGGTTGATCTTGTTAATCTTTGAGGTGATACGTTATTGGATTTGTTGCTGCTACTCGCGTGATGGTAAATATTTCCGTTGACCAATTTGGCGTATATCCTTTTTTAAATTTTTGTTTGGTCTTGCTCTCTCGTACTTTATTACCAATTTTGAATTAAGGCTTAAACTTACTGCTATTTTCACATTAACTTTTTAACTTCTCCCAAATTTAAACTTCATTTTCAGCCACAATATCTTTTGGTTTCAAACCAGTTGTTTGGTGTTTTTTATTATTATAAAATTTAATTAACGTTCGTAACAAATTCAACCATTTATAATTGCCTTTCAAACTAAATTTTTTTCACATCAAATCTTTTAAAGTATAATTGAATCGCTCGCATATAGACGCTTTAAGATTGCTGTACGTTAAGTATAAATTTATTTTATATTTCTGCATGAGATTTTGGAAGTTTGCATTATAGAATTCTATGCCACGATCAGTTTGCATGTTCACGGGCACCCGTCCTTTTTTCAATATCGAATGCATTGCTGTAGTTACTTCTTTACCGGGTTTTTTCTTGACAGGTACAGCTTATGCGTACTTGAAAAGAACATCTATTACAGTTAGCATATACCGATAACCTTTGTTTTCTCGAGCGTAAGGCTGCATCTCTACAAGGTCTGCTTGCCAAGTTTCGTCTAAGCCACGTATGTTAAATGTTCGGCGAGGATGGTTACGCCTGGCTGCCTTATAAAGTTCCTCAATGATTTGCTCCATATATTAATTGTCTAGGTTTAAGTTTTTTGAATCAGCTTGAATAAATGGAAATTCTTTTTGCAAGTTGTATGAAAAAATTCGAAATTTATCTATTTTTTTTTTCAAGTCTTTTAATTACTTTAATTAAGTAAGCATAATTTACAGCATCTTAAGGCTGTTTTGGTGTTTCAACATTGCATAGCCTTTTATTATCCAAGTCATACTGTCCATCTGCAGTAAGTTTATATACAATACCGGGAGGACCTTTACTACCGCCTTCGGTCCTACCCAATTTTCGACCGAATACATCGACACTCATTTTGATACTGAAGCAATGATTACATGCATCAATATATATATCCTCCCACACGAAACTTTTCGATGATTGATATAATTTAATCGTCATGACTTGTATTTCCTTTTGAATTTTCAGCTATTAAAAAGCGTAAGCGATCTACTAACTCATTAGGATCATCCCAGTGTGTATAATCTACTTGTTGCATTATTCGAGCAGTTTTTTAATGAAGTAGCAGCGATTCACCTTTTTTACGAACCATGACATTGAACATTGGAGCAATCATTTTAATAAACTGATTACTATTATGGATTCGTATAGCACCGTTTTCTTTAAACCCTTTTCTGTGAATATTTGACATTTTTAATAATACGTAGTATTTTTCAAAATCCTCCTGTGTCAATAGAGATTCATTAGGATGCTTTTTGATGAGCAGCTCTATTAATCCCGGAGTCATTGGATACCTTTAATCATCTATTTTCATATGATTATTTTCAAATTCTATTCGCTAATCGCCAAGTTTGTACAACGCATTTTTTTCCGTACTCCATACTTTAAATCTAATAAATCTTTCTGATTCTGATTAAGTATTTGTAAATAAAAATTATTTAATAAATTTTAACTGATCTGAACAGAATCATGAGATTGATGTTGAATAGTATTATTTAAATCAGTAACATCATTATCATCATCACTTTTGCTAATGGCAGACTCGAATGTTAAGTCATGATCACTGAATTTTTCTGTTTTTTTTTCTTTTTTTTTTGTTGATTCACTGTATCAACTTTATTACTTTCTTCATCGTTTTAATTATTAAAATAATTGTGAGTAACATAATTATTTTTGTTTTTTTTTTTTTTTTTTGGCGACAATTTCCATTCAAGGGTCTGTTATTGGTTTGAAAGTTTTACTAAGTAATTTTTCAGCCTTATTTTTTCCAAACTTTAACAGTCTGTACTTTTCTTGAACCGCCTCTCGCGCCTTCACTAACTGGCGTAGAACGTCTTTCTCTTGTTGATACATAATGATGATGATCCAATGTCTTGCATTGATGATCCACTGTAACGATTGCGCTAGGTACGTTCTAAATGTATGGTGAAGCCTTTATTATCATTATCAAAGCCTTTTCTGTAGCGACCATTATTTATTTGCCTATCCTTGTTTACAATGACGAATCCATGTTTATCATCATTCCAGCAATTAGAGCATAAATTTTTGAATTTAATGTATGGCATATTGGAGTTTACATGATCATTATACACATGCTTCAAATTAACTTCATCTTGACGGAATAAAACTAAAAAATTAACGTTATCCCTTACAAGATGCTTTGGCACTTGAGCATACGACTGGCAAAGATAGAAGCAGTCAACATTTTTGTGTCTACTCATGCAGA
Source organism: Copidosoma floridanum (assembly GCF_036245765.1). Lineage (NCBI taxonomy): Eukaryota > Metazoa > Arthropoda > Insecta > Hymenoptera > Encyrtidae > Copidosoma > Copidosoma floridanum. The sequence continues at coordinate 8,341,052 of NW_028321894.1, forward strand.
AAAAGGCGTTTACATTATCTTGTTTTTCACAGGCTATTTCATTAAAAATCATTATAAAATTCGGTAAAGCATCATCTGGTGAGACTACAGTTTCGTGTTCACTGAAAGGTAAGTATTTCACACCCTCTATAGGCTCCAATAGTTCTTTTAAAAACTAGTACTTTGGTTGATGTAGTGATTTTGAATACACGTACACATTTTTAAACCTAACTTTATTAGGATGCACGATTAAAGCTAATAAACTATTAGTTTTACCGCAATTAGATGGACTGTAAAATACTGCGTGAATACTGTCAGGGAGTAGTTCGCCATGTCGATTTAAAAGCTTTTCTTGTTTTACAATGGCGTCAAAATTAGGAACTTGTAATTTTATGGATTGCTCTTTAAAATCCATGTCTATACTGTATGAATAATCAGTTTAAACTAATCTATTTATGAAATAGTACAATGCTTATAAAGTTTGAGCTCTTTATTTGTCCGTGAATTTCTCTACTATAAATACATTATTCATTTTCTCGAACGCTTAGTCATAATCCAACCTCTGAAGACTAATCATCATCATTATCATTATGCGTCGTAAGAGAGGACACGGTCTTGTAAATAAAGTCATAAATTCTTTACCAGTAGAGCTTCATTTGCCTGGCTGTCAGTACTGTGGTCCAGGTACTAAGCTCGCTAAGCGTCTTGCTAGAGGCGATCCAGGGGTAAATCCTCTGGACGCAGTGTGCAAAGAGCACGATATAGCGTACTCAAAAAATCGACAAGATTTGAAAGCCAGATACGAAGCAGATACAATTTTAGCTAAGAATGCTTGGCAAAGAGTTAAGGCTTTGGATTCAAGTATTAGTGAAAGAGCAGCAGCTGCCCTAGTGACTGGCGCTATGAAGGTTAAAAGTAAATTTGGTATGGGGTTGGAGCAAGAGAAAAAACAGAGTATTAAAAAAAAGAAAAGAAGGATGGGTAGGTCAAAGAAAAAACAATTTAGTGCTGTAAGCGCAGTTATTAAGGCTGCCTCGTAAGATATGAATACTAATAGCAAAAGGGCTCAAGGTGTCATTAGTAGTGCTTTGAAAGGTGCTTGTAGTGCGGTAAAAAAATCGGGAGGTAAAAAGTATGTTACGATTCCGCGCATCTTACGCCTTTCTACTCAGATCAGTGGAGCTATACCTTTGATTTCCTTGTTTGCTGGTTTGAGTGCAACCGGTCCTATAGCAAATGGAATAGCTGGAATTATGAAGAGCATGAATGCTGCTAAGTCAGCCAAAAAGCAGCTAGCAGAAAGTCAGAGACATAATCAAACCATGGAAGCTATCGTACTTAGAGAAGGTCTTCATCTTAAACTGCATAAAACTGTTTAAGGAGTCTATTTAAAGCCTCACGCTAAAAATAAGAAAAAAAAAAAAAAAAAAAAAAAAAAAAAAAAAAAAAAAAATTTCAAAGAAATAAAATTACCTGATTGAGCTCTGACCAACATAGATTTGACGAAATATTCTAAAATCTTAAAAACTCTCCATTTTCGTGAAGTATTCATGAGAAACAGTTTACCTGCTGACGGTCCATGGTTTTGTGAAACAGCTATAGTAAATCTTGATGATAAGAATGGACCTGGAACTCACTGGGTGGCTTATCGAAAACGTTGTAATTATGTTATGTACTTTGACAGTTTTGGAGATCTGCAGCCACGTACTGACTTAATGTTGTATCTAGAAGTTAGTAAAGTGAAATACAATCACAAGCGATACCAAGAATTTAACTCCTACAACTGCGGTCATTTGTGCTTTTAAAACAAACATAACTTTCTTACAGGGAAAAAAACCATTTAGTTACACTTCAACAATTATGGAAGAAACATTACCACTTAGCCTTTCTGGTACTTCTTCTGTTTTAGAAGCACAGTATTTTTCGCCGATTGAATTATCACCAAAACATAACTACGTTCTTGGCTTAGTAGAACTTTTCTCATTCAACTCCATCGCAAATATTGATAAAAAATGCAATAAATTTTATGTCAGCAATCAAGTTATTGTATTACCAACAGGCAGTTATGAGATTAAAGATATAAGATCATTTTTGATTGAGGTATTATTACAACCTTGCAACATAACTCTCGATATCAAGCCAAACAATAATAAGCTTCGAAGTGTTATTAAGTGCAGTCATACTATTAATTTTAGACCTTAAGATTCTATAGGCCGTCTATTAGGTTTTATTCAGAGAGTTCTAAAACATTATACCACTTATATTTCAGACTTACCTGTAGCTATTCTAAAAATTAACGCATTAAGAGTTGAATGTAACATCACAAGTGAAGCTTACATAAACAGTCACAAAGTACACACAATTCATGAATTTTTTCCCGCTGTACCACCCAAATATAAGATTATTGAAGTTCCATTACAAATAATTTATTTACCAATTATTGGACGCATTATTGAGCATATGCAACTACGCGTTGTAGATCAGAATGGTGATTTAGTGAATTTTCGTGGAGAAGTCACAACTATAAGATTCCACATAAAACCCTCTCCATAATGAGTATCATTTATAATCAGACAAATCATATAGGCAGCTGAATATGCACTCCAGCAGTCAGTTTATAACGAGCTCTCAAAGCATTGAGACGTCAGAGAAAAAAGTCCTTCAAAGCATCGAGTCATCCAAGAAAACGATTGACACATCAAAACATTCAGTTTATAAAAAATCTCTGTCTAAAAATAAAAAGCCCTGGTGGAATCTAATTCGGATAATTTTTTAATGTATACAAAATGGACGAGATTCTAAGTATTCAGTCTCCAGTCGCATTCGACGAATCTATTGCGCACTATGAGATTCATACTCATCAGCCGTTTGCATCATCAACATATGGCAATAGTGATAAAATTCGCATTTCAATTCAACATCAAGGCTTGTGTCTTTTACCATCCAAAAGTTCTTTACATGTTTACTGAAGATTGGTCAAAGCAGATAAAAATACTGCAGTAACAAACACTGCATTAATAAATAACGCCATCTGTCACTTATTTAAAGAAATATGATATAAAATAAATGCTATAAAGGTAGATAAGTGCAAAAATGTTGGGCTAACAACCCTGATGAAAAATTGGCTATCGCTTTATTCTGATCAAAACAAATCTATGATAAATGCTAGTTGGCTTGGCGTTGGAGGAGAAAAAGATGATAGTCTTACTAATAATAACGGCTACTTTGATATTATACTTTCACTCAAAATGATTTTAGGTTTTGTTGAAGACTATCGCAAGATAGTTGTTAATGTAAAACATGAGCTTATACTTACAAGATCAAGAAATGATATAAATGCTGTGTTGCAATCTCCGCTCAATGTTGCTGATCTGGCTGCCACAGCAACTTGGGAAGACTTTAAAATAGTAATATTAAAGTTTAAATGGCTTATGCCCTATGTGGTAATGTCAGATTCTCATAAAGTTCGTTTATTAAATTATCTACAAAAAGATGAGTTTGTATTAATGAGTTTTCGAACTTGGGAATTATATGAGTATCCCCTCTTACCTAGCACATCAAAACATATTTGGACAATTAGGACATCTTATCAGTTGGAAAAGCCACGTTATGTTATTTTAGCCTTTCAAACAAACCGAAAAAACAGAAGAATGTAAACGCTAGTATGTTTGATCACTGCAATATAAGAAATGTGAAACGTTATTTAAATAACAGTTTTTCTGCCAATACATCAGCTTATTGCTTAATTTCACATGATCGTATCGTTCAGTATAGTCCAATGAATGGGGATGTCAAGAAACTCATGTAAAGCTATATAAACCCGATTCATGGGCTCTCCGAGCATCAGTTTATTCTTAGCCATCATGGATGAAAGCCAGAGTAACAGCTGGAGTAAAGAAGAAGCAGAAAATTAACGACGCCAAGAAGAGTGGGAAAAATTTATGAAGAGAAACGAGGAGAAGAAGAAAGATGTAAAGATTGAAAAAACAAAATCTGTGGGAAAATCGAAAGGTAAAGACTGTGTAATTGTTTGAAAAATCAATTTGTTTAATAAGACTTTAATTAATATGTCACATAAACTGAGTACAAGCAATTTTACTACTAATGTTGAGTATCAAAAACTTTCAACTAAGGACGATGATGATAAAAACAAGTAATCTTGGCTGAAAAACTTCATTGATAAGTATTTAACCAACAAAGAATCTTGTCCTCGAAATGAAGGTTATGAAAAGATAAAAAACAAAACTAATATCATAAGAGCGAAGAAAATGAAGTATTTTGTGGACATGCAAGGTTTTAAGAAATCAGGTAATGATTATGTGCTCAAGGAATTGGCTATCCTTCCGCTTAGTCCCACCAATGCAGAAGCACAAGTATTTCTTCTTCAAGCACCCTCTAGCTGGCGAAAATTGCCACCAAAATATAAACATAAAAATTCATACCTTGAACTTTACTATCATAGACTAAGCTGGGACTCGGGAAAAATTGAGTACACGGAGATAGGGAAAATTTTACGGGAGAGTATTAAAAACGCTAGTAAGCTATTCGTTATTGGACACCTGAAACAAAAGTGGCTTGAAAGATTTGGCTTTAAAGTCACTGATATGGCAGACTGTCTGGCGTATGAACTCCTAAGATCAGTTACTACTTATGCTCATCACAATGGAGCCTACAAATCCATTGGTGCTCTTCATAATGTCAAACGAATGAAAAAGTTTTATTTTAATATGGAATGGGTTGATGTTGATGACAATGACGATAGTCATGAGGATCTGTAAAAATGTATTGTACTTAGAGAATAAGATGTTTAACAAATCATTTTGCCAATCTGAGCATTTTGCAAGTCTAGTTTTGTGAATATAAATTTTTTTAATTTAAAATAAACAGATTAACCAAAATAAACAATTAAAATGTTAAACAATTATTTTCCTACCCCCTTAGGTCCTACATCATCGTGCAACGCACTCATTTACAAAAAAAATACATATAACCAACGCATGCACAATCTGCACAAGATACTTAAACAGCACGCGGAATCTCAAGCAGCGCTGTAGGCGAAAAATGCGCACCGCATCACACGCAAACTAAAGCCTGCTAGACCCGCGCGCCCATTGGCTGCAAGGGGAGTCTAACTTACCGACGAAGAGGGGCTGCCACGGGGAGGGGCACACCATTAGAGGGGGCCAGCGCCATAAGGAGGTGCACGCCGTGAGAGGGGGCCACCGCCATAAGGATGGGAACACCGCGAGAGGGGCTACCGAGGGGAGGGGGGCTGTGCTGGAATTGCCATAGCTTATCTACTCAAGTAATAAAATATTGAGTATATGACATGGGATAATTTAATTGAATCAAATGGGAAAATGTAGTGCAAAATGAGTTTTCTTAGGTACAATTATATTCTTTGAATGTGTTGACATATATTATACAGAACTGGACAATGCCAACCAATTGTACACAATAGTGCTTATTTCAAAATAAGAAAGAACTATTTAACGACAAATGTATGTATCTTATTCAAGTTATAGCAAGCTTACAATTTCGATACTACTAATACAAAAAATAGGCGTAAAATGTTTATTCCTTTAAACATGACCTGTTATTTATTTTTATGATTATACATACAATAAATTTTTTTCTTATTAAAAACACTGTTTTTGATATATTCCTATTCTATAAATATTATCAATCTCATTGTTATATTTATATTTTCCTTACAGCTAAGAAGCATAGCTTTTACTAACAGTCTTATGACTGTCCTACTGGTTTTTTTACTTTTCATTTATAATGTTTGGCAATTCTCAGGCCACCGTTAAATAGCAAAGATAGTACAGTACAATAACAACCATAGAAGCGCTTAAGTAATAATCTGTCCTTATTGGCAAGTGAGGAAGGACAAGGATTGACATTATTCCAAAAAAGACCGACCATAACGATTTTCTTAAGTGTTACATTGACTCTCGTAATTTCGTCCCTTGCCCTAAGGTCAGTAATAATTCAATTATCTTACCTATTTCTATATTTCTTATCTCTCAGGGTTGTTTTGCAAAGGAAACGACTTATCTAAGAAAAAAACGAATATACTGTATGCCACTCGTTTCACTCGTTCGAGTTACCAACAAATAAACAATATAATGTAAAACTAGACTAAAAATTTAACTTTCACTTTTTTATCTCCGTGTGAGTAGACTAACCCTGACTTATATAAGTAATTGCACACCACTTTTAAAACAACAACAAAAATAATACCTGACCTCGATAAAAAGATATAGAACTTAGGGGCTGTTTTAAATGGTACATTTGTAACAAGACAGAAATAATCAGCTACAATAATGGTTATGCTTAAACATGACCATGAATCGTATGCACTCTAAAAAAGATGAATACAAAAAGTCAAGTCCTAATGATTTGTATATTAAAGAACATAAAGCTGGAAATTTTATTTAAAAAAAAAAAACCTGTGAATAGTAAGTGCTTGGGTATCTAAGCATGAAGTTATTCTTTTATAAAATTATATGGCAAACAATATAATTATTAGTTTGAAAATACCTTTTATGAAATAGTATTACTTCCTACGCTGATTGCATCTTTTATGTCACGCTCAAATCTGTCACATGTCAAGTCATCAAAAACCGCCCTGTAGGATTGCTCTTTTTAATAGAGTAGTATTACATGCCAGTTAATTTTTCTTCAGGACGTTTATTACACATTGGTCTTTTCGACAAATATCATTCAAATGTCGAATGTATATTTGAAATAGTACAGATCAAAATCACGAAAATTAGAGATCGTTTAAATGTACTTTATGTATGTTTAATTGAAAAAAATCGCAATTGAACATGTTATCTTAAAAAAAAGTCACGTTAAATTGCATTTACATGATCTCATCATGTACAGTATCATAGCTACAAGTTTGTGTACCTTCTGTTTGTTGGTTCTACTGCAGAAGATTGTAGAAGGTGAGAGCAAAGAGATAAGTAAATATCATGCTGAAGGGAGCTCTCTTTTTGATTGGAACTGGCAAGGTTCCCAGAAATCTCATACTTTCTCGGTACAAAAGATTACTTTTAAATAAATCAATCAAATTTGTAAATAGATTTACAATGTGGTTTTTAAATAACTTTAGAAAGATAGGATTAGGTATGCGTAAAAGCATTTATCTAAGTACATTTAAATAAGAAAAACAATGAGAGCTTTGCTGCACACATTAGCGTTTCTCCCACTTTTCTGAACTTTTTCCCCGGTAACTGTGTAAAGACCATCCTTTAGTTCAAAAATCACTCTAATATCAAACGTCAAAATTGTAAAAGGATGAAACACATTATAATCAATTATTGTATTTGTGAGGACAAAAAAAAATTTTTCAATTTTTGAAAATTTTGAAAATATATTAAAAAGTTGTGTTAACAACCTTTTATTTATTGTAAAAGTAACGAATTAATTATACAGGAATAAATAATAATTATCATAAAGAAAAGCAACATTACTTTAGTGTACTAATTTGTGAGTTAAAAAAAAATACATTGAACTCCAAAAGGTAGATTATTATATATACCATATAACTGAGTTTATTGGGGTGTATTAACTTATTAAATTAATAACCGAATCAAATAAATAAATTGACAGTAAATAAAAATAAATATTAAAAATTAATTACAAACTACACGATGAGATGTAGGAATCGAATTTTTAGGTCGGAACTGCTCATAGCAGAGAAGGTTAGTGCCCTGACTAGTGAAAAAAATGTCGAGGAATGAAATTTCTTTGAAAACTTTTTTTTTTTTTTTTTAAGAATTAATGCAATGTGGTATGGAAAGAACCAGAAATACAACCAGGGGGAGGGGGCAAAGGGAAATTAACATGCAAAATCCACTTTTGTTACACTTTTTCTTAATGCTACTAATCTGAGACCGTTGATTTATCCTCACGCATTATACGCATACAGAAGTAAGACCTTGAAAAATTCTTATACAAAAATATAGAAATCACTAAATGAAACAGCAGAAGCAAAGGTTTTGGAAATGGAACGAAAAGTACGGACTACAGGATCATGTCAATATGAAGAGGCTATGGAGAACCAATTGGCAGGAAAAGTATACCAAAGGGTAAAACAAGAAAATGCGAACCTTAAACAACCTTTTGTTTCGTTGCAAGTAGTTACGTCTGTAATCAAATGACAAAAGCAACAACTACTAATCAGTGAGCCATAGGACAGATAGGTTACTTTTTATATACGAAGAAAATTACCATAACACATTAGCGAATAGAGTTTATTGTATACACTTATTATATATTATTGTTGTATTAAAAGAATATTCCCTTTTTTTTCATTTTGTACATTATCATTATATTAAAATAGTATTTCCTTTTTCTTCGTTTTATATATTATTATTATATAGAAAGAGTATTTCCTTTTTCTCCGTCTTACCAGAAAACCGAACCACTAATCAAGAAATTGTCTCAATTTTTTTAGAGGCTACAATGTAACATACTGGTTGACCCCTAGCGTTAAACTATGCAATTTCTGCCTAGAACTAGGCAGTTAACAGGATACACTGTTGGCCCTAGAGTCAAATTTCGATATATTTGGCTACCTTAACAGCACAGGAAACGGTATACCTACATTTAACGAAGACACTTTACGTTTTTTTTTTTGTTTAAACAACTTATTAAGGTGACAGAATTGTTGAGACCCTAGTAACATGCACAATTCCTTATTGGAATTTTGGTGAGCAGATTAAGAAGGTTACCAGCTGATCAGTTTAGAGAAAATTTATCTTTTTTTTATTCGTTGTACAAATTCTTCTTTGCAACTTTTAGAAAATTCAGCAACACTAAAAAAATCGACACCTTATTGTCTTATTTAAAAACAGTAACGCAGGGTAATAATGAGTCAGTTATGATTGTGGACACATCCAACGGCTTTTCAACGGCATGAAAATATCACAAGAGGCAACCTAACATGTTGCTAACTAAAAAAGATTTACCAAACATTAAGTTGGAGAAAAAGACATCACAGGAAGCTAGTAAGGTGGCTATCATTATAGACAATGAAGTGAGTCTTCATAGGGAAGCAGTAGGCCATAACGTAAGAAAATATAATATAAAACAATTTAATAAGACAAGAAATTGTGAGATTAGTGACCATTTATTGGAAAAAAAAAACAGATGAATGTAGTGACATCCATTAAGACAAATATTGGTGGCTATGTTGCCGAGAGTTTGGTACACACTTCATTAGCCAGTGCCAATTATTATTGCTAGACATAAAGAAGAGATTAAAAAAAAAATTAAAACAGCCCAACAAAATAAAAAAAGAAACAAATGATTGATAACATAATAATGGAAGTAATAATTAAAATAATGCTAACATCAAAGGGCCAATAATAACAGAAATTTTAGCTAGTACGAAGGGTAGTACTAAAGAGGTACTTAAAAAAGGGATAATAATGCTAGGAATAATTATGTTAACTATGATAACAGAAAGGACAGAAGAAATAATAATTATTGCAAAAAAAGGTCATATTCAGTATAAAATCAGTAATAATAAGTAGTATCATGAAAGCCATAGAAGTAATAAGGATGCTTGATAAAATGGTTCTAAGAATGAGTATTATAACTCTCACGATGTTGAACGTCCTTTCCAGTTGTAAAACGTTACAACGCAGTTAATGAAGAAATTTGCGAGAGAGGGTTAAGGGCATTTTAAAAAAGTGTCTATACTAGTAATAATAACTTATACGAGACTTATACTACAACGTGTATAAGTAGGACGATCGCTAACACCAAAGATCAAAATCAATCTTTTCTTGGGAAGCAAAGAAAATGTTACGCGGTATGTAAAACGTTACACACAACAAAGGAAAAAATTATCCATGATGTCCAAACGTAACAAAAAAGCTATACTAAAATGACTTATCAGAAAAATTTCAAGGCTAAAGGAAGAAATTAGCAGAAGCTTTTTCACACAGTAAGGATAAATGCATTAAAAATAAGATATATATAACCTACAGTAATTTTAAAAAGCCTTGGTATAAATGAAGGTGCAAAATAGTATATTACTACGAGTATGGAGATCTCAATAGTTAAAAAGAATCGGCTCGATTTCAGAAGAGCGCTAGACAGTAAGAAACAAATTGAAGATGAAAGGAGTAATGAATAATAATAGATGAAACATTTTCAAGTTGCACAACGGCCAGATAAGTGCCGAAGACAATAAGTTCAATATGATTAAAATTTTGCTAAGAGAACCAGAGAGCTTCTAGATTCTGCCAAAAACAATGCAATGTAAAAGAATTTCACATTTTAAGTGGGCTAGGTCCTGATACAACAACTTTGAGAGAATATTTTGTTGAGTTATTTCATTGCAACAAAAAAAAAGGTAAAGTGTATGCAGAATTTTTTAATACATCAAACAAAACAGTAAATATACTAGTTTCAGTGGTGGACTTGTTAAAGTGAAAGACCACAGAAAAAGCTAACACATTTGATTCCAACAGGGATGACATAGAAGAATTTGGATGATACTTTACACACATGGTTATAGCAGCTGAGAATCTGAGCAAAAATAAAGAGTCAAATTACTAGAAAAAAACAATCTTAGCTGTACACATACGAAGAAAAATATCGTGGGACACAGTAAAAGTGATAAGGATGGTCATAGCAAAAAAAATACTCACATACCTTAAGAAAACAGTAATAAGCCGTCTTAAGTAATAGGAAAGCTTGAGTCAACAAAATAATGCAGTTAGTTGATATATTAGGTTACAACAAAAAAACCAAGTGTGGGTCTCGGGAGTCCTGCCAGAAGTTAAACTTCCAACTTAAATGCTGTTAAACTCGATATAACAAAAAACAGAAAAAATAGGAGCCCACCCAATTTAAATAGGTCTTTAGTAATTTTCTATTTACGTCTTGAAAATTTTAATATTATTACGTATTTGAGCATGCGCGTGCATAGGATATATGTACTTTAACATTCTACTCATTTTACACGTGATTTGTGCATTCAAGGCACTTCCATGTTTGCTGTAATATATGTAATACATGTACGAATTAATAGTCATGCAGTGCAGAGAGAAGCAGAAATTTTTACCATACTGCGCTAAAAGAAGGCATATTTATTTATTACGTGGGAGAAAAACTTTTTTTACTGACACTTACTCATTGAGCATTCAGTGTGACATTATATATGTACAATCAATTCTGTTGAAATTTTTGCATTCGACAAACAAATTTTTTTGCTCATTTTGGTTGCTATAAAAATAAAATAATTTAATCTTTGTAATTAAGATTGAGAAAAATAATAGACGTTCATACTTTTAATTGTAAAAACGTAATTTCTTATTCGATTTATTTTCTATAATTATTAATAATTTAGTACTAAAATTAACTCGTTTTCAACTGATTTCTACTTATCTCAAAATTAACAATAAGAGTACATAGGTTTTGGTCACATGACAATTTTTCTTATAATACATAATAGAGAATAAACAATAAATTATTTTAAAGGTAGAATATAAAAGATGTATTTTGCCTTTAAGACACGAACGTGTGATGCACAGTTAAGCCCCTCTTTATTTCTGCACCTTCATCATGTAGTTCTCTTCTAGGTAACCCGTAAAGTTTTTATTTTTGTCTTACATTGCTTTCCTTTTGAGATTTAGCATTTTAGAAGGGAAAACTTTTTTAGGTGCGTTGAACAATCTTAGATGGGGGAAAACTCTTGGTTTTGCATTAGATGGCTCTTATTTAAAGCAAAGGGATCCCTGCAGAGAGTCGTGTGTAAGCGCGAGAGAATGAAGTGTCGATGAGGGGTGTGGAAGGAGAGAGGAAGCCCCCTCTGTACTATCTGGTGGGATAGAAGGAAAGAGTAGCTTGGCGGCACCAGCAAGAGCAGAATGTGGCGGGGTATGGTAGTATGGGTGTGCATATGGCCTTAATAATCTCTCTTTGTCTAACAGCAGCCACTGCACAGTGCACATAGTGCGCATTAAAATTTTGAATCCCACCACATATGTATGGGTTCATGGTATGAGTACGTAACTATCAAGTCAGGTACTTAGATACCACGCTACCAAGGTAACATTTAACTATGTATAACTACGTACTATATTGGTTTATAGCTTTTTGCCATGTATCAATGTGTATACTGTAAACTGTATACAGTTCATGTTACAACAGTATTACTGTATAGGTGTATAGTGTATATCAAATAGTATCAGTTACCCATGCAAGTTCAACTGTGTATAATTGCACGCGTGCTTGGCAATTTGTTGCGTATATACGTGACAAGTAAATCACTATAAGCTATATTACCGTAGAGATATGTATATATATCTTTCTATATTATGTAGTTGTAAAAGTAAAAGTGAGGTTTCGCGCCCTCCGCTCCCACGCCGCTCGCCCCCAGCCTCCCCCCAAATAAGGTAGTTCTTCTTTCATTTTCTTGCATTTTTCGAGTAATCAAACTTTATTGCTAGTACTCCCCGCCCCCTTTACAGCCCTTTCACTCTCTTTCAGCTCCCCCCATACCCTACCCCAGCTCCCCCATATGTAATGTGAATAAATTTGTAAAGCCTTGTATATTATCTGTTACAAATGGTCTAATTTTCACATATAATTTCATTTGACCATAACATAAGATTTTGTTACAATTAACTTACTTACGATGTTTATTTTGATTATATACTATAAAATGTCTTTTTAGGTGCTCTGCTCTTCCATAACCTTTTCCACAATTTTGACAAACATTTTTTTGAACGTTTTTTTCATGACTTTTCAAATGTCTCTGAGTGATAATTTATTTTAAAACATTTCCCGCATTTATTATACTTCAAACTTTTTTCAATGATTTGCCATTCCTTTGGGCAACGCGAATAGTTTTTCTTTTCTTATATTGTAATGCTACAGAGATCAGACACAAAAAATTTTTTTTTGTGAATTTTTTCGTGCGATGATAGATACTCTTGATTTGAAAATTTTGAGTTACATTTGTCACACTCATAAGATTTTGCATCCATGATGGTGTATCTAAAAACATATGACATAAAACGGATTGTTTATGATTTCATAAATCTAGGTACTAGACGGTATTGAAATTTGCTTTTTTAATGAAAAAAAAAATTTTCAAGAAGGTATAAAAATAGTACTCAACTATGGAATAGTTTTTTTGTCACCCTAAAATTTTATTTCAAACAATACTTTCAATTTCAAATTTGTTATCTGATTCAATTCGGATAAAAATTTTTTTTAGGTTTCTACGTCTAGACAATGCAACTTATGATTGCCCATAAGAAAATAACGGTTTTTTAAGATATAATCCTAAGGCATCTAAACTTTGACCTGGAGATTTATTGATAGTCATAGAAAAAACTAAGGTTAATGGAAATTGTTTTCTGTACAATATAAATAGTAGCGAAAAAGAATTGTTTGTATTTAGTGTTATTCTTGAATTCAAGACTGTATTTTTTATTCTTTCACCTGTGATTATTTCAGCTTTTATTGTATTTAAATAATTTTGTAATTCGTAATCTTGTACCATTGCAAAGACCTTTAAAAATGGTTAAGTTTCGTATTAACATAACAATAGCGTTATTTTTCAAATTTAATTCGTGTGAAGAAAGATCTATTTTAATACTATTCAAATATTTTGTAGGGTTATTAAAATGAGTATTTTTGTCAGATTGATCTACTCTTTTGTGAGTTGCCTTATCAATACTTTAATGCGTTACTTATATTTCTATAATATCATTTAAAATTTCTTTGTTTAAAACATGTGTGTATTCATTGTAAGATGTTAATATAGCTTTACGTATAAAGGAATTATCATGATCATTTAAAATTTTAGAACATGTATCATTTGTTTCTTATATCTGAAGAATTCTCAAAGTTTTAATTGTTTTTTCTCCAATATCCAGAAGCAATAAAAATAATTTTTTATCAATCGAAAGTATATAATTGTTTCAATAAAAAATATTAAACAAAGGCTAAAAATTAAGAAGTTCTATGGTTTTTTAAGCAATCGTAATTTTGCTTCCATTTTTTACTACTGGGAGGATTTGACGAAAGTCTCCATCTAAAATTATTATTTTATTTCCAAAAGGTTTACTACTACTAGATAAATCTTATAAGGTTATATCAACGATTTCTAACGCTTTTTTCGGTTTCATAGAAGCTTCATCCAAAATAATGTTACATTACTTCATTTTTGTTTATTCGGCTTAGAGTGGAACAACGCTGTTTATATAGTGCTTAAGTCTAAAGGAAGTATAAACGTTCTATGAGTGGTCATTTCCTTTGAAAGCAAAATAGAAGCAACACCTGTTAAAGCCATTGCAAGAATTCTTTTTTTCAATTGATGTAGAATAGTGAATTAACGTTTCATATAGAAAAGTTTTTCCAGATCCACCAGGACCATCGATGAAAAAAGTTTTTTTTTTCAAATTTTATTATTTCGTGAAAAATAGTAGTAATAGTGATAATTTCCTTACACAGATCTAACTCCAATTTTAAATTAAGACTTCAAGTTCTCTGTAGATGTAAAAGGAAAAACTTCTTTTTTTCGTCGCAATTTGGGAGTCTAATTCACTGTCACATTTTCTTTTGGACGTTTTGTTACTTTTTAAAACAAATTTAACGAAGTAAAAGTAAACGAAATCAAAAGTACTAATGGGTAAAAATTTCAGTTATAAAAAATTGAAAAAAAAAACAATCAACTAACGATACTGTTGAAACAAAATCATTTTGTCGTTCAATCAATATCATAATTTTGGGTGTAGGGGGTTGGCGTGCAAAGCACGCAGGGGAGCGGAGCCCCACTTGTATACATGTATACACACATGTATGTATATATGCAATGCACTGTCGTTGCGTCATCTTTTTTCGTTGTTTATTTAATTATACTTCATTATATCGAGCATAACACTTAAGTCATTTTAACTTGTAAAGGTATAATTGAATATTTAATAGCAAAATTGATAAACTTACTCTTTTTTTAAGCGAATTCATTAGTAGTGATTAACAATTATTCTACAAATTATTTAATAACTCTCTAAGAAAACTCAATCATTTATAAAAAAAAAATATAGGTTACATTTTCTTTTACGTAAGTATTTAGGGTTTCTGCTTGGAAATCCATTTAATCATTAACAAACTGCATATCAAGGACTCCAAGTAAATTTATTAAAAAATGATAATAAGCCTACATCGGACATAAATTGTCTGAGTTTTTTAATAAATTTATTCTTATTCCTTAATATACGTTGTAGTAAAACTTAAACAAATATTTTCATGACAAATCGCATAGTTTTCAGAATTTTCGGCTTAAGGAAAACCTGTATTATCGTGTAATAAACTTTATTAATTAATAATCAAAACATGTACAAGGAAGAGATATGTATGTTGTTATATTTATTATCACGACCCACATAGTTGTATAAATGCCATTATTTAAGATTACTAAATCTAAAAATAGTCAATAATTTGGATAGCTATTAACTAATTCCAGAATTTAAGTAAAAGTATAATTCGTAGTTTAAAGTTTTCACGTCTTTTGGCAGTCCCATGACTACCCACTGATTTCTGTTTTCAATAGGTTCGGTTGTCATAATATAGATATTTAATTTTAAAGAGAGATTTAGAGATAGATATTTAATATAGAGGATAGATAACCAGGTGGAGTTTGTATCTAGATGCTTTAAGGGCAACTAGCTTTAATAAGCAATGCATAATGAAAAATTTTTTGCAATAGTATACCCAACAGAGCAGCTTTAACCCTGATTGTTTGGACAAATATCTACGGTAATTACGAATCATGAGCCTCTTTAACCTTCTTACACGTAAGAAAACCATATATAAAACTTAAAAAGCTTAAAACTAAATTAAGAAGTCTTAAATTTGACATTGCTCACACACCAGGCAGATCCAATAAGGCACTAGACGCACTGTATCGAAATCTTAATGTAAAAGATAGAGAGGAAATCTTGCAACAAATTGACAAGAGTTATATAATCGTACAAAAGAGCAGGAAAAAATGGTCATAGTAAGAAAAGCGGGCCGTTTACATGAATATTTAAAGCATGGACAAGACGAGAGAAGAAGCATTATTAAAAAAGATCAAAAACAGCAGATAAAAATGTCAGACGATGTAAGCAAAAGGATCTAGAGCAAGAAGACATGCAAAATAAGTTATTTGGATAAGATAATAATACGCAAGCTCAGCGACGCAGATTTACAATCAGAGTTGCTGGAGGCAATTAAAGCTATCAAAAATAAGAGAATGAATTGACACTTAAAATAAGGCATAAGATGCATAAGAGATAGGCTGCGTAAGCACGTAGTGCAGATCACAGGAGAGTATCAGAGAAAAAATATATTTAAATAGAATCTATTAACAGTGATAAAGAAGAGATTTTGTCGCAGTGCCTGACTAATAATAAGTCAGTTCACATGCGCAAAGAAAAAAACGAAAAAACAGGAATGAGATTAATAAGCTCACACTATTCAGAACTAGACATGCAACCGAAAGTACAACGCAAAAGCTGTAAAAGGCTGCTAGATACGTTGTATGAATACCTGCCAAAATAAATAGTGACGTGACAAGTGAAGAGTGTGTTAAAAAAACATTATGATTGAAACTTGTAAAACGCTGACAATGGTATAAAGAAAACAGGAATCAGCAAAATATTTGTAATTCCAATTATCAAAGGCTAGCCTAGCAAATAAAGAAAAAACAGTAGGTCAAAAAAAAAGGTATGAGTATCATAGAAATAAATGTGAGTAAAGATAGATAGATTAAAAAATTACTTAAATTAGCTATGTAGACACTGTCAATTTAAATTTGTCGAAAAAAGAACATATTTAAACAGACTCGCTATAAACAGTATGGCCCGTATTGCATAGGATGGACCACGAACGTTAGTAGAAGAAAAAAAGATGAGCAGGAAAAAAAAAGCATAAGAATAGCCCACAGGAGTAGCCAGGAAGCTCGAAAATTAGTAACAAGAAAGAGAGTGGTCATAATAAGTTAATTGGCACCACTTATACCTTCATACAAGAAAATATAAAAACAAAGTAATCAATTCGAATAAACTGTCTTGCTATTTACTAAGCATGCCGTTCCATTTTAATTCTACGTAACAGAAGCATTATAAACAGTTAATTTGTATCTAATCACGTTTATAACCTTGAAATGCTAAGCAGACATCATTAACTAACCAAACTGACCTCAAATAAGTAGTAAAAAAATAATTAAAAAAATTAAAAAGAAACGGCCAAGAAGACAAGAAAAAAGGGTCAATAATCAAATAAAAAAAGACCACGCTTATGGAGCGGTTGGAATTGGTCGTAAACGACCTGTTAATGAAAGGGTCATGAAACCATCTAACATAGACGACTGTCAATTGAAATTAAGCAAAGAAATTGAAGAGAGTGATCAACAAAAATTATTTAAAAGTTGCCGGTTGTTGAATAATAGGGTAAAGTGAAAAAAATTTCTGTTAAAGCTCTTAATAAAAATGCTAAGAAAAAATTATAATCACTTATAACTTGCCATTCAATGGCGGAATATTGTTGTGCCAAATGTTTAGTACAGAAGTTCCCTTACCTAGCATTCAACTTGAGCTCCACCAACTTCTTAGAACTTAAATATTATTTTAAACCTTAGCTTCTTGTCTCTTAACGGTCAAGCAGACTAGTTGTTTAGCTATCGCATGAGTTGTAGCCAGGTACTCTCAGATTCCTGACCGTTGCAATTTTTTTTTCTTTCCCATAGTTTGATTGTCTTTATTATAATTATTATTATTGTTATTATTATTATTATTATCATTATTATTATTGTTATCATAATTATTATTTTTCTCATTATTATCATTATTATCATTATAATTATTATAAATATTATTCTTATGACTATTAATAATAACAGTATTATTATTATAATCGCTTTTACTAATGATGTTTTCGTAGTTATTATTATTATTATTAATTTTATTATTATTTTTTTTATTATTATGATTATTATCATTATTAGTATTACTAGGGGGCCTCCATCTCGGCTTCGGCCGAGTCTAACTAAATGCAACACCGTAGTGTGTTGACATATAATGTAAAACATTTTCAGTTAAAAATTTAATATCTATTCCTGACACTTCTCAAAACAAAAACTTTCTTATTAAAAACATATTTCTTCGAAATCCATACGGCTTATTTGGACAAATATTAAGCTGTAAAAAGTAAAATACTATAATTATGCTGAAAATTACCGCACGTTTCTTATGCCATAAAACAATTGTTGGCTGTAAGGGCCGTTGATTTACAGTTTCTCTCGTATAATTTACGAAAAGAGCCATTTTTAAAAGCTGTTAGGATTTAAAATTCTTAAAAAATATTTACTTAAATGAATTTTTTTTCTCTTATCCCACAACTTTATTACCAGAGCAACAAAGTCGTAGAGCTTAATCTCGACATTTTTATCGCCACAAAAATACAAATACGTTTTCTACTCATTTAAAAAACTAAAAGATTTAGAAGATTACTGTGAAAGTAAAATAAAAAGCTGATCTCTCACGTTTTTGGATTCTTTATCCGTCAATTTTAATGCTGCTGTTCCAATCTTGATAAATTTGCTTTGTAAGCTTCTTGACGCTTAAAATAGTATTCATAAAAAACATTTAAAGTTTTTCATTTTACCTTATAATTCACCCTCTTGCAAATTATAGTATGCTTAAGACTTTAGTGAGCCCTAAAGGCTGTTTTATGTCAACGTTGCTAAGTTCTAATATATTTGTTGCCAAGGTAGCTTGACCTCCAATGGCCCTAAAAAAGATCAGAGAGCTTCTTACGTATACTTTTTCTAGGCTTAAGTTAACAGCAATTGTGACTGCCTGGATATCTCAGGGTGATCTTCTCAGGCCTGCTGTTGAAGTTCAAGACTGATCGGGAAAGAAATTACAAAGTCCAAAGCTTTGGAGCTAGTTGTAGATATCTTTTTCAACGTCTCCTGGTATAACATGGAAGACGTTGATGTCTAACGCCCCTTTTTTTTGCAGACTCAGTCAGTTTGGTGATGTAAGATGGGGAGATGGGTTTGTAATACTTGCCCGTTGGAGACTGTCTCGTTGGCTCAAGTTTTTTTCTCTTCATAGCTGTTATAGGTTCACCCAGTGCAGACCTTGAAGAGGATCGGTGATTCCTGGTTGAATGCTTAGAGTCAAGAGGGTAATATAGGGTTGTCGGTCACCAGAGTTCTCAGCCTTGTGACGAACAACTTCGTTAAAAAATCGTAACGACTGCCAATCGATGACTGACTTGGTTTAATAGTGGGCATCTTGAGTTAACATAATCTTCTAGTCAACGAATTGCTTCTGGAAATGGTAGTAAAAATATATTTGTAAGCAAAGTAGTTTTAACTTAAGTGTCCCTTAAAAAAACCAATGAGATTCATGGTTAAGTAGGAAACGTTAATACTCGTAATGGCCCTAAAAAGGGTGAGTGCTAAAACTACCAGCTATTCCTTATTATTATTTCTGATGATGAAGAGCTGGCTGTGGGTATCTTGACTCTTACCCTCGAAGTCTCTATGTACGGAGACTGTGATGGAGTGAGGTACACCGCTGACCAAAGAACATCTCGTCTTCGGGTCGTTCCCCAGATAACCAACCACTCATCGTTATTCGGTAAAATGTGAGTATGTCGTTGGGGAGACGACCACTGAGAAGTATGCCATTGTGGCTGCCTGTACTTCTCAGAGCGGTCTTCCCTGGCGTACATTTGAAGCCAAAATTTCTTTGACGACACCAGGCGGGATTGTAGATCGGCCACATAACTGGGAAGTGTCAGAGCAGGTTGTGCTCTGGCTAGATACATCTCTTGGTATTTTGCGTGAAACGTTATCGGTTAGAACAGTTTTTATTGGTGGTACTCGGCAATCAGGAAGATTCAGGGTGGATGTTGACCTAGGTCACTTGCCCATTCAAAAAGAGTGTCGTCGGTAACCACGATATCCAGCTGCACGACGATCATATACATTCGCGATGCAGCTCGATGAACTGCTGGTAGATGACTCCAAAGATCTTTGATACGCTCTGGCCTATTATGACTAAACTTATTTAATTCTGTTGCAGGTAGCCTCGATTTTATGTCGATGCCACCTTGCCAGATCCTTCTGAACTAAAGTAAGAAGCTGGCATTTTTTTTGGAAAACTTTGAGCTTATTTATGGATATTGTTATCTAATTTTTCGAGGTGAAAACTATACCAAAACAATTTAGGAAGTGTCAAGAATCGGTATGCAAAATCTTAGCAAAATCGGTTCAGTAGTTTTCGCGGTTGGCGACTACAACGGTTTTAGTGACTTTTCTTTAAATATTAGGAAGATAAATACTAAGATAATACTAAAAGTATGTATTAGAACGTGTTTTTTTTCTCAAAAAAAAATTAAAATTATGATTAAATTTCTAAAGAAGAAGTGTTTAAGCTACGACTTAAACAAAAAATATTTTGAAAATATATTTAGTCAATAAAAAGATTTAATAATAAATAAACAGTTTTTGTTATTGTAATAAAATTTTTCATCACTCTGATATAGTCATGGGCCATTTGTGCTACAGTGCTTTATTGGTACATGAATAAGTTATTTATTTTAATTCTTAAAAACATAAAAACACAGAAGTTATCATGAACCACCGCATGGCATGAGACAAAGAAGCGTGCCTACAGACACGACGAAAACTAAAGCTGTGCGGAAAATCGCAGCTTACTTGAAGCATTTGCGGGGGTTGCTTGTTTTGATGTTGCAACATGCATTGTCCTTCAATTTAGTATGTATACTAGCAGCCCCCCGTCTCGGCTTCGCCCGAGACTTACTAAATAAAACACCGTAGTGTGTTGACATGTAATGTAAAACATTTTCAGTTAGAAATTTTACACATATTCCTGATACATCTTAGAACAAAAATCTTTTTATTAAAAACATATTTTTTCGGAACCCATATAGTTTATTTGGTTAAATAATGAGGTGTAAAAATTCAAAAAAATTATTATGCTGAAAAGTATCGTGCGTTCTTTATGCAATAAAATAATGGGTGGCTATAAGAAGCCGTTGATTTACAGTTTCTCCCGTGTAACTCACGAAAACGGCTATTTTTTAAAGATGTTAAGATTTTAAACCCCCAAAAAAATTATATTTAAAAAAAATTTTTTTCTCATATCTCACAACTTTATTACCATAGCAACAAAGTCCTGGACCTTAAACTCTACATTTTTATTGCCACAAAAACACAAATACATTTTCTACTCATTAAAAAATCAGAAGTGAGATCTTTAAAGATTTCAGAGATTGCTGTGAGGGTACAATGAAAAGCTGATCTCTCACGTAATGGACTCTTTTGTTGTCGATTTTGACGCTACTGTTTCAATCTCGATAAATCTTCTGCGTCAGTTTCTTGACGCCTGAGTAAAATTGTATTTATTAGATACACTTGAAGTTTTTTTTCCGATTCACCCTCTTGCGACTTTTGGTATGCTTAAAATTTGTGTGACCCCTAAAGTGAGTTTTCTGTCAACTTTTTTAAGTTCTAATATATTTGTTGGCAAGGTAGTTCGACGTCCGATGGCCCTAAAAAAGACCAGTGAGCTTTTTAAGTTAACTCTTTCTTGACTGCAGTTAACAGCAATTGTGACTGCCTGGATACTTCAGGGTGATCTTCTCTGGCTTGCTGTTGAAGACCCAGACTGATTGGGAGAAAAATTACAAAGTCCAAAGCTTTGGGGCTAATTGTAGTGCTCTTTTCCAACGTCTCCCGGTATAACGTCGAAGACGTTGGTGTCTAAAGCACCTTTTTTTTAGTAGCAGACTCAGTTGTTTTGGTGATCTTAGATAGGCAGATTGGTTAGTGATACTTGTCCAGTGGAGGCTGTCCCGTTGGCTCAAGTTTTTTTTCCTTCACAGCTGTTATAGGTTTGCCCAGCGCAGACCTTGGAGAGGATCAGTGATTCCTGGTTGAATGCTTAGAGTCGAGAGGGTAGTATAGGGTCGTCGGTCACCGGGTTTTCCAGCCTTGCGAAGAACAACTCCGCAGGTGACGTTGTGCGTCTGCTAGTGAATGGCTGACTTGGTTTAATAGTGCCCGTCTTTAGTTAATATAGTCTTTTAGTCAACGAATTGCTTCCGGAAATGGTAATAAAAATGTATTTGTTGGCAAGGTAGTTTACACTTAGGTGGATCCTAAAAAGAACCGATGAAATTGATGGTTAAGTAGGGAACGTGAATACTTATAAGGGCGCTAAAAAGCGCCAGTGGTGAGACTTCCAGGCTATTCTTATTCCTGATGATGAAGAGCTGGCTACGGTTGCTTGATTCTTACCCTGGGAGTCTCGATGTACGGAGACTGTGATGGAGGAAGGTACGCTGCTGAACAAAGAATATCTCGTCTTCGGATCGTTCCCCGGATAACCAACCGCTCATCATTAGACGGGAACATGTGGGTAAGCGCATTGGGGACGCGACGACCAAGAAGGTAGCCGTTGTGGCTGCCCATGCCCCTCAGAGCTAATAGCTGTTTTCTCTTGCTTACATTTGTAGTCATAAATTCTCTAACTGCACCAGGTGGGATGGTGGGACTCCCTCACAACTCTGATGAGTTGAACCAGATTGTGCTCTGGCTATACATATGTCTCCTGGTATTGTGGCAGATATGGCATCGGTTGGAAATAATTTTTTTTTTCGATCGCACTCGAGATTTAGGGTGAATGGACACCTAGGTCCCTTTAGTTGTTGCATTTTTGTTTTAGCGTTGATAGCAGATCCTTCGTTTGAAGATTAACTTTTACATAATGCTTCAAATGCTGAACAATCTGCTCCTTATTATTTTTGTTGTATTAACATTACGTGCTGTAACAGGCAAGATTTGGTTGAGTCGGTTGCGAACAAAAAAACATCAATCTAGGATAAATATTGAAAAACAATAAATTATTTTCCACGATCATTCTCCTTCTAATAATATAAGTTATAAAGTTAAAGAGTTTGAACATAAAGTAGCTCTTTTTATAGCAGAACATAACTTGCCAATTCCTCTTGTAAATAAATTGATGGTTTTTTTAACGGAGCTCTGCAAAAATATAAAAAATTGTAGAGCAAATGGGCATGAAAAGGGAGATGTGTGCAAGTTTTGTAAAAAATGTTTTGAGCGCTTGTAAATTTTTTTAAGTAGTGAGTACTCTCAAAAATCAAAGATTTTTAATTTTTGTGAATGAATTGACAAATATAACATTAAAAAATTTTTTTTGCTTTGTGATTCATTATTTTCGTAATGAAACGGGTAGAGCAGTTTCTCATTTATTACATTTCATTCAATTGGATGCGAAATTGTAAGAATTGTAGGTACAGAAGAACTTTTTAAAGCCTTTGAAATATTTTTTACAAATCATGGAATTCCTTTCAGCAATGTAGCGAGTTTGGCATGCAACAATACTGTTATTACAACCGGCTTAAGAAATTTCTTTTTTACCTTATTAAGATTTAAGTTTTTTATGTCACTTTGCTTCCTTCGATTTTTCATACTTCGGCTTTAGTTGCAAAAAAAGATGCACCTAAATTCCAATCTTTGCCAGACTTTGCTACAATTACTTGCTAAATACATTACCAATAGTTTCAAGAGATGCACGAATTAATATAATTTCAAGGTTTTGAAGAAACTTCGACAAAAAAAGTTTTTAAATTAGGCACTACAAGGTGCCTTTTACTATTTTATTGTATTCACCAGGTACTTATTAATTCATCAGTTTTAGAAGCCTTTTTCTTACTTGAATCTCATGAAAAGTATGTTGAAAGTAACGGTAAGGAAAAAAAGCTATCCTAACTATACACATAATTTAGTAAGTGATAACTTAGTAACAGCTTATTTACATTTTACAATATAGTTTACTTGTTTTAAATAAATTTAATGCATTGTTTCAAACTACAAAACTAGTAATTAATAAATTTCAAAGCAACTGTTTAAATGTTTTTGTAGCAATGGGCTCTAATTGCCTTGCCGATGTAACACTAAGAAGAATAACTCAAAATCTTAATTAGATGGTTATCGCAAATGAAGACTTCAGACCCATAATGGATGTGACTGTTGGTGATAATTGTAATAATATTTTAAAAATTCTTTTAGAACAAGATGCTATGAATGATCAAAGCAATTTCTTGAATTTTAACGTGACTCCTTTTAATGGAGTCCAAAAAAATTATTTTTAAAAAGATGGTAGGCTTCAAACACTTAGTTTTCTTAAAACTACAAATGCCTTAAATAGTTAATATTTGAGCTAGAATACTTACTTAATGGATGACTTTCAGACTTACTTTACCATTTCAGATATTGATTTTGATTCATTAAAGAAAGAAATTTTGCAGCTGCCATCAAGTTTTGATTTAAATGACACAACTTTTTGCAATTTAAAAGAGATGAGTTTAAAAAAAAATTATTGATTCACGCTTAAAAAAATAGTTAAGAGCTCCCTAGTTTAAAAGATTAACAAAAGCGATTAGGTCTTTACCGTATTATAACGCCGAAATAATTTTTAGCAATCACTAGAGATTCAAAACCTCAAAAAAGGAGCAAAATGGAAATTCAGTAACTTAACATGATTTGTTTTGTATAATCTTATTTTTTAACCAAAAGTGTTAATTCAATGAATTTTGAAATCTTTTAACAACATTTAGCAATAACAATGATTGCTTTAAAGTAAATCATAGCTTTTAAGTTTTAAAATTAAAATTCATTATTCTGCTATTATTCATCTTGAATTAAATGTTTTTTCAAGATATTGATTCAGATATTATCATTAGTGAAATAGGCCTATGTGGGATACCAATTAAATAAGAGCCTCATCTTTTCATACCTCCTTTTTTTTGTTTTTTTTTTATTGTTCTTTTGTTTAAGTCATAGCTTACTATTTTTTTCTTATTAATTAAATTATTTCTTAATTTATTTTTTTTTAAATGTGCCCTGATATTAACCGCGAGGTGGTGGGGAAAGAGTATCTCCTAAAATATATTTTTATTGTTCATTTAACTACAGGTTTGATTATTCATATCGATAATAAAAAAAAAAATAACAGTAATGATAAAAATAATAACAGTAATGATAATTATAACAATAATACGTATACTTACAATAATTGTTATTATTATAACGGTTATACTTATACTAACAATAATAATAATATTATTAGTATTAATAATCATAATAATAATAATAATAATAATAATAATAATAATAATGATAATGATAACTATGATGATAATATTAATTTTGACCATGATGATAACAATAATAATAAAAATAAAAATATTAAGAATAATAGTAATAGTAATCATAATAATAATAATGAAAAATAAAAGAAGAAACAAAACTGCCGTGGTCAGGAACTGGATAGTACCTGGCTACAAGTCATGCGATAGCAAAACAACTAGTCCGCTCGACCATCGAGAGACACAGGGAACTAGGGTTAACAGTAATATTTAAGTGGTGAAAAATGAGTGCAGCTTAAGTTGAAACCTAGCTAGGGGGCTCTCCTACTTCTAGTTATCTAGTCAGGGAGAGAGCGTGGGTCTTTTTTACTTGCTCTACAAGCCGAAGGCACCCAAGAAAGGTCAGGGGTATATTCCAACACTGCTTAATACGCTATGTTAGTTTGACGTCAGACAATAATAACTGAAGAAAACTAGCCTTAAACATCATAAAATTTTATCTACGCTTATAATTATGTATTAAATACAACGTATACCGTAATGATCAAAAAACATAAATGTTTCACACATAACAGTACTTCTCTTACTAATAGAAGTTTCACAAACACTTTTCTTCTAAATAATACCTATCTTTAATCCTACTGTTTCTTCTAATTATTCTATAAAAAAGTTTGCTCCCAGAAATTTTTATAAACCATGAAGCTTCTAGTAATATCTCTACAAACTATGTACTTATGTACTACATGTTTTTCTACAACTCCAAAACACAAACAAAATTTATCAGTGCAAAATAAGGTACACTTTTATACTCATGATTTTTGTCCTAAACTATTTATCACTATTTTACAGAATAATTCTCAAAGTGCTTAAAATAAATCTTCGTTTCAGCATAGATTAAGTTGAAGATGATATGTATGCCAAAAAGTTTAATTAACTCAAATTGAGGCTTTGGACTTAAAATACGTGTTTTCATCGATTTATGGAAATCTCACTCAAAATCGTAGTATACCGCACCTTAGATTTTGTTTTAAGTGTATTTTTAAGTAAAGTTTCAAATATTTGTAGTGTCAAAGGTTAAGACATATTTTAAATTTACACATCAGTAATTTGAATGACGCTGTTGCTAACTTTAAAAAAAAATTACTTAAACTTACTACGAATTGTCATTCTAAAAAAACTTTTTTTTTATACGCTCCGAACAAAATATAATGTTTTTTAACACTCTTATTCAAACATGGCCTACTTTCAAAAAGGAATATAAAATGAAGCATACTCCTTTGACACTTCCGTACGACTGATTTATATTATAAAAAAGTGTTACGTACGTGCAACGGCCTAATACTTACAATAAAATAAAATATGATTCATATTATAAATAATGACAAGTACTAAGGGCTATGCTGTTCAAATTGACTTTATTTGAAAAACGACGTTTCGACTACTCCAAGGCAGTCCTTATCAAGTCAAATATTAAACAATAATCGCAGAGTGTCGTCAATGTAAGATGTTTATTCTACTCAACTGCGATATAAAACTGGTGTGTTTAACGTGTTGTATCCGTATACTTATAAGAACGAGTCACACACACACACACACACACACACACACACACACCCACACTATTGGAATACAAGCTATAATGGGGGGTAATCCTACCACCAGATGGCGGTAGTGTGCTTAAGTTCTTACATATGTATAATGCCTTGTACATGGCGATATGTAAAAATTACAAAAGCCAATAAAATATATTTAAACTTAAACATATGTATTGAATGTATACATAGTTATAGTTCTGTGGAAATCTGATATAGGCTCACTATCGCCATCTGACGGTAGAATAACCCTCGTTGTAAGTATGAGTCCATATTAGCGTACAAAAAAGATGCCATTTCCGCTTGTATACATGGCCACGCCATTTGACGGATGAGCTTTCTTGCGATACTACTTCATGTACGGATAGTAAGGGTAGAATAATTTTTTTTTCAAACTAATATCCAATGCCAATGTTATTGTTAAATTAAACGGAAAAAAATTCGCTTTTTCGATTAAACTAAAATTTAATACAATTTTGGGAAATTATATGACCTCCAAATGAGGACCCATACAGTAATTGGTGTACAAACTCAGGAAATGAAATAACGAATAAAATGACCCTCGTTTGATCGAATTTAAAAAATTATTTATTGCAATATCAGTAATTATGTGAATTTTCTATCCATTATCGACAGAGCTAGGTCGTCGCATCTGCTTCCGTTTGAGCCAATGCTTTCGAGCCGAGCAATCGCTACGACCTGGGCTCTGTTGGTAACAAATTTTAAATGAATAATTAATGATTTTGCAACAACTTCACTATAAAATTCGATCAAACAAGGGTCATTACATTCGCTATTCAATTTTTTGAGTTTGTATACCAATTATTTTACTGTATGGACTCTCATTCAGAGATTATATAGTTTCGTAATTCATTTTTCTTATTTTCAAGGGGCAAAAAAAATTTTACTACATTTTAGTTTAATCGTAAGAGCGAATTTTTTTACATATTATACAACAATGAAATTGGCATTGGCAATTAGTTTTGAAATCACTGTGTTGTTCAAATAATTTACCCATACTATGATTATCGTATAGATGATAATTACATGTTACATGATAAAAAAAGCTCAAAGTTACGACATGCTACCGTAGCTAATGGCATGTCATATTTGTAATAATAAAACTTTTGGTACATAGAACTGTGCAGTACACAGGGTTTATCAAGATTGCTTATATTGCAAATTTCGTGATCAGAAAATCACAAAACGATGTTGAAATACCGTCCTTAATCCCACATTATGTTTTTAACGAAAAGGGGTAATGGAAAATGTTGAATACGAATTTCGTTTTAAAAAAAATCAACAGTGTGGCTGGGTGCAACGGCTCTCTCGCGAGTTGAAATCAATCGTTTACTATGTTAAGAAATAAACTATCACTATAATTACCGATAGTATAATTACTAATTGCACACACACGTACGCGCGTACACGCTCTCACACACAAACAGACACACACACAATTTCGTGGGCATTTTTAGATTCATTTAATTACTTTAGAATAAATCAGAGGAAATTTGGTAGACACAAATTTTATCATGATATATATTATAGAGCAGAGATACTAAATCGAAGTATTTGTAACCGTTTTAAAATATATTTGAAAGACGTAATTTTATCGGTATGCGTTAGTCAAGATCTTTACTAACGCATACTCGAATCTATCGGAATACTTGGGAATGTACGATATATATATACATAAAAGTAATAAAATTTACAAAACTATTAACACGAATGCAATGCAGTTCACAAAAGCACTTAAGAATTGATATTCATTCGAATTGTGTATTTAATTTTTTGGGGTTTTATTGAATAGTAGTGTAAATCAAGAAAAACAAAAGCATGTGTTAGACTGCAGTATGAAGCTACATTAATACTTGATCAAGGTTCATGCATAACTAGAACGATTAATAATATGTTAATATTATTGTAAAATAGTAAATGTTTTTTTTAAGGATTTTTTACTGCGTGAGCTTCAGTAAAAAATTAAACTGTACTCAGAGCACCATCATTAAAGAACCTACAAAATTCACCATGACCCTCATCTGTAGGCACAAATCGCTCCTCCATTCATTATTTTTTTATTATTATTATTATTATTATTATTATTATTATTTTTATTTTTTGAGCATCAAAAATTCAGATAGTGATAAATATACAAATTTTAAATAAACGTAATAGATGATATGCAAGTTACGTACATTAAAATTCATATGAGTGTATGCATCGGCATAATAATATTATATATAGACCGAGATTATTGATACGTGTCTCTAATTAAGTTATTATAAATATAATACAAAGTTTTGATTAGAAACATAAGGTCACAACTCATTTTTTAATAATATTACTGAGTTAGCGCTGGTAAGTGTTCAAGCTCTATAACTAATTGAATGTTACATCTTTTAATTTCTTAGCGACGATATCTAAAATACACGCTTCATCGGAGCTCATTTTATACAATCAATGCTTTTTTCATCATATAAGAATCTGGAGAGGGGCAAGTATTGCGTTATGATATATTGTTGGAGGCACTTATTTAAATAAAATTGTTAACGTAGACAAATATATATATATATATATATATATGTAATTTTACCAAAGTGTATGAGAACAACAACTTGTGGGAATCATACGCTCAACGAAAAAAATTTTACTTAAATAATACCAGCATTATTTTTAAAAAAGCCTTGTCATACACATATGAAACTTACAACGACTACTTAACTAATGTAAACTCAATGGTACTCTTAACAGTCTATCATGTATCGCAAAATACTATAAGATAAATTTTTCGAACTGTTAGCCAAAAAATGCCACTGTGAAAGCACCTTAAAAGAGCGCTTACAGTTTGAACGTACTTGTTCGATTATATTGAAGTCCAGATTCAGAGACTTGACGTAGCCTATGTACCGGTGGCTACGGCGGGCAATTCATTGCCCCTCAAGCACCGTACTGCCGTATGCAAAATATACCCATGTGATTAATCATTTTTTTAACAACTTTCAGACTGCAAAAGAGTTTGATACCTCAGTTAGTTGTAGAGTATGTATAAAAAAATTTGATACAGCAAAAAAGTGTATCTAACATTGTAAACAACTTTTTTTAGGCTGTTTTTTTAAAGAACCTTTTTTTTGCACTTAGCTGTGGTTATCAAAACCCATTTATACAGTTTTGCTCAAATTAAGTGTGATGGTTAAGAATTACCTAAGCTACAACTATGTAATAGTTCAGCTCTTAATGTTTATACAAAAGAGAGCTTTTTATTTTAAAGTGTAAGCTCAAAAAACGAGATTTTTGGCATTTTGCGGGGAAACCACTGAACCAATTAGAATTAACTGAAAATTATTTGTTTGTTGCTTTTTGGCCACACATAATTTTTCATTTGAAAAATTTTTTTCGTTTTCGTCTTGTATGTTTCACGACTTATTGTTTATTTCAGACGCCAACAACCGTGTTATACTGTTTTTGTCATTTTTTTTAAGCTATGGAGAAAAATGTTTTTTGTTCAATCTTATTACAATTAATTGGCTTGGTTTAATACTCTTTAATACATTTTTTCCATGATAGTCTAAATTTTCATTGACGAAAACTTAATTCGATTAGACAATTTTGATTTTCTAACAACACCTGTGCTAATCAATAAACAAAATCCAAACGTTAACATTTTCTTGAAAAGTCTTTGATTTAATAAGCTCTTACATAAACAATTACCCAAAAGTTGATCTTGAAATATTCATGATTTCAATAATTATATATTAGCTTTTACAAGTTGTGATCCATTTTGTACGCAGGCTGCGTATTAACATAACTGTTAAAAAAAATGATACTTCTTTCAAAGAATTAAAACAAATTATCCAAATAGTGATTAGATTTTTACTTAGTAAAATATAACAGTTGGTTAGATCAATTATATCAAAAATCGATAGCAGCAGAATTTAATGTCTTCACGCATCTGCTTACACAAGCCATATCTTTTGACTAGATAAATATTTAAGATTCTATCTGGGCTATAATTGAAGCTTATTCCAAGTACTCCAATAAAATAATGATTTTAATACGTGCACAATTAAAGAAAAAAATTGCCTACCAACGTGTAATATATTAAAAATATCCATCGGTGTTAAAGCTGTAAGGCCTTAAACAATCTGTTTATAAAAGAGAAATTAAGAAATAAAAGTGTACACAATTAGCATTTACAAATAAACAAAGCAGGTAGGCGTCACATAGCATTTAATAAAGAAAGGACGAAAAAAATCTCATTGTGTCCTGTAAACTATAATTTACGAAAAATACTAACAACGCCCAAAGCGAAAGTATCAGTCTTGTACTTTATGTCAAAGGTGTTTGTGTGAAATATTTCAACTGGGAGCAACATTGGGAATTCGCACTAGTGGAATGAATCTATTGGCTATAGGGACTTAAATGAAATAGTATTATTCGTATTATATTTCATTGAATTTCAGGTACAAACTAGTGTTAAAGAAGCTGCAATCTATATGAGAAATTCTTTTGGACAAAACAAGAACCAAAACGTTCTTATCATCTACATTATGGCAGCACATAAGTGTAATGTCCAAATGATTAATGGGGAAGAGTTTTATTGTGGTTAGAATTTTTTTCCATTCCAGCACACAAGATAATACTAAAATCAGCAGACACGTCTGGTGACGCAACTGACACAATATAATGTAAAATAATAAATCTAAAAAAGATAAAAAAGATATTACACATATTAAACTATAAAGAAAAATATTAAGTTTTTGTGAGAAAAATCTTGAAAACCGCAGTTTGTCAGTGAACATACAGATGTTTAAAAAAAATTTTTGGTACCTCTACGAATAATTAGTTGTTTTTTTTATATCAGAATCAGAAAACTCTAACAGTTAAGCATAATTTTCTTTTAAGAGCAAGAAATTGAGTTCTTACGAGCCAAATCTTAAAAATTACCATTTTTCAAAGCTCTAACTTACTGATTTCTTAAATGATTGTAAGGCATCGCCATAAAAGGAGTTTGAAATTTCTATGTATTTTCTAATAAGTAAATAAGGTTTGTTCTCAAGCCTACATGTTGTTTTTAGGGCAAGAGGTTATCGTTTTGTAAGCAGAATCTCGAAAACCATCATTTTTTCAAAGTTTTGACCTCTACTCCAAAAATGTAGCATATTAAATGATGCTGTGCACTTGACTTTTATTTTAGTATGTTAATTATTATTTGTAATTTTAATTCTTAAATAAATGGTTTCAATTTTATACAAGCCAGCCTCTTTGTTCTCACTTTTTGATAATTAGAACTGTCATTTGTAATTAAAAAAGCATCTTGAACTATGTTAGGCGTTGCATTAAAATCCTTTAATTATAACTACTTCTTTGTTTATAATTTTATGCATTTATTGTCAATCAAAATGATCAGATGAGCAGCATTATTTTAAAATTAAACCACGATTTATGTAAAAACATATTTATACAAATTAAAGGATTATAGTACACTGTGTAATACAGCTTAGGGCAGTTTTTAA
The DNA here is from genome assembly GCF_036245765.1 of Copidosoma floridanum. Lineage (NCBI taxonomy): Eukaryota > Metazoa > Arthropoda > Insecta > Hymenoptera > Encyrtidae > Copidosoma > Copidosoma floridanum. The sequence goes on from NW_028321894.1 coordinate 8,373,372, forward strand.
TTATAAATAGCATTCATTATCATTAAAAAATAAGAACTTAAGGTGCAGGGTGAGCTGGACTTTAAAATACTTATTTAATATTAAAGATATAAATAATAACTGACATTCAAATTCATAAAAAAAGGTCAAGTGCGCAGCATGATTTAATGAGTTCTTCTAGGCAACTGAAAACTACCATTACTTATGAATTAATTATTATTGAAGGCACCTGTATATTCAACTGCATTATCCTTTTTTTCTTACGAAGCAACATAAGCACAATACGTCATTAGGATAAAAGTGCTTGTTTATTACTCAGCATTATTATTATTTATTAATATTTTAGACTTATACTAAAATTTTCTCAATATGTTTACTAATTTATTCATTGTTTATTTCATTCCCTACTTACTAAAAGAATCAAATGCTTTGTAATATTAAGAAGAAAGCACTTGATTATGGATAGTCATTACTTCCTCTTTAAAACGGAAAAATGTTAACGAATTATAGTATTTTAGTAAGTATTCATTTGTACAACAAAAGCATTATTATTCATAATTAACAGTAAGGCACAAGTGCTTAAAAGGTTATAGCACTTTTTAACATTTAGTCTATTAAATATAGTAACACTTTAACGTACGTGTTACTATGTCTTTGCTATTAGGGCTTGTTTTTTTATTAACGTTATAAAGAATGAGAATTAAAAAGACCTGGGTGTACTTGATTCTTTTGTGGAAGGTGCATGTGTATTAATTAACATTTCAATGTATTAAAGACAAAAACTAAGTAGCGTACTTCGTCATTGTCTTATATACTGTCTTATAAGCGCTTATTTTTTAATTAATATATTAATTCATTAAATACAAAAATACTGTGGCACACTAGGTCATCGTTTTAAAAAAGCCTGTTTAGTTATTAAAATTTTGATTCTTTTGAGATAAAAATACTGAGACACACTGATAATTTTATTAAAGCTGCTTGATAACATAGCAAATAATAAGTCTGATGTTTCGCTAAAATACACTTGCTTTTTACTACACGGAAAAAAAATCCAAGCAGTTATAGCATGATAACTGTTTATACTGTTATAGAATTGGACACGTTATGCATAATACGCGTGAATGCATGCAACACTCTAGATTTCAGTGATATAATGCATCGGATGTAACTATACTAGTATAGTATGGTCTGCGAGCCTAGACAGCATGACACGCCCTGGTGAAGTGCATGGAGCCCGCGCGCAAAGTGTATCATGTCATCGTGTCTCATCACAATCTCTTTCTTTAATTTGAATTTATTGTAAAAAATACCGAAGTTAACTCCTGGAATTTTTTTCTATTTTTTACTGAAAAAATAGTGGAATTTCATATTTATTTCCAAAGGCCTCTTGCCAACAAATTCATTCTTACCAACATTTTCAGCAACGATTTGTCCACTAAAAGACTGTATAAAGTTGTCCACCATTAAACCAAGTCAGTCATTAACAGGCACACTTTACAAACAGAGCTGTATGTTACATGGCCGGTAATCCTGAACGCTAATGACGCTACAACTCTATTTTATCAAGATGTACTTCTTTGTATCGCTCCTTCATTTCGTGACTTGTCCTTTTTCAGATACGATAGCTTAATCCAAGCCTTTCATCGTCCTATCCTGATTTCATCTCGAACTGCATGGATGGAATTTCGACATTCAAAAGGTTCCCATTATCTAAGAAAAAAAAAAAGTTTAGTTAACTTTAATCAAGACACCATTATACTTTTACTTACTTCTAATCACATCAAACTTTTTTGCATCTAGTACACTGGCATCAAATTAAACTTCACATTTGTGCCAAGCTCACGAAACACTTTGTTCCGCACCCATTCTGACACCCTTTTTTCTCGGGTATCCAGCATAATACCATACTGACACAAAAAAGTCAGTTAAACTTTGACAAATACGGTTTTTTCAAACAATATACAATAAAACTCATATAACCAACTTATGTAGTATTTTTTTATCGATACATATTTTTGTAATTTTATCAACCAAATGGTTTTGAAGAATACACAAGTAAAACTGTTAAAAAAAAGCTTTGTTCTTTATACTTACCTTTTAAAACTGCACATCAGCAACAATTTTAGCACCTTAACTATAAAATATGTGTATCTGGAATGAAGCTCTTCTCTCTTTTACTCTTGCAGTTTACTATATGAAAAATTATTTTCAAATAATTTTATTGAATCATCAGTAAAATTTTGCCAATACAATTAACTGATTTTTGTTACTACAAAGTTATCTTTATCAGAAGCAAACGTTTGCTTATAAGTTTTTAGTACCTAACAAATTGAAAAATGAATAAATAAGAAAATTTAACCATAACAGCTTTAATAACAATTTTGTAAGGAAAGAACTTCAGTAATTAAAATATTAGCAAATAAGTTTTAAATAACTACTTTTAAGAACTAAGGTTTTTTTAACAACAGTTGAATGTTAGCATGCCATACATTTATTATGATTGCTTTTTTAATTTTTAATCCTTTTATAAAAAAAAAAAAAAAAGATTTATGAGTTTAAGTATACTACTTGTTAAAATTTTACTTTTTTTATTGTATACCATACAACTTGTAAACACAAAACAAAATTAACAATCTGAAGATGTATTATAAGCCACTGTTTTACTAACCTTTAGTTTAACATAAGTGTAGTGTAAAATACGATCCGACAAAACTAACAGTAAATATAATGACTTACAGTTCGCAAAATGCTTTTCAAACATACTGAACATTAGTGACGATAAATCTTATAATGTTATAACACAATTTTACGCAGGATCAAAAAAAGTATAATAAAAGTGGAATAGCAACACTGCAGAAGCTCTTCTCACTTCATTTCAATGAAGCATAATGGATCCCGCAGAAATATTGCATAAAACATCAACGCCATTGGAGTGCATCATAAAATGCAAGGCCTTAACATCTATTGCATAACACTACCAGTTTAAACTGCAATAAAGAAGGAAAATAACCAACAACTCTCTGAAGGACATCAATTAACATTTTCAGTGACCGATTCGTCGCACTTTGCTTCAGATAACAAATACGTATAAACCTTTCCATATACTTCAGTAACTGTATAGGAACAAAGGCTTATGCAAATGCATCATGTCTTCAGCAAAAACGACAGATTAAAAACAGGTGACCAAATACCTTACCAATTTACCTTATTCATGAATTACGATATTAAAAGTGAGAACATCGTTCCTATCAAACTAATTAAAAATCATAACAATTAAACTGCCATTTCTAAATTGTAAATCATTCTACAATCATTGCTGTAACACATAAATACATACAGTACATTCAACACAGAAGATATGCATAACAACTTTAAAATAATAAATTATATTCAGAATTGTATTCATTTATAGATTAACACAATTTTTATGTCGTTATACTTATATTATATACATCATATTGCTAAATATATACGTTTGTATTTTGAGTACTTGAAAGGATTTGACTGTCTTTGCTCTTACAATTGGCAAGGGTGAAAATTACCTAAAAGGAAGCATGTGACATCTCTTGTGATCTACTTATTATTGATTACTTCGAAACTTAAAGTTTTGTTTTTAAATTATAAAAAGCAAAAGACCAGCAATCTCCAAACATAGAGTAATACACCTGCTCCTGCAATTGCATGACGTACCAGTAGATGTAAGACTTTGTTTAGTGATTACGCTACATCTTACAAGCGGGCATTTCCAGAAAACGTAAGACTGAGCTTAGTAACTAAGCTGTGTGAGAGAAGCTCGAGTGAACTAGTCCACTGTCAACTTGCCTAAAAACTGAATCAAGGAGGAATAAGAAAAAAGGACTATCAACTTAAGTTTGGACGTTAAAAGCAGCAGTCTTATTATTGTCATCACGACGAGTACTCTCGTGTAGGATTAAAATCAGCGTTTCAGTTAACCTTTTAGGATTCTGCAACTGCGTGCGGGCAAGCAGTGGCTCACTAACGATTATAGGAGTAAGTAAAGTTAAGTAAAACTATAAATTGTATAAACATTGTAATTGTAAAAGTGAGCTTTCCGGTTTATATTTTTTGGTAAATCAACTGTTTCTAGCTTTTCTAAATTAAACAAATTATTAGATAAGACGTTACTTAGTTATTAATTAAATTAACTTTCTTAATTCAAAAGTATTCCAATTACTAAATTATATAAAGTTCTCCAAGATTACAAGTTCTGACTAATGGACACATAATTCTTATGTTGACAAATAACTTGAATATCACCGAGAATTCAAATAGACAACGTATGACAAAGACGTTGACAAGAGCCTGAGTTAAAAAAACGAATATGATACGATACTTTTGTATTACAGAAGATATAAATTCAAACAGTAGGAGAACGCCAGATCGCGTAAGACACACTTATACTTCTGCACTCGTACCATTCAGTAAAACCTAACACCTAAACGTCAAGTCAACGATTTATAAGAAAAGTTTATTGAAAGTAAAATCAAATAAGGCCTTTGGGCCATCAGCTGGTTCCTGACGAACGAAAATTAAATTTATTTGTTTTTAAAACGTATTAACAAGTCTCAACTTTTACTTGTAGAAGTTCAGACGTAACAGAATTCTTGTAATTCTTGAATTGTTCAACTCATTTTTTCATTATAAATATTTTGAATCGCAGTTGTAGAAATTAATTTTAATTGACTGATTCCTGTAGCTAAATGACATTAACAATATTTTTTATCATGTAAACGTCAACTAAAAAGGTGAGAGACCGAGTGGTTCTCTAAATAAAAATAATATATTCTGAACTTAATTTAAACTCCTATTTGCCTTTTTTTATTCCTGTTTTACTTTTTTCATGGAATGATGTAACATTTACAATTTTTCTTTCCTGCTCTGTTTTTCTACTGGGTTACTGTGACAGCTTATTTGCCTAGTCATTGGGACCATCTACTCACCACCTATGTATGATATTTTTTGTTAGATAAACGTATTTTAAACTTCCTCATAACAAAAGATTATTAATAAGAACATACACGTTTTTACTAGACATGCCAAGTCTCTTTTGTATATCTTAATTTTATAAAAAATTATGACACGAAGATCCGGAAACTTCTTGTACTAAGACTGGCAAATAGTAAATTTATTGATGACTTATGCACGTCTTCATGTACAACACTTTAAAAACGTATGGCCAAGTAAGCAGTTAACTATGCAACTGTTGTCAATTTACGTCTTAGTAGAGAGGTAAGCCTGCCACTTTTGATTGAGATTCAGGATCATAATGGTTAAACTTCGATGCAACTGACTTTGCGGTATAAGCTTAATACCATCTATGGCACCACAAGTTAGCCGTGTATAAGAGTAAAAGCAAACATTGAAGGTTTGGTAGCTCTGACTGACTAAATTGTTTTTAGTCTGGTGACTTGCAAGAGTGTAAGAGAGACCACTTAATATTAAGCTGTTACTTGGTGTCAACATTTTAGTCCATGTACTAAAAAGAGGGCTCTGTGTTGGAACTCCAGAGAAATCTAGTCAAACATACCGTATTGAGATGGGCTCTCTGTGATCCTCCGTAAACTTCAGTTGTATAATTATCGCATCTGGCTACCTGTTACCATCATTCTTAGTATGTGTATGGTAAGAGGTGTAGTGTGAAAAAAAGCTTATATTTTGCTCTAGATGCGATTCTTAATTCTCATCGCTTATTGTTACATGTTCTCAGATTTCGTTTATGCCTAATGTGAACAAAGACTTTCTTCATTGTTGGAAACAATGTTTATTTTTTCTACAGGTTTCTTCTTGTAATGCTTTGTATTAACATTACATACGTAATACTTCTCGAAATATAGAAACATACATATAGCTGTGCGCTGATCTGCTAAATATATTTGTACTAGCCTGCTTACATCCCATAAGGCTTTAGTGACTTTCTGCACTTTTTGTTGTAATATGTATCAAAGGTCTACATTCGACGAGACTCAGTATACCTTACACAGATTGATTTTACACAATGACATTTTTTAACGTAAAAAAATTTTGCACAAAAATACCCTGTGCAAGTATTTTGTACGTAATATTATTTATCTCAATAATAATCTCGCACATAAATTGTTGTACACCAACATTTTGTGCGCAAGTAAAGTGAAGCAATTTAATACACATCATAAGTAAACACAACATTGTTCTACACAAAATTTTACTACACAAGTTAAGTGCAGCGATTTAATACACAGCGTAAGTTCGCACAACATTTTCTTACACAGATATTTGCTACACAAGGTAAGTTCTGCAGTTCAATACACACGGTAAGTCTACACAAAAATTTTTTCTACACAATATGAGTGCAGCCGTGTAATGGGTATGACGACCTCCAGCGTTGGCCACGATGGTCGAAAGTTTGATGCCTAACGCAACCTTCAGGCCGTATGTTAGTGTCGTTGGTGGAGCCCAGTAGAGCTCAGTGCCACCACCGATCAAGCCATGAACTAACATTCATAAACATAGTTATATATAGTTACACTGAGCTCTGATCGGCTTAACCAACGACACTAACATACGGCCTTAAGGTTGTGTTAGGCATCAAACTTTTGACCATCGCCATCACGGCCAACGCTGACGACCTACCAAACTAATCTCAGATGGCGCAACAGGTACTTATGACTCTAGCCAATGAGATGTGAGGACGATTTATACACAAAAGTATACATATATATGTAATGCTTGTTGTCTGCACTCTGCACTGCACTGCATAAACCGTTCTCATATCTCATTGGCTAGAGCCCTAAGTACCGGTTGCGCCATCTAAGATTAGTTTCCTAGGTCGCCATCCCCATACAAATCATAGGCATGTGCAATTAAATTTTCTGCACGAATATTGTCTACAAAAGGTTTACATTTATTGGAGCAATAGCGTTTCGTATAATGTATGGTAATAGCTATTTTGAACTAGACAAAGAAACTTTTTGAGTTGTGCCAAGGAGAATAACACATTTGTTTACTTATATTGTATTTGCTTTGTGCATATTGCGGCAAAAACGTAAACTTCGAGTCCAAGTCTCATTTAAAATATACGTGTAATTGCCCGACACTAGCGCCAAATCGTTCAAACACATGGGTTCCGCGCTAGTGTCAGCCCGAATTATCCTGAATTTTTGTCACTGGTGCTACAGTATCACTTATATCCATAAAATCTACCTTTCAACAAAAATAAAGGGTCACGTTAATTTATTGCTTTTAATTATTTCTTTTTCAACATTGCTTTAAGTTTTATATACAGTGGAAATAAATTGTATTCTCTCAAATAACTTATTAGCCCAGTGAACATGTTATATGTTTACCTACTGATGACTCAAAAAATAAAAGGTCACCTAGATTTATTGTGTGAAATTTAAAAAATAGTTTGCGTCACATGTTATACCACAAACGTTGGAAATTTCACGATGGGTAAAATATTTATATGTTAAAAGAGACAGTGAGAGTTTGTAAATGAAAAAGTGAGTGATAATTTCTGCACATAAGCAACAATTTTTAAACATACCTGCAATATTTATTTTGTTATCTGTAGTCTTTGTTACATGAATTTATAGTTCATTTATTCGAAGTCAACGTTTTTCATAGTTATTTTTATACTGACTGCCACCTCTCTATTTGTGCGCAGTGATAGTTCTTAGACTTACAGAACCCATAAAAATTGTTATTTTCGGTTCATCTATCTTCCTGTTCGAGAATTTGCGTATTTTTTTATAAGTTAGAGGTTATGTTAGGGTTCAACATTTGAATATAGTTTTTTGCATTTGTGTCATAATTTTATGTATATGCATTAATTTTTCCAAAAAAATTGTACCTCCATGTCATACAGATACGTCAAAAATACTGATACTTAAGGTTATGTTTTCATAACAACTTAACATTTCTATATTAGTGCGATGATTCTTACCTCCTTCAGAAAATCCATAAAAATTGTCATTTTGGGTCTGCCTTGCATTCTTTTCATGTTATCTCGTATTTTTTGATATTTTGAGGTTATACGTGTGTATGACCATTTAAAATTATTTTGCATTTATACAATATTCATTAATGAGCATGTAATTATTTTCTAAATTGTTTTCCTTCATTGTATGCTGATACATCCATAATACATAAAATTGATGTTAATTGATGTTATTTTTACATACATACCAACACCTTTCAATTTGTGTGCAGTGATATTTTTTCCCCTTTATTCGCTGTGCGCAGTAATCTAAAACAGCGCCACCTGCATGGCAAGAAGAAAGCGATGCTGGATAGCACGATTACATAGCCTATTATGGGCTATAAATTTTGTTAATTGTTTTTTATATTTTTCATGCTGAATTTGTTTTGTTATGGCTTGAGGCTCCAGGACTTTGTTGCTATGGTGGTAAAGTTTTGTTAATGAAAAAAAAGCATCTAATTACGTATTTCATCAGTTTTTAGCCTTTAAAGCTTTAACAAATAACCCTTTTCATACGCTTATTACATCGTGAGAAACTGCAAATCAACGGCCCTTTTTTTATGTATGACCAAAAACTAAGGCAACGCAACAGTAAAAAAAAAAGTGTAACATAACTCAAACAAGTTATAGTTAAACGCAAAAATACACAATCAAAGAAAAAATCATGTAGCTAGAAAAACTAATGTGACGCAATAGTAAAAGCACACTGTTATTAAATTCAAACAAGTTAAAGAAAATGCAAAGAATACACTGTATAAGACTTTCAAGTAAATTAAGAATGGAAAAGACTTAAGACGAGATGTAACACGTTAAGTTGTTACAGCGTATGGGAAAGAAAGTATGAATTGTCTAAGAGTGCCAGATGAGGACTGTTCGGGATCAATTGAGCTTATATTTTAAAGTGAAATATGTGACAATCTTCTGTCATGTATGTGTAGTGAAATAAGAAGAATGTGTTCCAATGTAAATGACGAGCGTTGTCATATTAAGAAAATGTTGTTGACCTTGATTAAGAAAGACGTTAAATTTTGCGCCAAATTTAATGGCTTGAAGTCGAATTTGATTTGGCAGCAATAAGTATTCTAAAAATTCGATAATTTTTCAAAGATGCTTCTTTCTTTGCGCAGAGCTGATTTTGTCATCTACCAGAACTGATTTTCTTTTTTGTTTTCTTCTTTTTCTTATCTTCTATACTTTCATTTTTTTTGCAAAAGCTCTGACCCATGTATGGTTTACGTCATACCTATACCCAGTTAGATAGGTCCACTCTAGTTTTAGTCTATAAAATTTTATAGATACAGTACGGTAGTAAAATATTGCACCTAAGGGGCAATTGCTGACTTCTGCAGTAGTTATTAACGCTACATTATGTTACACACTTTCGTTGTCGTCACTTGCTTTTCTTAACAACCACTTGCAGATATTTTTTGGGTGAGGAAACAAGGAATGTCTCTTAGGTAAGACCATCTTTAACGAGCTTTTCCACAGCATTTTATAGTGTAAAATAAGGGGCATACCATTTCACCTTATAAATTACGTAATGCCAAAAAATTTAAGTGGGAGATAGCGGTGAATATGAAAATTTCAAGAAAGAAAAGTGCAATAACTATACAAGCTTTTCAAATGCGAGTGTGTGACTTTTTTATAGACCCGTTAGTCTTTCCTGCAACTTAGATAACGACTTAAGTGGATAATTTTCACTGTGCCCACAAAAGTTTGTCAGTAAAATGATTTTTAACTCAAACTAACTGTGTCATACGAATTGTTAAAAATGGCTTATGTTGGAACAACAAAAATGCATTTCTTATCGCGTAATAGTGGTAAACATCCAGCAGGTCTTAATAATCTTACAAAAATCAAAAAGACAATAAAAGTGGTACTACATTTAATGCAAAGGTATAACTGCAGTCGTATCCTTTTAACAATACGTCTACGAAGAAAATTGTTGTAGAGCTTCACTATAATGTAAATTATCAGTAATTTGAGCCTTTATTGCAGCGTTACAAATGTCAGTTCACAGGAAGTTTAGTCATAAATGCACATATATAAAGCTAGCTTAAAGATTATTGTGCTTCTATAAATAATAACTTTGATGATCAAAACATTAGTCAAATAGAACGCATACAAGTGGGCAATATCGAAGTGATATTCACGTCATCTTACGAAATGAAATCAGTGATTATGGATAAAAATAAAATAAGCAATAGACAATATCGAAATAAAAAACAAAGACCTACGGTTTAACCATTACCATGAAACATTGTACCATTTGAGGACTCACTTAAGCTGTCATATCCGTAGATAAATGACTACGTCATATCAAGTGTGCAGCAACGTTAGTCAATAAGTGCAAGGAACTTATAATAAATGTGTTGACCGTCTTAATAAAAAGTATGTCTCTAGTCAATAAAACCAGTAAATTAAATTCAGAGAAGTTGATTAAAAAATATTACTTAACTCTACGAAGAAATGTAAAAGAAAATCCTTATTCTGCCGTTAATAATTTTTTTTTTTGAGCAAAGTTTGGACATTGAATTTTTAGAGTTAACTACGTATTGTCTAAAAAAACTTTTATATGCCATATATTTTTAAATGAATAGAATTAATAATTTTGTAAGATATTAAAACTTTGTGTTTGATGTATTACTTTAAAATGTTGTTTGTATTACAACATAGTTTTGCAAAGTATTTTCAAACATTTTACATCACCCATAAGACTAACAAATATTGTTAGGTAGCGTGGAATATACTACTCCTTAACTTTTACCTACGTTTTTAGCTTCGTAGTTCATGGATCCTTACGAAACTAGTACCTAATAAGTAATATAAACTGTTTCTAAAAATGTGGACACATTCAAAAATCCAATTTGATTGTTTTCAACACCACTTTCTTGACACTAGGGTTTAGTCAGATTTCACCCTCCATCAATGTTAAGTTATACAAGAAAAGGTTTTTTCAAACTCATATTATGAAATTATATTTTACAAGTTTTTTAATTGGAATAATAAAATCTCGTAATCGTGAATTAAACAAAGATTTTCTACACAAAGACGTAATAAATGTTATTCTACTAAAACAAATGCCTGCAGATACTAGGGTTTGGAAAAAAATGTAATAATCTCATAAATAATAAAATTTAGTTTTGAAATGAAATAATATGAAATTACGACCATTAGTGTGACAATCTCGCTACGTTCTGCAAAGTGTGTCTCGAACGTAGACAATTAAAGGGAAAAATGTGTGAGTAGTACCATCTTTGTTATATTGTCAATAATACATAAGGATTTACGCTATGACATAAAAGTATTCTGGTCTTTTTTAGATTACTATTACGGAAATAGTTTTCATATATGTTCAGATTATCAACTGACGTTGATTATATAGTTGAGGGAGCTACTTCAAAGCTTAGGAGCAGCCACTTTCATCTTTATATCAGAAATATTCTGGACATGAATTGTAAAACAAATGGGCGTAAAAAAAGGGTTGCCTGCTTCATGGTTATTTTATCGCTGATGATAAACTTGTTATGTTTAAAAAAAAAACATATTCAAAGTGTAACTTTTTAACGTAAAATAAGTAACCTGAGAAATATACATAAAATAGAACATTAAAAAAATATATATAACCAGAGTAACTTCTTTATTCTTCAGACGCAAAAACTATTCTTACGTATTTTTTTGTGTATTTTTTAAAATTATATCCGTTTCTATGTAAGCAAAAAGTGTGTGTTTCATGTACAACTAACGTATTCAATAAATTTTAAATAGTTTTTATTTAAAAAACCATTCTCGTAATTCACTTCTGTTACCTTCATAATAATTAAGGAAACAAGAAGTTATTGTTACTGGCCAAGCAACGTTGGTAATTTTATTCCAACAACATGCAAAAACTGGTGCCCTTATTTCCGAATTCATAGGATTATTCAGTTATTGGCTTGGATCCCTCGCCTCTCTGGTCACGTGTATATATTGTTTTTAGAGTATTCTCTTCCTCTTGGTGCTATTACACAAGAGTTGATACGTTATCTATTTTTATTTTCTGTTCTCACCCTTCTAGCGTGGTAAAAAAGATAATTCAACACAGTGCCAGTGGTGAAGCATAGTGCTGTAAGACGGTAAACTCCAGAAACTATGTACACGTATAAACACTATCAGGGCTTCGCCTCCCTGGGAGCTCTGTGCTCTAATCCCCCTATTTCAAGCTTAAAACTAATTAGTAAATTGAAAAAGGGCCTCATATATAATTTTTTTCATACAATTTTTTATTAAAAAGTAATCTCATTAAAAACATAAGCACCATAAATTTTAAGATAAAATGTTAAAATATGATAACTTTTATGATTGACAAGTAAGTTAGATAATCAAAAATACGAAATAATTAGCTATATTTTTTACAAACTAATTACTAACCATAAGCTGGTCTTTGCGCCCCATTCGCGTTCTTACCATTAATAGAGATTTGTATGAAGTAATTTATTAAAGTTTTAGAGTGTTTTTTTTTATAAATTTTCAGTGCGTCTTCTCAAAAAAATAAGAAGCAATATTTGCACTTAAAAAGACATAAAAAGTTGAAAAAAAGATGTCTAGTGCATAACACAGATTTAATTTAAGATATGTATATTCTAAAAAGACTCATAACTATTTACATGTTAACCTAATGCATTTATATTAAAATCTATGGTAAAATAAAAGTCAAAGAATCTACCGTCCGCGTTGTATTTCTAATAAAATAGAGACAGTACAAAATTGCGTTGTGAAAAAAAAAAGATAAATGGCGTCATAAGTCCCAAGCAAAGGTTTATCTCGATATGGAAGAAAGCGGATATGTATATAGATAGGTATAATCATCGAACTTGCTAATCGATTTTTTTAGGTATGATAGTCTAATGTCATACAAATACATACTCCAGGGGTAGTGGAGGCTTATAATAAAATTTTGAAAATCATGAAAGGAGAATTAATAACTTATTATAGCATAGACCACGCTACTTACAAAGAAGTTGATAAAACAGACGATTATATTCACATAAACTTTAAAAAAAAATTTTCAAATAATATTAGAGGAGGACTTGAACCACACAAATTAAATTTAAAAATTAATGCTTTATTTTTTTAAATAAAAAATTAAAGTATTTCCGATGACTTTTGTAATGGTACCAGGCTCAAAGTAACAAAATTATTTAAATATAATATAGAAGCAGAATAAATAACAGGTGACAAATAAAACGTAAAGTTCTTAAACTAACGACAACATTAAGTACATATAGTTCATCATCACTTTCTTTTTTTTGTATAGAAAACAATTTTTCTTTGTTTTGGCTTTTTTGATGACTATGAACAAATCTCAAGGTCAAAGTTTTAATTCTGTAGAATTATATGTTATAAAACCTTTATTTTCTCATTCGCAGTTATGTGTTGCCCTTGTATGATGTTAAAAAAAGGTAATATCTTCATAAGAACTGAAGCTACAAATAAATTAAAAATACATAATATTGTATGGTTTAAAATTTTTTCATCATTAAAAAAATGAGATACTTATTTATCTTTATTATCAACATTGACAAATGTTTAAAAAAAATTAAGGGTAAAAATTTTTTGATCCATCTATGAATGTTCTATATTTTATAATGTTATCCGTATTTGTAAATTTGCGAAATTTTGAAGTTTTTTTTTTAAAAATAAGAAATTCAGAAAAAAAAGTTATCCATTTTTCATATAGATACAAATATTTCTTAGGTTCTTCAAATTTAAGCTACAATGTATTAGCATTATTGATTGAAAAATCAAATTTCATACTTATTTAAGGTCACATAGTGAAGTTGAGATAAGAATATATCATTGATTTTACACAATTATTTAAATACATCTTGTTGCGAGACATCATGTTTCAGTTCCAAATATTTATTTATCTGCAATGTACGCACAACAAAATTTTTAAGCCCCGGAAAGTTAGTAGAACACAAAATGACACGAAAAATTATTTTACGTTTGTGATACTTGTAAAATTCTATTTACGTCCAAACGAAATATTGTTAGACATCAAATAAACACAGTGTATAAAAAACAATAATATGCATATATTGTAGTAAAAAATTTGAGAGATTAACACATTTAAATAGACATATCAAAATTTCCAATAAATATGAAATTTAAAAAATTTGTACAAAATGTGGAAAAGGACGTTCAAGGTTATAAAACTTAAGAAGACATATGAGAATTCATAATTTATAAAATCATAATATACAATGTTTTAAAATAACATATTGTTTTAGTACACAAGATGATTGTTCTTCTTTATTATTGCAGGATATTATAATAAAAAATTTGACTATCATACTAGCTTAACACTTCTTAAAAATGTATCCAAGTCTTTTTTTATACAATACTTGAATTGATTAGTGGGATCAAAACAACTACCCAACAAAACGCAATTATTGTCTAAACTGTTAAGGTTGTTTAGAAGCAATGCGTGGGGGATGCATAAGGGATGCATAAGAGTTGGCAGGGGATAAAGAGGGATGTAATTCAATAGACAAAACAACTAGAAAACAAATAAATAATAAGGTATTTTCAGGAGGACGGGTGGAGGATGAAATGGGGTAAAAGGATTTTAGGGGATAGAGGAGGACAGAAGATGATGAAGGGGGTTCCAAGCTGAGTTCACTTGAAATAACAATACAGTATAGGAATATATGTATTACTCGGATTCTGTCCAATAGGTCGTCTTTTTGTACTTCCTTCCCGTATGGCACAGTATCGCACTATCCTTACCACTACCCTAGGGTACAGATGGGGGGGGGGTGCGCAGCACTGCTGTTGTTCATTTTCTTAAACCTCATTTTGATTACGTTAAATAACTAATTAAATAATAAGTAACTATGATTGCTCCTTGTTGTAGTTACCCAAATATGTTATTTTATCATAAAAAATTAAATTAATTCCAATAGTAAAACTAGGATATGATTTGACTGAAACTGTCATTTTACAATTTCAAAAATCCCTCTTTGTTGTTCTTATGCTATGTAATAAATGGCAGCTTCTGCTTCGCTCTACTTTTAGTTTCTTTTTTCCTGCCTCTATTAATTACCGACACATTGTGCTGGTCCAGTAGTCTTTTTTAACGTGGTAAATGTAATATTGAATAGCATATAACAAAGACAATTTTTGTGGCTCCATACTGCGATCCACACGAAGCACTTATTAAACGTTATGCCAGTAAACTAATAACACAAAGCATTCAAGAAAAGTATACGCATACTGGAGCAATTTGTAGGATGAAATTCGTTGGTACAAAGATAAGCAGAGCTGTTAATACGAAGGTCTTAGAAGTGAAGGCTGAGACAAAGATAACGCAGTCAATTTGTCTTTGCTTCTTTACCCAGGCTTGTTTTATTTCATTTGATTATGAGTTATATTGCACAACAATAATTACAAATAAAAACCTTATTTAATCCCAAGCTATCCTACGCAACTGTTAAAGTAAAACTTTCCTTCTTACAATATGAGATTTAAATGGCATACTTTTATTTAAGCATAATTTGTCTAAGTCTTCTTCTGCAAAGAATACTTGTGGTAATAAGCCTTGTACTTTCTCTGAATCACCCACGAATTCTTTGGGAAGATGTAAGGTAACGGTACCAGTCTTGAAACAACTTAAAATTCATGTCCTAGTAATGAAGCACTTTAATAAATTATTAAATCAAAGAAAAAAGTGTGATGTAACTTACATCATAAAATGTACGATTATTTATAAAGAACAAGGCACGATAAACGAATTATTAAAAAGTTTTTACGACTTAATTATACCATTAAAAAATGTTTTAAATGCACTAACAAACTACTTGGTATTTGAAGCCCTTCATTTCAGAGTTTTAACTGTAACTGCACTGTTTAGTTTAAGCGATTTTAACTTCCGACATTCAATTAAGAATATGAATGATTAATTTTTTTAAAGCTTATTATTTATAAATGTATTTAAAAAAAAAAAAATTATTATTTTTTTTTTAATAAATAAACGGTGTTCAAAATGACGAACATGTGAATTTCAAGTTGTTCCAGTGTAGGAAACAGTTAACTTTAACGTTCCTTCATTTTTAACAAGCGTTAATCGCGTGTACGTCTCTAAAACTCCAAGAAAATAGTATTGTATCTGTTAAGTTCAAATTTTATTTTATGATAAGACTTAATGTATGAGTGATTTGGTGCGACATAAGTTAATTAATCACATAAAGTGTGAGTATTCATGTTATATTTATTGTAATTTAGTAGGACGAAAAGTCTCACCTCAATTTCGTTAATGATGTGTACATACACATTTTTTTCTTTTGTTTGCTTATTTATTTAAGAAAATGCCTTCGACATCAAAAATCAGAAAGAAAAATAACAAAAAGGCAAAAAAGAAATGTGTAAAGAAAACAAAAAAAAATAGTGCAAGAAAGATATATTCAAAAAGTAATGTAAGCAATGCTATTTCTGCTGTAAAGGACGGCAAGTCATTCAGAACTACAAGTTCTTAATTAAATGTTCCTGTAACATCCATCTTTAGAGCTGTGAAAAGTAGTAATAATTTTAAGACAAAGTTTTGTCCCTCACCACTTTTAAGTGATGATGTTAAAGCAAGAATTGTAGATTGGATTTTGCATCGCAGTAAAACAGGTGATCCAGTAACAAAGCCTGAATTATTTAATAATATATAGAACTACGTATTACAAGAAAAACTAGAGACTCCATCCATCGATGGCAAACCTGGTCGTCATTAGTATAAATCTTTTATGAAACGCCACCATAACTTGTTGACTCGCAGAGCTCAAAATTAAACAGCTGTGAGAGCGAACGTGACAGGAGAAAGTTTGAGATGTTGGTTTAGTGATGATAAAAATTATTTGCAAGAAAAGAAGCTTTCAGATATTGATTCATCACTTGTCTACAACTGTGATGAGAACAGTATGTTATTTAATCCCAAGATGGATAAAGTCATTGCTCAAAAAGGAGCACCCACAGCGTAGAAAGTTGTAGGAGGAAATAAAAAAGAAAATTTAACTGTCTTATTAACCTGTGGTGCTAACGGATTCAGAGCTTCTCCAATGATTTTATATCCTTATAAGCAAAGTATACCAATAAATATAATCAGAAGTGTACCCTCTGGCTGGAGTCTAGGTATGACTGAAGATGGATGGATGACCAAGGAATCTTTTTATGAATATGTAACCAATGTGTTTAACAAGTAGCTTACAGAACATAGAACGTCCTGTTCTTTCAATTGTTGATGGACATTTATCTCATTTTACAATTTCTTTAGTACAGTTTTGCAGAGATAATGGAATCGAACTTATAAGTTTGTTCCCTAATTCCACGCACATCTAACGACCGCTTAATGTGGCATTATCCTCTAGTTTCTAAAGATTATGGAAAAATTTTCTTTTAATTTGGAAAAGAGAGAACAATGTAATAAAATTGACAAGAAAATAATTTGGAGTAGCTTTATCACAACTTATGTCAACCTTTAAAAATGAAAAAGAAATTATAATTAGTTGTTTCGAAGCTTGTGGTTTAAAGCTATTCAACCCAGATATCATTGATTACTATTTATTAGATAAGAAGAGAAAAAACAGGTTCAATAAAATAACTCAAGAAAATCGTAAAATATCAAATAAAGAATCTAATCACAACTCTGCAGATCAAGGTTATTTTTTATATTCAATCATTATTTTTTTTAAAGATTTTTCTTACAATACTCCTATTTTTCATAGATGACAAGAAAAAACCAGCTAGTAAAACAAATAATCATCTATTCCCTATCGATTATCTTCCCGACAAAAACCTTAAAAAATTAGAAATATTAAAAAAACAAAAGCATTTAGCTGCTACTGATCTGACGAATGGTTCAATTTAGAGACGAATAAGTTTAACGAAAAAAAAAATAAAAGAAGAGAAGAAAGAAAAGAAGAAAATATTACAAGAAAAAAAGAAAGAAATCGCCCTTCAGAAATAAAAGTTGCAAGATGAAGTTAATACTATTGACAAACAAATAAAACTAGAAAATTTATAATGGTACGATTATTATTAAATTTGTAATTATGTTTTAAAATCAAAATTTCTCTAATCTCGTTATATTTTTTTTTATTTCAATTTATTAAGTAATAAAGTAAGATAAAAAAAATAAATTATACGAATAATAAAATTCATTTTTAACTTTTCTACCTTCCTCGACACGTACACACAAGTACCCGGTCTTTTTTTTACCATAAAAAATAGAAAAATACAAATTTTTTTGATAACAAAACGAAAATTATTTTTAAGCTAGTTTTCTAATAAAATTTCTATATATTTATTTTTGTACATTGATATGGATTTTAGTTGTGTTAACCTAGTTTTGAGCAATATTTTAAAAATTCTATGCCGTTTAAAAAATATTTGTATCGATTTAATTTTATTTTGTCTTGAATACAAGAATTCTTCTTTATGAATCAGTGACTCACCTAATAAAAACGGTGTCTTATGACTGGGACATGAAGTATGAAACGTTCGGACACATACAAAAATAGTGGTTCATTACTGGGACAATTCGATTTTTTTTAATTTTATTAATTATATTTTTATTAAGCTACGTAGATAGACTTTTAGTGTCTCTATTCATTTAGCATACATTATTTTTATAAAAAACACAGTTAGTTGACATTTTATGTTTATAATTTTACACCTATACACACATTAATGAGGTGTGTCAAAAAAAGCGTTTCAAGACTGGTACCGTTACCTCAGCAAGAGCCAGAAGTCTTCTGCAGATCGGTTTGTAATTGTTAAATGTTTAAGAGAAAATTAGGACAATATTTAAGTGGAGAATGTTTAAAAATGAAATTATGTGACCCCAGCGCAGAACATCACACTACAAAATATTAATGCGTTACAAGGTTGACTACCATTTTCTTTATAAGCAAGAGATGTATAGCTAGATAAATACATAAATCATGACATACTAAGAACTCGTAGAAAGCTTTCAAAGTAGTAGTGGGTTTAAGAAAATGAGAAAAAAATGGTTTAACATCAGTCCAAGTATCAAGAAAACTTAATAGATACGCTAAAAATATCTGCTTCTTCTAATGTAGATATTTACATTTAGGTGCAAACTAGATGTCCTAGTTACTAACAGAATCGGCAAGACTTACTTAAAGCTATAAAAGCCACAGCTATCTATGGGAGTGCAGCTCACAAGCGCTGTCAGACTGATAAAATTAGGTGATGTAAAACGTTGGATCAGTTGCAATTTAGGTTAAAAAACTGAGCTTTACTATTTCAAGTATTGCTTTTTACACTAGGCTCATTCCTTAAAATTCCTAAACAGAACAGCTTTAATGTCATACAAAGATATTATTTGTTTGCCTCTTAAAACCAAGCAGTGACTTGCAGAAACAGCATTCTCATAAAAGATTCTGCTCTGCCAGTCTGAGAAGTTTAAAATCGCTTGCTTTAATGCTTGAACCAGAGCAACGTGCTTTTTTGCCTTAAAATGACAATGCTCGTGTGCCAATTAAATTAACTGCTGCCGCAGAGCAGCAGTCCCTAATTCTGCTCGTCAAATGTGGAGTCCAGTTTCTAGATAACGAATTTATGGTAAAAAAAAATAAGCTTTTACCTTCAGGTTACGCTAGAATGCCAAACAACAACGAAGATCCTAATAATGATACGTAAAGTGGCCTGACATTTATTATGGTTTGCGAAGAAAACTACGCCATGGCTACTGCAATAACTCATACTTATGATGATTTGTTAGTATATATCAGTGCCCTCTGGTGAATTTAGAAATTCAAAGTGATCAGTGATCCGTTGGGGGCGAAATGTAAGAAAATAAATAAATACAAGTAAAGTGTATTTAAATTTTCCTGCGTTGATTTATTGATGCGCAACGTTTCGCTGACAATATGCGTCAGCCTCATCAGGCTACAAAATTAAAATTAAAAACACACAATGAGTGATCTGGAAGGCTCAAACACAAAAATACAATAAATTTTTTTTTTTTTTTTTTTTTTTGTAAATTGTTATTGCAGGTACGCGAAAATTCGTAAGTTTGGTTGACTTACTCGTCACCTGTCGTGCTGTCGACTGACAATAAATTACAACCACAAGCCAGCGCTTATATAGGCGGAGCCGCAAAGGTAGACGGTAAAGGGCGATGAACTCGATCGGGACATTTAAACTTTCGTAGTAAAGGAAGGTATGCTCTATTAAAGGAAAGCACATCCTCCTTTCTATTGATGTTGTGTTTGTCGAGTTTTATATAAAACATTTCGGAAATAATTCATTTTTTATAATTGGATTCTTTGTCAAGGATTTTAAAGTTATCCCAATCGAATTCATGGTCAAAATTGATTTGGTGTGCACAAACAACGGAATCGGAGTTTTTACTTTTCATATGTTCACTAATGTGGACCTCCGCCGCTCGCTTTGTTTCACCCACATATGACGCAGGACAATTTTTACAATAAAACTTATATACTACATTTGTCTGTTTATGTTTATTCGTTGTATCTTTTCCTAAGCGGACGATATGCTGCAGTTTATTGTTAATAAGAGGGTAAGTGTGAATATTGTAGGGTTTTAACATGGTTGAAATTTTTTCAAAATTATTGTCAATATATGGTAGGCCAATTTTGCAGAGAGGGTAGGTGTTTGTAGTGCTTCTGTTATGATTACTATATTTGTGTCTTTTCAATCTGACCTTTATGTTTTTATTAATAAAGTTAAAAGGGTAATTGTTTTTTATCAACAGGTTTTTCACCCTAGCAATATTCACACCGTGAAAACGTGTTCTGGCAAGTAAGATCGCCCTATCAACCAAATTAAAAACAATATTTCTCTTATAGCTAACTGGATGACCAGAAAAATAATTTAAGATTCGTCCAGAAGAAAAAGGTTTTTCAAACCAGTCAAAATTAAAATAATTAGAATTTCTTATTATCGTCAAGTCTAAAAAATTAAGTTTCTTGTCAATCTCTATTTCATATGTAAATTGTAGTTTGGGATGATATGAATTAAAAATATTTAAGATTTGGTCAATATGGTCAACATTAATAAAAAGTAATACATCATCCACGTAACGAAAATAAAAAGATGGAATAATATTATAGTTATTTTTTAAGATGAAGAGACAATCATTTTCCAGGTCGTCCATTACAAGGTCAGCAAACAAAGGTGAAATAGGAGAACCCATTGGCGTGCCGAAAATTTGTTGATAAAAAATGTCGTCAAAAGTAAAAAAAGTATTATTAAACAAAAATTCTGTACATTGTCGAATTTCATCAACCGGGATTCGACATTTATTCATTATGGTCAGAATACGTCGATCGATGCTCCGTAGTACCAACTCTAGAGGAATATTAGTAAATAGGGAGCTGACATCTAGAGACATTAGTCTATAATTAGTAGTGGGTTTTATATTTCTTAGTTTGTTTTTCAATTCAAAGCTATTATTAATGTGTGATATTGGAACGTTGACTGACTTCTTGAGTTCATCGTAAATTACTTTTGCTAGAAAATATGTAGGGCTATTGATAAGAGAGACGATAGGACGTAAAGGGGCATCGACCTTGTGAATTTTCGGCAAGCCATAACATTTAGCTAGAATTGTATCTGTGAGCGACAAAGCGTTGGGATGGTTTGTTCTAGAAAGGAAGCCGTTAGAGTTGAGATTCTTTAAAATGTTAGAGGTTCTCTTTTGTAGAGAGTTTAATGGGTTTTTTGAATTAATTTTATACGTCGATTTATCAGACAGTAAATTATGCATTTTTTCCGTATAGTCACTTTTTTTGAAACAAACCGTAACGTTGCCTTTGTCAGCAGAGGTGAAAAATATATCGGGATTTTTGTTTAGAAAATTTTTTGTTGATTTTAAATTTTTTGAATATTGGCGGTCCTTTCTAGAAATAGCTGGCTTTTGTTTACAAGCATTAACTAAATATTGAGTTAATTTGTCACGGATTTCGGTCTTTACTCGATCGTTCGTATCGAATTGTGAGAGACCAACTCCTAGGTTTTTGATAATACATAAAAAATCACGTTCACGAAAAGATGTTGGGAGATTGAAATTCGATCCAAGTGATGCAATTTCGGCGACATCTTTAGGAATGGCTATATTCGTTAAATTGTGTATTGAATCATTATTACTGGTTGTGGTGTTTGTTTCCGGTAAGATTTTTTTAAATTTTTTATGTAACGTATGATTAGATCTTCTGTAGATGGTGTTTTGTTTGATGTTGACAAATTTATAATGTCGTTCACGAATATTGTAGTCTAATTTTAATGACGCGATGTGATCTTTTAAACGGGAAATTGAGTTTTGCAAAAATCTAATATGTGTGTTAATGTCGCTAATTTCGAAGTTCAGAAGTTTCTGACAGAAATGTAATCAAAAACCTAGAAGTTGGTCTATCACACCTCGATACGAACGATCGAGTAAAGACCGAAATCCGTGACAAATTATCTCAATATTTAGTTAATGCTTGTAAACAAAAGCCAGCTATTTCTAGAAAGGACCGCCAATATTCAAAAAATTTAAAATCAACAAAAAATTTTCTAAACAAAAATCCCGATATATTTTTCACCTCTGCTGACAAAGGCAACGTTACGGTTTGTCTCAAAAAAAGTGACTATACGGAAAAAATGCATAATTTACTGTCTGATAAATTGACGTATAAAATTATTTCAAAAAACCCATTAAACTCTCTACAAAAGAGAACCTCTAACATTTTAAAGAATCTCAACTCTAACGGCTTCCTTTCTAGAACAAACCATCCCAACGCTTTGTCGCTCACAGATACAACTCTAGCTAAATGTTATGGCTTGCCGAAAATTCACAAGGTCGATGCCCCTTTACGTCCTATCGTCTCTCTTATCAATAGCCCTACATATTTTCTAGCAAAAGTAATTTACGATGAACTCAAGAAGTCAGTCAACGTTCCAATATCACACATTAATAATAGCTTTGAATTGAAAAACAAACTAAAAAATATAAAACCCACTACTAATTATAGACTAATGTCTCTAGATGTCAGCTCCCTATTTACTAATATTCCTCTAGAGTTGGTACTACGGAGCATCGATCGACGTATTCTGACCATAATGAATAAATGTCGAATCCCGGTTGATGAAATTCGACAATGTACAGAATTTTTGTTCAATAATACTTTTTTTACTTTTGACAACATTTTTTATCAACAAATTTTCGGCACGCCAATGGGTTCTCCTATTTCACCTTTGTTTGCTGACCTTGTAATGGACGACCTGGAAAATGATTGTCTCTCCATCTTAAAAAATAACTATAATATTATTCCATCTTTTTATTTTCGTTACGTGGATGATGTATTACTTTTTAATAAGGTTGACCATATTGACCAAATCTTAAATATTTTTTATTCATATCATCCCAAACTACAATTTCCATATGAAATGGAGATTGACAAGAAACTCAATTTTTTAGACTTGACGATAATAAGAAATTTTAATTATTTTAATTTTGACTGGTTTGAAAAACCTTCTTCTTCCGGACGAATCTTAAATTATTTTTCTGGTCATCCAGTTAGCTATAAGAGAAATATTGTTTTTAATTTGGTTGATAGGGCGATCTTACTTGCCAGCACACGTTTTCACGGTGTGAATATTGCTAGGGTGAAAAACCTGTTGATAAAAAACAATTACCCTTTTAACTTTATTAATAAAAACATAAAGGTCAGATTAAAAAGACACAAATATAGTAATCATAACAGAAGCACTACAAACACCTACCCTCTCTGCAAAATTGGCCTACCATATATTGACAATAATTTTGAAAAAATTTCAACCATGTTAAAACCCTACAATATTCACACTTACCCTCTTATTAACAATAAACTGCAGCATATCGTCCGCTTAGGAGAAGATACAACGAATAAACATAAACAGACAAATGTAGTATATAAGTTTTATTGTAAAAATTGTCCTGCGTCATATGTGGGTGAAACAAAGCGAGCGGCGGAGGTCCGCATCAGTGAACATATGAAAAGTAAAAACTCCGATTCCGTTGTTTGTGCACACCAAATCAATTTTGACCATGAATTCGATTGGGATAACTTTAAAATCCTTGACAAAGAATCCAATTATAAAAAAAGAATTATTTCCGAAATGCTTTATATAAAACTTGACAAACACAACATCAATAGAAAGGAGGATGTGCTTTCCTTTAATAGAGCATACCTTCCTTTACTACGAAAGTTTAAATGTCCCGATCGAGTTCATCGCCCTTGGCCGTCTACCTTTGCGGCTCCGCCTATATAAGCGCTGGCTTGTGGTTGTAATTTATTGTCAGTCGACAGCACGACAGGTGACGAGTAAGTCAACCAAACTTACGAATTTTCGCGTACCTGCGGTAACAATTTACAAAAAAAAAAAAAAAAAAAAAAAAAAATTTATTGTATTTTTGTGTTTGAGCCTTCCAGATCACTCATTGTGTGTTTTTAATTTTAATTTTGTAGCCTGATGAGGCTGACGCATATTGTCAGCGAAACGTTGCGCATCAATAAATCAACGCAGGAAAATTTAAATACACTTTACTTGTATTTATTTATTTTCTTACATTTCGCCCCCAACGGATCACTGATCACTTTGAATTTCATACTTATGATGTTGATACACAACATTTTGAGTTGCCTAGTTTTTTTAGAAATACTGCAAACCAACAAAGTTTAAGTCAAGCCAATAGCGATCGTGGCTTTTGATAAGAATCCTAATAAAAAAATTTGATTTAAGTTACTGATAAATGCTATCGCGTTTGGTAAATGAATCTCAGTTTGTTCTTGTTTTACAGATTGCTTGAAACAATCACCTTTGCTGCTCAACATTTTCAAACTTATAATTTAGATATTGTACTTGTGGTAACAAATGATCCAGGACGTAGTACATGTTGAGCGCAAAATGGCACTTATAGGCAAGCAACTAATGAAAGTTGTTTGACCTTATGATACATATGCACTGCATTTGGATTTACGAGGAAAAAAATTTGATCCAGAGCCTGAGCTGAGATATTTTAAAGCTGCTAGTAGGGCTTTCATGAATCCTTAGATCAAGTTAGTAAAAGATACTTTCTCTGTAATCACGTGATATGAGAGTTAAACTTAGATAGTTAATGCAGCGTGGTAATCTATACACATCAGGGAGTCCCAGTATTATTTGCAGACCAAAGAATAATATTCAAAAATAACTTTGTATTTATGATAAAAGTATTAATTACATATTTTTGTTATATTTTTGTAATATTATTGTACTTGAATTTTCTAGTTGTCAAATGCGGTAAAGTTAATTGTAGCGGAAAAATATGCTACAATTAAAAAAAAAAATTTTATATTACTAATATACACTAAAATATTATTTTCAAGTATGAGTTGCATTTCTAAAAGACTAATTCGTTAGGTATAAGTAGGAATCATTGATTGTTTTCTAGAAAATTTTGACTCAACACTTCGCGTAATATGGGAAAAAGAGATCTACGGAATCTCATGTATCCTTACATATTAACATAATGGGAGGAGGGGGGGTAAAAAAGATATTAATTATCCCTACGTAACTCAAGAATGTCCCCTTATAGTTGGAACGTTTGCTTAGTAATATAGTTCTATGTACTCTGGACATTTTAAGAAAATTTTTTATGCCATCCGATCAGTTAGAAAACAAATATACAGTTTTAGTGTACCGAGAAAGTAATATGATGGTCTAGAAAACAATTTTACATTAGAAACATTGCCAAGCTATGTAAGGTTTGAGTAAAAAAGAGTTTATCCATTTAAATGTATCAACAAAAATATAGCAATAAGTAGGAGAAATTAAAAATATTTTCTTAAAAAAACATCTTTGGGTCAAGTTAGTAACATATACTTTCCATGTAATCACGTGATATCAGAGTTCAATTGCTAAAATAACAATAGCTTAGCTAGTTAATGCAGCGTCATAATCTATACACATCAGGGAGTCCCAGTATTACTTGCAAACCAATGAACAATATTTAAAAATAACTTTGTATTATAAATGTATTAATTTCATATTTTAGTAATAATTTTGTATTATTATTGTATTTGAATCTTCTGGTTGTCAAATGCGGTAATGTTAATTGTTGCGTAAAAATATGCCACAATTAAGAAAATAAATTTCTCCCACCACCTGCATAATTTATTCAGTATCTCGATAGAGGACGATTGCGATGTCTCAGAGCATTATGCACTGTATAAGGCTCATTTATAGCCTCTTTTATAGTCTATGGTTGTTCAACTGCCAACTTCTGCTTTTGATAAGAACATACCCTACGATTTCTTATGTCCTACAGTGCAGGTCAACATGGAGCCTAGGAGCATAATGTGCAAGGTATTTTCGATTTACTATAGAACTTGTTTATAACATAAATGCGAACATGAGCATAAATTTTATTTTTTTCTTATTTCATTACAGACGTGTAGTTTATACTTTGCATCAACAACGGTTGCAGATAACGATAACCGTAGTATTTATTTACTGCAGCAATTCTTAACACAATACTCCAAGAACAGCCGTAGATACTTCTGACATGTAACAACCAAAATAGCTTAACGTGGTAAAAAGTTCTGTGTAGTTTAATGCATCCACCAACCAAAAGTGGAAATATCAAGGGGTTAGAGGTTATTAAAGTGCTGATGGTTGTGCTAGAAGAAGTACCATCTTTGAAAACATCTAATGATCTTCTAATTGCCTTTGATGAGTGGAAAACATGGCTAATGAGCCCAGTTAGCTTGGACGATTAACGATTTTAACTGTACACACTTATTTAGTGTGCGAGTGATTCGTTCTTTTAGAATAGATTTATATCTAGTCACTTGTTATGAGATGTTAATAAGATATATCTTGTTGATTATTAGTTAGTAATTTTATATCATACTTTAAAATTTTCTAAAATATTATTTTAAATTATTAGTTGTATTTCTCAAAGACTAATTCGTTAGGTATGAGTAAGAATTATTGATTGTTTTCTAGAAAATTTTTACTCAGCACTTCACATAATATGGGAAAAAGAGGTTTACGGAATCTCATGTATTCTTACATATCGACATAGCGGGAGGAGGGGGGGTAAAAAAATTAGAAGTTATCCCTACGTAACTCAAGAATGACCCCTTATAGTTGAAACCTTTGCTTAGTAATATAGTTCTATGTGCTTTGGACATTTAAAAAAAATTTTTTAATGCCATCCAATCAGTTAGAAAACAAAGATACAGTTATAGTGTACCAAGAAAGTAATATTATCGTCTAAAAAACAATTTCACATTAAAAACATTGCCAAGCTACATAAGGTTTGAGTAAAAAAAAGTTAATCTATTTGAATGTATCAACAAAAATGTAACAATAAGTAGAAGAAATTAAAAATACTTTTTCAAAAAGAAAACTTTGTCCAGATTGTGCATTAACAAAATAAGAACTTTGTTAGTTACAAAATGGTACAAAGCAGTTTGTAAAATTTGAAAATTATATGACTTTTTATTAATTTCTTTGTCAATAAGAAATTAAACAATATAGAATAAAATAGCAAAAAACTAATTAAGTGTAACAATTTTCTTGAAAAAATTACTCTGCGTCATACAAAGAAGAGACCCAACGATCTTTCAAAGTTAGGAATAATCAACTCATAAGTAATACATGTTTATATTTTAATTGTACCTGCACGTAATTACAAATTCAAACATTAATTTTGTTGGAAGAACAATATATTTCCTTATGGTACTTAGAACTGTAAAAATAGTTTGTTGTCAGAAGAAGTACATACATCATCTACAAAAATGATCCTTATGATGAAGAAAATATAATTTAAAAAAAAAAGTCTTACTTTTAATTGCTACGCAAGTTCAAAAACAACCAGCTTAGTTTGTTGCCTTATGTACCTACAGTGTATGTTTCTTATATATATATATATATATATATATATATATATATATATATATATATATATCTGTACCTTAATAAGCTTACTATTTTATTGTCTCCGTTCGACAAGTAAGTACGGTAGTTACAAATATAAACGCTTACATCTTTTATGTATCAAACAATGCGTAACACTTAGTTATTTATTATTATAATATTTGCATCATAGTACAAATGACATAAAAAGTGAAAGGCGTTGGTAAAAAGGAGCTCAGAAGAAAATTAGCTGCCGTTGTTTTTTTTTACTCCCTTTCTCACCCGTGAGAGGTAGTTTATTTCTCTGTTTTTTACGATTAATAATGGCAGTCATTAACAACTGTAAGTAACTAAGTCAAAAAATTTCAAGAAATTCCTTTCAAGTTCGTAGTAAACGCAATTACTTTTTTTATGTTGACCTTGCAACTAGAAAATACCGTCCAACCTTCGTTTTAAAAGTTTTGAGTATTTTCTGAGTTTCCTAATAACGTAAAAAGGTTTGTATACCTGAAAAAACGAGTTGATTTTGCAAATTATACAGAAATATCAAAATTACGCATTACAAGGAATCTCATACTAGCTGAATGGGGCAGAGGAATAAGTCGCAAAAATTTTCTTCATAAGACTGGTTATACACAGTTATCATCAAAAAATTGTTTTTCTTTTTTTTTTTATACACGTTCAGTTCTTCAAGTGCTAGGGCATAACAAAAATGTTAAATTTTAATTAAATAATAAGAAGTTACTTTCAAAAATAAGTTGTAACATAACTAAGAAAAATAATATAAGCTCTATTTTTCCTCGAATCATGTGTGAAATAAAAAAAAAAAAGAAACTTTTTCAAATTAATATTAACATTAAAAATCTAATTATTCCAACTTTTGTTTCAGATAACATCAGTATTTAAACATCTTGCAATGTATTTGCGTAAACTGATTTTCTTAATGATTTTTGTATACTGCACTGCACTACCTGATGTAATTAAAATAGGTAAGTCAATTTAAAGTATACTTGGAAGTATAATCAAAGTTATCGTTGTTTGTGCTTTAAACTTTTTTTTTTATTTCAAAATTAAACGTAAAAAATAAAATAAGTTGCGCACCTTAACGTAGATAAAATATTGAAGACTTACAGCTTTTCAAACGCTATTATAAGATTCTTATTATATAGTTGGATGAAGACTGATTTGTTGCACCTATTATTATAAACCATTTTAAAGTAAGGAATTACCCTCAAAATACTACCAGTAATTTAACAGTCTGACAAAAAGGAAAGAACTTTGAGTAAAACATAGAACTGCTACTGTGGCTTAGTTAATTTTAAGCAAATTCGTAAAAAGCAGGTTTAACTAAATTATAGAAAGAGTGCTGACATCTATCAAATGAAAGTTAAGCCAAACGATGTATTATCAAAACGTCTGAGCTGCATTATATCTTTTACTAATTAAAAAATTTTATTCACACAAACGAAATTTCTACAGAGTAGCTTTCAAAAGTTTAGATTATTCTTCTTTTAACTCATGTATAAACATATTTGTCTGCAACTAGTAGAATTTATAGGAAACGTCAAATACATTTCAGTATGGAAACCATCACAAGATCTTTATAGTGCTACGTTTTACTCTATTATCTTACATTATTCATACAAATGTTGTGTACTTAGTTAAACAGGAAGTATTTTAAATCTTTAACAGCAAATAATTTGCAATCACACAAATATTGAAAAGCATTTACTATATTTAGTTTCAACAGACACTAAGTTAAAAAAAAAGTGTGTAATTTAAGCAAAGTAAGAATTATCTTAAATATTCTGAAAAAAATATTTACTATAATGTTCATTAGGATATCAGAGATTAGTTTAATACTATTTTTTTAACGAAGTAGTTGATTGTTATAATTTACCTTATGAGTATGTATTTTGTACGTTACTACTGTGTAATATCCGTAAACAATATCTGATACCACCAATTATTTTTTCCCTTTCTTTGGTGTAGTAAGTAAACTTTTAGGACTCTAATTAGGAATAGTTCATTGCTCGTGGACAAAAAAAAAATTAAATCTCATGATTTACAGCAGAGAAACGATTATTTATTCCCCTTTATAATTTTCTCAAAAGTACATGAAAAATAATTTGGTCCAAATTAAAATCTTGCTGCATTTATTGATTTTACAACTGTGATGTATTGGTATGCTTATGAGCTGCTATTACTATGTGTGCGTAAGGAAGAACCGAGCGAGGGATTGTAAAGCGAAGCCAGAGTATGGCCGACTGCTAGACCGATCGCACGTATCAATTGTAAGGCCTAGAGTATGCCACGTATACCTCGCACGCGCCTGTAGTCGATCTGTTTCCTACCTTTGTTAATAAACTTATTAATACAATAGATCTCTTTATTTATTTAAACATATCAATTGGCGACGAGGATTCAGAACTGTGAAGGTGTGCAAAAAGCTAATGTCGGATGAAGATATAACGGAAGTAGAACAGTTATCAAGAGAAGAGTTATATGTTCGTTTAGAATGTGTGGGTGTTAAATTTGGTGTTAAAGACTCTACGAACAGATTAAAATATAAGCTATTAAGATATTTTAACTCTCTCGAAGAGAAAAAAGTTCAAAGTGTTGAGACTAGTGAAAGTATAGCTAATGAAATGGCAACGATAGACTCGAAAATAAAACTTGAATTCGAATTAGGCAAAGACGATTGGGAAACATTCGTTGAACGTTTAGATCTGTACTTTACGGCCAATAATGTAACAGATAGCAAAAAGAAGGCAGCCATTTTGTTGACACGAGTGAGTGCAGATACGTATAAGTTAGCAAGAAATTTATGTCATCCCGAAAAACTGAAAGACAAACAGTTTGATGATGTTGTAAAGCTTTTAACAAACCATTTATGCCTGAAGCCATCCCAATCTATGGAGAGGTGTAAATTTTACGCGGCAAAACAAGCAGTCACGGAATCGTTGTCGGACTTTGTAGCCCGTTTAAAAGAATTGTCGTTAAACTGTAATTTCACGGCAGTTGAGACGGCATTACGAGATCAACTTATATGTGGTTTGAGTGATCATGCAACAAAAACGGAATTATTTAAAGAAGAAAAATTAACAAATGATAAAGCGTACAAAATAGCATTAGCATGCGAGAAAGCAGAGAAAGATGCTACATCATCAGATAGAATGTTCCACGTAGGCGGGCAGCAAAGTGAATTACACCTAATCAAAAATAAAAGTAAGTTTAGAGGTCAATACAGGAATACCATAAAGGATGGTAAGCGTGCAAGTGGTGAGAAGCATGTGGTGAAGAAAAGTACACAAGAAGAAATTATTTGTTATTGTTGTGGGAAACAAGGACACATCGGCAGAGATTGTAGGCATCGATACCAAACATGTAGAAAGTGTAACCGGCAAGGACATATCGCAGCGGCATGTAGGGGTCCGAATAGAAGAGTACAACATTTGCGAACGGAAGAGGAAGAAGACACGAACAATAATACGAGCGAAGAAGAAGAAGAAGAAGAAGAAGAAGTAGATGACGTTAGCGAGTTTCATAAGTTAGAAGTAAGCAGTAATGTTTATAGTACTAATAATTTAACGAATAAAAACAAAGCGGCACGCTCACCAATGTATTTAAATGTAAACGTAAATTCGGTTGGGCTTAAAATGCAAGTTAATACAGATTCGTTTTGCAGTATTATTTCTGACGAAACAAAAAATAAATATTTTTCAAATGTAAAAATTTGTAAAAGTTCGTTTGCGATAAAAGCATATAATTTAAAAGTAGAACCAGTAGGTTTGTTACGAGATTTGAAAGTCGTATTCCATCAACAGGCTTATACTTACAAGTAATAAGAGATTATCCAAGATTGTTTAGCGAGGGAGTTGGTTGTTTCAATAAAGCCAGTGTTAAATTAGTTTTAAAAGATAAGGCAGTACCGAAAGCCTGTAAACTTCGACACGTACCGTTTGCTTTGAAAATTAAAGTTGAAGAAGAACTAAAAAGATTAGAAAAGTTAGGGCATATTGAAAGAGTAAATACGAGTGAATGGGCTACTCCTATTCTACCGATTATGAAGGCTGATAAAATCATACGTATTTGCGAAAATTCTAAGTTAACTGTGAACCCATGTTTGATTGTAAATAGACATCCTTTACCTACTCTTGATGATATTTTTGAAAAGTTACAAGGTGGAAAAAAAATTTCACAGATTGATCTAACGCACGCATATATGCAAATACCGGTGCATCCAAACTCGCGTGATTTATTAACTATTATTACTCATGTAGGTTTATTTCGCTACACGAAATTACCAGAGGGAGTGGTATCAGGTCCGGGAGAATTTTAAAAAATAATGGAAAATTGCTTAAGTGATCTTAAGGGACAAATTGCAGTTTACCTAGATAATATATATGTCACGGGAAAAAATGATGAAGAACATATCAACACGCATTATAAGGTTTTGCATAGATTGGAGAGTTTTGGCTTTAAAGTGAATGTAAATAAATGTGATTTTGCGAAACAAGAATTAGAATTATTAGGTTTTGTAATTCACAGTGAAAAACTTTGTACTTCAAAAAAAAAGGTTGAGGCTATTTTGCATGCACCGATACCGAAAAATAAAAAACAATTATTATCATTCTTAGAACTTGTGACTTACTACGAGCGTTTTTCACCCGATCACGCATCAAAGTTAAAACCTTTGTATGATTTAACAAAAAATACTGATTTTGTTTGGAATGCGCAGTGTTGTAAGGCTTTACATCTTGTTAAAAAACGAAATAACATCAACAAAGGGCTTAACAAACTACTATTCTACGCAAGAGCTTGTACTTGCATGCGATGCGTCTCAATATGGGCTTTCGGCAATTTTATCGCACAGATACCCAAACGGAGAGGAAAGACCCATTGCTTTTGCGTCGAAAGTAATTCTGGAGAAAGAAAAAAATAGAGCCATTATTGATAAGGAAGCAGCTGCCATAGTTTTTGGCTTTAAAAAATTTTATAACTACGTATTTGGTCACGAAGTGATTTTAAAAACAGATCACAAGCCTTTGGTGTATATTTTAGGACCAAGTCAAGAAATACCTTCAATGGTAGCAAGTCAACTTCAACAATGGGCCTATTTTCTATCTCACTTTACTTATAAAATTGAATATGTAAACACTAAAAAGAATGGGAACTGCGATGCTTTATCTAGATTGCCAGTAAATGATGATATGCAAATTTTCAGTGAGAGTTTTTGAGTGATTAATTACATTGAAGAAGAAGTAAAAATTATTACTGCTAAGATAATAGCAAATGAAACGAAAAAAGATAACATTTTAAGTAAAATTGTTAAATATGTAAAAGATAATTGGCCAATATGAGAAAACCCTACTGAAGAAGAGCAAGAGTATTATGTAAAAAAAAACGAACTTTACACTGAAAAAGATTGTTTACTTTGGGGTTATAGGGTGATTATACCCAATAGCCTCAGAGTAAAAATACTTAACGACCTACATGAATCTCACTTTGGTAGCATAAAGATGAAAATGAAAGCGCGATCTTACGTATGGTGGCCGGGTATAGATAATCAATTAGAGGAATTGGTTGCTACGTGTAAAGTTTGTATGCAGAAACGAAAAGCTTAACCTAAAACACCGCTGAGTCCTTGGCCTATGCCCAATAAATGTTGGAGCAGAGTTCACAGCGATTTTTTGGGTACATTTCATGGGCACATGTTTCTGATAATAATTGATGCTTATAGTAAATGGCCAGAAATTTATGATATGAAAAATAATATACGAGCGGAGAATACCATAGCGCGGTTTGAGGAAGTTTTTTCTCGTTTTGGCTTACCAGGCCACTTAATAACAGATAACGGGCGTCAATATACGAGTAGTGGCTTTGCCTCATTTATGGAACAAAATGGTGTAAAGCACACGTTTTCAGCTCCTTATCACCCGGCCACCAACGGAGGTGCCGAAAATTTTGTGGGTATATTTAAAAGAAATGTAAATAAAATGATAAAATCAGGAAAAAAATTGAAAAATGCCGTAGCAAAATTTCTGTTCGATTACCGCAGTACAGAACACTGCTCAACGGGGAGATCACCCGCTTTTTTTTATATTTAGACGAGAAATTAAAATTAAACTTGACTGTGCAAGGCCGAACGTAAATGATAAAATTAAAACGCACAGCTACAACAAACGTTAAATTACAAAGGGTCACGTAATGTTAAGTTTAAGGAGGGGGAAAGAGTCTGAGTGACCGATTATACTACAAATTCTAATAAAAAAATTATCGCCGTAGTTAAAGCTCAGTTGTCACCTGTTAATTTTGAGGTGGAGGTTTGTCCAGGAAAAGTATGGAAAAGACATATTGATCAAATGTATAAATATCGAGAGATAAGCGACCCTTACAAGGGTAGCCTTGAAAAACCTCAACCCGAGATAACAGTGACTCGAAGAGCGTCAAAGCATTTGGCTGAAAAGCGAAGCAGAAATAAAACTTGTATTCATTAAAAGGAGAGGAGATTGTGATGTATTGGTATGCTTATGAGCTGCTATTACTATGTGTGCGTAAGGAAGAACCGAGCGAGAGATTGTAAAGCAAAGCCAGAGTATGGCCGACTGCGAGACCGATCGCACGTATCAATTGTAAGGCCTAGAGTATGCCATGTATACCTCGCAGACGCCTGTAGTCGATATGTTTCCCACCTTTATTAATAAACTTATTAATACAATAGCTCTCTTTATTTATTCAAACATAACAACAACTATTAAAAAAAATTTTTTATTTAGTTTCTTGCTTATATCTCCACTGCTATTGCTCTTTAAAAAATTTTTCACCACCAATCTCTAGTTCATAAATTTTTCTATAAAATATATACTTTTGCAAATCCATTATTAATTGGTAATGACACGTTAACGTCAAAAAAAAGAGAAAAAAAGTTTTAAGTACCGAAGAACTTTCTATTTACTTAAAACAAAAAAAAAATCATACATTTTCTTTGGACGTTACCGTAAATAAATATAAGTATTGAGTTAACTAAAAAATGGTGACTGGTAAAAGTGCAAACTAATGTAATTGGTAGTTTTTTTTAAATTTATTTTTTAAAGTGTAGCCATCAAGTGTTATAAAAAAATGTACAGTCAGCTTATTACCATTTATTTTTGATAAAAGTATTGTTTGTAATATTAGTAATGGTGATAAGTAATACAAAAATGTTTTTTTGGGAATTTTGATGATTACGACTAAAAAATTTTGTTTGCAACTTAAACAACTGCAAATATCTCAGTCAATTTTGTATGCTTACTTTTTCAACTAACGTCATTGTACTTCTCATAAGAAACACAAGAAAAAAAATGCTCTAGCTCACTCTTAAGCCGAGATACACGAATTTAATGTTTTTGGCAATACTGGACTAATATAAAAATTTTTTATTGTTAAAAAATTTGTGCACTATCTTCGTATATTTCTGCATCAGACTGCCAAAGCATTTTATCAATTCCATTAGAAGAAAGGCAAAAAAACAAAATTAAGCAAGTTGCGTTGTAACAGCCGAGGCAGCTGAGTATCGCAACCTGCACCCCTTTCTTGCAGTTAGGTGGCTGACCGATTGCAGTGCGTATGGGGTAAAACACAATCTTTGGCTGGGATTTAAATTTTAGTCAGTTGTTTTACAGAACTATATTATTAAAAACATAGTACTTAACACTGAAAATTTTTAATTAATGAATATTTACTAAGTATATCTTTATTGTATCACTCAAAAAAATGTATACACTGTAAATAAAGACTTTTACTCTCCTAGTGCAGTGGAAACTAAAGGCTGTTAAAGTGATACTTTTTTTTTAATAGAATTTTCAAACAAAATTATGAAACACTTGTTTTATTACTTCACATAACAGATTAAAATTATTAAAATATTAAATCTAACCATTTTAAGAAGCTGATTTAAGTCTTTGTAGGGCTACCTCTATAGTTTATAAGATGTAGTAATGTAAAATAGCACATTTGTAAAAAAATTTAACGTAAATAAAGAAAACAGAGGACCAAATTGCTCTAGTACATTCACTGATGAAACTCTCTGTTACAGAAAAAAGAATGTACTGTCAGTTTGGATCTTAAATGCACTTAACCTTTAACACGTATTACACAACGATGACCCCTATAAAAGTAGAGTTAGCATTTTTTTTTTTACATATTTAAAAAAAAAAGTTGTTTATCACGACTCAATGAAGCCTCAAATAGTTTAACTTGCACATAAAAATGTAAATACTGTTTAAAACCAGTAGATAGTGGGTACTTAGGTACCCAAGTATAAAATTATACTTATATGAAATGATGTGACAGGCAAATTTAATTATAAATATAAATTTGATTTTTTTTAGACAATATTGTGGACGAAGTCAGTAAAAACAAATATTGGAACAAGTAAAACTACGTTAGTTAAGTGTGTTTGCTATTAATATTTGGATACTAAATAGAAGAACGATTACAAAAAAAGTATTACGGTGCAACATCCCATGTCATATACTTATTATTTATTACTTTAAAACACAAAGTCTCATTTTTAAACTTTTGAAAGCGAAAGCTTACCCATTTTTCCTTAACCATCAATTACTGTGTAATTATTGTACCACGTCTGTGCTCGTTTCAATTGACATTAGTTCGGTTAAGCTCTGATTGATCGTTTGGATCCCCAATTTGACGAGTCCTTCGTAAATGCAAGAGTATGAAAACTTTTAGCACATAGTAACTTTTGCCTTTTATCTTTCATTAAGTGCTCCTAAGTATCTATACAGAGTCAAGAGTGAGTTCTGTTGCATCTTTTAGCTCAAGTAAAACAGGCCACTGTAAACTTGCTTAGAAAAAAAATCAAAATGGAACAGGAAAGAAAAGACCGGTAATGTGGGTTCTGACGTAACAAGCAGCAGCATAATAATTGTCATTGCCACTAGAACTCTTGTGTAGGATTAGAATTATTGTTGCGTTCAACCTTGTAAGATCTTGCGACTGCGTGCGCATAAGCAGCGGCAAACCAAGGATCATAGAAGTAAGTTAAGTTAAGAAAAACTGTAAATTGTATGAAAATTGTAAATGCGAGTCTGAACTTTATGGCTTATTTTTTTGTAAAATCAACTATTTCCTGCCTTTATTATTTAAATAAATCATTAGATAAAATATAACTTAATTGTTGATAAGACTTACTTTCTTAATTTAGAAATATTCCAATTACTTAACTCTATAAAATATTCTTATAATTAAAATTCTACTTAATAGACGCATTATTCTGACTGGAATAGATAAGTTAAATATAAAGAAAAATTGCAATAGACAACGTATAAGAAAGGGTTTTGCAAAGACGTGAGATAAAAAGACGAGTATGATACGCTATGGTTGCATTACAAAAGATATAAATCCAAACAGTAGGTTAAAGCTTGCTCGCATATGTCACAATAACACACCTGAACACATGCCATTTAGTAAGACCTAACACCACAACGCTAAGTCAACAATTTAAAAGAAAAGTGTACTGTTAGTAAAGCAAATAAGGGCTTTCAGCCGACGGCTTGTTTCTGACGAACAAATTCTAAATTTACATGTTTGTAGAATAAATCAACAAGTTCTGCCCTTTACTTATATAAGTTTGAACACAATAAGTTAGTTTTGTTTGTGAAAAACAAAGATTTTTGTTTTACTGAGATTATGCTTTCACCAAATCGAAATTTTTCTATTTTTCTACAATTTTATTTCGTTTTCGATTTTCTCCAATTTTCACCTAAGAATCACTTGCAAAATATACAGAATTCTATGTCCCTTATTTTAAATGCAAAAGATGTTATGTGTTTAAGAACAGTCATTTCCAGGCTTAAGGGTAGGGCAAGAAGTTGTCAAAACGAATTATTAATAAAGACATAAGATGATCTTATAAAACATTTTAGGGTACTAGTCGCTGTTTCTAAGGCTAAAGTTAATACATTACCAATATCAATGATTCTGAAAGAAAAAAGGAGAAAACTGTTTACGATTTTCACGAGATAATCTTTTAACTTAATAATGAAGATGCTAGAACAGCTAAAATAGAGGCCACTTCTAACAACATTCCTGAACATCAACAGCCTAACTCCAAGTTATATCTTGATTGATTGGCCGTAAAGCATTGATGTGCAGTCTTCTCGACGAATTCAAGGCCCAAAACAATGTCAAATGTACCAAAAACCTTTGCCACTGCCTTACAGGTTGCCTTAGGAGGGGGAAAAATTGGAAAAATGTTTTACTTGAACACTAATGTTACCATGTATTATCAGAAATCACACGTGTACCTTATTTCGAAGTTTCACCCTACAACAAGAGCAAATATACCAGTACACTAGTAAAACAGACAAGAAATATTTACATATTTCCAGCCGAACCAAAATAGTACAGAGCAAGTTGAAAATAATAATCCCAACATGCACAATTGCGATACTATATCTTATTGTTATATATTATTTGTGACACAAAAATTTTTTAAAGTAGTTTAAATCAGACGGAAAAATAGGATCACACCAGCTCTTTAGTACAAAAATAACGACTCCACTGATTCATCTGTAAAACTGTTGCAAAAATCAAATGAATCGCAATATTATCAACCTTCGAATGACTTGTAAAAAAATTATGAAGATTTTGGCCCTATAAAACCTATACAACACCAAAATTAGTTATTGGCCTATTTGAACTGGCCCTTTTACACAGGCTTACTGCAGTGTGTACTTGGTAACTCGTTTACTTCTCCAATAAGAACTTATCCCTGTACTTGCAAAAACGTTCAGACACCACGCGAAAAACGAAATGACATTAGTTTTTGTTCAAGGTCAAATTCTTTCAATAGTTAACAAAATTTCAGACGAAATTCTTCATAACCAGGCCATATTTTTAACGAAAACAGTGCTCGTCGTCCAGACGCAGTGGCAAGCAAGGATCTAAATCAGCGTCCACTAACGAGCCAATTTGTGCAATTGCCCATGTGTCTGTCGCAAGAAACATTGGCAACGCACTGACAGTAAGACTTAGAGTTAGACAATTAAATAAAAGTAAAGACACTTTTATTATAGATACAGGGGCTGACGACAATCCTATAAAAATATTTCCATTACTGCCAAATGTGATCTTGTTGTAATCACAAACACTAATACAAAAATTTCTCTTATTGAATGAACTTCTAAAAATATTATAACATTAGTAACAGTAGCGTTGAATGTATCTGATAAAAACTGATGTTTTTTACGTCTTACTACAAGAAACAACTTTTAGTGAGCCAGAAATATTAGAAAATTTATTTTTAGCTCAAGAACAAGTCAGGCTTTGTAATGACATGTAAGTCTTGATACTAAAAAGAAGACCGTTGAGTTCCATTTTATTTACAGGAAGATTTACAACAGAAAGTAAAGAAAAACGTAGACTTGAACTGCTTGATGCAACGACAGAATATATAAATAAATAAAATAACTTTAACAAAACGATAGATAATATTAGCATAAATGAAGGAAATTCAAAATTTCTGACAACTTCTCAGCATTTTAAGCCTAAAGAAGTATACAAAATGTCAGCCAGAATGAGAGTTTCCGAAATTCCTGTAACGCACACTCACAGTCACGAGCAAGCATACCTGCGCTTGGTAAAGAGTACTCCTTGTATGTTCATAGGAAAAGCAGCAGTAACATATAATAAAGGTTGCTCTTTCACGATTACCGTAAAAACTATAGAAGAGCCAGTAAAAATCAAAGTTCTCTAATTAAATCTCGTACCTTTTGATTTAGATAATTCAGAAAATTTTCTCGACTCAGATTTTATTGGTGATGTTTCCAACATAACAACAGAGAAAAAAAATTAAATATATTACGGTAAAACTTTGCCAGCATCATCATACTAATAAAACAAGTTATAAACAACTTTGCCAAATAGGAAAAGCGTACTCACATCTATTTCATATCGAAAGTGATGCTGCTACACGTACACCATATGTACAACATAATATACTGACAGCAGATGATAAACCTGTTTTTCCTAAACAACATTGATATTGTCTCCCTTTACACAAGAAAGTTCAATAAGATTGATATATTATCACAACAAATACCATTAGCTACTTTTTGAGCCCATACAATAGTCCAATGTTAATTGTCTGCAAAAATCCAGGATCAAACAGAGAAATGTGACAGTCTGTCTCTTATTAGATTACAGAAAATTAAACGCTAAAAGTATTCTTGGTGCTTTCCCGTTGCTAAATATAACAAAGATATTCTTGCAATCTAGTGGGTAAAAATTTATTTTGATCTAGCTGACAGATTTTATCAACTTAATTTATATCTAGAAGGTCACCATAAAACAGCTTTTAGTTCTCTATGTAGACGTTCTGACATAACGAGTATACATATATGCCATTTATATTATGCAATATACGAGCTCTATTTTAAGGACTTATGAATTCTATTTACATTCTTAGATGATGCTATAAATTGTAGCAAAACTTTTGAAGAACATAAAATAAAAGTAAGAAATCTATTTGAAAGACTATTAAGTGCTAGTTGAAAATTACAGCTAAAGAAATGTGCATTTTTAACTCCTGAAGTGATATATACAGGACATATAGAAGGTGATTATGAAGTTAAACTTAATTCTAAGACATCTGAAGCAGTTAAAAATTTTCCAATACCAATAAACTGTACGAAAGTTCGAAAATTTTTTAGGACCCATAGAATATTATAGACAATTTCTTAAAGATTATGCTTAAATTGGTAAACCTTTAGCTCCTTTATTACGTAAAACTCCAAAATTTTATTAGACTAAGACTCGAGAAGAAAGCTTTGAAAAATTAAAATCAGACCTGTGTGAAGCCTAGGTGCTTGCACGTGTGGATCTTGACAAACCATTTATTCTAACTACCAATGCCTTTAACTTAGCTCTGGATGCTGGCTCAAGTTGAGGAGAATCAGGAGAAGACCACCTTGTAGCCTTTATGCCTCGTACTTTTAATAAATGCGTGAGAAATTCCTTCACTATTGAAAAATAGTGT
This sequence comes from Copidosoma floridanum, assembly GCF_036245765.1. Classification (NCBI taxonomy): domain Eukaryota; kingdom Metazoa; phylum Arthropoda; class Insecta; order Hymenoptera; family Encyrtidae; genus Copidosoma; species Copidosoma floridanum. Next base: position 8,414,306 of record NW_028321894.1, read on the forward strand.
TTCGCAGTAACAGCCGCCGTACAATACGTTTTGACACTATTTATACGGATAAAAGTTAACATTTTACAGAGACCACAAGCATTTGACATGGATTAAATTAATAAAGGTCCCAATGAGTTGCCTAATCCGATGGGGAGCAAAACTCTGTGGGTACAACTACACCTATAAGTACAAGCCTCAACGTTTAAATTCAAATGCTGACGCTTTATTGTACAACCCCGTAAATTCTTATGAAAAAGGTACCATGAAAAATTACATAGATTTCACGGGGAAGGGATAAAAGAGTTAGAGAATTTTTAACATCTAGGAGTAACAGAAGCAGTTGTCGGTACAACAGCTCTAGTTCTAACAGTGACTCTAATTATGTAAGGAGGATCCTATAAGACATTACAGTTCCGTATGATACCCTTGCAACTTATTTTGAAAATCCCTCAACAAACTAAAACATCTGTTGCACGTGGTACACACTAAAAACAATTTGGTCAGTCAGAGATACCATACTTTTAACGTTGGCTTCTACTCTCACACATAGCTCATTTGTAGTGCTAATATGGTGTATACAGACACCACACAGTCAGTTGTATAAAAGTTGAACTACTGTGGTCCCGAATCTTAACCAAGAGTGAATGACACATCTTTTCACTGAAACGTAGTTCGATAGCAGTTCTGCAGTGAGATTTTTACTGAGCCATGCATTCGTGGAGTGTTGTGATGTATATTTTACTAACTGAAATTAAATATTTTTATCACCAGTCTATGTACACATTATTTTCTAATCTTTGTGCTTCTATTTTACATAAAATCATGTAATACAGGAGTAATAAAGCATGTCTTATGCAAACGCATATGTTAATATTTAATTGCTTTAATCTTAAAGTTTACTTTAAATTTTTTTATCGAGAAAAAAATATTCAAAACAATATTTTATTGTAGTTATTAATACTAATTTAACTTCAAATAACGTGCAAAAATATGAATTAAAGCTATTATAATCGCACTTTGGATTGTTAGGGTCGTGATTATATAGAGATATTTTAAATAATAATTGAACCAATATCATTTCCCAGTTCCTGGACGTGATGTCATATATTCATATATGTTAGTATTTATGGATTCACCTTTAAGGGGGATGGGATGCAATGAGGACCCATAGGTACGAAGTAGGATTCGTATTGCCCCCAACTCGTATTACGAGATACCTCAGAGGGGGTGTGTAGGGATGTAATCAGGTTCGTAATGCCCCTGACCTGTGATACACAACGCCTCGTGTTCTTACGATACTACTTAACAAGAATCTATTGACTCTCTTTTGTTCCTGTTGGGTGCGGTAAGTCGCTGATATCCCGGAATCACTCCAGTTCGTATTGCCCTGAAGATCCACAGGTGCATTAACTCCTTTACCTAGAGGATAGCTCTGGTTCGTACTGCCCCAGAGATCCACTTCTTACCCGAAGAATACAAGAAAGGATTTACTGGTGTATGGGGAAAACTTGGATACTGTAACAGCCTCTTCGTCGCCAGTGTAGCCAGAGAACTATTCATAGTGAATAGTAGAATAGAAGAAGAAGTAGACAAATGTATATGTATCAATTCGCTATTCATTGCGATATTTCAAATTATAACAGTGCTTTGAAGAGCAGAGCTCCCTAGTCAAAGCACTGGACTTGTTGCTGATGGCAAAAGTAATTAACATGGTCTTGTATGGGCCTTTTATACCCTCAAAGAAGCAGCAGCGTCAGCGGCTTTAATAAGGCGGCTCAAATGACTTGCATATTTCGCCACAATTCGCAACTACTGTGTGTTTTGGTATACACATAAGTATTCCATATCATCATGTTACAGGCGCTATGACATGTATTTTATGTATTCACATTCTAGTAAACCGGATAGACGGTGTCAAAGGGTATCAGATTGAACTCAAATTGGCAATAGACACTTGTACGTATACCTAGTCCCTCACAGGCTAACTTGACAATATTAAATATCCTTTAAATCCACACTGTTACTTTTTCTTAAATGCTGAGGAACGTAGTTAAAGTACTAAATTTTTTTTTCAATATTTATTGAATGTGAATATATCAAAAATATAGAAGGTCTTCTACGAAGATGTGTTACTATTTAAAAAATACAAAAAGACTAGATATTTATAAACAATAGACAAACTTTTTTAGTATGTATTTTAAAAAACAAGTAAAATTTTATGGAATTGCTCTGGATACTTACACAATCAGAAAGTAATAGTTTGCGGAGGAGACTTGAAAATTAGGTGAACTTAAAATTCAAATCAGCAATATTTTGTCGCCAACACAAATTTTTTCTCCCAGTTGTAATTAGCTTCAGAAACTATAGTATTTTATTAGAGAATAAGAAAAACAGCAACTTTTTTTCATTGCATTTCTTACCAGCAGGCTACCAAAAAGAATTTTGATGAAAACTTACTATTAACGGCGAATTCTTTGCTTTGAAAAAATGTACAAATTCATGCTTATGATGTAATCTATTTCCGAGCCCTTGATCAAACAAACCACATCAAACTAACCTTACTTCAGAAGACCTACATATACTGCTCACTCACCTGTTCACCTATCATAAAAGTACTGTTTTCAACTTAGTACCCTCATAACATGGCAATAAGAATCTAACTTTTTACTTGATAAAAACTGTTTTATGTATGAGACTAAATCGTTTTCCTTAGTATTTATTAAGTTTTTTTACCAGACCTAACCTAAAATCAATCAGACCTACCATATAGAAGTAAAGTTGTCGATACAATTGTTTTAAAAAAAAGAATATCAGCTTTGAAAACATTACATTATCGATTGAGGAGGTATAATTACTATTTTATAGCAATTGTTAGCAAGAATTGGAAAAAATTAAAGCCTGTTAAAAGATACACCAGATAAAATAGTATGTAAAAGTTTTTCAAGCATCATGTTTTTTTTTTTAAACTGCTTCATATGGCACCAATGACTTTTGTTATGTGAAATGACTTATAAATATCACGTGTATATATTATTAATTCATGTGTAATTTGAGTAAATATAAGTTAGTGGCATTTATGGTTACTCTGACGGACCTAATTCTTCTTAGTGATAACAAAGCCAGTCATATACACAATCAAAGCTTGAATAAGCTTGAACTCACTACTACAGCAAAGCAGGTAACGAGAAAAAGAAAAAATGGCTATAAAAATTATCCTATCATGATACTGCCTGGAATGCAAGAGTGGAAAGTAGATCTCATTTGACCATTAATAGCTCAAAGGTTATTTAAGCTCCAAGCTGAAGGAAAACAAAGTTTACTTTCTTCTAACAGACCCACAACCACTTCAGACCCTGACGACACAGAAATTCTAGATACATCGGGAGATGAAGATAACCAGCAAGCACCCATACCCAAGAGCCTTAAATCTTCACTTTCTAGCCTCTTGTACACTAAAATAAACTCTTTTTTTTAACCATAACAGGTAATGAAACACAACAAAAAGCTATGACTGGAGCCAGTAACTTAAAAGAACTATTTAACCCTTCAGCACAACCATGAACCACCGGGACTTGTACAATAAAGAAATTGAAACTGCACCTTAAAAATCAGAAGAATTCAAGTTTCACACTGACTGATCAAATCCATCAGAAGATAAAATGGTTGCCAAAATAAAATAAAATCCAAAGCTGCAATTTATTGCTTGCAGATCAATGCACGAAGACGCTTTTTGAACCAGTCCCAATGAAAATAATGATTAAGAATATCCTTCAACTAGTAGTTTGCAAAATACAAACCTTGCTGATCTTTATATTAGGATTAAAACGTATCATGAGAACTGATAGACACAGTAGGAACATTAGGAAATAGTGAGCCAGAGTCAACCAAAGCAAAATTTTCAGAGTTTAAAAATTTCATCTAATGATTCACTAGACTATTTCGATGACTGGAGATTCTAGAAAATTCTAGACAGAACCTCCTTGAATGTCCAGAAGCAGCCTTACTAGGAACGTATGCTGACATATCAAAGCCAATCTCCTTGTGTGCTAAGAGCTGATCTCTTTGGATTGAAGCAGAGCTGCCCCCCCCCCCTATATTAGTGAGCACATAAATTGACTGGGCTAAACGAGCTGCTTTATGATGGCCCTCGAGCTCGCTAGAGACCATCAATGTAAGCGCTAACAAGGTTCTTAGATCATTTTTTTTTGGCGAATCCGATGCTTATTTGGCAAGCGCGCCATAGGATAGTCATGCACTTTGTTACGAAGCACTGCTGCTCTCAAACTTGTTAGAGCTCTCTGCTTACATAGAGAAAAATATATGTACATTTTTGCGGTCGCAAGCATATTATTATACTCAACCTTTCTTGACAGGGCCTGCCCACCTTCAACCCGTGTTTTCAGTTACCATTATATAAGTATCTTTTATATAACATAAGAATGATTGTTTGTTGCACTCACCGCTATTTACTAGAAAATATCAGATTGTTATTTGCCATATGATAACTGTATCAATGGGTCTCAAGTAATTTTCGGTAATTAATTATTGTACCAAATTTATAACCCTGCACATTCTGACCAACTGCAGTTTTCGACATCAACTTAACTCGCATTTTGAACATTTTTGGAGTCCCGTAGGAACGTGCTGGCTGGTCAGGGTGTACTAAGTGTTAGCAAGTAAGTAAAATATTGCTTCAAGATCTTTACCCGTGCTTAGCAGGTTTAGCGAAAGCTTTAAAAAAGAATAATGTAGAAATATGAAGAATATTTTTTAAAAATGGAATAACTGAATATTTGCTTAGAGGATTAGTGACCAAAGAAATTTATGAAGAATTTAGTCATTTAAACATTAAAATAATTGTATGTTGTGGCGAATGTGCTTATGCATTGAGCAACATGAGACAAGCAAAATCAATGAAATGCCACAACACTTTTCAGTAGGCGTACATCTTTGAATAAACCTTATTCGAGAAAAACGAGAATTGTAATACTGGTAATGTATGAGAAAAAATATTAAAAAGTTTAAAAAAAAATGCAAAACTTGCCAAGAGCAAAAATCAACACGGATAAGAGTCAATAATAATAACTGATACTCTAGCTAAAGTTTTCTCAAAAATAGCCATCGATACTGTAGGACCATTGGCAAAAACAACATATGTAAATAAACATATATTAACTATACAATGTTTATTTTAAAAATACTGTATAGCAGTAGCTTCACCTGACATTCCAAATTTCTGGATTCAACCTTAAAACCACAATACCTTACTATCCTCAATCAAATCGTTCACTTAATCATCGCCATGTCATACTTGTGAGCTTTTTAAAAACAAAAGCTATAACTAAATAGGACAGGGACCAAATCTTACCTTTTGCTCTACATGAAGACAATACATAAGCGCTTAGAGCTACCGCAGGATTAACACCACATGACTTAAAACGCGGTAAAAAAGCACGTCCACCAAATTGACATTTAACAAAAAATCAAATGCAGTCTTATAACAACTACCTTACTAATTTCAGCCGTTGTTTGAAATATAAACTTATGTAATATAAACATGAAAGCAAACTTAATAATGCTAAATATGCTAGATCTTAGAATTTAGAAGCTAGTATGGACATTTACGCAATAACAGAACCTTGAAAAAAAAAATATAATTGTAACAACGGAATCTTTGAAATTTCAAATACAGATAAATATAATAATAACATAATACTTAAAGCAGAAGACAAAAAAGTTATTAAACTAAATATCTTGACCAATGAACTATCATTTCAAAATTGCAAGCCATTTTTCAAATAATACTGTAGCATAACATCACCTACAATAAATTTAATATGATAAATTTGAAACAGCAACACTTCACAAAATAATAATTCGTATTATAAATTGTGATAATTTATATGCAACCAGTATTTTTATGTCCTATTCTTTTAATATAATTTATTTTATCATGACATATATATATATATATTTATAGTGAATATATTTATATTTTAAGTACTTAACTTGGGTTCAACTGATTTCACTTCCATGACTGCTGAGTGGGAAATCAGCTAAGAGGGAGAAGGGGCCTGTGACATCCCATGTCATATTCTTAATATTCATGACTTTAAAACATAAAGTATTAATTTTTTAATTAAATAAAGAAAAATCTCATCAAACTTAAAATACGAAGCAGTTTACCTGCTTCTGCAATCATGTGACGTATAACTTACTTCTTTTAAAATAATCTATTGTTGCAAGACTTAAACTACACGTTCAACTTCTCATTATCTTAAAAAGCGTCATCCATGTAGTGAGGTATAGCGAGCGCACGCATCTACTACCTACAAATATATCTAACGTGCAGAGTCGGAGAGAAGCCACGAGCTTGCTTGCCAGTACGCTTCCGTCTTTCAGGTTGGTAAAGTGTTGCTCGTTGCTCCTCTGCACTTCTGCCACACTAAGTGTTAATATCAAAGATAATTTATTTTAATCAAGCTATTGGCTTGATTATTGTTCAAGTTGTGTAAATCAACATTAGTTTGTTATTAAACTGATTCAAAGTTATATAAGGAGAGATTGTAATTTATTTTAAAGTGTGTGTCCTAGCTGTTGCTGTGTCCAATTGCAACTTCAACTTCTCGCTTTTCTTTCTGCAGTCCCAGGGAGCTTTTTTGTGAGCTCATCAATTTTATAGAAAATCACATTTCTAAATATTGTCCTTCAAACCGAATCATAGAGGGTCAAGCTCTATCGTAGTCATCTTGGCTCTTACCTTCAACCAACTAACGAACTGGCAGCCATCTTGGTTGCATCCGTTCATACATTTAAGATTTTCTCTTTTAACAACGAGGTGAGGCGCAAGACTCTTGTTTCGTGGTTGTAGATGTCCACTTGAGGCCTACATGGTTAAAAAAAGTTAATGAACACTAGTTAGGAATTGAATTTATTAATTTTTAAAATCAGCAAGCCTTAATTTTTACAATCACATTTTAATAACACAAGTCAAAGCGCTATCACAGCAATACTTAATAATGAATGATGGTAACAATAGGCTTAAATCAGATACAATCCTTATCTGACAACTATATCTACTTGGCTTAGACAAGATGCCGTGGAGTATTGAATACTAGAACTAAAATAATTTCTTAATTAAGCATCGAACTCGAAGACCAGGTCTGTAATAATATGAATAAATAAACACAATGCATGACGGGAGGTTATGAATATTGACACGTATACGATAGATTACCTCGTTACATTTAACCATGCGATCGCCCCGTTGAGAGCGATTGATCTCTAACCAAGACGTGTATGTCACTCGGTGGTTTCTGCAAGTTGTAGCGTGGTGGCTTCTCGGAAGTACAGCACTAAATGCCTCGGGCCTGTATGATTGACCACGCTTTTTAGAAGCGTGGGTCATTGATGTACCTCTTGGAGGTTATATCGCGTTGTTACGCTTCTGGGAGAGTTAGAATGTCGTTGGATTTTGTGGGACTGTGCTTAAACAGCTGGCTCACCACGAGCGCCCATGCAGCGATGTCTGAGCAAAAGACTCAATTAGAGAGTGCTCATAAGAAGTTATATGGATCGTAACAATTTCTTACCAACTTTACTCAACATCCAACAATCCATCCTCATGCTGATAAATCACGTCTTATCGAAAATGCTGTCCTCCCCCTTCAATCCACATCTGCCCGTCCAGTGCCACCTGTCGATTCAGCCACCTTATTCCTACTGACCTTGCCTATTCGCCGACCATCCACCTAGTATTTACTCACATGTGCACACACACTTCTTAAATATGCACCCACCTTGACACGAGTTTCTCCACCTTTTTTTTGCGACGCAATACTCTTATTGATTTTTCTGCATTTGCCTTCGAGCACGCAGAATTAGTATTAAACGCATTCACGTGCTCTTTTTTTTATTTCTCTCAGTGCGGTTGCTGTTGTGATGCCTTTGCACGCTTACACGTAGTTTAAATTTTGTTGCTGTATACTTTAGCAACACCTTCATTTATACGTTAAATGTGCATCTATACGTGCACATATGCGTACCTTATTATTTAGTGCACTGGCGTACACTATTTTAGCTAATCGGATACTTATCTATTTTCTCTTTTGTCTCTCGTGCTTACGAGAACATTAATCTTTATTAATATTACGTGCAATGCAGAGTAGTAAGCATAAAGACAGCATATACGTATAGAATTAAACTCAAAGACATTTGAACTCACGTGCTTCGTTCAGTCCTGCTGACGCTGCTATGAGACGACGTGATTGTTGCTGCTGTCACTGTGTGACACTGCCTTCGTGGCAGCCATCTTTCCTCCGTATCTGATTCTGCTGACACTGCTGTGAGACGACGCCATTGTTGCTGCTCTCGCTGTGTGCTATTACCTTGGTGCTTTTTGTCGTTATGAATAAGTGTTTTCTTATTTTTTCTTAACATTTGCAAACTTTAAAACTTTAAATAATACATTTCTTTTCATTAAATCATTAATTATGCTTCTTGTTTGTTTTTTTTTAATTGCTTAGGAGTAAACTACTTGTCTTGGTTTTCATAGTTAATGCTGAATCTTGTATAGTTTATACCATTTTACTTCGTGAAAGAAGAGTAAAAATATGTTAAAGAATTCAACGATGCCTAATTTAATTTACAATGAGTTTTACTCACATTACATTGCAAGAGATAATTAACTAAACTCTAAAAAGTAACACCTTGTATTGAAGGTAATGATGAAAAGAGGAAAATACTGACTGAGTTTCATAAAATTGGACATTAACATAAAAAATTGTAGGACCAGTGAGAACATCTACAGCTAGTAATGAACTTTCTCTTGGTTGTTAGAATACTTGTTTAGGCTAGTATTCTCTAAAGTTCGACTAAACGTTCGCTCTTAGACATTCGGTCATACTATTTACGAATGTGGTTAAGGTTTAAATTAGACACTTTTCCTTTCTTCGGGCTCTCAATAAAAGTTCTTCCTAATCAATCCTTTGATAGGTAGAAATACTTGTAAGAAATAGAATGGTATTACAAGACTTAGATAGATATCTTAAACAATAAAATAAAGAATTCGTTCTCTAATTAAAAAAAAGATACATTTCTTAAACAATAAAATAAAGAATTCGTTCTCTAATTTAAAAATAAAGTCAATCAAAAATTACTCAAGGCCAAGCACTCGCAAAGCAAAAACTACTCGATGTCTCTTTCAAGCAGTTTTAGCAAACTCATTTGGGCATCTTACTTCTCTTGATTTAAATCATATTTGTTCAAAAGATGATGCTTTCAGCAAAGGGAAAGATCACTCTTCTTCAAATTATGGTGAGTTTATTAATTATCTTAGTCATCTTAAGCAGTCAGAGGACCCAACATAGACCACTTAACTTGGAGCTGGCACCATCAATTCTATTGCGTCAACCTTGCCTAATATAGATCTTTACCATTTTAACGGTGATCGCACAGGGTGGCAGAATTTTAAAGATGTCTTCCGTGCATTGGTGCACAATAAAACTGAGATACCATTGATTTTCAAGCATTATTACCTTCATTCACCGATAACTGGTAAAGCTGCTGAGTTCATCAAAAACTTGCCTCTAACTTCTGATAACTATGTTCAAGCTAGGAACAGACTGTGTAAATACTGCGACAGTAAATGTTGCCTAGTTACTAATTACGGAAATTTGATACTAAACATCAGTCCTATGAAACATAGTTCAGTTAACGAACTTGAATCGTTAATGAGTGAGACTGTTAGGCCGCTTGCAGCCCTAAAAGCTCTAAATAGACAAGAACATAGTCTAGAAGACTTTTTTATAGGGGTTGTCTCTAACAAATTAGATTTCGGTACTGCTAAGGATTGACAGAACCATTTAGGTGCTACCACCAAACCGCCTTTTGTTGTCACAGTTAAAAGAATTTTTGAACGCACAATTAATAACTTTAGAGTCTTATACGCCCAAACCTTAGTCTGGTTCTGCGGCTTAAACAGCCAAGCCCGGCAAAAAGGAAAGTAGTTTGACCATTACGGTGACTCATCAAACGAATGTCACAAGATCTAAAGTTCCTTGCCCTTGCTGCGATAGTCCAGATCACAACATCCGTAATTGTGAGGTATTCAAATTAAAATATTGGTTAGACAAGAGGACTATTCAGTTTAAAGCTAAACTTTAATTATCTGGGCTTTCATGCCAATCAATTATGCAAAAACACTAGCACTTGTAATATATGCCATACAAAGCATCACACATTGATGCATCGCGAGCAAAGGAAAAACACTGCTGAATCGTGAAGCCCAGATGCCGAAAGGGCCCATCTACTCAAGTTGTCTTGGCAATTCAACCATCGATTCCTATAGAATCAGTACTCTTAGGAACAACTAGAGTGCAAATAGTCGCTCCATCAGGACAACGAATTGATTAGAGAGTGCTCAATGATTTTTGCTCTCAAGTGTCCTTAGCTTCTAAGACACTTGCTCGACTGTTGAACTTACCTCTGAGAATGGTAAATGTTTCATTATTAGGTGTTGGAGGTCAAGTGTTGGCTATCGCTAAGCACTTGGTTGGCTTCCAAATTAAGCCCCACTTCTAGTCTAATTTTACGTATAAAGTAAATACTCTTTTAGTTTATAAAGTATCGTGTTACCAACCATCTTTATCGTGTGTAACTTCTAATCTCGACCAATTAGAAGGGTTACAGCTTGCTGATCCTAATTATCTAAATAATGATCCAATCGAATCATTATTCAACGCCATTATTCATGCCAGAATTATTAAAGGCTCAATTAAAAAAGGCAACCCAACAAGGTCAATGGCCTCTAAATCTACCTTAAGCAGGCTTCTGTCTGGCTGTTTAAGTGGTCAGGCTTATACTAACGTAAATCATCTTGCAACTCTTCACGTCAGCGAGGAGGCATACACCATAATTGATTTATTGCAAAAATTTTGGCAAGTTGAGGAATTACCTCAATCTTATCCACTTTCAGCTAATGAAGCAGAGTGTAAAAAATTCTTCCAAAGAACTCATACTCGAGACCCATCAGGGTGATTTACAGTTAATCTTTCGTTCAGAATGTATTATAAGATTTCATATTAATCCCAAGCTGAATTATCAAGAAAGGCCAAAGCTAAGTTTTCTAAGCTGGAGTCAAGCTTTGTATCCCATGCTCAGCCTCATGGGTTATACAGCAAATTTATTCTCTAACATCAAAATCTTAAGAACATGACTCCAATAGACGATCACGAAACTCCTGTGTGGTATCTCCCTCACCATGGAGTGTTGCCTGAGTCAAGTACAATGACTACACTCACAGTAGTTTTCAATGGTTCTGCCGCTTATCGCAGTGGCATCTCTCTGAATTTTTGTTTCCATACTGAGTGAAATTTTGCCAAATTTATTAGATCTTATAATAAAATGGCATAAATAAAAAGTTGTATTTAACGTGGATGTGGAGGAAATATTTTGATAGATTCTCCTGCATTAATCAAATTAAAAGTTTCAAGCCATTCTCTGGCATAGGAACCTTGAATCTGTAAAATCATACCTTCTTACAACAGTCACGTACGGTCTAGTTTGCTTGCCCTTCTTAGCCTCTCGAGTACTTTAAGAATTAGCGCTATTATACTATCCATAGTATCCTTTAGGAGCTCATATACTTCAGGAAGAAGTTTTTATAGATGACTTCTTATCAGGTGCTTATTTAATACCAGAGGCAGTAAAAAAAATAGACGACTTGATAAAAATAAGTGGTTGATTTAAGTTACTGAAGATCACAACTAATTGTATGCGCTTCAGATAAAAGCTGATGTATAAATGTCTGCTCTGATTATCAAACAGAATGTCTTAGGCACTTATGTGTGGAGAACTAAACATTTGCCTTTTATCAACTTAGTTGATGTTCTTCATAGAAGAACTCCCAGTCTTGTGATTTCTGAATGAGACTATACGCATTTTTTGGGTCAGATTTCATCAAAAAATATATGACCCTCAAGGGTATAAGAATTACTTTCAAGCTTCTGAAAGAGTAAAAAATCAAGTTGATCTTATGAAATTGGACAGCTTAATATTCAAATTACGGCCTATCTCCATTGATGTTATACTTAGGGTAGGTGGAGGGCATGTTATTGGTCAAATCTGTGAAGAAATTCAGCATCCTCTTATTCTCACACCTAGAGACTATTTAACTGATCTAACATTTCGTCATCATCATCAAATGTTTTTGCACGACGGTGTGTAAGCTACGCTTTTCTCTATTTATCGAATGTACTGGATAGTACGTGGTCTTTAAGTCGTCAAAACCATCCTTAACAAATGCATTAAATGCAAAAGGTATGCTAGTCTAGAGCAGAAGCAGCTCATGAATGACTTGCCTCAATCCCGTAAAGTTCCCACCCCTGCATTCTCTCAGATAGGCGTTGATTATGGAGGTCTTTTTCCCATCTGGTTAGCTAAAGATCAAGGCCGCGGAACTCAAAAGGGTTACATAGTGGTGTCTGTGTGCATATTAACTAAGGCAGTTCACCTTGAAATAGTAGAGGACTATTCTTCTTCTGCTTTTCTCGTCACTTTTCGTCATTTTTCATGTCGTCGCGGCCAATGTACTGACCTCTATAGCGATCAAGGCATTAATTTCATAGGTGCAGCTTCTGAACTTAGAGAAGCTCTAACTCAAATGCTATTATGAGACAAACTAGTGAATTAATTCTAAAATTTAGGTACCAACTGGCACTTTAACCCGCCTTCCGCTCCCTATTTTAGAGAGTTGTTGGAAGCTGCGGTGAAATCGACTAAGTATCAGATCAAAAGAGTCATTGGCGAGCAGGCTTTTACATTCGTAGAGTTTTCTACCCTTCTGTAGTAAAATTAGTACTTTTATTTCCTGAGAAAAAAGTAAGGAATCATTTCGTTTCTTTTTTTATATACAAGGAAGGGGATAAAAAATCAGTATCTTTCTCTTAGTTTATGAGTTTACGTCCAAAGCTTGTTATTGATTTACTAAAATTTATTTTATTTACTATGATTTATACTTATTTTTGTTTAAAACATTGTAAAAAGGACAGCGGTCTTTATTCTATTATTTTTATGGAACAATTAGCATTATAGACACCACTAATAAAAGTTTGTATAGTCATTGTAACTACTTTTTTTACTTGTAGTAAAGTATAGCAAGCGAGTGCCCCTACTACCTACATATATATCAAACGTGCAGAGTTGAAAAGAAGCCACGAGCTCGCCAGTACACTTCCACCTTTCAGGTTGGTAAAGTGTTGCTCGTGGCTCCTCTGCGCTTCTGCCACTCTAAGTGTTAATATTAAAGATAATTTATTGTAATCGAGATAATGGCTTACATTATTGCTAAATTTGTGTAGATTAATATAAGTTTGTTATTAAGCTGATTTAAAGTTATATAAAGAGAGCTTGTAATTTATTCTAAAGTGTGTGTCCTGGCTGTTGCTGTGTCCGATTGCGACTACAACTTTCCGCTTTTCTCCCTGCGGTCCTGGCAAGTTTCTTTAAGCTCATCAATTTTTTAGAAAATTACATTTTTAATATAATAAATTGGCAGTGGTACATCCAAAAACGTTGATAATTAACAATTTCAACATTTTTTAGTGCGAACGTCCACGAAAAAATATCATGCACGACTTTGACAGCAGCTTGTACTTAATGTTAAATCTAAGAGATTAGCAGTTTTAACTATCAATTGTAGTATTATTATGACACCACGTTTGTGCTCGTTATTATCGAGAGTTGTTGGGTTAACCTCTAATTGGTCGCTCAGATCCCTAATCTGACTAATCCTTTTTAAATGCAGGAGTGTAGAAATTCCTTGCACATAAGAATTTTTGCTTCTTCTCTATTATTGAATGCTCCAAAGTATCTGTAAAGGTTGCAGAGTAAACTGTTGTGTCTTTTAAGCGTATGTAAGACTTTGTTCGGTAATTTAGTTATGCATTAGAAGCGTGCATTTAAAGCAAATGTAAGACTTTGTTCGGTGACTAAACTGCGTAAGAAAAGCTCGAGCAAATCAGCCCATTGTAACCACACCTTAAAAGTAATTCAAGAAGAAACAAACAAGAAATAACTGTTTACTTGGGCTCTGACGTTAAAAGTGGCAGCCCAGTTATTGTCATCAACACAAGTACTCTTGTGTAGAATTAGGATTATCGTTGCCCTTAACCTTGTCAAATCTTGTGACTGTGTGTGCGCAAGCAGCAGCTAACTAACGGTTATAGGAGTAAGTTGAGTTGATGAAATCTATAAATAGTATAAACATTGTAAATGTGAGTCTAAGCTCAAATTTTTTGTGAAATGCACTTTTTCTAGCTTTTCCAAGTTTAGAAAATCATCAGATAATACATTACTTGGTCATTCATTAAATGTACTTATTAAATTTAAAAATATTTCAATTACTAAATGGTATCACATAATCTAAAATTTGAAATTTGAACTAGATACAGAATTCTCATTTTAATAGATAAATTAAATATTAAGAAAAATTCAGACAGACAACGCATGACAAACACTTTTACAACGACGTAAGATGAAAAAACGAATAAGTTACCCTACGACATAGACGTTAATTCAAACCGTAGGTCAACGCCAGCTCAGCGTACACGTTTCCATACATATCGCTCGGTGAAACTTAACACCACTACACTGAATCAACGATTGAAAAAAAAAGTATACTATAAGTAAAAGCAAATAAGGCCTTTGCACCAACGGCTGGTTTTTGACAAACAAAGAATGACATTCATTTGTTTGTAGAACTAATGTAGAACTAATTAATAAACTTCCACCCTTACTTACAGAAGCTTATGCGTAACAACGGTACAAAACAATACAAACATTTCACAGGCTGGTCAGTACAAGACTATGCACTTTCATCAAACGTTCCAATTATTTTTAATTAACGACTTTTTGTTTACGATGATTGCACCTCTGACGTCATGATTTTATTAAAACTAGAAATATTATTGTATCAAGAAAATTAAGAAAAATCATTCTGCAGTAAAATTTTCCTTCCATAGGGTTATTTTAAAGGCCAGTGCCTTTCAGGACTAATATCGTACATAGATTTTTTAGACAGATAGTATTTACATCGAATATAAACTCAAAACAGCTTAAAAAAATTTTTTTTTTAAATGACAGATCATTCAACTGTACCCTTTTTCTTATATGTTCCATTTCAAAAAATGACCATTTAATATCTTACATTATGAAAAAATCTCGTAAAAATGCATTTTTATGATCTGTAGAGGTCTCCTAATTTATTTAATATATAATATAACTTTTAAGTTACTATAAAAGTTTTTAAAAAAATTCACAAGTTAGTTTGTTAATACGCTTAGTAAAAGGGAGTTAGGTATGCGTATAAGCATTTGTATCAGTATACTAACATACGCGATTTTTATACATCCACATCCAACACAATTGCCAGAGCTGCATATACTTGCACTTTTCTTATATCTCTCAGCAACTTCCCTCCTAACTTATTATTAAGCGTCTTTTAGTTAAAAATGTCATCTTAATTTTAAAAACAAAATGTGTAAAAGAAATTATAAAAAGAAGCATGACATTTATGAAAAATGGGAATTTTTTTTTTCAATTTTAAAAATCTTTAAAAAAGTATTAAAATATTGTATGAACAATTATTATTATAACAACAATTATCTATGAATTGTTTGAGTAACAAATCAACGATGAATACAAAATTTCTCAACTATATAACTTTTATTTATGATTATAGTAAAGCTGATCTGCTTAAATATGCTAATTTCTGAGATATCGATAAAAATATTTAACTAAAATAAGTAGTCAATTTGAAACATTTGTTCATAATTGTAGTTTATAATAAAATCTAACGAACTATTATAAGTAAAAAAAAATTACTAAAAAAATAGGTAAGGAGCCACGGAGTAAGACTTACGCAAAACGCAACGGTAAAAGTGTAACTTTAAAAATTTTATTGAATTTTGAGTGCGTTGGAGCTTAATTCATAAAGAAAACTGTATAAATAATGTCTTATTAAGAATACCATTAACCCCAGACTAAATACTTAATAAAATAGATAATAATACTGATACCAATTTAACGCGAAAGTTTGTAGACAAATAACAGTTGTCACAAAGGTAGATCACAAAAAAAAATGTCAATGAATAAAAAAAAGCTTAAATCTAATGTACACGAAAATTTAGATAAAAATATCCTTTTTTTACAATCAGTTTTTGTACTTAATTTGTTAATTAAATATTCTGACTTTTTAATACAGTGCTCGCAACTGTTTAATAACTTAAAACAACTAATCACTATTCAAACATCGGACAAAGACCTTTTTTTGCCCCACGTAAACTGCAGTCAGTCGGCCACCTAGCCACAAGAGAAGGGTACAGATAAAATCGCTAAACTAACCCAACTGTTATTGTGTTACTTTCTGAATTTTTTTTAGCTTTCAATCTAATAAAATTGATGAAGTAATTCGATAGTGTGATGCAGAAATCTATAAATATCGTACACATCCTTTTTTGCTATAAGAAATTTAGTATTTTTTGCCATAATAAACTTATAATTAATCTCTTGTTTCTTGACTCTAAAATGAGATAGAGAATTTTTTTTTTAAAGCAAAGCTTCTCATGTAGGGCCCTTACTTGATGAGAATAGGGAGAAGTTTCACAATTTTTCCTTCCCTCTTCGTTATACTGTATTCTGTTATAACCACATGGTCTTTCGATAGCGAGAGTAGAAAATATATATACATGTATGTTTACATGTGTATATATAAATATATATATTTATATTAGCAGGCTTGCGGGCTCTCTCCTTCAGTTTTTTTCTCTCGGGATGACTAAACTGCACAAGAAATTAAAATAAAAATTAGACAAGAAACTAAAATGTTAGACAGGTGAGGTACTAATTTTTAAGATATACTATGAGCTAGAAAAACATCGAAAAACCTCGATTAGATGTTTTTAACGTAAGCACCCTAGATAGCATACATTGGTCCTCGTGTGGCAAATATATTGCAATGGATGATGGCGTTATATTACAAGGGTAGAGCTCAGCCCTATCGAGACATTAGTTTGTCTGCATATATATACAGTTTATATATATATAGATTCACATAACAATAATTTTCCATATAATTTTTGGAACTTTTTTAATTTGAGAAAACACAGCTATCGATTAAGAAAATAAGATGATTTATTAAGTAACGGATAGATAGAACTTTGGTCATTTTCAAAAATATCTACTTTAAAAACACTTGAATTGTCCTGACTGACATTAGTAATTTTTAAAGCATGATTTACTTATACTGTTGTTGCTAGTTAGTGACGTTGCCTACTATTATAAAATAATAACCGCATCTGATGAAATTTGAGAATAGTGATATTTGGACTAGTCTGAATTTACGCATATTTTTTTAGCAAGTGATATATTAATAAATGTTAAAGAATAACACGATAAAAATCGTATTTGATATTGGATTTTATGAAATGACTGCCAAATCAGCATGTAAAACTGAATAGAAATAATACATGTAAACAAACGTATAGGACTGATACAACACTATTCAAAGAGTAATAGTGCAAAGTTTAAACCCATGGGTAAAACATTTCTATACTTTTTACATGTTTTACACTGGAAAGAAGTTGGGTGAACTGTCTGCTCAACTTTACTGTGTACAGCTTTCCCAGTGGTTAGTGTTGCTGCTCACCGAAGTTGGGTGAACTGCTCACCCAAAGCGTGCGAACAGCAACACCAATAGACAAGAGTTTGGTTAGGTAGACTTTTGGTGCTGCTGCTCGCCCACTTTAGGTAAGCAGTTAACCCAACTTGAGTGAGCAGCAACATTAACCACTGGGGGCGCTGTACACAGTAAAGTTGAGCAGACAGTCCACCCAACTATTTTCCAGTGTAGCAGAAGAATAACTTGAATTCCTTTAAAAATTACTTGTCAGGTTGGTATTCTGCTATGTTTACTCATCTGTTAAACGTATTTGTAATATAATTACCTACAAAAAAACTAATTAAATATGGAACGTCATGAAGAATGTTATCCTGTTTATGAAAATTATAATCCAACTACTTAAAACTTTAGAGTATGGTTGACTAAGCTATTCTGCAGATATTTCTGAATGACAAACATTTCGTTTTTTTTTTTTTTTTAGTTTGTAATTCCATTGTTTTTCTATACAGAAAAACATATAGCATCACCATTCCAAAACCTCTTTTGTAAGGCCAGATGTAAGACCACATGAAATGCTGAGTGGCTTTACGAACTCATTACACACGGGATTCTTTCATTTATTTTTTAGATGGGTAGTTTAGTCAAAATTTCCTATCAGAAATTTACGTAGAAGTGACGTTTCTTAATGGCACAGAATCTAAGAGTGTACAAAACTAGACGGCAAAAGTAGGTGCGATAAATTTTTATAAATATAAAATAATAAATGAGCATTAATAATTTTTATCTTTTTTAAATAAAATAATGTTCAATTGATAAAAGTTATATAATTAACAAAAAAGGTTCTTTACAAAAACCTTATCAAAGCTTTGCTTCTTTCATGTGTCCCGTAACCCATTGTTTTTTTTTCAACTCGTGTTTTTTTTATAAGAACTGAAATGACGATTTTTAGGAATAAAAGCGTGTGAGACTGACTAAAATATTAGCAATTGTGTAGATTACATAAAAAATTTTTCGTGGTCAATCGTTAAAATTAAAAATATTCAATTTTTTTTTGTTTATTATTGTGACTGACATTAAAACCAACGTTTTAAAAAAATTTCGATGACAAAGAGATTGGTGGTCAAAATCTTTGTCTAAGAACAATAGAAGAAAAGATATAAGCAAAAAACTTATTTAAAAATTTGCGTTTTTCCGTAAAATGTTAAAGAAATACAAGAATCCGACTTTTGAATGAGACAAAACTATTTTTTCCGTATTCCTGGGGAAATTCTGTAGAGAAATGACTAGTTTTTTCTCTAATGAAAACGTAAGATTGAAAAATTCTTTGAGCCATGGACTAGAAAGGAATAAAATACTTATTTAAACCAAATTCTTATAGAAAGTCTCACTGCACCTCCGATATTTCTCACCACAACAACCGTCATGCCAAATGTGCAGAAACTGCCAAGCTGAGGTTAAAAAAGTGCTAATTTATACAATTTAATACAGAAAAATTAGATTTGAGAAAAAATAAAAATGATTCAGAAAACTATTTTATAAACATAAGCTTAAAAAAGTAAATAATTTGAAAGTTTTGAATGATTTTTAATTAAAATGTTTTACTGAGCTATTAATGATCACAAAGATCTCCATCGTTAATATTGATATGTATCTGCAAATGTATATTATCGGTGCTGCATAGTTCCTACATCTTTTACTTACATGCGCATGCGTAAATCACTCCTATCAGTCATGTAAGGTGTTGTAATCTGGCTCACAGTCATAAGATATGAACATGTAAATGGCACTATCTATTGTCTATATAGTCATTGGTAGTGGGTTTATCGCATGTTCTAGCACTTAAATTGTAGGTTGATCAAGTACCGAGAAGCTGGTCACTGGGTGCCTTAATCTTTAGGAAAATTGTAAAGGTAAAGCCCCACTAAAATGTCGTTGAATATTCCCCAGAAAATGTTGTCTGGGAATCTTGAAAACACATAGGAATAGGATTATCTACTACAAATTATCCTAATTGATTGCATAGCAATTGTAGATCAAATAGTCTTTGTAGATTTTTGAAGAACGTGCCAAAATAAAACGTCACAAGCCTTACCTGGAACATAATCTTGATTCCAACTAAGCTGTTGTGGATGATATCAATTTGCTTTTCTAGCCTACA
This sequence comes from Copidosoma floridanum, assembly GCF_036245765.1. Classification (NCBI taxonomy): domain Eukaryota; kingdom Metazoa; phylum Arthropoda; class Insecta; order Hymenoptera; family Encyrtidae; genus Copidosoma; species Copidosoma floridanum. The sequence continues at coordinate 8,434,123 of NW_028321894.1, forward strand.
AGTTATGCTTAAAGTCATGTCTTGTTTGCTCTTAAATTTTCTTAAGTAGAATTGTTTTGTATTCCTGGGAATCCTTTTGAGGTATAAGAGGCATTGAACTCAAACCTAAGCTTGTTATAGTTTGGAATAAGTAATAATGCATGCTACTTACTTACGATGAAGGACCGTTATTTAAAGGGCCAAGTTTATTGATGCTTAGAATAAGCTTTGCCCTCAAAATAACGGTCCTTCATCGTATTAATAATGTTTAGAATGAGCGCGCGGTGGCTCAGTTGGCTAGGTCGTGGATTGGCACACGGGAGACCGTGGTTCGATTCCCGGCCAGTGCGACTTTTTCGGGCAAGTACCTCTGTGTATTTTTACATGTGCTTTTTCACCACGCAATGCTCCTCGAGGAGGGTTTAGGCGACCTTCTCGCAGCAAAATTGCTCAATTTCCCCCTACCCCCCCTCCCAGTAAGGGGAGGCCTCCCATCCCTTTCCTTGCCCCTTTCCCAAGTGCTAAGTGCCCATAGTAGTGCCCTTATTAAAGAAACCGATCGTAGAGCACTATAATATAAAAAAAAATAAAATAAAAATAATGCTTAGAATAAATCATGCTAGTAGTCATTCATACCACTTGAATACGTTGAAGGCCCGCTATTTTGATGATGAAGCTTTTCTGTTTGGAATAAGTCATGCTCGTAGTCATGTAAATCACTTCTTGACGTAAAAAGCTTGTTATTTTTAAGGCGAAGCTTAGTATTGTTTTGAATGAATCATGCCAATAGTAACGTATGCTAGTTGTTTAGTTTATGGGTCCAATCATTAATCACGTCAAAATGATGTTAGTCATTTCTATTCCCTCCTACGTCCATGTAAGGACACATCAGACATTGTAGACCCCTTTTTCCTGTTGTACGTGGGATTTTAAGTGAAAATTTATCTTAAGAACAATCAATAATTTTTATTGTTATTTAAATAATAAGTCTCTGTAGGATGCAAATAATAGCTTAAAATTATATTTTTAAGAACTTGTAAGTGAGATATAAGATTATAAACTAGTTATTAACGAGGAATACCTTATTTGCACTTTACAACAAGTGACTAGATATGAAGCAATCCTGAAAGAGTAAATTAGTTGAACTCTTAAAAAAAATCAGTAGAGTTAAGATCTTTAAACGTTCTGGCTAACTGGGCTCGTAAGCCATGTTTCCCAGTCATTAATAGGGATCAAAAGCTCATCAGATGTTTTAACACATGGCAATCCTTCAGGCCCAACCGTCAGCACATTATCTACCTTTAGCTACTTGATGCCTTCACCTTCGGTTGAAGGATATATCGTACTACACAGAAATTTTTAGCAGCGTTTAGATACTTTGATTGTTACACACCAGAAGAATCAACGGCTATTCTTAGACTGTTAGGCTTAACATGCATGCCATGGCTTCGTTAAATGAACAGCACGGTTATGTTTATCTGCGGCCGTAACTGATGTAAAGTAAAAACCTCATGTATGTAATGAAATAAGATGCAAAAATAAGCTTTAGACTAATTTTCGCATTGATATCATAAACTTATTTGTAGTTAATCGAATATATTTTACACATTTTGTGCGTACGCTTTTAATTCAAATCATAATAAATGTTAGGCCACTGTACGTATTATCATTGGGATCTTCGTTAACGTTTAGGTTGATACGAATTCTAGCATAAACTGATGATAAAAACTTACATCTTTTTCCAACAATAAAGTCATTGTCTGCAAGCTGGATTTTGTATTTGACATGCAGAACAAAGGACTGTTGCTCTCAGCAGCAGTCATTTTAAGGCAAAAACACACGTGGCTCTGGTCCAAACATTTGGGCAAGTGATTTCAAGTTTCTCAGAGTGGCATCACAGAATTTTTCATCAGGATTCCAATTGTGCAAATCATTGCTATGTTTTAAGAGATAAACTGATAATATCGCTACATAACGTTAACCCTGTCCTGTTCGAAAATTTTGAGGGATGAGCATAAAGTACAAAATATTAGTCAACATAGTGACGCCCAGTTTTTCAACGCTTAACTGCCGCTTATGTGAAGTTTTGTAGTGCCTAATTTTATTAGTCTGACAGCATTCATGAGCTCCACTTCCATAAATAGCTGTGGCTTTCACAGCCTTAAGTAAGCTTTACTTATATTTTTAGCAACAAAAAGGTCTAGTTTACGCCCAAACGCAAATATCTTTATTAGAAGAAGCAGATATTTCTAGTTTTTTTTAATAATTTTTCTTGATACTTGGATTGATGTGAGGTATTATGTTTTTTATTGTATTCAACCTGCTGTTGCTTTAAAAGCTTCTTACAAGTTCTTATTATATCATGGTCTATATTTTTATCTAGCTGTGTGTCTCTTACAAATAAAATAAATGGTAGTCTAACTTCTTTCATTTACAACTTTCAAGTACATCCTTTGGTTAAACATTGTCCTAATTTTTTTTAAAACTTTTAACAGTTACATACAGATTTGCAGAAGATTTCTGGCTTCTGCTATATGTTTCCAAAGAATTTGTGGATATTTTAAAGACAGCGCAAGTCTTGTCACTACAAGTGTTATTTTTCAGAAGAAGCATCAGAAAAATGATGCTAAAATTAGACTGTGTCATTTAAATCCTATACTGTAAGATAAAATATTATACTTGGACCGTTGCACAGGGTAGTCTGAAATAAAATAAGATTTTTATCTGCAACAATTTTCGCACAATGTAACTTACTATAAAATAAAACATAACAAACCTAGGTAAAGAAACAAAGAAAACTTGACTGCGTTGTATTTGTTTTGGCCTCCAGCTGTGAGATCTTTGTATTAACAGCTCTGTTTTGTTCGGTACCAACGAATTTCGTCTTCAAATCTCTTAAATATGCGTTACTCTTATATTGATACTTATACGTTACTCGTATTGATCATGGTATGAAGCCACAAAAATTGTCTTTGTTATGTGCAATTCGATAGCACATTTACTACGTTAAACTGGACAACTATACCAGTACGATATGTCAGTAAACTGTACCTATAGTATTTAAAGCACGCAATGGCCAGCTTATTACAATAAGTCAGTGGAGGCAGCACTAGAGAGGTTTAAAGAAAAGTGGAGCAGAAGCTGCCATTTTTTAGACAGTATGAAAACTAGAAAGAGGGATTTTTACAATTGTAAATTGACAGTTCAAGTGAAATCATATGCTACTTTAACTGTTCAGGTCAATATACTTTTTAATGATAAAATAACATATTTTGGTGGCCCTAATAAAGAGCAATCATAATTATATCATTATATTATATATTACATATATAATATAACAATATTATATAATATTATATTAATTATATCATGAAATTATATTATATTATATTATATTATATAATTATCATTATTATCATCATTATCATTATTTTTATATATGATCATTATTATTGCTGTTATTTTAATTATTATCTATATTATTATTATCATTAGCGTTATGATTATCATTATAATTATTGCTTTTAATATCATTGTTATTATTATAATCATTATCATTTATTTTTTCGAGATCGTCCTGACTGTCTTCATGCACAATAAAAGGGTGTTCAAAGTCACCTCTGTGTGGGACTCGCTATGACTACACCCACTGCCCTAGCAAGTCCTATCTTCTGGGACACTTAATTGGAAGACTGCTCTTGCATTTAAGCTTAAAGCCAGGCAACCAAGGCTCACCCCCTGGTATGGGCTTTCTCCAGGGTTTCGTTTCGATCGCGTTTTGTAACATTTTTCGTTGACTAGGGTATTGTCCAGTTCCCGTCACAGATCTGAAAAGCTCGTTTGTGTAAAGTTGGAAAAAAAGAAAAAAAATAATGAGCAAACGTTCTCCAGCACGAGCAAAGATCCAGCAAACCCCAAGGTGCAAGGAGTGCATCTACCGTAGAGCTTTTGGGCGAAAACTAATGCCACCAAGCTGCAGCTACTTATCAGCAGAAAGGTAATAGAGCAAAGCGGTTTGACGGAGTCTGCACCCGTTTTAGCTTTAACGCAGGCCCCCATCCCGTATACTGACCGCCCTACAGCCATGACTTAGTGGCCTTGACCCAAAAGCCCTACTACCTCTACCCCAACACCACTAGCACAGCAGCAAAAATAATACCCCACGCTTCCACGATGGCATTGGGCCAACGTGTGCAGCACAGAGCGCCCTTTTTTTCTACTCAGTCGTCAAGAAAACCGACTTTCTTGGTGCGGAGAGCTGTATGTATGTATTGGACTACTGCAATCCATCTTTCTTCGTTGAGTAGCATTTTATCTATTACGTTGTCTGGATTGAATTTCCGATCCTTTCTTAAAACACATTTCGTTTGACTTGACACTTAGTGCCGTCAAAGAATGATTGTTATGCGTCATCTTTGTCTTAGTTGCAGTACTTGCAAGCAGCTGTCTGTGTTTTCCGCATCTTATTGAGGTATGAGCGGAAATACCCGTGATTTGGGAGAAATTGGGTAAGGTAGTAATCCCCGTATTTCTCAGTCCATTTCTTAACATATTTTATCAGGAGTTTCTTTCATCTACCTCTAGTTTCCTCTTGTTATCTATGTTGTTAGCGTTCCCAGATAATTAACCAGGCATTTTTTTCGGCCTCTATTCTTTCTAGGTCCGGCTTCGTAAGGTGCTTTAATCGTCTTTTCCTCGCAAGGAGGTTGATGGAAATCACGCCTGCTATCAGTATTATTGCAGACTCCGAGACTGTGCGATAGGCACAGACTATCCTCAAGGCTTTTATTCTTTAAACTTGGGTGACCCTAACTCTCTTCTTTTTAGCGTTTACTTTACCTTCTTGTATCTCAGCCCCGTACAAAGTAATAGGCTGGGCCATAGACATGAGGAGCCTGCACTTTGTATGTTCTGGACCTCTTATGTTCAGCATGATGCAGCTTAATGCCTTTACTCTTGCCTCCGCCTTGTCTGCTGCTTGTTGAATGTAACTTAAAAATGTAAGCTTTCTATCTAGCGTCATCTCTAGGTAGTTTACGCCATCATTTGTCATTACTCCTTCTTTTTGTACCTTAAGAATGATGACGGTACATATCATTTTTCTCGTCAATAGTACCATCTACGTCTTATTTGTTGCAACTTCAAGCCAGTGGTTCTTCATCTATGAAACCACTCTCCGCATATCCTGGTTAAGCTATATCTAGACACGTTCCATCGTGTGTTGAACAATGACTACAGCAGCATCGTCTGCGTATCCTATTAAGAACGTACCCTCTGGCTTTTTCCGGTAGAGCAGTTCGTCATATGACACGTTCCAGAGATCGACTCAAAGTATAAATCTCTGGAGTGCCCCTGCATTTACTTTTTCTTTGTTTCACCTTCTGTTGTCGTATAGGTCAAGAAGCAAACCTGAAGATAGCCTCTTAGTACTCTTAAAATATAGTCTGGTGTACTAAATGTGTGTTTAAGTGCGTAAAGCATGTTTTTTTATCTTGCTTAGTTGAAAGCGTTCTTTACATCCAAGTTCACCAAAAGAACGAGGGCCTTTGCTACATGGCATACAGCTCTGGTGCTGTATTTTGTATCTGAACTCGTACTGCTTGTCGAACGAGTCTCCCACGTTTTATAGGTCCTGTCTATGATGGGCCTCAAGCAGCTTTTCGAATATTTCTTCAGGCGTATCCAGCATGCTCAACGGCCCTAGTGATAACAAGGGGGTAGGCTCACCCTTGCCTTTGTCGATTGGTACCAGCGTTGTTTGAGAAAGCTAGTGACAACTTTTTAACATTACTCTCTTAATGACTTCTGCCAGTCAGCCATCTGTTCTAGGGGCTTTTTTATTTTCAAGCAATCCAGCTGCTAGCTCCAGTTTCTTTGGGGCGAATAAAGGTACATGGCTTATGAGCTCCAAGTCTGCTCGATTCTAGAGTTCTGGATACGTCGAAAATATAGTATTCACGATACGCCTTATGGTATTCACGTCTTCGTTTACAGTTGGTGCCAGTCTTCTCAGTTTCTCCACCAGTTCTTGGTATGCTTCGCCCCAGGGGTCATTATTGACTGACCAGCACAGAGTCTGCCAGCACTGCTGTTTGCTATTCTAAATAGCAGCTTGCATCGTCTTTCTTGTCAGCTGTTACTTAAAGTACCTTTGTCCAGCCTCTGGTCTGTTTCTGGCCCTCGAAGGGAGGCCTCTGTACTAGAGACATTGGCGCCTAAATCTCGCAATTTTTTTGTTCCACCAGTAAGTTAAGCGTTTACCATACTATCTTTTTATACTGAGTATAAAAGCCTCGCATGTGGTTTTTAGGAGTCGGATGATTGCCTCGGTGAGCTTTTGTACTCCTTTTACTGTGTTTGGGTCTCGTTTATTCCTTTGAATAGAAACGATGATATTCTTAATTTTCACTGCTAGTTATTCTGTGTCTAGTTTCTTAATATTCCATCTTGTTTTAGGTGCAATACCTCTTCTGCCTATTGTGCTAGTGATTTTGAGTACAATATATTAGTGATTGCTACCGTTTTCCTTCTTAATGACCTGCCATTTCTCTATTCTTGGAACAAGTTTCTATGAAGCCAGGGTAATGTCTAGTAATAATTCGCCAAATTCCAGCCCTTCGACAAGTCATGAGTTTTCTTTCGCTAACAACGACCAGTCATAGCCTTGCTACCATATCTAAGAGTGCCCGGCGATCAGAATTCGTTGTAGGCATTTTCTATTTTACAGTTCTTGCTTTAAAGTCTCCAGCAACCATAAGGTCCCCCTACATGCTATTTCTGATGGTATCTTTAAGGTCATTTATTCTGCTTTTGTTTTTCTTGATACAAGTGTTTGGTAAAAAGTAGCAGCTGACAAACGTAATGCTTCCACTTTTTAACCAGACAAAATATCTTTCTGATCCTCTTTCGTCTTGGCTAGTTGTGTCTAGTCTAGGAACTAAAGCGGCCGATATATTTGCTGCGTTGCTGAGCCACTAAGGTGGCTTATAATACCTGAACTGCTTGCTTATGAGCGCTATGTCTACCCTTCTTTCACATACTGGTTGTGGCAGAATAACATCATCGTGGATTGCATCGTTCATAGTTTCTTGTAAGACTCTTGGCATCCAATCTTGGTTTATTTTCTTTTGTCCAGAACCTGTCTACAGGCCCTGCCTACTCTAAATCCAGGCACATAATTGGTGCTTTCTCCTCCATGTGCAGATTCGCTGCATAGAACACATTTTGGTTTGGCCTTGCTCTCCAGCATCTCCAGCAAAGACCTACTCGAACTGGGCCTCTACAGTCGTGTCTTTTGCTTCTATAGACCAGGCACCTGAAGCATCGCTTGACAATAATCTCGCGCCTTAGTCAGCACCTGATCCATCCTACTGCTATCGTCACTTTTTTCAAAAGTAACAGAGTGCCAGCTGCGTCTGTTTTTCCCAGCGCCATTTTCTTCTGCCATCCATTTGGCGCTAGCATAGCAATTTTAATTATCTCTAAATCCTTTTTTACGGTTTTAACAGCCTCTGAGATAACTGCTTCAACTTTCTCTTTATTAGCGGCTGCCTCTAAGTCTAATTTCTTCAAGGTGGTTTTAGGTTTTCTCGATAGTACTTATCCTGCAGTTCCAATAGTCAGTGAGATGGCTTGCAATAACTTTTCTTTGTCCTTGGTGCTTTTGGCTAGCTCTACAAGAATACAACCAGCTTTTGTGCTGCATTCTTAAGTATCTTCTGCGCCGCAATCTTTTGGGTTAATAGCGTTACGTTATGCTTCCTGTACTTTCGCGTAAGATTTTAATTTTGCTAGTTTAACAAGGATGGCCTTAATTCTTTCCTTTGCCTTTCTACGCTTTTTTAATTTTTTTACTGGCTTATTTATTTTTAAAATCAGTGTGCTACCGACCAGCACCTACCTAGCAGCCACTCACTTCTTGTAGTTCCCATATGCCTGCTTTCTTTTGTTTACGACTTCCTTCCACAGTTCATCGTCGTCGTCGTTCTTGATTTTTTTTATGCGCTCCAATTCTTGGTAGAACCATTGTCTCTACCTATCGTTTTCAAAGGTTGGCTGATCCCGCAAGCTGGCAAAAATGTCCTTAACTCTAACACCTCCTTAACAGTGTTCTTGTAGCAGCTTTTAAGGCCCTTAAAAGGCCCACTGATATTTTCTAGGTTAACTCTTGCTTCCTTGACAGTACTGCTTATGTTAGGCTGCCTGTCAATGGCTTTTTCTAAACTTTATAGGACATCTGTCATCATACCAAGTATTTTTCTTTCTTTTTTTCCTGTTTCACTCAGGGTTTTTTGTAAGTCATTGACTACCGTTGTTTCAGCCAGTGCTAGATGATGTTAATTCTAGATTTTCTGGTCTACGTCCTGTGATTCATTAGTCTAATCTATTATGAACCTCTAGTGGTTTTTTGCTTCTAGATGTTAGAAACAGGGTTGCCAGATTATCTCTAGTGAAAACTGCCACTAGAAATTGGTAAAACCCCCCAAAAACCGCACAATCTCGATGCTTTAAACCGCCCGAAACCACGCAAAATTTGAACAGTTCTGCCTAAAAACCGCATATTTAAGTTTAATTAAATAAAGATTTAAATCCTTATTTTACTTTTATTCACCTACAATCATTGTTCAATCCACATGGTTCAAGACTGCGTAAGGTTGAGCTCTTTGAAAAATGTGGACCTTTAATATACCATATTTTAGACAGTAAAAAAGTAACGAAAAAAAGCGAAAAATCACAACAACAAAAAAGTTTAGCTGAGCGTTAAAATAAAAATAGTTAGGTGATTGCCATATTTTAGATATCGAATATGTACTAATGTATTGGAATAAATCTACGTACTCTCACCTGAGTCATTGAGGAATTAATTATTAACATTAACACGAAGATAGAAAATGATGGTCAAAATGTTTTTTTCCTTTTTTTTCCTGTATCACTCAGGGTTTTTTGTAGGTCAGTGACTACTGTGGATTCAACCAGTGCTAGATGATGTTAATTCTAGCTTTTCTGGTCTACGTCCTGTGATTCATTGGCTTAATAACCTCTAGTTGTTATTTGCTTCTGGATGTTTGAAATCGTAGCACTTTCGTGCTGGACACCTCTATGGCCTCCCCTAGAATCCGTGAGGCCAACACCAGCCACCCAGGGTTTGACCTATCGGAACTGGCGGTAAACTTCTAATAAAAGGTTGTAACCAGGAAACGTTTTTACTAGCATCAAGTGAAATTGGTCTTATTTGGGAACCAACCAAAGTTCTTATTACAAGGTCATTTTCTTGCCGTTTTGGTCCACGGAAACTATTTTATTAAGTTTCAACGACCTGTGGGCATGAGCTTTAACCACCACAGCGCCTTGGAACTATACAACTGCGGAAAGCTTTCGTCTATCCACTACCCAGAGAGCACGCGTTCGTTAAACTGACTGCCATATTTTGGGAATAATTTTCTTTATTACTTTCATTTTTCTTAGTATCCTCATTATTATTATCGTTATTATAATTATTATTATTATAATTATTATAAGTATTTTTATCACTATCATCTTCTTCATTATCAACGTACATTATAATGATCATAATTAGTATTATAATCGACATTATTATCACCATCATTATTTTTGTTGTCACTATTCTTATCATAATCTACATCATGATCATCATTTGTATCAAAATTGTGATTTCTGTCAATTTCTGTCAATATTATCATAATTTCCATCGTGATCATGATTATCCTAATTTCTTTTATAATAGTCATTACTATTATGATCATTTTCAAAAGTTTTTCTTTATTAGCATTAAAATCATTATCATTATAACTATCATTATGAATATTCTTATTGTAAGCTTCATTACAATTATGATCATAATCATTAACGTTACTACTATCATCATTATAACTGTTATAATTATAATCATTAAAGTGATTATTACCAACAACATCATTATCATCATTTTTTAAATAATTATTTTTAATATCATCATCATCATTATTTTTAATATCAATATGATCATCACTTGAATAATTTTAATTTTTGTCTATAATTCTAATATCATTAGCATTATCATAATTATCATCATTTTTATTATTGGTATTATTATCATCGTTGTCATTATTATCTTGATTATTATTATCGTAGTTATTATGACTTTTTTAACATTACTATTAATAATATCATTATAATTTTTATTATTTTTTCACACATTATTATTATTCTTATAATAATAATTGTTATTGTTGTCATATTGGTTTTAATTATTTATTATTAACATTATCATTATTTTGACTATATGTTTATATTAATAACTTTTTCTATCGTTATTTTACAATAATTATTATTATTTTCCTAATTCTTTTTATTGTCATTATTACTATTATTCATTTAATCATAACAAGTATTATTATCGTTATGATCATTATTATCACCATTTTTTTTTCCTCCGAGGTCGTCCAGATCGCCTTTATGCACGATAGAAGGATGTACGAAGCCTCCCCTGTGTGAGACTTCTAATCATACCTAGTTAACTGTCAAGACCTTACTCCTGAGACACCTGGCTCGGAATTTGCTCTAGCATTTACACTTCAAGCTGGAAAAATGGAGGCTTAGCCCCTTGTACAGTCTTTCTTCTGTGTTACGTTCTTAAAATGTTTTGTATTTCTTGCGTCCTCAAGGATATATTTTTTTAGTTTCCTTTGTGCATTCTAGCTGTCCTTCTCTGTTAAGTTGTAAAGAAGGAGCAAAATAATAAGCAGAAGCTCCACACCCCGAGCCCAAACCTGACCACCCTCAACAAAAGCGCAAGGAGTGCCCCCACCGCAGAGGCCGTAGGGTAAAAACTCAAGCCACTAAGTTAGAGCTGCTTTTCGGCAGAAAGCCAATATAGCTAAATGATTCACAAGAGCCTGCCCACATTAAAGTGAGTAAGGTGGTTTAAGGGAGTCTGCATTCGCTTAAGCACCCACGTAGGCCCCCATCCCGTACACCGACCGCCCTGCAGCCACGCCCTGGTGGCCTTACCCCCAAAGCCCTGCCAGAACCCCCCCTGAACCCTCCAATCACCACAGCGAAAATACTACCCCACGCCCCCACGATGGTACTGGATCCACACACGCCCAATCTCCACTCAGTCGTCCAGAAAACAGGCCTCCTTTTTGTCTCAGAGAACTTTATGTATGTATTGGGCTACTGCAGTCCACCCTTCTTCGTTGAGTAGCATTTTATCTATGACGTTGTCGGAATTGAAGGTTCTGATCCTTTCTTGCAGCACGTTTTGTTCGGTTCACCATTTGGTGCAGTGAAAGAACTAATGCTCTGTGTTATCTGTGTCGCAGCCACAGTACTAGCAAGCAGCCGTCTGTGTTGTCCGCATTTTGTTGTGGTACGAGCAGAAATACCTGTGATTTTAGAGTTTTTGGATAAGGTTGTAATCTACTTTCCCGTGTTTTTGCTCAGTCTATTCCTTGACATCTCTTATCAGGCGTTTCTTTCATCTACCACTAGTTTTCTCTTTCTATCTATATTGTTAGCGTTTCAAGGTGATTTGCCAGGCGTTCTTCTTGGCCTCTATTCATTCTTGGTCCTGCTTCGTAAGGTGCTTTAATCGTCTTTTCCTCGCAAGGAGGTCGATGAAGATTACGCCCACTATAATCATTATCGCAGGCCTCAAGACTGCGGGATAGGCATAGGCTATCCTTAAGGCTCCTATTTTTTGAACTTGGGTGATTCTTACTCTCTTGTTTTTGACGTTTATCTTATCTCTCTGTATCTCAGCCCCATTCAAAATAATAGACTGGGCCATATAATAATACCATGGGACAACAATTTCTACCATTTTCGTCTTCAATTGCCTGCCATTCCTTTACTCTTTGAAAGTTCTTCGAGCGAAGCGCAAAATGTCTCGTATTAATTCGCCAAATCCTAGCATTCGGAAAGTCATGGTAGTTCCTTCGCTTACAACGACCAGTCCCAGCCTTGCCACCTAATCTAGGACTACCTGGCCCTCAAAATTTGTTGAAGGCACTCCTTATTTTACTGCTCCTAAATTGAATTCTCGAGCGTGGCAGATGGGCCTCTGCGTCAATCGCCCCGTTTATGTTACCTTGGGAAACTCTTGGCTTAATGTTAGGCTTCTTTTTCTTAGGTCAAGAGCCTGTCTAAAGGCCCTGCACGGTCTTGATCCAGGCACATGATTACTGTTTTCTCCTTTATGCGCAGATTCACTGCACAGGACACATCTTGGTTAAGTTTTGCAGTCCTTAGCTCTGTGTTTGTCCTTCCCGCATCTCCAGCAAAGGCCTGATTGATCCGGGCCTCTACAGTCGTTTCTTGTGTGCCCATATCACAGGTACCTGTAGCATCGCTGGACGATGATCTCGCGCCTTAGTCAACACTAGATTCATCCTACTGCTATTGCTCCTTTCTTAGAAAGGGACAAAGCGGCAGTCTCCTCCATTTCTTCCAGAGCCATTATCTCCTGCCATCAATTTAGCGGTAGCATAGCCACTTCAATTTTGCCTAGGTCTTTTTTGATTTCAGCAGCCTCTTGAAAAGCTGCTATAACTTTCCCTCTATTAGCGACTGCCTTTAAATCAAGTACCTTCATGGTACTTCTAGGTTTTCTTGGTTTCACTTTTCCTGCGGTTCCAATAGTCAGTGAGATGGACTGCAATAACTTTTCCTTGTCCTTGGTGCTTTTGGCTAGCTCTACAGGAATACAACCAGCTTTACATAATTCACATATAACCAAAAGTTTTTTATCTATTTTTTTTATTTTTATGTGATTTAATTAACTCTAGGCGTCAGTACCAGTAATTTTTTGACAACTGAAGCCAAGAATATAGATTTACGCTTAACTACGTATGTTGCTGTCCACGCGTCGATAAGAACAATCGATCACCTCAGCGAACTTTTAAAATTATTGGGTAGAGGTAGTTCATTAGAGGATTTTTGGTTGCACTGAACAAAGTGTTCAAAACTAATTACAGCCGTACTTGCTACCTCATTATTATGTGAATTCGTAAAAGATATTTGTGATAGTTTCTACTCTATCATTGCGGATGAGTCAACAGAAACATCGACAACTAAATTCATGGGCTTATGCGTTCGGTATCATAGTAAAACTTAAGAAACGATTGTTACTAACTTTTTAGGCCTCATAGAAGTGGTAAAGTGTACAGGAGAGATACTTGCAAATACTGTGTTACAATACTTAAATGAAGTAGGACTTCAGCCACAGAAACTGTTCGCAAGAGGAACTGATGGTGCATTGAATATGTGTGGGTCAAATAATATTTTTTACACCCACCTGCGCAAGATTGTTCCAATATTATGTTTAATTAAATGCATCTGCTATAGCTTAAATATATGTGCGCAATACGCCTTTAAAAAAATGCCGGATAATTTAGATTTTTTAAATGCAAGTAAATTATATTTGTATCTTATAAATTAAATTTTAATCTAATTTTAGATTAGAAACAATGGTAAGATACCTGAAGCATTACAGCCTTTATGCAAGACTCGATGGATGACTTGGCTTCCAGTATCATCTACATTACTTACCCAATATAAAGAGTTATCAGAATATTTGGTTCAAAAAGCATCTACAAATGATTTTAAAGCGAAAACTTTAATGGAGCTTTATTTAGATTCTTGTAATCAACTATATCTAACGTTTCTGAAATCGATTTTGATGGAGGTCAATCAAATTATTCTAGCTTTTGAACAAACGAATGCTTACATCACAAAGCTATATAGTGATTTACGGACTCTGATTTTTTCTCTTACTACACGTGTTATGCAAAGTAATCATATGGCTGTAACAACTAGGCCAAGAATTTTAAAATCTGTACAATTACAGATGCTAAAGAGTTCTATGACAAATCAAGATTCCCTGCGTCCTTTAGAACGAGTTGACTTTGGCAGTTCATTCAAACAGCTCAGCGACAAGCTGAACGTTCCATCAGAAAAGTTAAAGATCGTGCAACGTCAATGTGCTGACTACATCTTGTGACTATGCACACAACTTTTTCAAAGACTGCCGAGCAACTTAGATGTGATAGAAAAAATAAAATATTTTTCATTAATTTTAGCTCTTACACGTGAGAACAGGCCTTTGTTTAACCAATTGCCTCTTGAGTTAATTGGTGGGTCAATGAATCAAATACATCATTGATTTTAACATTTTTTGGTAACATTGTTTTGTTCTTGCAGATTCTGATGAGGATAAAGTAATATTGGAAAATCAGTGGAGATCTTTAGGAACTTTGAATCTTTCAGACATCTGTGAACATCCCCAACACAATGAAAATATTAAATTGATAGATGTGACACATTTTTAGAGTTGTGTTCTCTTAATCAAAAATGCAGCAGAAAAGTAGGCATACAAGAAATTGGCTTTGTTTTCTTTAAAATGCTTGTCTTTACCAATAAGTAATGCTGTTCTAAAGCACATGTTTAGTTTTATGGCAAATATTAAATCAAAACCACGAAACAGAATGCAACTTGGGATGCCGTCTGCATTGCTGTGCTTGGAATTACATTTTACGGTAACATTATTCATTTGTATTAAGTCATTCTTTAGGTATAATTGGTAACAAGTAAGTTGATATTATAAACTGTATCCTAGATCACTAAAACACGCTGCAAAAATTATTTACCTTCAGAAGATATGCTGAAAAGATTTGATTCATCTATTTGTTTATCAGAAAATAAATATATGCAAACTGAAGAGGTATGCACTAGCAACGACATTGAAGAAGAAAACTGTATTACATTACACGCTTATTTCAGAAGCGATAAGGATACTTGCCGATCAGTTCTAACACATACATAATGAAAAACAAAAACATTTGTTTTTAACAAAATAATTTGTAAAACATGCTTCGCGTAAACCAAAGATTTTCCAAAGATTTTAATAGTAACTCTGAACTCTACTTCAATCACATTTTTCGAGCATACCCCTAACCATCTGAATTTGAATTTGGATGGACCATCAGAAAAAGATGGTTGAAAGTTATCTTTATTTTAGCAATTATGAGAAGGAGTATAAATACGATTGTTTTTAGTAGACAGAATATGAAGGAACATTTTTCCATGCAAAAGTATATAGAAACTTAGCTTTAAATATAGAGATTTTTATGTAAACTTCAGTGCATTCAACGTCAATTATATTCTTCTGAACGTGTCCCCCAACCATCAAAATTCAATTTTGAAGGACGATCGGAAGAAAATAATTGACGTTAGGTGCACTTAAGTAGATACTTAAAAATTTATTTTTATTACATTATAAATTTACTTTTACACGTTGTTATTTGTACACATTCATCATCCATGTGCTTAGAATAAAACAGTAAGTATCAATCGAATGCAACTTAGTCATTTGGTTTTAACTAATTTTTTGAATTAAATTAAAAAACCGCAAATATAACTTATTCCCGCAAAATTTATTTTCTTAGCCACTTAAAAGACGGTAAACCGCAAGCCGTTATTTTCCCCCGCAAGTTTTATTCAAAAACCGTCCAATTTGCTGGAAACCGCCCAATCTGGCAACCCTGGTTAGAAAGCGTAGCACTTTCGTACTGGATACCTTTATGGCCTCCCCTATAATCCCTGAGGCCAACACCAGCCACCCAGGGTTCGACCAGGTCAGAGCTGGTGGTGAGCTTTTAATGAGAGGTTACAACCCTGAAAACGTTGTTTTTACTAGCATAAAGTATGATTGGTTTTATTTGGGAATCAACCCTATTTTTTTTCGTGAGGTTCTTTTTCTCGGCGTTTTTGTCTACGGGATCTATTTTATAAGGTTTTAACGACCTGTGGGCACGAGCTTTGACCACCGCAGTGCCTTGGAACCATACAACCGCGGAAAGCTTACGTCCATTCACCACCCAGAGAGCACGCACCTCATAAGCTGACAGCCTCATTTTGAGAATACTTTTCTTTATTACTTGCATTATTATATTATTTGTATTATTATTATTATTATTATTGTTATTATGATTATTATCATTATCATCATTATCATTATTTTGATTATTATAATTATCATTATAATCATTTTTGTATTCATAATTATAATAATAAATATTAGTATCATAATTATTTTACTTGTTATTGTCATTATAATTACTATAATTTTTTTACTGGCTTATTTTTGTTGAAAATTGGTCTGCTCCCAAATGGCTTCTATCAATTAGTCACTTACTTCTTGTGGGTTCCACATGCCTGCTTTCTTTTGTTTACGACTTCCTTTCACAGTTTGTTGTCGTCGTCATTCTTGCTTTTTTTTGATGTGCTCTGATCCTGGGTAGAACCATGGTCTCTACCTATCTTTTTCGAAGGTTGGCTGATCGTGCAAGCTGGCAAAGATGTCCTCACTACGAACACTTTCCCTACAGTCTCCTGGCGGTAGCTTATGAGGTCTTTTAAAGGTCTACAGTTTTTTTATAGTTAAACTCTGGCTTTCTCAACTGTACTGCTGATGTTTCACCACCTGTCAGTTGCTTTTTCAATACGTTGTAGGATATCTGTCATCCTACCTAGTATTTTGCTTTTCTTCTTTTCTGTGTCACCTAGGGTTTTCTGTAGGTAAGTGACTACTGTTGATTCAGCCAGTGCTAACTGATGTTAATCCTAGCTTTTTTGGTCTATATCCTGTAGTTCGTAGGAGCGATCGTTCAACCAACCTCTAGTTGTCATTTACTTTAGGATGTTAAAAAGCAAAGCACTTCCGTGCTGGACGCCTTTGTGGCCTCCCTCAGAATCCATGAGGCTAACACCAGTTACCCGGGCTTTCACCAGGTCGGAACTGGCAGCGAATTTCCTCTGAGAAGTTACCACCTGGAGTAAGTTGTTTTTATTAGCGTCACCCATGTTTAGTTTTATTTGGAAACGAACTTTAATATGTTTTACAAGGTGTTTTTTTTTGGCGTATTGGTCTGCAAAAATTATTTTATTTCGTTTTAACCACCCGCAGCTACAAGCTTGGACCAGTGCGGTACCTTGGAGCAATACACTTGCAGAAAGTTTGCCTCCATTCACCACCCGTAGAGCACGCACCTCATAGTTTGACTGCCTCAGCTCTGAGCATAATTATCACCATTATTATAACTATCATCACCATTATCGTGATTAACATTATCATCAGCAGCATTTTTATCATTGTAACAATTGTAATTATCACAGTTTTCATTGCAATAAACTTTCTTGATATCATTACATTTATCATTATCAATATTATGATTATTACTATGGACAATAACCTGATGTTATTATCATCATTATTATAACTATTGTCAGCATTATTATTATTAACATAATTATCATTATAACCTGCTTTATTTTAATTTATTTTATCTTTCCTATCATAACTATCACAATTATTACTATCTTTATTAATAATATAAACATAACTATCATTTAACGATTCCATTTAACTATTATAAGTATCATTACCTTTATCCTTATTCTTATTATTATCATCAGCTTTATCATCAATCCTATTTATATTCAAATCTTCATTATATCCATTAACATACTTATCAACAATAATATTATTATCACTATCATCATATTTACTATTGTTTTATATATTATTGTCAAGATCATTATTATTAACACCATCATCATCATCTTTATCATCATTATTATTATTATCTCTATAAGTAATTTATTATTATTTCTTATATACGTATAATGACAGATATAATAATTATTATTAAGAGTTTTACTGTGTCCCTTGTCATCATTTTAATCAACCTTATTATGCTTATTATCTTTGTTACACTGTTTATTATTATTATGATCTTGATTACCATTATCGATTTAATTATTATCTTCATCATTATAATAAAGATATCACCATTAATATCATTATTATAACCTTTTTTTATTAAAAAAATGTTATTCATTATTACAAGAATATTAATCATCATAATTTTAAACATAATCATTATCATTGTCATTATTATTATAACTATTATTATTGATTATATAATAATATTATTATTATTTTTGTTTTAATTTTTCTTATTGCTGTCATTATTATTTTAGTCAAAACTATTATTTTAATTAGTATGGTAGTTATTGTTATAACTACAGTTATCACCTCAATCATAGTCCTCATTGTTCCTTTTGTCATTATCCTTATAACTATTAGTATCATATTCATTATCATTATCATTATTATTTAATTCATAGTCATCACCAAAGTTATTATTCTTACCATCATAGTCATCATTTTTATTATCATCATTACTTTTCTGATAATCATTATTATTTTTATTTTTGTGCTTATCATTGTCATCATCTCTTCTATTATTCTGATTATTTTTATTTCCTTCATTATCATTCTCATTTATCTCATCATTTCTATTTTCATTACCATTATTATTTTTATTATCAGTATAGTTACTATAATAGTTATTGTAATCATCCTTATTATTACTATCACAATATTTGTTATTTACTGATGATTATTATTTTTCTTATCATTATCATCATCATCAATTTGATCAACACCATCAGTTTGATTATTATCATTGTAACTATAATAATTATTATCATTTTTAGAATAATTATTATGATTATTATTCTTATTATTTTTATTATTGTTATAAACCAAATAATAATAGTTATAATTATCATCGGTATCCTTGTTTTTATCATTATAATTATTGTTATGGTTATTATTCTAATGTTTACCATTATCATTACCATCATTATTGTTATTATTATTGTAAGGATAAAATAAACAAACCCGCAAGTTATGCTTAATTGCAATCATACGATAAACCTCATTTGAAGAGATCACAATGTAGTACTTCTATTGTTCACCAAATGTTACAACTTTGGAGGTAAAATGGAAAAAAAGGAGGGACATAGGCTTTTTTTGTTATACTGTGTTTGCCGTGAATCTTCTTACTTTAGAGTACAAGTCAAAATTGCCTATGAAAGGGTTTGGTTACAACAATTGTTTTTAATTTTTTTTTTTAAGGGACTGTGATCCACTTAAACAAGGTTAATCGTATTATTATAAGCAAGCCTTTTCACTAGTAAGTTTTTTTGACCATCTTTTAGACTCATATTATCTCGTTCTCGTGATAACACTGTAATTGCTTAGATTGACCAATTTTAACGGTAAAGCAATCCGTTATCGTTTCAAGCCAATAAAGTGGTTTACATTTAATACAGTAATATTTAGAAGAAATACACTTTTAACTGTTACTATAATTATTTTTCACTCCTGACGCAAAATAACTATCTCTTGGTATAATCGGTCTGTTATAAAATTTCGCAAAAACTTGGGATGAATTAGACCAAGCTGCCGTTCTTTTAATTTTATCTTAATTGATACCTGTTTTTAATGTTGCTGATGACGCAGTATGTCAAGTGTAATGGTCTTAAAATCTAGACGTATTAACACTACTTTTAGCTAAAGTATCTTTAGTTCATCTACTTATGGTTTGCGTAGATACCGGCTCATACGGTTTTCTTGTTAAAATCAGTAAGAAATCTGTTTCGTTAGGAAATCGAGCACAATAGAAGCGTCTCACGTGTGGGAGTACTTATGCTTAGCTAGGTGCAATGCATATACGCTTCTAAAGGGCCTATTCACTAAGATGCGAAAAGGAGGATTCCCTTCTACTTGGCTAAAGACTAAATGACCCTTTCTTGATCATTGTATTTCTGAATCTTAGCACCTCCCATCTTATTTACTAAAACTATAGCTGTCATGTTATCGATTTTAAGAAGAATTTGGCAGTTTTTTAAACAAGATGCCAAGTAATCCAAAGCTGGCTTAATCACTAATAATTGTTTGTAACTAATATGGAAAAAGAACTTATCTAATCTCCACCTACCATGAATTTTCGACGGGCCATCGTCATTTTTCAGCCCAAGTCTGATATATCTAAGAAAATAACCATCTCGAAATCAAATGACTTAAATCTGTTAACTGCATTGGAAAAGTGATCTCTCCACCATCGAGGATCTACTTTTGTTGATTTGGTGATTGGCATCTTCTTTGAGACAAAATTAGCAAATCCTTGCCATTCTCATACAATGCTAAAGTTATTTCTTTCTGGAAACACTTTCAGTAAGCAAATCGATACTTAACTACTCGTGATGCTACCACCAAGCTGCCAATTAACACCGCAAATTCTATAATCTTACACGATTCTATCGACAACATTTTAAGCACAAAATCCAATAGCTTAACCTTCTTCTCTGCGGAGAGTTTTAACACATACCTATCTGAGTCGATAACAGAACCTATAAACGTACATTTTATTAAAGGCAACAAGAAACTCTTTTCATCATTGATAGTGGAATCTAAGAATTGCAGTATCTTATCGTTGGAATATCATTCATTCGGCAGTTATCTGCGCTATCTGCTAAAATTACAATATTATCCAAATAAATAACAGACAAAAAACTCTTTCCTCGTTAGTGACTAATAACTGGGTTTATCAATTTTGTGAATGTAAACGGCACTTATTGAGGCCAAAAGGCAGACAAGTTAATTTAAATAACTAATTATTCTAGAAGAATCTTCAATATCATCTACTGGATTTGTGGACAGAAATTAAAAAAAAAGCTTCTCTAAATTTTTTATGCATGAAAATGAATTTGTAATAACGAGACGTGACACTGTCTGTACATCTTTCAGTTTAAAATGACTTGTGTTGATAAACTTGTTCAGCCCTTCAAATTTAAAACAAAACCAAACGAGCCATTTGCCTTAGGTACCAAAAAAATAACTAGATACAAACTGCCTGTCTATTGTCTGACACGATCTTATCGCTGCCTCTTTAACTAAGAAATTAAAACCTGCGTCTTGCATGTAAATTTTGTCCTTAGGGGAAAACGAGGGGATAGGAAACCTATATTGGTGAATCAAACCTATAACCTTTAACTTTAGGCCTGAGACGCACGACAACAAAAATCCATCAGCTGAGATCTCTCTCCAAATATTTATAAATTTTTCTAACCTTCCAGCCATAATACCGACATTGAGTATCTTCGGGGAGCTTTGCTGTCCCCCCTGTCCCGTGACTGAAAGTGTACTTTCCCATTAAATGGCTGGTTTCGTGGCTGTCCTCTCAACATCAGCTGGAATCAGTCCTTCTGCTGGTCAAAGTTTGTTTGCCTGACTACATAACATCAAGCACTGTCCACGCATCCTTTTCAAGCCTGAAAAATAAAAGGCCCTTTGAGACCTATTCTGACTAAAAACCCAGTCTGTCAGGAGCTTGCTATCGTGAGAGAGTTTTTGGATGCAGTCGAGATACAACAAAAATTTCAATTATGAATCTCTTTTTTTTTTTTTAATATGTTTTAGGACCCCTAACTTCATCAAAACTTTCGCTTTCTCTTATTAAATTAAACGTAACAGCACCAATGGTCTGCAAGATAGCTGAGGCTGCTAGTTGCCTCTGAAGCATCATTGCATCTCTGTTCTTAGCGATGCCCTGCAGTTTCGAAGCTGATTCGGGGTTAAGCAAAGGTACCTCCATGCCTTCTGGATGGACATATTTCTTTACCAAATAGCTTTTTATTTGTTTTTCGCAGCCGTCTTCAATCTAATATTTCTAGCGAGATAAGAATGAAACTTACTTAATCAGAATCAACCAGGATGCCTGCAGATCCTCTCCAAAAATCTCCAACACGTCCTCGTCAATCTCGTCTGTTGAGCAAGATTTTTCTGAAACATTTTTATTACTGGCATTAAATATCAAACAAAACTAACAGTTGAAAAAAAAAGATCCGAAACAAGAAAATAACAACACTATACAGGTCAATAGGTGGCATGCACGAGTCCGACCTTGAATACGCTAGTGCGAACGTGATGGCAAAACCTGTTAATGCAGGTGCGTGGGCCGATTTTTGAAACTACAAAAATCCAAAAAGAGAGCTTACTCTAAGATTCTCCATCTTTTTTTCACTCATTGCGATGCTTAATAACAACACGAGTGTAAAAATAATGGGATTTGTGGCACACAAAGTAGGAAATTAGGAGAGGAGCCCCTCTCTCCCCTTTTTTTCTGTATTTAAGCTCTGAAGTTGTGACATCTGGTAGGCAATAAAAGAACGACATTGTTATCTTAATAATAAGTTGAAGGAAGAATAATTATCATAATTATCATCATTATCATCATCATTAACATCGGTATTATCATTACATCACCATTAACCTTATCGTCATCATTATTACTATTATTATCGTTATTATCATCATAATTATCATCAACAACAATGATATGATTAGAATCATAAGCAAAATCATCATTTTCATCATTATGATCACCGTTATCATAATGATAAATATCATTACAATTTTTGTCATCATTACAACCATTATTTCTTTCATAATAATCATCGTTGTCATTATCATAATTTAAATCATCATCATCATTATCATCGTTGTTATCGTTATCATTTTATCATCATCATTACTAGCAGTACAGTAGTGTACTTTAATTTTTAGCATAGTTTGGTCTACTGCTGCTGTTTACCCAATGTCTTACAATTGCCATGCGAGTACCGTGTGGGAACAAGCCTATGATACTGACTTTTTCTTCAAGATTAATGTCTCATTTATTTATGTCAAACGTCAACTGTGTATCACTTAGACCCTAGTAAAGAATATCTTAAACACAACAATCTTTACAAAATATTTTTCATCAAATTATTTGTAGAATTTTGCCAAAAATTTTACATACATGGTATACAGATACATTGCTTTGATAAAAGAGATCGTGCTTTTTCCTTTTTTTAGAACGAAGTTCTTTATGTTGCGTTACTCGGGGGGCTGGAATTTTAAAACCGACCAAGTTTCTCCCCTTACCCCATCCCCCTCACCTACTGTTCTCTACACACTTCCCCTCTTCTCACTATATATGTATATCTGCCAACCGTGCCGTGTTACTCTTCTGCACACCTTTACCCACCATTCCCCCATCAAGCAAATAATTTTTTAACAAATTTTAATTTTATTTTCCCACAGTAATTTTTCTTTGACTTTGAATTTTTATCTTTTACGATTCTAAAAGAAAAAAAAAAAAAAAAAAAAGAAAAATTCCAATAACGAGATTTGAACCCTTGCCCTCCTGCATATGAGTCATGTACCTTATCCACTCTGCTACGAGCGCTACTGGCTATAGAAACTTAGTTTCTTGTACTTATCGTGTGGTTCGTAACTATAATATTATATTTTTATACGCATTCACTACTAATACTACATTTATTTCATGATAATTAAGTTAGCATAAATATGGTTATGTAGATTAAATATAATAAGGCGCATTATTACGCATTGAATATTTGTATTTTATGAATTTAATGCATAAAGTACTGACCAATTTTTATTAAACCTGAGGTTTTTTCAGCATTATAGTAATGCTAACAATTACTGTTATATTAAAAAAAAAATAATGAAATTAAATATGAAAAAAAAAGAAACAAAATATGAAAAAATGAAATAAAATAAAAAAAAATAATGAAATTAAATGAAATTTGAACAAATAAAATGTTATATTAAAAAAATAATGTAATGAACTATGAGAAAAGAAATAAAATAAAGGAAATACAAAATAATGAATATAAATAGAAAAATAAAAAAAAAAAAAATAAAAGAAATACAAAAAAATGAAAAAAAAGTAATTGAATTAAATATGAAAAAAAGGAATGATAAATAAAAAAAAAGGGAATGAAAAAAAAAGATTAAATATGAAAAAAAAGAAATAAAATAAAGGAAATACAAAAAATGAAAAAAAATGTAACAAAATGAATTATGAAAAAAAAATAAAACAAGAAATAAAGAAAAGAAAAAAGTTATAAAATAAAATATAAAAAAAAATAAAACAAGAAATGGAAAAAAAGAATTAGAAAAAAAGAAAAAAAAAAAAAAAACAACAACAAACCAGGGGAAATAAATGGGTCATGGGACCCACGGTAAGAACGAAGTTCTTTAAACATGACATGAGTATGAAAATACAATTTCTCAGGGAACAAGGGGGTCGCTAGACCCGTAGGAAGAACGAAGCTCTCTAAACGTAAGTACTGCATTTATGTAGTTCACTAAACGCAAACTTGAAAAACGAATAAAAAAATAAAATTAAAAAAATAGTTCAGTACTCACGATGGTTGAACTTCGTGAGTACTGTATTCATGCACGACGTTTTGCTGCTGCAAACAATCGGAAATTGAAACGTTGCTGTGGTTAAGGAATATTAAGGCCCTGATAACGCCAAGGATTTATTTTGGTCTGGGAGCTAAATGTACAGCTAGCTTTTTGTCTCTTTATTTATATTAATCTTATGGTACTATGGCAGTACTAACATTGAAAATATTAAAAATACTACAGCCCGTACTAGTTTGAACCACAAATCGTTGAAACATGCTGCAAGAAATAGTGAATTTCTATTCGTATGTATGCGTATGAAAGTATATTTAATCTATTGATTATGAAGTCTGAACAAAATTGCGAATCTTTGTCATACAAGCCTTTGCCATGTAGTATTAACATAGGGCCGTCACATGACTTTTCCACATCTTAACACAATCTTGTCAATAAATTTGAAAAATCGAAGTAACAAATTCCTAATGTTGCGCGTTCAAAACATTACTGTAAACGTGTTTAAGATATTATGACTTTCCATATGAAAACTAGACTCTCGAAAATGATGAGAAAAACATTGTATTTTGAAACTACTATTTGACTATTATAGTTTTCGAAAGCGTAGCAATATTTAAATCTTTATAATCTTCATGCAATGGTCGTTACTTGTAGTTTCTAATTTATGTTACATTATTAAAAGTATTGAAGTCAAAGGTTATAAATAGAAAAATAGCAGTTATATGTCTAGATTGTGCGCTACCAGTTTTACTTATGATTATGGCACAAAGTATTATGATACCCAAGATTTCTGATAAACTTAAAGGTAGAGCTTTCTTAAAGAGTTTCCAAGCGCAACACATTAGCTGTTTTTTTTCTTTTTTTCATCAAGCATTTACTTGATAACCCTAATGAACGTTGTTTGACAATGTAAAACGTAATGGTAAATTTAAAAATTTTTTAGGTGGTCTTTTTCATTCTTCTGATAGTATGCAGGAAGTTGCTTTTCGTTATGCTGCAGCCAAAATTAATGAGAATAAGAATATTTTACCAAAATCTAAATTAGATGTTCAAGTGGAGCAAATAACTCCTCAAGATAGCTTTCATGCATCAAAACGAGGTAAGAAAAATTAAGAAATAATTTAATAAAATTTTTGCAGCAACTGAGTATCGGTTTTGTTTTTATGAGACCCACTTGTGATCCTTACAGGTGCTTTGCCTATTTCTTATAAAAGATGCGCGAAATATTTGGTTTGGTTAGGATTTGTTTTAAATTGTAAAGCAAAAGATTATAAAAAAATAATGAAAAACAACGTCCAAAGGTGGTACTGTCAAATTTTGTGTTTATTGAAAAACAAAACGACGTTTCGGCTGTTTGGACAATGTTTTGGCCCTCATCAGGTACAAAAATTTATGAGTAACAAAAATTCCTTACAATTAAAATTTCAGTGAAATACAATAAACACTAATTAAATTAAGTGTACAACGTACCGCCAACTCTTACGAAGGGGATGTAAGATCGCAATGTAGTCAGAGTTTTAAGTTAAGTTTCTTTTATATAAATCACATAGTACACACACTTTATACAATTAAATAAGAATCGCAAGCAGTTTATTGTGAGATCCACATAAACAGTTTATGTTTTCCTGAAACTATAAATTAAAGGGGCTCTTAATTCATGTACATCAAGTTAGTCCCCTCTCCTAATTAACTTTACGAGAGACTTATGACAACTTTTTAATTTTCCCGTATCTTGTTGTCTACTAATATTATAATTGAAGGAAAGTTTACTTAAAATTTCGGAAATAAGGCGCTTTTTGTAATTTTGTTCAATGTCTATGAATTTTATTTTATTAAAAATAAAGTGATGTATAAATTTGGTACTATGTTGTAATAGTACAGATGTATTATTTTTTTCTTTACGTTTTTTTGTGTTCTGCCATTTCTCATTTAACAGCTCTGAATGTTCTCCCGACATAACAGCAGTTGCGGTTCACACGTTGTACGTGGTTAACAACATTATTTTTATCGATTAATTTAGTTACATCTTTTCCAAAAGAAAAGATTAAATTTAATGTATTGTTTAAACTGTTTACAAGACCAATATAAAGCATCTTACAGTAATATATAGTAGGACTGTGCAAGTCGGGAGTATACGATAATAATAAGATTAGTTTATAATTTTTATTATTTCTATTGTGATTATCAATTATATTAATTTTTTTAAAGGTAATTATTCTTTTATTTAAAAACTTACAAATAAATTTTTAGGATAGTTATGAGCTAGTCTAAATTTATTGATCAATTTTAAATTATCATTATGGAATTGAGTGTCTGCTAATTTAATAAAAAATTCTACAAGTGTGTCAATGATACCTATTCTATGTTGTGTTGGATGGTGAGAGAGAAAATTTAAGTATCGGACTGAGTGTGTGGATTTTTGGTACCAATAAGTTAGTACTGTGTTATTTCGTTGAATGATAATTTTCAAATCCAACCAACTTATGATGTTGTTATTATATGTCTCAACAGTAAATTATAACTCAGGACATTAGCTATTAAAAGATTTTTTCGTATAGTTGATATATTTAGTAGGCACACATATGAGGATATTATCCACTTACCGTACATACAGTGAAATATCAAAACAAAACTTCTTTCAGCATGAAATTTCAAGCAAATGCATTACAAGATCACTCGGCATTGGACTACAGAAACTGCTCATTGTATAGCCAAATATTTGCTTACAAAATTTGTTGTCGAAAAAAAAAAGAAACAAATTAAAAATTAATTAAAGGCACACCTATGCAAAATTCATTGAGAGAAACATTGATTTTTTCATTCAAGAATTTTCAAAAATGTTTACCGCATTGATGATTAAGTTTTTACTAGCATTTGTAAATAAACTAACTTTATCTAGACTAATAAGAGTGTAATCAGGTGAAATGATAACATATTTTTTTTTTTCTTTATAAATTTATAACTTTTTCTTATGTGTGATTCCACCAGCGGAGTATTATAAATCAAAGAATCAGAAAAAAGTGAAGAAAAACTATTAATGGATAAATTCAATGTCGAGACGATGATCCATTACACATTACACATTTCCAGATCAATTAAATTTAAATAAAACAAGAATTCTCGACATA
Organism: Copidosoma floridanum; assembly: GCF_036245765.1. Classification (NCBI taxonomy): domain Eukaryota; kingdom Metazoa; phylum Arthropoda; class Insecta; order Hymenoptera; family Encyrtidae; genus Copidosoma; species Copidosoma floridanum. The sequence continues at coordinate 8,461,357 of NW_028321894.1, forward strand.
GAATAAAATTACAAAAAGTGCCTTTTCTCAAAAATGTTAAGTTAACATTACTTTAATAATAATATTAATAAACAACAAGATGCAGAGAAATAAAAAAATAAGTCTCTCGTAAAGTCAGTTAGGAAAGGAGACTAACTTGAAATACATAATTTGAGGACCCCTTTGATTTATAGTATTAGAAAACATTTACTGTTTATGTACGTCTCTTAAGAAACTGCCTGTGATTCTTATTTGATTGTATAACATGTGAGTACTATGTCACTTATGTAAGTGCAGAGTCTAAAAGAAACTAAACTTAAAACTCTGACTAGAATACGATTTTACATTTCGTTCGTTAGAGTTAGACGTATGTTATACACTTAAATTAATTAGCGTTTATTTTATTTAAATAAAATTTGTATTGCAAAGAATTTTTTTAACTCACAGATTTTTGTACCTAATGAGGGCTGAGACATTGTCTAAACGGCGGAAGTATCTTTTTTTTTTGTAATAAGCTCAAAATATGACAGTACCACCATTGGACATTGTTTTTAATAATTTACCAATTGTTATTAGACGTTTCATCTTATTGATAAAAGAGTACCTTATTACATCATTTATGTCCCTAGAAAAGGAATAATAAGCGCAGTTATAACTGTTAAGTGCGTGTCAAAATGCGACTAGCTTTTACACTTAAATTTTATCTTTTTTTCTTCTCATCAAGTCCTGCCTACTCTTTACAATGAATTTCTTAAAGATCTTTACTTCCACATGCTAAAAAATATTGATACCAAAGTTTTTTTGAATAATTTGTACCTAATAGATCCACATTACATTCATTTTATTACAACATAACTTATAGAACGAACAGAGTTGCCTGTTTAGAATCTTATTTAATTTCTTTACGTTTTTTTTTTTAATTTATTTTGATTTTCTCCATCGTTCCCTTCGCTTTTGGTATTTTAAGAAGACTAAACTTTTAAATATACTTATGTATTTTATATATTGATGAATGAGCATAAATATTTTATTAGAAGTACTATTCATACGAATTTTCAGTAGTGTTACAATCATAAATCATACATACATCTTTTTAAAATACACAACCGTTTTTATTATTTCAGGCTAATATGTTATGTTTATGTATGCTTCCTTCTCAGAAAGGCTACTTGGATCCACTGTAACTCAATTATATACTTCTGTTACCATGTTGACTCAATGTTCATAGGATAAAAACAATACTAATTTAATACCTCTGTATTCTGTAAAAGTATAAATCCCTTTATTTAAACAATTATTTCAACTGTAACCGTGGGCCTTTTTTGTTCTTTTACTAAATTGGTTTTTGACTAAATTAAAAAAAAAAAAGTGTTTTAAAAGAAAAATAAAGGTAGGACTAATGAATTTTAACTTCAAGATAATGGTCACAATAAAGAAAATATAAAGTTAATGTTATACCATTTAAAATTATTTATTAAGATTAAATGGAATCAAGTAGTCCAAGGTTTTATTTTAAGAGTGACAGATTTCTTGTCATAATTGTAAATAATTTTTCTAGGCAAGCAATGACTTTTATAATAAAAGCTGAAAGCAAAACTTGAAGCCCTTTTAAGCTATTTAATAGGGCAGCTCGAAATGTGTTAGGTAAAAAAGCTCAAGTTCGTCTTCTAAGATCGGACCAGAGCACAGAATTTACGGAAGGGCATACGATAAAGGTCCTAGCCACTTAAAAATTAAGTTCTTTTGAGAGATTTTATCGTACTGTTTGAGGTAAAATTCAAACTCTCGTGTACGATTTAGGACGTCAAGAAAATTCGTGGAATTTAACTTTTAGCACAGCAATTGAAACTTATGATACAACCTCACTGTTCAAATGATATGGTCACCCCACTTATGAAATTTCCACCTGAATAAGGTTTTCATGCTTAATAAATTAAAAAATGCAATATTATTTGGTTTATTCATGTTCACAGAAAAATAGTCCTAAAATAAAAAAGCGCAGGGCACACAGTTGTATTGATTAATTTTATCCCAACTAAATTTGTAGTTGTTAGCCCAGAAGAGGATAAAGATTATGGAAGGAAAGATGCTTCTTTTTGCAAAAGGTTGCTCTATGAAGAATTATATACGGTAAATAGCAATGCTGACTGGAAATTTGTGATTGATCTTCTTGACCAAGGTATAAGGATATATAAATTTTAAAATATAGAATTTGGCACCATTTTATCTCAAAAAACTTGGGGAAAAGAGAGAAAAAAAGCAGACCACGTAAAAATTTATTATCTGAAAGTATCGTCAATATTGCCAACTTAACAGTTTCAACCTTACAATAAAAACTATTTTTTCGATGGTTAATAGCTTAAATAATGATCTTTAAATTTTCTTTAAAGCTGAAAAGACTAAAAAAAAGGTTTTTGGTTTAAGGTAATACAAAATGAATCGCAATTTATGAGTAAAAACCATGTCTAAGACTCAGTTTATTGAGCCCAGTTCTTAGTAAGTAGCACTTAACCAAACGTGATTTATTATAGATAAGTATTTCAAAAGACAACAGTATTTGGTAAAGAATTTAAGTATGTAGCCTACGAGACATCAGAAGTTTTAAAGAAAAAAATGTATACGAATTGATAGAAACTTATGCTCAAGTATCCAGGTAAGCCTAGGCTTAAGCTATTGAAGATGCAACTAGTAAGTTTGACTGGGACAATAGTCAGCTCATTGCCAGAACGGCAATTTTAAACAGCACTATGACACAGGATGTACATGTATATGGAGATACCTAAAGGAGGGAATTGTTCAGCTTCAGTTTATAAGAATAAGGTTTGTCAATAAGGTTGCTCACTCTATAGATAAAAGATAAATCCAAAAAGATTCAACAAGAGATTTAATGAAGCAAACGAGGACAAGGGAAAAAAAGACAAGGTGTTAATACTTCTGCCTAATGTTTCCAACATTATGGTAGTCAGTAACCATGTTAAAAAATTAAAAGATGTAAAAAAAAGCTAATGATTGAATTTAAAATGACCAATTAAGGCGAAGCTAAGGCATTCTTGAATGAAATATTTAATCAAAATTGGGGAACTGAATAAATAACACTTTCGCAAACAGATTTTATAGAAAAAATTTTAGAAATATTTGGATTTCGAAATTTTCATACACGATGGTCATGAATGATTGTAAATCAGGCACTTCTGAAACAGTGAAGAGATCAAGAGGAAATTTTAGATAAAGATGTGCTGAAAATTACAAACGACAACCGAATAAACTTCATTTAGCAGCTATTCATAGCCTGTTGTAGTAAGCTAGTACTACGTTTTTCAGATATTACGTTTGCAGTCAATGTTCTGAGTTGTTACTAGATCTCTCCAACCAAATATGAGTGAAAAGCAGGGAAACAAGTTCTGCATTTTTAGAAAGGTACTCAAAATCTACTTACTATTTAGAAAGATTGATCTCATATACTTAAAGCCAACGATGATGCCAGTTTCGTTGATTGAAAACATTCCTCAACGACAAGTGATTATGTCATGAGTTTGTTTGGTAATACAATTGCTTGGCGCACACATTAACAAAAGTTTGTTGCTCTATGTACTTGACAGCCCAAACACGTATGCATGTTCAATGTTTTTCTACAAATAATTACTTTAAGCAATTCTAATAATCTCTCGGTTGAACAATCGCATCTATGTTACTTATGTGTGGTAACATAACTCTTATCTCTACAAATAAGACAAGTGGAGGTTATAAGCTAAGACACATGACTAATAAGAAGAAGCATTGTGTTAAGCAACATGTGGTTAAAAAAAAGGTAATAATTGAAAAGTTTCCATCTGAGATTTTATCAAGTAGCATATTAACCCACCCTTGGTCGTTTTATTTTTATACTAATTTAACGAATAGTTTGTTTCATACTTGATATTAGTTTCTTTTTAATTTTCAAACAAATAACTGAAGATGATTAAGACGCTATAAATACGCAAATTATCTAGTTAAGTCATTTGCTCAAATTAACTTCAAAAACTGTTCGATTTATCATTTTTATGTATGGTTTAATCACTCATATATTACATGTGTAACAATGGTATTTAAAAATGATTCCTTAAAAATAGCAATATTAAACTTAATTGAACTACAATATAAAGAAGGGAGTGGAAAAACATTATCACTGAGTTGGTATACACATGGGTATTCTACGTCATGTGGATACACTACTTTATGTTAGATATAAATGCTCAACTCTATTAGCAGAAAAAGGTGGGCTGCACACTGTTGTACATCATGAACATGACAAACTACGTTATTATTGTTAATTGCATATCCTAATTTATAAATTTAAAAAAAAATAATAATATTCTGCTTCTAGCTTTTCAAACCTTTCCTCTTTGCCAGGCATGTAATGGCTGGTGTCGAGTTGGCTCCCGAATGCCAGATAACGCCGTATTTATGGTCGAATTGGCTCCCTGGTCATTAGAAACTAGGGTCAAATTGGCTCCTGGGTCTTTAGAAAGTACGGTCAAATTGGCTTCCGTACAAATAAAAATTTCTAACTATTTAAAAAGACTTTAAATCTCGAAATCCAAATTCGATATTGTAGTAAGTATGTTTACATAGTACTGTGCGGAATTCTATTGAGTCAATGAGCCTTAAAATCAAAACATGGGACTGTATTCATTGGGATAGATGAACTTTAAAATGAAATCTTTAAATTATACGTATGTGTGTTATACGATGTAAGCTCAGTGGTAGGGCAGAATTGAGCAGAAACTGTTGTGCTCTCGCTGTCTTCATGAAAGTGTGTCCATCGGATTGTGTGTATTGTCTGTAAATTTTTTTGTTGCTTATTCATTCTATAACGATGGAATATTTTACCAGCGAGAAAGGAAAAACTCTTATTTGTTAAGATCGGTATACTTTTAGTTTCCATAAAGTGCTGAGCAAAGATGTCCAGCGCTAGAAGTGCATGTTTAATACATCAAACCCCAATGTATTCGAGTTTACAGATGCATTAAAACAGGTTCAAATTGATGTGTACATTAAAATGCGAAGTACGAAAACAAAATTAAAAAAGTATGCAAGAAAAAGAAACTTTTTTACATTAAGAAATGTTGCAGTATCAAAATGGTTTTTCTACGCGATATCAGTATATTAAGGCAGTTTCAAAAAAATTTCTACCAAAAGTTAATTTTTAGCAAATAATTTGAAAAATCCTCCAAGAACATTAGTATTCAAATAACTATCAAGATAATATTATTATTTTTTTAAACACGCCAATACTTAAGTAACTTGAACTGCCAGTCCGAAGCCTTGATCAAGTGTGACGGGAAAAATAATAATGTTTGTTAAAAATGTTAATCTGGGAAGTTGTAATAGCATGGGAGCCAACTCGACCCACCCGAGAGCCAACTCGACCCTAGTTTCTAATGACTCGGGAACCAACTCGACCCTGGTTTCTAATTACCCGGGAGCCAACTCGACACTTTTCTGAGTCATGGGAGCGAATTCGACACCTCCGCATATAATAAAACCTTCAATTGATAAAAGTTAACAAAATGTTTCATAAACAAGGACCTTTGTACTGTGTATTTTATTAAAGTGAGTTTTAAGTTAATAACTTTTAATATTTTCTTAGCTTTCCTCACACTGTTTCAAAATGAAAAATTAGACATCTTACTTTAAATACAATGTACATATTCTAATTTTTTCTAGGTTCTCAGGAGTACAATCTTAAATTAATTTTTATATCTTCATTCATTATTTCTGATGACAATAGAGCAAGTAAGACGAGTCGATGAATATTTAATTTTAACTTTTATTTGATTTATATATGATTTGAAAGCTTGAACGGCCTATTTGCTATATTTGTTATTTTGTGGTCTTTTGATTCTTATACTAAGCATCTATTTTATAGAGGTTATTCAAGATTTTTCACAAAAAATGCCAAGAATCTTAATGGATAACAATATTTACAAACTTTCCTTTCAAAAAACTTTTGATCTAATATAAATTTTTCTCTATTTGGCTGTTACTACCATATTGTGAGAAACTTCGTGAAATATACTGTCACAAAATCATGAGCAGTTACTATTTCACTCATCCTAAAAATTCATAAGCAACTTAGTTAACTTTCGTAAATACTTATAAGATAATTAATGGTATTCAGTACTACTTCCGATTTATTTTGCGTTTTGAGGAAACACAAGCTTTATATAAAAGTTTTGATGATTTTTATTCATCAATATTGATCCGAAATACTTTTACTGGATTTCTTAAGATACAAAGTTCTTAAAAATAATAATTTGTACTTGTAAGATTCATTCTACCTCAATGTAGAAACTAATTTAATGTTTTTTAAGTATTGCAATTAATTATTTTGTTGACCTTCTTTTCCTAATCAATTTCTTCTAGAGTCTTAGTGGCTATTTAAAGCTTATCTTCGATTCATTTTACTTGACCTTTGTCCCAGTTACTATCCTCGCTTCGTTGAGTGTTCTTAGCTAAAGTGTATTTTTTTGTTTACCTGTGTTCGTATGACTAACCTTGCGAACAATTTTTTGCCATAGTTCTGATTTTTGCAGGTACAACATTGGACTCTGATTCTTACAGTTAAAGTAAAAGCAATACTTTTCTTCTGAATTTTTTCTTCCATGAATTTTTTTTCCTAATTTTTTTTTTTGCATAGTCAACTGTCCTGCATTCTTCTTGAATTACATCTCTTAAATTTCTAAGGTAGCTATAAGTGAATCATAGTACTCCAACAATATTTCTTATTTCATAAGCATTTTGTAACATTCTAGCCACTTACTTAAATTTATCTGTGATCTTTGGGTAATCCATAAGAAATTCTTAAACTGTGTCATTAAAAAAAATTTTTTTTTTTTTTTGTTACTCTTTTAAAGTATTTTGAATGCATTGGACTTTAAAATATACGTATTTTTTCAAGTTTTTTTATAATCTGGTATGATGTCTTGCACTTATTAGATAGATTAAGGTTATAAAAGCTGCTAGAATTCAAAGACTGTTAATAATCAGTACTCAGATAAGCAACATATAAAGATAAAACGAGGGCTTGAAAAAAAGTGATGTAAAAGCTTACACGATTCTAGTAAGTGTAGTGACAAAAACATCATTCCTTCATGCAATTAAGTGCAAGACGTCATACCAGATGATAAAGAAATTGAAAAAAAAAAAAGTTTTCCAAGGACCAGCTTGTTACAAATACTTGAAAAAAGTATCATAAAAAAAAAGTAACGAAGCAATAGAAGATCATTTTATAGATAATGTCAGGGTCACAAATAAATATAAATGATCAGTTATAATGCTACAAAAAGCTTAAGTCATGACATATCTAGTAAGAGTACTATGATTAACTTATAGCTACATAAGAAATTTAAAAGATGTGATTTAAGAAGAACGAAAGACAGTTGACTATGCAAAATTTAGAATTGGGAAAAAAATTTATGTAAGCTTATAAGTCAGAAGAAAAATATTGCTCTTACTTTGATTGCAAGAATCAAAGTCCAATTTCTAACTGTAGAAAAATCAAAGTTATGGCAAGAGATTGTTGGCAAAGTCAGTTGTAGTAACACAGGTAAACAGCGTAATACACTCAAGCTAAGAATACACAACATAGCAGAGGCAGTAGCCAAGTCAGATATTAAGCGAAATCAAACGAAGATAAACTATATATAGCCATTAAGAATTGTTAAGAAATACATGGATAAGATCAGGTTAACTTAATAAATAGTTGTCACACTTACAATAAATTTAATTAGTTTTTCACATTGGTGTAGAAGGAATCTCATGAATACAGATTAATATTTACAAGAGTTCTTTATTTTAAAAATTTAATAAAAGTGAGTTAACCAAATAGTAATAAAGTTAAAGCATTAAAACTACAAGTATTAACTATGTTTTCTCTAAATAAGCAGAATATATAAAAAGAAATACTAAATGATGCTTGTTATCTTAGTAACATTAGGAATAGTTTACTAAGTTTCTCAAAAAAAGCCAAAATACGTGAAATAGAAACTGCTTATAGTTTTGTGATAGTATATTTAATAAAGTTTATTAAAATTCTGTAGTAACAGCCCAAATGGATAATAATTTATATCATATTAGAAGTTTCATATAAATGGGCAGCTTGTAAATATTATAAACAATCAAGATGCTTAGCTTAACATCACAATATAGTTTTGTCATTAATTGTCAAAGTACTTTTTTTTAATTTTTTTTAATTTTCTTCTTGTTTTAGCGTTTTTTATATTTATTGTGTTCTGTGTGTCTTGTTACCTGTGTCTGTCACTTTAGATGCTTTTTTTTATGCTGTTTTTGTACATTTGGGGTTGTTTCTTTGTTTTGTTCATATTTTTTGTCTTTGTTTTAGTTATATCTGTTATATTAAGTCTTTTTTTCTGTGCGCTCGGTTTTTTGTGTTTTATTTTTTGTGTTTCTTGTGTTTAAGGTATTTCAGGTATTTTTTTAAAGTATTTTTGTGGTGTTTGTTTTTTGAAAACTTTTTTTGTTTCGTGTGTATGATAATTTCTTTAATGTATCTAATTTCAGTTGCTGTGTTACTTTGTGTATTTTTTGTTTTTCTTTTGGTTGTTATATTTTTTTTGTATTCATGAGATGTTTTTCTTTTATTTTATTATTTTTTGGTTACTTGTGTTATGACTTTTCGCTTATTTTTTTTGTGTCTGCGTGTTTTTTCTAATTATTTAACTTCTTTGACATTAGTCTCATCATTAAAATTTTTTCAACTTGCTGTGATGATAAAACAAATGATTCATCTTGGTTTTCTGAGTGTTCCAGTGGAGCAACAATTACGGTGCTGAGTTCTAGGGTCCCTCTACAGCTCTAACAACATTTTCAGTGGAAACATGTGCTTTGGATGTCTTCCAATCTGTAATTTATGTACCGATGATAGTGCTGGATACACGATCTCCAGACCGGTAACACATTACCACATTTTTGGCATACCTCAGAGTTACGGAGGTTGGAAAGGCTCCTCCTGCCAAAGTTTATGCTCTTCAGCCGTTCAAAGTACGTAACATCTTGGTTGTTTGCAGCTGCTTGCTGCTATCAATTTAGCTTAAAAGTGTCGTTGAAGGGAACTCACTATAGCGCATTTACTTCTTGGTGTATTAATTGGTGATTGAGGCCTCGTTACACTGCCTTGTCTAACGCAAGACATTGGTTAGTCTCCTGGATCGCCTTTTCGAAGAGCTCCTGCTTCCACAAGATCTTGTTTACTATGAAGTGTACTATACTATGGGAAGTTCTTGTTGTTCACGGTTCAGCCACACAAAACAGTAATTAAGGGCGCAAAATAGTTATTGGCCGTAATATTTTTCTGTTGCGAGTTTTTTGTGTTTGTTTATCTTGGCACTTTTCATCCTTTTCTCTTACTAGCTTTTCTAGGCTTAGTTGACTTCGATTTATGTTTAATTAACTATTTGTGTAAATAACTTAAATCCTATTAGCTTTACGCTAATAAATACTAGAACTTCTAATGTTGGACTCACTTTTCTGTGGTAGATTGACGTTATGACGATGAGATTATTTATCTTAGTAGAGTAGTTGAGATCAATAGTTTTAGTTGGAGAGGCTTGAGAATAGTGCAAATATGTGCTATGATTGAGCCTAATACTATTTGTGACTTATTAATTTAGATGTCGTCCAATAAAAACGGGCAAAACTATCCATTATTTTTTTACTTTAATTCCAGTTGTGCGAAAAATAGTCTTGAGTTTGGAGAAATTTAGGACCAATGGCTTGGCTGCTGGACAATTAAATATGATGATTAGAATATTAGGGGCGCTTTGAACTTCTTTTATTTTCTTGCAACTTTTTTTGTGAATTTTTAGCACTCAAGTGGGCATCATAGCGGGAAGTCTTGATGCTATCATTATAAGGTCATAAGATTGTCATTGCAAACGTTTAAATAGTGTACCACCGTTTTTGAACTTACTTTTATATCTGTGACTTGTTTTTCGTCACTTGATACAGATTTTATGCTGTAATTCACATTTATAGAAATGATGTTTGGGACATCGTAAATTATTTTAGTCCTTTTGGCTGTGGGGCTCACATTGTTCTTTGCAGTAAGCGTTGGGCCTTTGAGATTTCAGTGAGAATCGGATTTGATACAATTAATAGGTGTGTAGCTATTGCTGGTCCGGTCTAACTTTACTATTAACTTTTCGAGGGCTCTTATAGTGAACACTACGTAACACAATTATAATAAATTGGGATAGCATTATTTCTATCTAGAGTTGGTCGTGGCTATAGTGATATTTGTCTGGATTTCTTAGTTAAATTTAGAATGTTTTCATCGTAGTGCAAAATACGTACAATTACAGCTTAAAATTATTTTAGGCTTAAACATGGCGAGAGGTGAGATGATTATATTGCTGTTTAAATAGTTATTTATTTCAAAGTCGAAGCATTTTTCTCCTTCCTTTATGGTGAAAACAAAATCTGCTTTTATAATGCCATATCCATAGAATTATAGGTAAAATTTACTTTTTCTGCAGAGGACTATGATGTTACATTTATTTTTTGTCGAAAAAAGCCAATAACAGAAGCTAATCGTTGCAGTGATATAAGACAACTTAGTGCTAAGTACTTGTATATGATATTGGTAGAGATCTATACTTTCAAGATTATGGAATATTTTTACTCCGCAAGAGTTGGGTCTTATATTACACGGTAGTATTTAGCATAAGTACATGTTAATAAGAAGAAATTTATTGAGTTCTGATTTATTAATAAAATAGTACTTAAAGTTGCCATCTATTAGCGCTTAATAATCTGCCGTGGGTATTATGAGAGCTGAGCGCGTGTTATGGCAGCTACTTGTTTTTTTTTAATTCAGACGATAATGTGAGCTTGAATAGTTTGAAATGTATTATTTGATCTAGCGAAGATATAATATGTATGCTGATTTTACTGTCAATTACATGAAATTAAAGCTAACTAAATTTATATAAAGATTAAGTATTTATTGTATTACCTGCAATCTTTATTTCTAGTTGTAGAATGGGGTTTATATAATAATTAACATACTAAGTCAGCCTTACTAAAAATATGAGCTTATATTGTTGCATTAGGTTAGTAACTTTTTTTATAAGATTTTTTAAGATGTTAAGGATGTGGTGGGTTCTAAGTAACAAGGCATCTGCTTGCGCTTGCATATTAGTAAATGTGTTTGCGCTTTTTTTAAACTAAGTGAAATTTCTTTGTAAGTTCTTTTGTCTATCCGTAGCCATTTCATCTCATTGGTTAATTTTATCCTCTATGTAATAAGTACATTTTTTACGTTTAGCGATGATTTTTTTTGTGCTATACATATGTTTGGAGACTCTAATTTTTTCAGAATGTGTTGATGCATAATTAATTTATTTACTATGTAAATAGTTTGTAGGATATAGAGTTAAAAGTAGCTAGTTCTTGAATTTCGATTGATAGACCTTCTATTGTGTTAAACAAGGTGTCATTTTAGATATTTCTTTTCAGAATTGTCGTGTGAAGATTGGTTAATGCGTCGTTGAGATCGAAGTAAGCTTTTTTAAGATACTTCGTATTCATGTGAGATAGTAAAGACTGATATTTACTTATTATTCTGATATCTTGTATCTGTTTATAAGCGATTCCCGGGTTAAAATTTTGTTAAAGAAATTAGGGCACTACGTTGGCGCTTGTCATTATCATTTTTATAAATATAATGTAACTGAAGAACATTTTCGATATCTGAAGATAAAATAAAGATATTCCAAGTAAGATGACAAAAATTTTTTTTGTTTGCGTATTTTATAGTTACATATAAGTCTTGCGGCACTTTTAAAGTTTCATAAATTTGTAAGTAAGTATTGAACCGTTCAACATGTTAACGGCACTCTTTGTGAGTTGCGTAGTATGTGCTCGGGCACATGTACGTATAAACTGGGCTTTTAAGACTATTTATGTAAATAGCTACTGCTAATTTTTCGTGTTCCTTTTGGGAAGTTTAGGTTATTTTTGGGTAGAAGCATAGTAGTATATTTCGAACGAATTTGCAAAGGCTTCGATTTACAAACTAAGATGTTTACGGCACGAGCTGAGGGCGAGGGCCGTAACAAGATTCGTAAAGAAGCCTTTTCGAACAAGTTTAGTGTACTATTTTTTCACCTGAGAACCCAAAATCAAGCGGCGAAGAGACTATTTTCAGGTTAGAAGGCAGACAACATTATTCTATTAGCTCTTATACTGTTGTACACGATCATTCGTAAGAGAGTAATTTATTTTCGATTTATTTTTAGAATGTTTTGTTTTAATTACTATGCTATTGATATCAACTAGATGCTTAAGAAAATTCTTTTTTTGAGCTAAGGTAAAAAATTTAATTATCTATTATTTTTCATTAAAACAAAATTTTTTTACTTTTTGTTTTTGCATTTTTAGTATGGACAGCTAAAAATAAAATTCAGGGCTTGTTAATTATAGGGTATAAGTGTGTGTCATTTTTTGGAGGTGTGGTGGCTGTAAGAGAGTCTATGTATATTGCTTACGTGACTAGCTCTGGTATTTGCTAATAACTTATCGGGTTTGTTATTGTTCCATTTTCTCCATTGCCTGAGTTTTCGCTGTCATTCAGTGATAGGGCCCAGATGTAGTAGCAGATTTCTTAAATAAGTTCCATATTGCTCCTAAAATGTAAACTGACAGTATGTGAATGCTGTGTAGAGCATGTCCATGAATAATCGGATCTGGAATGAATTGAATAGTTCTAAACATTATTATTATTGTAATAAAACTGGTGCCTGCTGAGCCTCAAGAAATAAAGTTTTGCCACATTTCGTTCCAAGTATTTTCAGCGAGTGTTTGTTAAGTGTTTTTGTCAGAGAAGTGTAAGAGTGGAAATTGCTGTTTTCTCTGTTGTACTTGTTGGTACCTCATTTGATACGACTGAGTGCTTAAGAGCAAATATACTAAAGGTTTCCAATTTTTCTGTATCATAATAGGAGTAAATACAGCTATTTTTTAAACGAAGGGGAGAAGAGTATTTCCAAGTTTGTTCGGTATCTGGCTTGAGTAATTGCGTATAATTTTGGGTTACAATTAATCTTAATATTTTGTACCATTGTTATCCAAAATTAAACATTACGGGAAGTACTGTATCACATTCTGTTAAAGTGCCGTATTTCTTAAGCACGTAAGTGCGTGGCACTGAGAACTACGGTTGTTGATTTTAAAAAACTGGTAGTTCCTGGTAAAATGCGTCAGTGTCTCTTATGCATACTAAATCTTGTAAACACTTAATATTGTGCGCTCCTTTTTTGGCTAAAAAGCCAATATAAGAAGGGCCAGCCACAAGTTGACAGGCAAAATTATCTAGTGAAATGATGGCAATGTTAAGTGCATTTTCAATTATTTTTCTATTTCATTCACACTGTTTCCAAGGTACGTCTCTGTATAATTCATTTATTTGTCTTCTCAAGTGTTTTACTCTGAAGATTAGTTTTTTTTTAACGTACGTTAACATACCTTTGTTGTTAATGTCAAAATTTTTTTCTGAAAAATTCTGCTTTTCGGGGTCGGTTAGTTAAAATATTTTTTGGTGCCCTGCTTCAGTAAGTGAGAAGAAGCGTGTTTTGTCAGTATCTATGTATTGAAATGTACACGACACATGGTCTTATTTAAGGGGGCTCCAGCGGGAGGAGTTAGGAGGTCACAGGTAGCTTAATTGATAGGTAAAAACACGCTGATTCCAACGGTGTCCTGATTTACCCCTCTAACCCTGGAAAATTTTGAGATATTTGCTCTCAAAGTTCGTACATTATACATAGCCTCTCATAGAGCAACGTGAAAACATCGGTATTTTCTAACAATAATTGAGGAGTTACATGTCAGGACTGTAACTGTTTTATAGAAAAACATCTCAGCTTTCAGATGGTACCTTCAAAAATATAGGTAACCCTGGAAATATTTGAGATATTTTGTAAAGTATTGATCCAGTCATTGAATTAGCAGGGTCAAGACGGGATGCCATCTTGTTGTTTGTAAGGCGCGCGCTTTTGAATATTTCAGAATTACACTGCAAGTACTTACATAAGTTTCATGTCATTTGTAACTCTTTTTTAATCGTGTTCTCCTATGGATTACTTACACATATTTTTTTTTTTAAATAAAATAGAACATTGAAAAATTTTAACTGCAATTATTTTTTATTTTATCAAAAATTGTGTCAATAATTTTTTTATTTGAAATAACTCTTACTTTATTATTTACACTCATAGATAATAATGAGGTGATGCCATTTGTAGGATCTTTTTTATATGCATCTACTAATACTTCTATTGATATCGATTCTTTGGCCATTTTATAAATTATCTTATCATTAGTAATATATTTTAATACAATTAATTTTTGTTTGTTATCATCAATTACTTTTTTATTTCTTTTTTGCTGTTGCAAAATCATTTCAGCATCCTGCAAGTCTTGATGACTCTTACAGTGATGTGTGATTTCTTTCATTTTTTATAACACAAAAAAACTAATTCTAAATAAAACGCTCTGTACGTGACAGAAGCTGCTGTTTGTTTACCATAGGTACGGACACATCATATATATAGATGATGGTGCTCGCTTATATATACACGTATATATAGATATATACTCACAGAAGTGATACCAACTAACCGAATAGTTTTCGGGTTGGTACCAGTGCTCGCTGGAGCCCCCTTAAGTTCATATAATGATTTGAACTGTTTTTTTCTTTAAAGTACCCTGTTTACGTGTCTTGATAAAAGATTTGTGTCTCGATTACGGTCGCATAAGTCAATTAGGATAACATTTCAAAATACGTATCCATAAATCCTGTGAATACAGTGATCGTCTGCGAGAATACGAGATGTTACAAATTTGAGTCTTATTTTTTGATTGCTTACATCTATTACATCTTAACGCTTTTTTAAAGTCATAGTAGTGAAACTCTGTGTGAATAACGTTCTTTATTTGCTGTATGTGACTGAATATGACCCTTTGCTTTGGCAGGCCTTGTCAGAGCCTGTGCAGCCAGCTCATTCTACGAAAAATGTCATAGTATTGTTGATGGGAATGTCTTATAATATGCTGTTACATAGTGTTATGCTTTTTGTTATTGCATCCTATTTTATTTATCTCGCGTTTTTTCTCTAAGATTCCGATTCCTCATTTTTTATTACTAAATTACGTAACAACATTACACAATGTTGTATTGTTTTCTTAAGCTTGATTTTGCAGTGTATAACACGCGTAAATGCGTTATTATTTTAGTAAATGAGCAACACGCGTACTATGGTTGAACTTATGACTAGTTTGGAAGCATCACATTTTCCTATATTGACTGAAAATAATGTGGTAAAATTAGCGAAAGATTGTCCACAATCATGTTCAATGATTGCTGTGGCTTGATAAAAAATTGTGGCAAAGATCATCAACCAATAAATTGATTTTATTTATTAAATGAGCAGATTGTAATTTTTTTCTGTAATTGAAATCATTGCTTCATACTTTAGCGTGAGTTATTGCAGCATCTAAAACTAAAATAACATTGACAATACACACAAGAGTTAAGTCAGCAAAGCAAGCCAAAAAGTTTTTGACACTAGACTTTTGTCAGTTTCTTAATAGGTTGTTGGCAAGTTTCCCTCAGTGTGCCCTTCTTCCATAGAGGAGACCACCTTCCTTTGTTATATTTTTAGCACTCATAGCTTCCTTAATTTCAAATATTAATGGTGTGTTGTTTTTTCAACAATCAATGCATTTACTCCTGAGATTTTAATAAACACTGTAATATAATTATTTAATGTTTAGAGCAATTGACATAAGCAAATTAAGTCTTACAGCCAGAAAAAATGCAAAACTTTGAAACAAGATATAAATTGTCTTGGTCACATAATAGAGAAGAACTAAAACCCGATTTAAAAAAGGTAGAGGCCGTAAAGAACTTTCATTACCGAAAAATTAAAAAAATGTTTCGCAATTCTTAAAATTAGTAGGCTAGTACCGTAGATTTATAAAAACTTTGCAAAATAGCATGACCCTTAAATACACACTAAAAAAAGATTAGGAGTTTTCGGAAAATAATTAAACTTGAAGCGCATTTAAAATCTTGAGCGATCAAGTATGCACACCTCTAATTCAAATCAACCCTTACTTTGAAAAAACATTTATACTTACAACAGATAAGTTAATTAAGCTATGCCATATAAGGGGTACTCTAACAAGTAGCAATTGAAAAAGATAGGCCTATCGCTTTTATATCCTGGAACTTAACTAGAAAAAAGCAGCTTCTGTACCTTCTTTATGTAAGCTAAAGCTTGTTTACATTATACAGTGCAATAAAAAATATACTTGTACGAAAGAAAATTAATGTTATCGACCGATCATCGACTCCTAGAGAACTTAACTTAATGAATGACCCATACTCTTGAGTAATACACTGGTGACTTAAGCTCGCTGATTTTGAATTAAATACAACATATTAACTAAGCTTTCCGTACTCTAACGCAGGAGTGTTATTAAGAAATCTAATCAACGTTCACATACTTCTACTTACCTGCACAGACAAAGAGCCACAACAGCTGCCATATAAAGTTTGACAAGAAATCCAGCAATTTGGCATAACAACACGCCAAAGGGCAGGTAAGAGTATCAGCTTCTGCTTTAAAGAAGCCTTATCAGCCTTAGCTCTAAAAAACCAATATCTTAACAAGAATAAAAATAAATACCATGCTCTTAACTTATCCGTAATTATAAAACACCGGGTTAACTTATTTTTAATCCAAAAGGGCATCTTTTTTTAATGAAAAAGCCTTAGATCGCACATCAAGGTGCTTTATGTATGTCTTTTTTTCCTGTTCTATTTTAGTGAAAACCAGCTCTCAAATCAAAAACTGTAAGATATTTTAATGCGCTGATTTCGACTAGAATATCTGCTATGTTGGGTACAGGGATAGTTGGAATCAGGTATTGCGTCATTGAGTTTTATAAAGTCTGTTAAGACTCTGTATCTCTTTTGTCCGTCTGGCACCAGATTTCTTGGCTCGCAGAAAACAAGTACTACATAAGCGGTGATTCAATACTCAATAACCTTGCTGTCTAGCATTTCTTTGACTTGTCTGTTTATTTTTTCTGATAGGACAAGAGGATGACAGAAAGGCCTTATTTTATTGCGATTCCTAGTTATTGTTAGGATTTTTCGCTCCATAAGGTCCGTAGCACTTGAATTTTCTTTTTTAAGGAAAAAATCTGTCAGCATAGTCGTCTATTATTTTTTTTATGGTTATGAGTTTTTTATAAAAAAAGTGTTCGAGACTTAATAAATGAAAAATATTTTTTTTATGCAGTGTTACATTCATGTTTATTATTAGATTTGAAATTATTTTACTTCTGAAGTTGATAATATATTTTTCTTTTACTAGTAATTAATGGTTCTTTGTGCAACTGTTAACACGTTAATTCGCTTGTATGATTTTCTAAGGATCTTATGCTATTAAATATGTTTTTGTCTATTTGTCCAATATTTAAAGCCCTTCTTGGTACTAAGTGTTAAAATATCTTTGAGATAGGTTTTAGTATTCGATGTCATAAGAGTTGTTGTTTTTGTATATAAGTGATTTTTCTAATCTTCTAAGACTGTCAAGAAGCTACTTTTTTGTGTCACTTTCACTTGTAGTATAATATTGTGGGTATGTAATTTGAAGTAGATTAGAGATAAATTGTAGTTATGATTTTTACCTGGGATATTATTTTTGTTATCAATGGTCTCGAAATATTTTCTCTCAGAATTTACACTTTTCTGATTTTTGAACACGAAAACTTGATTATTGTTGAGTCTAAGGTCTTGGATTATTGTATTGTGGTTCTCTGTCTTCTAATTTTTCTCGGATTTCTGATTTCAGAGTTTGTTATAGAAGTTTTTGTATCTTGATTGTAAAATTTAGCATTTGTATAACAATTTTTTGTTTCATGATATCGAATTTCAGCGTTTGTGACATTTTTGGTTTCAAGATCTCGGATTTCAGAGATTTTTGAATAATTTAGAATCTTTAACTCATTTATCACTATTGAGCTCTGATTTTTCTATTTTTAAAGGTTTAGAGAAAAAGAGCTCTGCTTCTTTAACGCGTAAAAAGTTGTATAAAATGTTTGTCTATGTACCGTTACTTCTACGTTGTTTTTAAGAATGCTTTATTTGATTTACTCTGGTTTTAATAGCTATAACGTAGTTTCGTATTTTTGAGTCATTTTTATAGTGATTAACTCGTACTTGATAAGTACAAAATATCTCGTTTTCTCCTAGGTCATACTTTTTTTAGGGGAATCACCCGGTATGATGTAAAATTGAAAAAAGCATTGTAAGAGTTAAAAATAATAAGTGCTTAGGTTTTAATTTTTCTATTCATTATGCCTTTTAGGTGCAGAATGGTATCTTAGAAAATAATGATATTAAATTAAATAAAGGATTGTTTAATGAGTGTAGCTTCTGTACCAGTGACGACAATAAACAATAAAGTTTTATTAATTTCCTTAATTTTAATTGTGACAGAAAATGTTTGTGTTTGATATGTAGAACGATGGTTTTGTTTTTTTTTGTTTTCGAAAGATGTTAGTGTTTCATTGCTGGTTTCTCCCAAGCGTTCTCTTTGGAAGAAACCTGAGTCATTTTCCGATGCATCTTGCTTACTTTCATCGTTGTAAGACTTTTTTTACATTAAAATTTCTAGTGACCTAACTTTTTGCAATAGTTTGAAGTATCAATAATTAAGTATAAGGTTTGTTGCTGGATGTATTAGTTTAATGCATAATTGTTAAGTTGATATGTAGAGACAATATTATTGTGTGATGGTTGACCCCGTGACAAGTTTTTTTTTGGTGACTTTGTGTATAATGGTGTATGGGAATAGCTTGGAGGACGTTTAGTGGTAGATAGTGTAGCTTTAAACATGGACGTGGCTTGGCATCTTTCAGCATTACTAGTATTATAGCAATACCGGCGAATATCTGCTCTGTGCCCTCATCTTTTACAGGAACTTTTCTGAAGTTTGGATTAAGTTTATTCTCACATTTTGACTTTGTCTATTAGTTGTGTTTTTTGCTTTTTTTTGTAAATACTCAGGTTTATAGCACGCGGAGTCTCTTCTGATTTTCATAGCTTAAATTGTAGCAGTGTTAAAGTATTTAACTTGTCCCATTCGTGCTTCCATTACTCAGTGTAGCCCTAAGATGAAATAATTAACTTTGTCTTGTTTTAGTTGTGTGTAAGATTGTTCATGTATTCAACCATTATGGAGGGTTACTTTAATAAATTTTTGGTCAGGGTCTTTAAATCTATCAGAAAAGTAAATAACGCTTTAATCATTTTGTCGTTCCGATGATGTAATCCTAATCATTATTTGATGCCACATTTTTGCGGGTCCAAAAATGTTTGTATAAGATATTGCTATTTATTACATGGGGTCAGAGACTGTATTTTTAGTGGAACAATATTTGTTTTCTGAAATTCGTGTACCAACTAATTTTATTAAATCAAATTTGTCCTTTTTTGTAACTACGTGGCAAGCTTCTCACCTAAAAATCTTGAGGGTGAGATGTTTGACCCATTATAAATAAGTAGTGTTTCAAGTGTGTTTTTAACAAAAAAATTTTAAATGGGTGCCTAAGTTAAACTAATAATGGTTTAAACTGTTTAAAGTTAAGAAAAAGGTACTTTAGGTAGGATTTTTTATACATATTTTCATTATTATTGTGAGTAAAATTGTTGGAGTTGTGATTTGCAGGTGTTTTAATGTCTTTTATTCTCGATGTTGTACCAGAGTTTGAGGAATTAGTAATTTTGTTTTCAGTTAATTTAGTTGTATTGGTTGCTTTATTAACGTTGGTAAACTATGATGCTCTCTTGTATGGTTATATAGAATTTTGAGATCTTTATTTAAACAATTTTCGGTTATCACTGTATCGTTTGTTAAAAATTTACTTTTTCTTAGTTAAAATTGGCAATGGCTTTATTTTGCTGAATGACAGTTAGTAATGTGAGTCAGTGAAATTTTGAGTGCGTCAGAGTTGCGGCGTCTCTATTGTAAATATGTAAAAGATAGTAGTGTTTCAAGATCAAGCCCCTAGTTGTTATCTAATGGCTTATCGACGTAACTTTTGCTCGCAAGTATTTAAAATAAGCGTGTAGCATACGAACAGCAAATGTGTTGGTTTTCAGCAGTGTTTCAATGTAATTAAAATATTCACCAAAAAAGTGCCGTGGTGGTGACACCAGTAAGAGAGATCAGTGGATAAGTTAGGGACGGAGTAGTGGATCAAAAAAGAGTGAGTTGACCTACCAAGTTACGAGTGAGAAGACCGAAGCGAATGATGAGTTTGCAGTAGGGGTGAGACCACCAAGCACAAGGTGTAGGAGAGAGAACGTGGAGAGAGAGAGAGCAGATAGTGAGCGAATATTAAGTACGAGAGAGAGAGTAAGTAAGAGTTTAACTATCGAGCCAGAAGAGAGTATCGAAGAAAAATGAGAGTATCCATGCCATTTTTCTTCAGTTGCTTTCTTCTTCGCGATTAATACATGAGACGGCCATCTTTTCCTTGTTTTCGTGCCCACGGAAATCTGAAATAATGGCCAAGACGTGTGGTGAAGAACACAACTGGAGTGTGTGAGAAAAATAAGACTAATCCAAGTCTTCATGGCCCTGAGCGTCAGTCACCCTGTTGACGAGACGTCCTTTTCGACGTCTCTATCCAAGCCCGAGAAGAAAGGTGCACTGCGTAGCAGACCAGAGAGGTCAAGAGACTAAGAAGCATCAACTTCCTGGACTATAACCCTTGACGTTCATGGCAGGCTTACTAACCAGTGAGGGAAGCACGGCCTATGCCAATGTTAAGTGCATAGGCTAAGAGAACATATAGAGAAATCATCGATTGTTACCACCGGCACAAGAGCAGAAGCTAAGATGTTGATACAGAGGATAGTTCTCGAGTGCGCCTCTGCAGAGACGTGGGGACTGGTGTGGCGGGCAAACGTGTGAGAAAGAGACGGGGGCCGCACAGTGGGCAAAAATAAGTTTTTTCGTTCCAAAATCGTAGAACTCGCGAACGGAAATGGATAGATTGATAATTTTTTTTTAATGTTCTAGTTCACTTAATGCAGAATATAGGAAAATTATAGGGGAGTATAACATACATTGTTCTAACCTCAAAAAAAAGTCCGATTCTTGGTTATTTTCCAGAAAAATCAAGAAACAGGCTCAAAAAAAAAATAACAACTGAAAAACATGTAGATGTAAATACATAGATGCCATTATACCCAAATATTATTTTTATATTGATTTTATTTCTTATACTGACTCAACATAACCTCAATACACGCATGAAATAAAAATATGCTACTTTGTTCAAAAAATCATTGTAGATCGTCCTAAAAAAATTAACATATGAATTATTTTTCCAGATACAAACATAAATCCCAGAACAAACCACTGTAGAATCAGAGTTTATTTTATTTTCCTATTTTATAACCTCAAAAATTATTAAAAAACAGGTTTTTGATTATCTAATTATCCAACGTTCTTATTATATACACATTTCATCATCACTCTTATCACACTCGTTAAATGATTCTAATTCATCAACGTCACTTTCACTATTGGTGTAGATATAGTTCTCTTCTTTGCTGCATAAATAGGTATTGTTTAACACAAATTTTTTTACAGCAAGGCAATATTTTTAAATATAGAAGAAAATTACCTTTTGTTCCTAACATAAGTTTTAATAATTTTTGAGGTTTTAAACAGGAAAATAATATAAATTCTGATTCTACAGTGGTTTGTTATGGGATTTATGTTTGTATCTGGAAAAATAATTCATATGTTAATTTTTTTAGGACGATTTACAATGATTTTTTGAACAAAGTAGCATATTTTTATTTAATGATGAGTTAGTATGAGAAATAAAATCAGTATAAAATTAATATTCGGGTATTATGGCATCAATGTATTTACTTTTACATGTTTTTCAGTTGTAATTTTTTTTTTGAGCCTGTTTCTTGATTTTTCTGGAAAATAACCAAGAATCGGACTTTTTTTTCGAGGTTAGAACAATGTATGTTATACTTTTCTATAATTTTTCTATATTCTGCATTAAGTGAACTACAACATCGAAAAAGAATTATAAATCTATCCATTTCCGTTCGCGAGTTCTACGATTTTGGAACGAAAAAACCCATTTTTGCCCACTGTGGGCCGAGTGGAAGAGAGAGAGAGAGAAAGAGAGCGCACGTACAATTGTGAAAGTGAGGTAGAGAGATACATAGCACTGGTGTATGCACAGAGAGTTGGTTTCCTGTAAGTATACAGTGAACGAAATTCGTACACCTACAGATGGCGTGCTGTCCTCACGAAATAGAGTGAATGTCCAGCGTACACTGAGATTTCTCGTGCATGCACCCTACTACTGCGCGCTCGTCTGTGTTCACTGAGATTCCTCATGCATGCACCCTACTACTGGGCGCTCGTCTATGTTCACTTGGATTTTTCGTGCCAACGACTGTGTTCACTAAGATTTCTCGTACACGCAATGACGTAGTTAGTGAAGTAGTGAGCCCGAATAGTTATTCATGAGTTTAGTCGATCATAAAACAGAAAGATTATATATGAATTTTTTTGTTCAAGTATGTGTTCAAGTTAACGTAAAATTTTGTATTTTTAAATAAATTTTTGTGATTGAATTTTTATGAATTTTATTCGTAACAATAGCCCATAATTTTTTATATTTTATAGTGCAAACGAATGAAAATACGAGATATGTAAGATTCACAAAAAACGATGATACGTGCCAACAGTATTTCACAGCGTTTACGAGAAATCTCAGTGAACAAAGTCGTTGGCACGAAAAATCCAAGTGAACATAGACGAGCGCGCAGTAGTAGGGTGCATGCATGAGGAATCTCAGTGAACACAGACGAGCGCGCAGTAGTAGGGTGCATGCACGAGAAATCTCAGTGTACGCTGGACATTCACTCTATTTCGTGAGGACGGCACGCCATCTGTAGGTGTACGAATTTCGTTCACTGTATACTTACAGGAAACCAACTCTCTGTGTGCATGGGACATATCGAGGGCCGGCGCAGGACGTGTATTGAGAAAAGTGTTTGCGACCTTAGCTGGCCGGGACAGCGATCCACGTCGTGGTCCTAGAGGTTGAACTGAGTAGGTGTATGTGTGCGTTGGCCTGGATAGTCAGTTGTGCTGAGGAGGCCTGGCCCCAATCGAGAGAAGTGCAAAAATAAAGAGAGTGTAAGAGTGCGTGTGTCTGTGTGCGCAAGCGGACATCGTGTCTATCTGAGCGCACCACTGGCGTTGTGGTTGCGATCGAGCGATTACGTAAGTGTAATTGGAACCAAAAATAGGCGTTTTACTTATTATAATAAATACATTAAGTAGAGTCAAAGTCACTCTAGATTGTTTATTTGATCTAGACCTGAGTCCCCTTTTCAGATGGATCCAGTGAAGGAAGAGTCGAGTGCGCAGATCATCGAGTAGAGACGTACGAGAGTGAGTTATCACGGTATTTTCTCTCCAACGGTAAGTCACATTAGGGAAGTTTAAATACTCGTTGTGAGGTGTGTTTAGTATGTTAACACCCTTATGAAGGCTCCAAACATTTCCAATTGTTACTTCATCCTTTTTTTCAAATAAAAGTGATTTGCAAGAAATGTTCTTAATAGTAATTTAAATTACAATCTTATTTAGTTAATTTTAATTGTAAAGTAGCAAATAATAAACAAGGACTACAATTCTCTTTAAATTTGAATAACAATTATTTGTTTTAAAAGCAATTTAAGTAGTAAAGATATATGTGTATCAGATTGCGTTTTATTTAACAAATTTAATATTCAAAGTTTGACTGATGCACGTACTCTGAAGTACGGCTAAAAAAGTTTTCTAATGAATCGGAAATTTCTGATTTATAAATTTTACTGGTCAAAAGGCATATTTTTTCTAAGTTGAAACTAAAAATTAAGGCAGCCAAAGTTAGTGAATTGGGCCTATGAAAAGAAAGACAACTTCGCAAACGTACCTGATAGGGCATGAGAGTGACATCTCAAGATTCCATGTATACTTTTACATGGATTTTTAACGTGGACATCCCTAGTGATTCAATAGGAATTCTTCCTAGATTGATGTGGATTTAACGTATAAATTCATGTACAGTTTTTTGGCAAAGCTAAGTTGTTTATATACAAATCTGCATGTATTTTCCAAGCAGTGATTTTCATAAATTTTCCGTAAAAAAGTTACGTATGTAAAATAATAATAACACTGATTAACATTAAAAAAAATGTTTGTGTTTACGCATTCGTACTGTAAACTATTAGTTTTATTGATAAAAATAACTAAGAATAAATAATCAATAAAAATAGACAGGCATATGAAAGATCCATGTGTATTTAAAATAAAAAATTAAAATCATGTAGTACATACAAAATCTATCAGTACGTCCACGCAAAAGAATCATAAAGTTGTCCTTGTTTATCATTTATAAAGATTTTTTAATAGACAATTAATTTAATTCCAAATGAATAAGAATCACTGGAACTGCGTGTGCACGTTTAGGTGTGCGTACGTGCGTGCGCGCGCTTACACGCACGTGTGTGTGTGTGTGTGAATTTAGAACTTATGGTCACACACATGTAAATACTAAATACTGCTTTTAAATTCGTGCTTTGTCCCATTACCTATTAATGGTGGACGTTGTCGCCTTACTCAACTGCTGTGACAAAGCATGTTTGCCATTCTACATATTTGCTTCCAAAGTTGTAATTTTCTCATAATAACTACCTTTTACAGAAGTTAAGAGTTAAATGAGTTTGACACATTTAAGTATATATAATAAGTCTTACGCAAAACAAGAATTTGAATAAAAAGTGATGAATAAAAAATTTTGTTATGATTATCTAAATAAGCTAAAAAACGAAGGAAATTAAATAATTATTGGTTATTTGAGTGTGCATGATTTCTTTTTCTACTTATATTGTCTTTTAATAACAGTTAAATTTGTATCTTAGTAATATTATTTGTCTCAATGTGGTATATATCATTGAAATAATTTTCAATAGTAAATACATTAAGAACGCAAAATAAAGACGTCTTTTTTTATTTCATACATGACCTCTTGGATTTAACTTTTACTGTGTTACATAAGAACAAAAAAAATTGTAAATAATACATTATCTGACAGGCAAAGTCATGAAATTGCTCGTATACTGTCAAATTTAACATTTGATAGTACAATATAACGTACAAAAACTTTTGAAAAAACTTAAATTCTTTAACATACTTAGTATGTTATGATTATAAATTTGTTATTTATTGTCTTTTCTTCAAAAAATGATAATTTGTATAGACACAAAAATGAGTTCTTGCGTAACTAGGCACATCAAGTAAAATTGATCGATCTTTCAAGTTAAAACGATCAGTTAGACAGCTCTAACATAAAGATTATAGTGTTTATTTTTATTTTGTAACGTATTACTTTTATAATTATGATAAAAATTTTACCAAAGCATTTGTACATGCATTTTTAGTTGAAACTTGATAGATGCCTTATCACTGAATTATGCCAACAATTTAAGGTGCCTTATTACTTTATGATAACTGCAAAAAACGCTATGAGTCGTAAATGAAATTATATACGGTAGCTTTATTATAAATACCGATGACATAGTTGACCAGCTGCTATCAATTGACTTTTTTCTTAATTAATACCTTAAACTTATGTACATGCAGAAGTAAGTACCGATATTATAACTAGGTAAAAATTTAAGCGTGGAACTACATTAAATCAAACCCATACAACTGTTAATAAGAGCGAGCTAAAAAATACTACCAACAGTTTTATTTAATTAACAGTATGACTTTCTTTAAGTATAATCCCTGTAAGTTTTTAGTAAACAGAAAACGTAAGAATTTTATATGTGTCAAGAAAACTATAAGATCAACAGCAGTGTACAGTCAACGTCTATGTCTAGATGCTGGAGGACCCGTTCATTGCTTAGTACAAAAAGTAAAGTCCCTTGCGTTGCACATTCTATAAATACTGAAAATCTTAATTTAGTTTTAAAAATAACTTAAATGAGCTTGTCAAACAGTCTTTTAACCCTTGCAATATCTAAAGAAATTTTGTTTGATAATTACTGTATTAACTTTTTCTTTCTTTTCAAAACGTTAATTAAACTTATTTTCTTACATTTCTTTTTGGTTATTACAGAAATTTTTTTTTATTCTTAAAAAACGTATTTATGTTTTTTTTTGCAAAGGTAAAATATTCAAGCATCAGAGTTTAATGTCTAAAATAAATCAATTTTTTAGCTAATTTTAAACTAAAGTCTTGATATGTTTACAGTAAGAAATTTAAATTAATTAAATTTTAAAACTGAAGAAAAATAACAACAAAAAAAGTTTGATTTAGTACCAAGTTCTTAAATAAGCTTAAGGTAATATAAAGCCTTGCAATCACTCATAGAAAAATAGATTTAAAAAAATAAGTACACTTAAAAATTATTTTAATTCTTTTCTTTGTTAGATATACGTAATGTCATTTGAGTCTTACAATCAGGAAATTGTGTATTTAATTACAATGTCAATCACTTATTTTTATTTAGATTATTGGCGCAATCTAAATTAAGCAAACATTTGAACCCTTAATAGTTAAAAGGATTTCAAAAACCCACTGACCATTTGAAACTATCACTTGGATATAAAATTGATATTTCAATTTCAAATTTAATTTTTCCTACATTAACTATCAATAAAAACCGTTTTTAATTCTTTTACACATTAATTATACATGGTAAGACTAGGATAACGTATTAGCATAGCCACAAAGAGTTACTAATGGATTCTATTCAAATTATAAGAAAGGTCACGTCAACTTACGTCGTTCTTAGGGTTTTTTGGGTGTCTCTGAGAAATTA